>NC_136361.1:13115000-13715000 GCF_037039965.1 Doryrhamphus excisus
ACACTATTTGTTAAACCAGGCAGCAGAACCTCATTCTAATTGTTTAACCCGAAGCACCTCATACTAATTGTTAAACCAACCAACGGAATCTCAATTTTTTGACCAACCGAAACCTAACCCAGTGGAACTACATACTGATGACCAAGCAGCGGGACGGCATACTAATTGTTACACTAACCAGTAGAAACTCGTAGAATTGTTTGACCAACCAGAAGAACCTCATACTAATTGTTTAACTAACGGAACCTAATTGTTTGACCTACAGAACCATAAACCAACAGAACCGCATACTGATGGTTTAACCAAGCAGCGGAATGGCATCCTAATCGTTTCACTAACCAGTGGAAGCTCATAGTATTTGTTCAACCAACTAGCAGACCCACCAACCAGAAAAAACGCATATCAATTGTTTACTAATAGAATCTGGTCAGTCTCAAAGTGGAAAAGAACCGAACTGTCCCAAGAATCTTTGTTTTTGTTTTAAAGAATGTACTTTTTTCGAGCCAGTAGAGTCAACAGTAAGGATGTCTGCACCCACAAGGTTGGGAAGGTTCTAGTGAGACCATAGACGTCTGTGAAGAACATCTCTGTGTGTCTATGTGTGTGTTTGTGTGTGTGCAAGAGGTCTCACCCTCCAGGCGTAGTGAGGCCATCCTCTGGAATTCGGGCTCCTGCAACCAGCGGGACATCCTCTTGAAGGTCTCTCGGCCCGACTTGAGCTTGGCCCAAGGTTTGGGGTTCCTCAGGAGGTCAGAGAGCGTTCCCTGCGAGCGGCACAGGACTCGCTCTGCGAAGATGGCCTGGGGGATGCTGTACCTCTTCAGCTCTGTGATGATCCGCTGGGCCACGTCACGTGTGTTGATCTCCTCACCACCACCCTGCGACCCGGCCAGTGCACCCTCACCCGGCGAGGATGCGGCGGAGGACAGGGAGTGCAAGTGGTCGGCCATCTTGGAGGCCTGCTGGCTGTGGTGGTGAGCCTGGTAGTGCTGGCTGTAGATGTGAGGGTGGTGGCCCGCTGGGTGTTGGTGGGGGTCCATCTTGTTCAGCTGATGGCCCACAGACATGTCAGTGCCGCCGAGACCCGGAGGGGACATCTCGCGGCTGAAGTCGGATGTTCTGCAGAAGAGACTCCCCCCGTGGACGTCGTAGCCGCCATGGAGCATCTGGCCGCCACCACCGCCATTGGGGCCGTTAGCCAGACCACCGTAGCCGTGCACAGATGAGCTGAGGCCCGATGCGGCAGAGGGCGGCGTCAGGCTCTGGGTCATGGCGAGGTCTTTGCCGTAGGGGTTGTAGAAGTTGGCACCCAGGCCTCCACGCTCCTCCCGCATGAGCGTGAAGCTGCCGATGACGTTGCTGACAGGCAGACAGGGGTGATGATGATGATGATGGTGGTGGAACTTATCGTCAAAGGGCTGCAGGGGAGTCAGCGTGGTGTAGGTGCTGCCTGAGCCCGATGGAGAGTCGCCGCTGTAGCCCAGCGCCGACATGGAGTGCTCGAAGGCCGGTGCCCTGTGCTCGGGTTCTAGTGGGGGACCGCCCAGGGGGGGCCGGGGGAAAGCGGCCGAGAGGTCCGAGTGAGCGTGAAGGGACATCTCTCCCAGACTCCCGTCCATCCTGGAGCTTATAGATTTATTGATTGATTAGCGCCGTCTAATTAATGATGTCACCACCTTAAGTACTTCCTCAGCACCAATTGGACCAGCTGACACTTCCCACTGGAGGGGGAACCTTCTCTTTGTGCCTACACACACACACACACACAGGAATGTTTCAGCATGCACAACTTCCAACATCCGGAATCGAACAACGAACCGTTCGAGTCGTGCACGTTTGGATCCTTCCACCGCATTTGGGCATTTTATCTCACGCATGCGCTGTTTTTTTTGTTATCGCGTTCTGATTTGTGGCGCGTGCACGGTTCTAATGATGTAAAAATGAGCAATTGTAGAGAAAAGATGATAAAATCACGGAATGGTTGCTTGGTTTAGTTAATAAAATGAGAGGATGATCCCACATCTTACCTTCACTGGGCGCCTCTCTGTGCGCGTCCACGGCTGCTGCGCGTCCTGAGCATCTCGTGCACACCATCCGAATCTCCGCGAACCTTTTTTTTTTTGTTGTTGTTGTTGTGTTGTTTTCTCCAACCAAATGCTCTCGGCTGCTTTTCTTCTTCTTGTCTTCTAGCAGCAGCTCTGCTCTTTTTCTTTCATTATCTCCTGAGATTGTCCTCCTCCTCTTCCTCCTCTTCCTCGTCCTCCTCCTCTTCCTCTGCTGCTACTTCATCGATCTGAGCACCAACTCTTTCTCCTCCCCCCTCCCTCTGCCTCCCCCGCCCTCCCCTCGGTGCGTCACGGCCTTAAAATCTGACAGATGTGCGATGAAATTCCTTCTTCAATTAACCCTTTCTCTCCAGGGTGGGGGGTGGGGGGGTGTAGGTAGGTGGAGATGCTTTCTTTCTCACCCACACCCCCACCCCCCACCACCTTCTCTTCATCATTTTTTTACTTACTGTGTTTGTTAATGCCAACACTGGACACTTCATTAGGTACACCGTCAAATGACATAAATAATAATAAATACGAATAATAATACGAAGGCTGACTTTTGATTATTATTGCTTTTATAATATATTTCAATAGATTGTGTGCCAATAATCTCAAAAAAAGGTTAGTGTATGTACAAAACTAGTAAAATCATTAAGCATGTTTGTTACATTTATTTTATTTATGTATTTATTTTATGCTTATTTTATGACAACTAAAATGTGTTTATTTCGTGGTGTGATCTGTGTGTGTGTGTGTGTGTTACTGATACTAAATGCTAAAAAGGTTCTGCTGTTTGGGCCGAGCCGAGCGTGCACAGCAGATGCTGCACGATCGATGCGCGTGCACGCAGCAGCCAGCAGCAGAAGGTTCTAGAAGCCTGGGTCATATAGGTCTCCTCTGGAACTTTATTACAATAAGTTTACTGTCATGAATTATACTGTATTTGTAAAGTATTTTAAGTACGTACATCCCTAACAATGATGACAATAATGGTTATTATTCTTGTTATTTTGTGTGAAACATGAGTTTTGTGTTCTTTCTTCAAGCAGAAGATCCATCTTCGTCCGATGGGGAAGTATCCTCATGGCTGCAAGGAGCCTAAAGGTGAAAGGTCAGAGGACGTCCCTGTGGCCTGGCGTGGACCACGTGCCCATGACAACCAGGAATAGGTTTGATTTCTATTTGTATTTACATTGTCTTAACACTGGCCTTTTAACAGACGTGACGATGATGATGACAATGACTGGCATTCAAATAAACACGATTATAATATTCATAACTAGCTAATATTTCACATTCAGTATTAATAAATAGAGCCCCATTTTACACACACAGAAGAGAAAGACAAGTTTAGCCATTTAGTCATTTTATTGTCGTCAGCCGTCAAACACACATTTCAAACATTTCATTCCAGAACTTCCTTTATTTGTACATTACGGTATATATTTATATATATGATTGTATTACAACAAATCTCATTTGACAATTCAAATCCTTTACAGTGAAAATAAAAGTCATGTTTCTTGGTTATTAAAAAAAACAAGTATATGCAGTACAGAAACACAATTCGTTGAATTTAAAAAAAATATATGAATCCTGCAACACTTATTTAGTTATTTCGATGCCTTTAAATGCAATATTTTTAGGAGCACGTCAAATGTTTCATGGTGAAAACAACAACAAAAAGCATGAATCTGATATTTTTTAAATGCTGAAATTCTTCACAGTGAAATGTATTATCGTTGAAATGTTCTTTCATTTTGCTCAAATTCATTTTCATCAACGAAAATTGGTACCTACTCACTGAATATATTACAGATACCGTATTTAGGTTTTCTTTTATGATATATTGAAATATAACATTATTCAAGTGCGGGGGGGGCATGATGTAATATTATTTATTGTTTGTTTCTTTGGGGGTTTTTTTGGGGGGGGGGTCTGTTTTTAAGTTTTTCTGCTTCACTGAGAAATCGATGACATGACGCGCACATGCTAATCAATACGTGCATTCATTTGGATTAGACGTGTGAAAAAAACACCATAAAATTGAACCTTTCTTTAAATAGCAAGACTAAAATTTCATAATTATTCATGATTCTATCCGGAAATATTTTAGAAATCAACCACAAATATGTAAGTCGAATAAATAAATTAAAGTATAAGACAGGAAACGAATATTTCATTACTTCGTCAGCACGATAGAAGTGTATTACTATTACACTCATTAATGCTATTCTTTTTCTTCTTTTTATTATTATTGTTATTAGTTGCTCATGCGTTGATTGCCTTCCTTTTCTGTTCAATTGAGCTGATTTCCGTTTCTATACTTGTTTTATTTAATTTTCTTTCCACCTAAATATTCCGCATTGCTGTTCTAATATGAAATATGTATTTTAGCAACGCGCCAACAGAAAATTCCAGTATGACGCGGTGACAACCAGAAACAATAGATCATAATAATAATATTGTTAAATGACATTGTCGTCATTATGGTGTACCTAATCAAGTGCCCTTTATATATATATGTGTGTGTGTGTGTGTGTGTGTTGTAAGCTGTGGCTATTGATCCATGCATATTAAACAGCGTCTATTTGCCCTACAACTGTTTTCATATAAGATGCAAATGCATCATTAACTGCATGCTAATCAATGCATCATTTGGCTGGAGGGAGCTTTAATACTCATTATGTTCAATCTTACTCGTGGGGGCATGCTTACTTTTTATTTATTGCATTTTTTAAAAGCTCTAGTCATTAGTTCAATCAAAAAGTTAAACAGGCCAAATTAGCAAAGCTTGCAGACTTTATTTTCTTGGTGAGAATTGAAACTCCGTTTTTGCTTGATGAGAAACTCATCAGACTCATGTCACGACAGATGAGAGGAATGAATGAATAAAAAATGCTAAAAAAATACACACATATATAATTTTGTGTGTTATTATGTTTCATTTTAACCTTAAAATATGATTTTGTAATGATGAATTTTCTTGGGGACACACTTCACATGATATTAAATATGTCTAAAAATCTGGAAAAAAAATACACCAACCATTCATTATGTTATATGAATGTTGTTTGTGTTCATGATAATGAATAAAATATGAGCGGAAATAAAAATCCAATAGTGTTGCATGCTAACCATGCAAGCTAACTAGTTAGCAAGTACTCACCAACTAACAAGTAAACAGCGTGACCTTGACACTGCCCGCTCAGGAAGCCCTGGTGTATGTATTCAAGTACCCCTGAATGGTAAAAAAAAATAAGCAATTGATAAAGACGCTGTGTGTGTGTGTGTGTGTCAAAGTGTGTGTCGGCCTCCCCGCGTCTCCCCTCTGCCAGCCCACCCCCCTTCCTTCTACTCCTCTCCCACCTTTTCATGCATCCTCTTCCTCCTCCTTCAGCCTCCTCATTCCCCCCGATTCTTCTCCGATTCTTCTCCGATTCTCCCTCCAGCTCAGCCGTTAAATCCTCCCTGCGTGGTCGTGCGTCCGAGGCGAGAGGAGGTGAAGAGTGTGTGCATGTAGCCTCCTGCGCACTCCCTCTCTTGCTCAGCCGCCCGCCTCTCTTTAATCAGCATGTTAATAAGAAAGGTAACTGATCAATAAGCTCAATGGCTGGCCGCTGCCATTGATACCATCTACATCCACCTCCCCCGCTCTGCAACACACACACACATACATGCATGCACACACACAGAAAAGTTGACAGAAGGGTTACATGGAGGGGTTTGAGGAGAAAAGAAAACAGAAAAAGTCATATGACCTTTGAACCTGCAGCCAAGACACACGGAATACAGCGTTCAATCGGGTTCAATAGGGTTCTCACTTTTGACATTAAAAGTGGAAAAGGATCAGGCGGGTTCCCTTATCCCGCCTCACACTGAGCTGCCATGGCTTTTGTGGTTCCTAAGGCCGTTCCGGTCAGGAAGGTGAACTTCCTCTGATTTCCTGGACTATCATCAGGATAAAAGCGACTGTTTTGTTGTTGTAAGTGATTTTGGGAAGCGGACTTCCCCCTCGCTGTTGAAGGATGGAGGTCTTTCACACAGGCCTTCAGGCCGAGCCGTGCTCACCCATCACAGGGAAGAGAATATTTAAGATCACAGCTTAGGGCGGCAAACGCAGGAACATCTGGGCCGCAACTCAAGCAAAGAGCCCCCCCCCCACCCCCCAGATATTATTAATAGACAGAGGGAGGAAAACACACAAGTCCTCCCTCCTCGGGATATGGAACTCCAGCAGACTCCCCGTGAGGCCCACATGAGAAGCATGGCACGGGATGAAGGCGGGATGAAGAAGACGGGAGCAGGAAGGTGGCCTTCCCGGGATGTTCCTCCCTGTGACCCCCACACAAACATCCGCCCCCTCCCGCGTTCGGCTTTGTGCCTTCTGGTAAGTTCTCTGGCAGCGTACAGTGGGATGTAGATCCTTTTACATTCATCTCCTACTTTATATCCCCCCCCTGCCCCCCCCCCCCCCCACCCTTTGCTGCTTCTTCTGGATCATTTTTCAGTGGCGGCCCAGCGATCGATATGTAGACGAGCGCGGTGCAGGCTATATCATGTATCACACTGGAATATGTGCTATAGATGATGGCCACTTCATGTTTACACAATTATTCTTTTCTTCTTGGACGGCCTGCTTTTACTTTGAAAGGCCTTGTGGGTGCCATGCATGGATGCAGATCCAAATAACTTACTGTGGAGATAGCATCTTTTTATTTTACTGAGTGTACATGCTGCTGTTTGAGATCAATACTTCCATATGTGGCATCATAAATATTTTCAGACTATCTTTTGGGGAGGTTGCATCCATAAAAGCTCATGCTTTTCGCTTTTATTCTGTTGTAATCGGAGTCGTAAAATTGAGCGCAAGGCCGCAGAAAAAATGGCGGGCTCCGTTGCAAGTCCGGGTCCAGCTTCATGACATTATCTGCATGTCGGCAGAATCCCAGAGGGGGCTGGAGAATGACCAGTGCCCCCCTGACCCTCGGTGCTGCTGTCACCCTCCATCACCCCGCTCTCCATCTCGGACGGTGTGGTCACCTAGCAACCAGGGCCAGGGTTCGCCGCTCGTGGACCAGAGGCTATTGGGAAATCAATCGATACGCCTCAGCCCGAGCTAGCTGGCTGACTGGCGCACCCCCACCCCTCCCCCCTGCCTTGTTATAGCTAAATGAAGGCGATGCGGTTTTCTACATGTTATTTTATGCAGATTCATCTTCTCTACCATGATGCTAATGAGCATGTGTTGAGAAAATTACTCAATAAAGTAATTATAGTTTCTAGTTACTTGCCGAAAAAGTATAGTCAAACCTTTTTTTTTTTTTACTTTTCATCAACATTTTGCCTCAGTTTTATACAGTTGTACAGTAATTGTTCTCTAGAAAATATTATTGTTACAAAATAATATTTTGTATGTTTACAATGAATTACTTGAATTTACATTAGGGATGTCGAAAACTGATATTGTTGGACTCTCAATTTCCTACACCGATATCAGCCGATACCGATGCTGATGTGTGTAATATACATACATCCTGTGGTGGAATGAACACATGTGTTGTATACAGCATTTTAAAAATATTGGTTTTCATGATCGGGAAAAAAGGCTGCACGGCGGACAAGTGGTTAGGCCTCACAACAATTCCACCCTCGGCCAGTTTGCATGTTCTCCCCATGTGTGTGTGGGTTTTCTCCGGGTACTCCGGTTTCCTCCCACATTCCAAAAACATGCTAGGTTAATTGGTGACTCCAAATTGTCCATAGGTATGAATGTGAGTGTGAATGGTTGTTTGTCTATATGTGCCCTGTGATTGGCTGGCCACCAGTCCAGGGTGTACCCCGCCTCTCACCTGAAGACAGCTGGGATAGGCTCCAGCACCCCCTGCGACTCTCGTGAGGATAAGCGGTAGAAAATGAATGAATGAATGAATATATTTTTGTATGTTACAATGAATTACTTTAATTTACATTAGAGATATCTGATATTGGCTTTTTTTGTCGAAAACCGATATTGTCGGACTCTCAATTTCCCCTACCGATATCAGCTGATGGAATGAACATGTGTTAGAATAACAATTTAAAATACAGCATTTTAAAAATATTGGTTTCATGATTAGGAAAAAGGGCTGTACGGAGGACGAGTGGTTAGGCCTCACAGCTAGGAGACCAATTCAATTCCAATTCCACCGTCTCTGTGTGGAGTTTGCATGTTCTCCCCGTGCATGCGTGGGTTTTCTCCGGGTACTCCGGTTTCCTCCCACATTCCAAAAACATGCTAGGTTAATTGGTGACTCCAAATTGTCCATAGGTATGAATGTGAGTGTGAATGGTTGTTTGTCTATATGTGCCCTGTGATTGGCTGGCGACCAGTCCAGCGTGTACCCGAAGACAACTGGGATAGGCTCCAGCACCCCTGCGACCCTCGTGAGGATAAGCGGTAGAAAATGAATGAATGGATGAATGATCGGGAAAAAATCTTATACCGAAATCAACGGATATTGCATTTTTATGCTAATGTCGGGACGATAATTATCTGTACCGATAATTATCGGATATCCCTAATTTATATGATTTCCTATGGGAAAAATCTTTTCAACGGCTCTTTTGAGTGAATGAGGAGAAAAGATTCCCAGTTGCATATGAGAACTTTAAAAATCTTATATTCTTGTATCCGTCAATGGGTTCCCATCGTTCTCTTAAAAGAGCCGTTCAAAATACTTGCTCGTGAATGAATGCTAGCGGGTTAACTTAGTTTGCCTGTAAGGCTGTGTGTGTGAGATACAGGCTGCATGAGTGTGTTTATACACATTTTTGTTTTTCCGCTTGTTAATACAAAAGAGGGGCAGCACGGCGCTCGAGTGGTTAGCATGCAGATCTCACAGCTAGGAGACCAGGGTTCAATTCCACCCTCGGCCATCTCTGCGTGGAGTGTGCATGTTCTCCCCGTGCATGCGTGGGTTTTCTCCGGGTACTCTGGTTTCCGCCCACATTCCAAAAACATGCTAGGTTAATTGGCGACTCCAAATTGTCCATAGGTATGAATGTGAGTGTGAATGGTTGTTTGTCTATATGTGCCCTGTGATTGGCTGGCGACCAGTCCAGGGTGTACCCCGCCTCTCACCCTAAGACAGCTGGGATGGGCTGCAGCACCCCCGCGACCCTCGTGAGGAAAAAGCGGTAGAAAATGAATGAATGAATGAATAATACAAAAGAGCATTTTACCATGCGTTGGGAAGCGGACTTTGTTGTGCAAGTTCTGAGCGAAATAAGTAACAAGAAGCACTCATTCTTGCTCTCAGCTTGTCTTATTTGAGTCTGAGTCTGGTGGTACTGTTCGTTTTGTTGGTCTGAGTAGTCATCTTCCTCCATGAGTAGCATCACGAATTAACAGCGAGCTGGTTGGAATATGTGTAAATAACATGGAAGTCTGCAGTTCCAGGACATGGCTGATGTATCAGTCCTGTCAAGTGGTTTCTACTTCCAACAGTGTTTGGATCAGGAGGCGGGGTTCTTGTGATTAATCAAATTTCACACGAGGCTTTTTGAGTCACAAAAAAGTGCTGAGCATACATCAGACCCGACTATAATGTACATTTCTGGAATTTTCAAGTGCTTTTTGAAGCACTTGAATGTCCTCTAACCCTTTGGATTATTCTGCTCAGGTCCAAAGGAATCTTATTACAGACCGATCCGACATGAAGGAGAAGATTTCTTTTATTAGCAAACAATGAGAAATGTTCAACGCCCAAAATAAATGCATCAGGACGTCTGTTGGTTTTAGAGATTCTCCTCCTCCAGCACGACAATGGGCCTGAGGTCAGCAACCTCCGCCCACCCCACCCCCCACCCAGTGAGGACAGGGACAATTGTAGCACCTTAAACAGCTGAAGACAGAAGGCTTGAGGAAGAGGCAATGAGGATGAAAGGACTGGGGACTAGGAGGTGAGCAAACCAGTGCTAATCTCTTCTTCGATCAGAGCCATCAAACTGAACAGTTCAGCTGGAGGAGGGGTCACCTGACCCCCCCCCCCACACCCGCCCTCCTCCATTTACAGACACCTTTAACCTTTACGAGACTCCATTTTACGTTCTCTTATAAAATGTCATTCTCTCTTTTGTCTAACAAGCTGAGAGGTGCAACTCATGGATGGACCCTCAGAAACATCAGACTTCTCCAAGACCTTTTTAATCCTAATCACTGCACTGGTTGTCAGAGTGAAGATGAAGATGTCATATTTCCGTATAATGCCAACCTTTGACGTGAAAGCTGCTTCCTGAAGCTCTGAGTGATCGGAAAGCCATCACATGTATAGATTCCAAATAATCCCACGCTGTCCAGCAGCAATCTTTCCTTCAATATTCCACACGTGATGCAGGAATATTCCAGCATCACCTGGTGGACTCATGTCATTCAGTCAGTATCAGTATCTGAGGTGGCAAGGGGGGCGAGGGAGAATGTGCCCCCTGCTAACAGATGCACCACACTTCATGCCAGACAGCTGCAGTGCCCCCCCCCCCACCCATTTTAACATTAGGCTCACAGATTTTTGTACTTTTGTTGCTACCCACTAAACATGATGCCCCCACCCCAGATGGTCATCTGGCACGTGGCCAGAGCCGGGCTGTGACGCGATCCCCACCCCCCACCCCCCATCTGGAGACTGTGGCCAGGTCACTGATCTCTGAGCCTTCCCTGACCCCCACCGCCCTACTTGTCCTTTTTAGGGCCAGCTGCCATCGTAACATCCTAATGGTGTTGGACACCCCGCCACCCCCACCCCTACATGCCAGGCCACGGGGAGTGTCCAGCTGCCCTCCCTGAGTCCACTGGCCTTTCACTGGACACAGGAGACCCCAAAGGGGTGGGGGAAGAGTGTAAAAGGATGGGCCGTGTCCCCGTCACCCTTGTAAATGGGGCGGGGGGGGGGGGCATGGCCACAGAAGCATGACATCGACACGCACGACAGAAAAGAAGCTTTTAAGCATAAAAGTGGAACAGTCGCCTGTGGAAATCTGAGGCGACAGTGAATGTATGTTTCCCTCATTGTCCCTTCTACATGTCCCACAGAGTGCGAGGCGGTCCGGGGGAGGGTAGTGGGGGCTTGAAATTAGAGAACAGAAGGAGGAGTCACGCAGGAAACAAGTGTGCAGCTTGGACAGTCAGTGCTGTACAGTCAGATGACTTGGCATGAGCCCCCCCATGTGTTTGTGTGAGGGGGGCGAGAGGGTTGTGCGCCTTTGCCTGGCTGGGGCCCGGCTGCCTACTGAGAGAAGGGGCTTCTGAGCTGGCTCGCCTGGAGTCAAGTCGATAAATCAATAGGACACACGTCACTGCAGGCCCAGAGAAGCCACATGAAACTGTCATTGATCGGCATAAGGTGGGGGTGTCGGTGTTGGGATGGGAGCCTGTGGGGGAGGCAGAAGCAAGCAAGAAGCCCAGGGGGTTATCAATTCACGCCACCACCACCCACTCCCCACCCCCGTTTCAGCACCACAACCTCTATCTTCTGTTCTTCTAAGAATGAGGCTTTGCACAGACAAGGGGTCCGAGGTCATCCGCCCATCAACATGTAAGGTCCGGTCTGCGGGTACACTGTGTTGCCCTCATCCACCATGTCCATCTTTAGCGACAGCTCTTCTGGATGAACGACACAGACGTGTTGCAGGGTGGCTAGCGAGGGTCTTCAAGTGAACCTGAATCCTCAGCCCAACAAGAAGCCAAGGCTGATTAGGTTCCACCCTCTCTCCTTCACAGTCCTGCGTCTTCCACTGCCGATCAATACCACACATGATCAACAAGGGCTCCACATCATGATTCCATTTCATCCGGCCCCGCTCCATTGGTCCGTTTGAAAGAGGGCTAGAAGTTGAGTGGGCGCCAGGTTCAGGTGGACTGCGTGTCAAGTTTTCCTGTTTGCCTAGCTCAGCCCGCTTGATGTGGCTAACCTTGACCTCCAGCCCCCCCCTTCCTCGGTACCGTCTATGGACCTCGGTTGCTCCACTTCTCTGCTCTGCAAGCGTTAACAGCGGGCTAATTGCTGGCACATTGATCACGCTTACTCGACCTCAAAATTGGGGTCAACCACAAAAGAGGCCCCCCGCCAAAGTCAGGAAGCAACTGCTGATTTCACACCGTTATCGACGCATGTTTCCGCCCCCCCCCCCAAAAAAAACTCAGAACCCCAGCACCCGGCCCGGATGTGCGTCCGACGTGCCACTACCCATTTGGCCTCTGAGAGTCCTTCATTCCACTCAAGGGAGCGAGGGAAGAGGTCACAGAAATCCCGATCTTTCCCGATGAGTTATTAACCTTTATGTAATTTCTGTAATAATTACGGAAGTTGATGCCGGTCTGGAATCTCCACGTGGACTTTGCATTCATTTTCCTGACACTTTCATTAGCACAATAGGCGCACCAAACGGACAGGTGCAGAATACATGGCAACCCTCTGTCCTTCCCCGGCCAGTTGCCATGGAAACGACTGATAGAGTAGGGTTATCGATCGCCGTGTCCAGTCCCCCCTCTGTTCCCCCCACTCCCCGACCCGACTTTTTTTCCGCTGTGATGGGCGTGGATCAATAGTCTGTATATTGTACGCTCCTCTCACCATTCGTCCTCCATAACGGGGAGGAGGGGAGGGTGAAAAGGATTGTAAAAATGGAAGTGATAGTATTTAACATGGAGAAAAGCTGATAAGGATGTCTTGTAAATCGTGAAAGAAAGGAAGGAGGGAAGCAAAGAAGCCACAATCCCTCCCAAAGAAGCTTTTTGCTTGCATGTCACAGCGCATTTGCTCGCCCGTGTAGCTTTTTATGTCGCTTTATCCCAAATTACCTTCTTCAATTCAAATACGCTTCACAATTAACCATCAGAGAGGGTCAATTCACTGCTTAAAAAGGTGGCCAACAGTGAACAGTGGTGGGGGGGCACCATCGTGGACCTGGGGGAGCTCGTTTAAATCTCGCCTGAGGGTTCCCTCCAGCGAGAGGTCATGGTTGAAGTCGAGGGGCTGCCGATTTGAAGGTGGGCTCTCCTCCAGGTGTCTGTCGCCCCGAGGCACGGTCATCACCATTCCATAAAAGTGCGCCGCAGACACAAAGGCTTTTGAACACGTGTGGAGAAATTAGCCCGCCAGCTCAGTGATGGTCAACAACATCGGACCCCCCCTTAATGCCCCCCCATCCAAACAGCTTGATCTTGTACATCACGAGTCATCTCCGTCATTTCTCCGTGTTCTTATCACGCTGCTGATGAAAGCCGCAGATTAGTTGTGAGCGAGCTAACGATAAAAAAAAAAGCACATCATCTTGACTGCACTTAGCCACACAATATGCCGTGATGGTCCGAGCTGTGCATTTGTCTCACACACACATATTCTATACAATCTCCACCCGACACACACACACACACACACACAAACGTCAATATGTTTGGTCTTCACTGGGAGGAATGTGCCCTGAGGCTCCCATATAAAATTAGCAGACCATTCCCATGTTGGCTCCCTTTCATGCCCCCACTTGCAACGCGCCCGACGCCACTGTATCAATAATTCAGCCACAATTTAGCCGTTGTGGGCCCACATGGTCCGGGTCAGTTGTAGTCTGTACCGTTGCCAAGGGATCGGTCTCGTTGGAGCATTTTGGTCAAATGACACATTGAGTGTCAGTGACATGTTGCTTTCCAAAACCAAAACTGTACACCTGCTGCACGTTAGCACCTAAGCAAAAGGTTGCCTCAGAACACAACAGCATATTTAATGACGGGTCCTGTGGATTCATTCATTCATTTTCTGCCGCTTATCCTCACGAGGGTCGCAGAGGGTGTTGGAGCCTATCCCAGCTGTCTTTGGGCAAGAGGCGGGGTACACCCTGGACTGGTGGCCAGCCAATCACAGGGCACATATAGACAAACAACCATTCACACTCACATTCATACCTATGGACAATTTGGAGTCGCCAATTAACCTAGCATGTTTTTGGAATGTGGGAGGAAACCGGAGTACCCGGAGAAAACCCACGCATGCAAGGGGAGAACATACAAAGGAGGAATTGAACCCTGGTCTCCTAGCTGTGAGGTCTGCGCGCTAACCACTCGACCGCCGTGCCGCCCGGGTCCTGTGGATATCAAACAAATTTAAATATTCGTCAATGACAACATAACTGAACAGAAAATGCTGTTTTTTTATTTTCAAGCGGACCTATTATGCTTTTTCCACTTCTGACCTATAAATGTTAGAATGTTGTATTATCGTGTTAAACAATGCCAAAGTTTCAGATAATGAGGTTTAAGCATTTGGAAGTGTTCCCTGAAAGAAGTTTGGAATGGGGGCGGCACGGCGGTCTAGTGGTTAGCGCACAGACCTCACAGCTAGGAGACCAGGGTTCAATTCCACCGGGTACTCCGGTTTCCTCCCACATTCCAAAAAAAAACATGCTAGGTTAATTGACCACTCCAAATTGTCCATAGGTATGAATGTGAGTATGAATGGTTGTTTGTCTATATGTGCCCTGTGATTGGATGGCGACCAGTCCAGGGTGTACCCCGCCTCTCGCCCAAAGGCGGCTAGGATAGGCTCCAGCACCCCCGCGACCCTCGTGAGGAAAAAGCGGTGGTAGAAAATGAATGAATGAATGAAGTTTGGAATGGCTCTGACCACTTGCCGAGTTTCTTCTAACACCGCCTCACTGTGGCGTCCTATGGGCATGCCCGTTTACAAACCTGCTGTTTGTCGAAGATTTCACCATGTTAGCACAGAGCAATGGCTTCCAGGAAATATTTGTTCAGGTCTGAGGGAAGGCTAACTTTCCTAAAGAGGCAAACGTCAGGTAGAAGTGATTGGAGTTGCGAGAGAAAAACATGGGATTGTTTTGTGAACATGGTGGAAGCTGGATTATACGCAAACTGTTGCTGAAGCCCAATGCCTTTCAAACATTACTTGGTCATGTTGAAGAGTCAGAAGCACGAGCTGTAAGTAACAATTTCATTGATGAGTGTCCTAACTGGGGTCATTTTGTATAAGTAAGCGGTTGTCGGTGTAGCATTACACATACGGGTAGCGTCTTACCTGCATGCATGCAAATTACATACAAGCTCAACGATGTCTGAAGTTGCTAATAGCATTTTTCCCACCAATCGGTGGATCTAACCGAGTTTTTCAAACACAGGTAGTCCCGCAAAAAAAATTCCACAATAAATTTCCTGCACTCAAACGCTGACCACTCTCACGTTCCCGCTCTTTGCGTTCATACATGGTAAGTCAGGAGTGGCATGAGCTACCGGTAGCTCCTAACCACTTTTCCAGTAGCTCTTCAAAGGGTTTATTCATTTATTATCAACTATACCAACAGAATTAGAAAGTGGGGTTTGACAGTAGTTTGGAAGTCCTCGGGAGCGCTTGGGCGTGTGACCAATCACAGCGGGGCGGGCATTACCCAAAGCGGGCAAATTAAAACAAAATGTTTTGGAAAGCCTCGAAAATCTAGCTGGAATAGATACAGATTCTGGAAGCTCTAGAAAGTTTTCTGTGCAGGTTAGCTGCTCTATAGGAGTCCACAACTCAATACAAAGGGACGAAAACAAGCATAGGTCTGCTTTAAGGGAGAAAAAAAAATACAAACTTACATGACCCTAAGGATGAGAAAACGTTAAAACATAACTTGGATGAATTGAGATATATCAATCTGGCAAAGGTTATAAAGCCATTTCTGAAGCTTTGGGACTCCAGCGAACCACAGTGAGAGCCATTACTACAAATCCCAAAAACATGGAACAATGGAACAACCTTCCCAGGAGTGGTTGACCAATCAAAATTACCCCAAGAGTGGAGCACCCACTCATCCAAAAGGTCACAAAAGACCCCACAACAACATTCATTCGACTCTCCTTTTGCGGACCCAGGTTCACCACCGGATGGAACGTGGGGCTGGCTCAACCAGGCATGTTAGAGATATATCTTTTATTCATCTCCAAGAGAAATGGACAGTTCCTTGGTTGTATGAAAGTACAGATCTCTGTGTCTTTAAATTACACACCAAGTCTGGAGTCCGTGTGGATTTTAACCGTGGAGAAACTACAAGTGCAGCAGGAAGCAACCACGTGAGTCCTTCGAGTTGACAATGAACACTTGACAATTCAGCTCCTTCATCCAGGATTCATCCACGGAATCCTCAGCAGCCTCAAACACGTCTTGGGGGGCTCGCGCTCGCCCGCACTCATCCCACCAACACTCATGGACGTCTTAGAGCAGCCTTGGGCTGCTGGATCTGCTAATCTGCTGCGCTGCAGCTGAAATGGAAATGTGCACGTTGATGTGCACGTATGGGAGGAAGGGGCTGAGAGAGGTGGCTGCCCTTGCACCTTGGCTGCATGGAAAGGCCCGGAGACGAGAAAACGCTGCGAGAGCAGAAGTCAACCTCCAAAGGCCATCGGAGGAGCGAGAAAGAAAGTTTGCCTTGTGGCCTGCGGCGGCTTCCTCGCCTGGTCAAAGTGAAAATGCGCTCCAAATGGATGTGCTGTATATGAAATATACATTCAGCGCCACAGAGGACTTGCTGAAAAGGATGCAGTGACCTTCTTGCGATGTACACAACTACAGCGCTTATTTACGCGATTGTGGAGCTCAAGTTTTTTTATTTTATCTAGTTGTTTCTCTCTGGGAGGCACTAAAGATCAGAGTTGCAAAAAAAAACAGTGCAAGGCCAAACCATTTAGAAGCCATAAACACATCAGCTCATGATTTCAAATATTAATCATCACATGGCATGCAAGCTCCACAGTATCACTTGACAGCATTTCCCAAATTACAGCAGATATCATCGAGATATGTCTCATCATCTATTACAGTGTATAATTCCTTTGGATGAAAGATGAATCGTGGAACCAAAGTACTCTGACTCAAACGCATATTTAGTTGCTGAGATGATTTGGCCCCCCCGAATAAAGACATCCACACCAAATTGCACAATTCTACATGACTTGCATTCACCAACTGTGGAATTCTGAACAGCAACATTACAACACAAGCGGGTCACCAGAATGGTGTATCAATTATTAATTTTTAGATATGTCATCGGGCTGCTTTTTGCCTTTTCTATTGATCGGTGCTATGACAAGGCAGTAAACTCCTTCGGGGGAAAGAAAACAAATCTAAAAGAGAGCAAAAAGGCAAAGTGGATCACTGAAAAGGGAAAAATTGTGGAATATTTACTGCTTTGGACGACCAGCTCATCTCTGTTCCTTCTTTGAGAATGAACTTTAACCATAAAAACTGGGCTGTTAAAGTTAACACATGAATGCATTCATGGGAATTTCCCTTCATGACAATATTTTTGTTGATGAGAGAGTTTTGTTGACCCTTGGCCACTTTGTTGACCACACCGTAGTTTGAGGAAATGTGGTAATTGATGGTATGCAATATGAAATGTGGTAATTAATTCACAAGTGGGAACAACAGTAGCAGAAATGGACAAAGACAAGGTCATTTTATATGGTAGATTTAGCTTCAAAACCTTGGCAGATGGATCTGCAAACAAGACCAAAGTTCATTCATTCATTCATTTTCTACCGCTTAATCTCACAAGGGTTGCGGGGGTGCTGGAGCCTATCCCAGCTGTCCTCGGGCGAGAGGCGGGGTACACCCTGGACTGGTCGCCAGCCAATCACAGGGCACATATAGACAAACAACCATTCACACTCACATTCATACCTATGGACAATTTGGAGTCGCCAATTAACCTAGCATGTTTTTGGAATGTGGGAGGAAACCGGAGTACCCGGAGAAAACCCACGCATGCACGGGGAGAACATGCAAACTCCACACAGAGATGGCCGAGGGTGGAATCGCACTCGGGTCTCCTAGCTGTGTGGCCTACGCGCTAACCACTCAGGCCGCCGTGCAGCCTCGAGAGGATTATTGTCAACATTTTGATTATTGTCAGCTGGGTGGAACATATTGGAGGTGGGCAAGTTTGTTTTGTTGCTACCACTTTTGAACAAATTCGGTATATCAGCTCATCCGTGTTGATGGGCTCACCTTGCTCAGTTTGAAGCTGGAATATTCCCACATGGAGGCTGTGGCATTTGGCTTTGAAAGCATCTTCCCCTTCTAATTTCTACCTTTGCTCCGCACAAGGCTACACTGTGAGGCAAGAGGTCTCACTCTGTTACATGTGGAATGCCAATGTTCTTGTTCTATGCATAGTGAACCCCCTTCCTGCGTATTTAGAGGCATTCATTCATTCATTTTTTACCGCTTTTCCTCACGAGGGTCGCAGGGGTGCTGGAGCCTATCCCAGCTGTCTTCGGGCGAGAGGCGGGGTACACCCTGGACTGGTCGCCAGCCAATCACAGGGCACATATAGACAAACAACCATTCACACTCACATTCATACCTATGGACAATTTGGAGTCGCCAATTAACCTAGCATGTTTTTGGAATGTGGGAGGAAACCGGAGTACCCGGAGAAAACCCACACATGCACGGGCATGCAACATGCAACATGCATGTGGCCGAACCCTGGTCTCCTAGCTGTGAGGTCTGCGCGCTAACCACTCAACCACCGTGCCGGTATTTAGAGGCAAAATGATTAATTTCATTTTCACTGAACGTGTAATTAGTTATTAATTAATATGTTATTTTGCATGAAAAATGTCATCATGTTTTAATCTTGAGAGATTTCATGACACCGGATCTTCAAATACTCCAAATTGGAAGAGTAAACCATGAAAAGTGTGCCGAGAAAGGTTCCTTAATTCCCACGTTATTCCCCTCTTGCAAATGACGGTATAATAGTTCACATAATCTGGTGTTAAGATCCACATTTCTAAAAGGGTGCTGGCTCTTGCAGTAATGGCAACAATAATTCCTTTCACCATTTTCAATGTTTTTCAGACAACATGTTGAAGTCGGCCATTTAAGAAGATCAATAATAGGTCAGAGAAGAAGTCTGAACAGGTTAAGTGTTCCTCACAGACAAATGTGTGCTAAAAAAGGACATAAAGCACAGAAATGATCTATGTCCTTAAGCACCTCGGGGTGCTCTGCTTGTGATGAGTTGCAGCCGCCACTGGGTGCAAAAACAAGCCAAAGCAACAGTGACGGTCCACGCCGCCAGCTTGGCGTGTCTGCCATTGCCGGCCCGTGTGGCACGTGAGGGTACGTGAGTGTATTGCGGAGGACTTCTTCATCATCTATAATGTTCCCGATTACAGTATGTCGATAACAACGCGAGGAGTTAAATGAGTTGGTGCACTCAGCTAGGCCCGCGCCTTGGCGGTTCAAGGTCAGCGCTGACAGGACGGATGATTCCCTGCAAACGCACACATCTTGCATCAAGGTCAAGCGTGTCCCTATTTAGAACAAATAGATACATAAAACACTCAATCTGCTGGCTGAGTAAAGAACGTGCCCGGGACCTTGAGCCGGGATAAAGTTGGCTGGCACCTCGTATATTTGCTTCAAAGGCTTGTCACTCAATCAATTCGGTGCTGCTTAAATAGGAACATGCTACAATTTTAATGGCTGCCAGGGATAGTGTGCATGAATGCTGTACGGTTGCATTGTTCCACTCCTGTCCTGTGGGTGGCAGTAATACTAATGCATGTTTGAAATAGTTTGACACTGGCAAACTTAGTGTAGGTTTACGTCAAACATTCATTCTTTTTCTACAGCTTATCCTCACGAGGGTCGCGGGGGTGCTGGAGCCTATCCCAGCCGTCTTCGGGCGAGAGGCGGGGTACACCCTGTACTGATCACCAGCCAATCACAGGGCACATATAGACAAACAACCATTCACACTCACATTCATACCTATGGACAATTTGGAGTCGCCAATTAACCTAGCATGGTTTACCCGGAGAAAAACCCACACATGAGATGGCCGAGGGTGGGATTGAACTCAGGTCTCCTAGCTGTGAGGTCTCGACCGCCGTGCAGCCCTTTATGTCAAACAACTATGAAAAAAATACAAAAAAAGACCTTTTCAAGTACAGTAGAACCTTAGTTGCCTTTCAGTTCCGGGGGAATCGTACAATATGGTCATGTTATCACCGTCCCTGTTATCAGCATGTAAGCATGGAAAACTGGAACCAGTAGTCATTGTTCCCCAGCTTCATGACCTCATCAGAAGTTGACTCCGTTGTTCTTTGCTAACTAACACAGTTACGCTATAAGGCGCTATTTTTTTTCTTGACCATGGCTGCAAAAAGTGCAAATGTGAAATAACTCATAGCAAAACAAGAAGGTGGTCCCTCGTCCATTGCAGCTGCCCCATAGCCATCTTTGTCAACAATCAAGTCTTCAATTAAGGTTCGTTAAATGTTCATTTGTCCCTTTCAATCATAATTTATATACATTTCTGCATGTACAATCAGAATAATATTTCATGGTGTCCTGAATGGATTAACTGCATTTACAGTATTTCTTATGGGAAATTTTTATCCAATCCAAGTACATTGATTTATTGATACCAACCGAGGTTCCACATTTCCAAGCACTCCTCGCTCACCCATGAACACATCAGTCATCCAACTCCAGATTGTCACGGTGTACGAGACCAAGCACCAAACCTCGCATTGATTTTTGTCTGAGGAGCAGAAGGACCTCCACATGGAAAGTGGCGTGCATCATCAAGCCTGGTGGCCATCTGAATGTGGAGCCTTCAGGCTTCTCCGTCAAACAAAGCGTGACCAATGGCCCCATTCAGCGCCTTGGCTCAAACGGAGAAAACACAAACGGCCTTTGTGTGCAAGCGAGAGCGGCACAAGGCCGTGGCGCGTGGCGAGAGGATACACTCCACGCGGAGTCAGTTAGCGCCTCATGCCTATCGCCACGGACAATGGGGCAGGAGCAAGTTTGTCCCTCCCCTTAGCTCTCCTCTCTCCCCGTCCCTCCCCAGGAGACACGAGCCGGGGGCAGGGCGCTCTAATGGCCAAGCGTGACATTTAAACCCCTGCCCTGCGGTAGCTTTAGGAGGGCTTTGTGGGGGGAGCACAGAAGTCCATCTGAGCACAGCAAAAGAAAAAAGGGTGTACGGGCATAGGATCACCCAATAAAGCCCCCTTGCACACGCGTGACCCCCCCTACAGAGTGTGAGTGAGGTGGGGGCCCCATTGTGCCTGTCGCTGAAAAGAAAAGAACCTTTTGGTGGCAAACAATTCAACTGTCCACTCTGATCACAATGGAGGCACATCCCATCGCTTTGAGCATCTGTTTGGAGTGGCTCACGCTCCCCTCACCGCTCTCCAGCGAGGTCGGCCATACGTACACCTCGAAACGCTAAATCCCTGATTCTGCTGGCCCACTACCACCTGCTCTCAGCATCATTCCTTATTCGGATCAATAGCGTTGCCTCATTGCCAGTGTCGATCATGAGAGGAACAGCTTTTTAGTGTTTACATCCGAGAGGCCAACTGTACGAGCTGAATGATGCAAGCATGAACAACAACATGCTTTGTGCCATGACAGAAAACAGCAGGAATTATTTGAGAGGGCCCCCAGCTACAGTACAAGTGTCTTCTATAGCGCCCTGTCGCCCCCTTGTGGAGAATCAGGATCAGAGCACTTATTACACTTATTATGTTCAGTATGATACAGTACACAATATTCATATTGCTGAATGAATACCTCTCTGATAGTGTCAGTTAAAAGTCAGCATTTGTATTAATGGGCAGTATAAATCCAATCCAATCCACTTTTATTTATACAGCACATTTTATAAACAGAGTTTCCAAAGTGCTGCACAAACTAGTAAAAATAAAAAGTAATAATCCAAAACTAAAAGATCATTTAAGAAATAAAAAAGTAAAATAGATATTGAAATATTAAAAACAAGAAACAAAGCAATAAAAGTATAAAAAATAAAACCAATTACAATAAAAACGAAGAACTAAAAGACACAGGACCATACGACTCACTCCGAGTTAAAAGCCAGAGAATAAAAGTGGGTTTTAAGACGAGACTTAAAGCTTTCGATGTTGGGGGCCTTTTTTACTTGGGAGGGGAGAGAGTTTCATAGTTTGGGGCCAACCACAGAAAAGGCTCGGTCCCCCCTGGTCTTAAGTCTCGTCTTAGGCACCACAAGTTGGAACTGGCCCTCGGACCTCAGTGACCGCGCTGGAGAGTAAACTTGGATGAAGTCCGAGATGTATTTGGGGGCCACCCATTCCACGCCTTAAAAACAAACAATAAAATCTTAAAATCAATCCTACAACGAAAGACAAAAAAGGCTTTTAAAATAGTCTTCATATTGATATCAGGTGAAAGTTATCTTATTGTGACAACATGAGCTGATTAACAATATTTATTTGTGATTATTTAGCTTTTCCCAATTCATTATGCAGGGAAAATGGCAGTAAATAACTTTTATAGACAAGCCTACGCGTTGCCATATAGACAAATTACAATTCTGGCCAAAGAGTATTGTGAAAAGGTGAAAGAAAGCCAAAGGTATACAAATAAGAACATTTCACAAATTACAGAGATTGCTCACCTGGAGGCAAAAAACTGGAAACTCAACTAATGAAGAATTACACAGAAAACCCAACCAGAGAAGGAGGTTTTGCTTAAAGGGTTGAACTTTGCCATTACACCACAAGTTCCAATAGTTGATCTGATCAGCCCACCCTTCTAACCTCTCCTTTGAGGGGGGAAAAAACCTATGGATTTCCACTGACTTACAACTTCTCAACTTCTCAGGTCAACAACCTGTGGTCATTTGTGAAAAGTGCATCTACTTCCAGAAACAAGAGCAAGGAAAAGAGCAGCAGACATAAGAATCAGGTCTATCTGACAAACTCTGAAGTTTGTTTAACCAACACAACATTCAAATACACTTCAATTCTTTAGACAAAGGCTGTTATTCCCCAAAGACCGGTCACCCCATACCCAGAAATACAATCTGGTGTATGCTGTCCGGTGTAATGAGGAAAGCGCTGCTTTTTATATTGGGGGAAGCAAGCAGCCACGGAGCATGAGCATGCCACAACACACAGGCTAACTACACTCAAAAAATAAATGTTTAGCCTCAACAAAAAAAATCAACGCAACAATTTCCATTAGTCTTTCTTAGTTATGACAACTTAATTTGAAATTGCTTTGAACCAACAAACAATATTGCATTGCACGAATTAGCGTTTCCTCTTCACTCAAAGCTCATTTTAAGTAATGCTTACTGAATAATTGTTTTTAAAGAAAAAAGAATAATAAGAATAATAAAGTTTTTAAGTTCGTAACTCAAAAAAATATGTTAAGTCAACTGACTTTTTAGTCAACTGACTTACTCATTTTATTCAAAGTACTTTAATTTGTTGTCTACTTAATTATAGTAATGCACACAGCTTTTTAACTTAATATATATTATATATATATATATATATATATAATTTGCTAAATAAAATAAATAAATAAAATTTGAGTGTATATGACATGCTAAATTAAGTTCATGTAATAGCCAACATTATTATTTGAACATAACTTAAAAGATAAAGTTAGCAACTTAGAAAGTTTATCTAAATCAATTAATAACTTTTTTGACATTGCATTTATGTTTTTATTTAAAAGAAAAAAAAATACATTGCATTTATGTATTAAATCAAGTGGTGTCAACAGATACTCTGAATTACTTTTTAGAGTGTATTTTGGTCGAGCCTAAGCTGTCTACCTGCACCTCAAACAGAAACAGCACTCATTTGAGGACAGAATGTACGTACATACTGTGGACAGTGAAGGCAGATGCTTTTAAAGGGGAGTGAGGGAAGCCATCTACCATCTCTGAACAAGGGGGAGTCTGCCATGCCACCACTGCCCCACGTTCAATGCTGTCCTTTTCATTCTTCTTCTGGTCCCATGACCGTTGTTGCAACTGAATGGAATACTAATGAGGGTGATTCCACCCATGACTGTCGTGGCTGGCAGAGGTCCCGCCCCTCTGCCTCGTAATGACTATCGTTTTGCCTCCCAGAAGAGTAAAACCTACTAGGTTGCCACACCATCCCTTATGAATAGTGCTGTCCTATCTTGTCTTGAACATGAACTGATGAAGCTTGGATGAGAAGCGAAACATCTTCTAAGACAACCTTAACAGTCCAGTTGTGATCGATGCAATGCCCCGAGAGCTTCTATAAAGTTCTATTAGTTAACTTTAACTTGAAGTTCTGAGCATTTTTCTAGGAGAAAATCTGAGTGACATTTTTAGCGGATGTTCACAAGTGCCTCAGGCCCATTCTCTGACTGTAAAGCGCTAACAGCCAGTGGGGGAGCGCTAATCAGCTCGGAAACATTTGCTGCCCTTCTAGCAAGGTCAAAAGGGTCACGCAGGGCTGGATGTCCACTCCATACCTCACTCCTCCCCCCTCCTGCTGGAAAGCCCAGCGCCCCCTCGGGGGCCTGCAGGCCCTGCAGGCACAATCAGCGCCCATCCACCACGGGCTCGGCAAAGCTGCCTTCAATCTATGCTGAGCTGAGGATGGACTGTGGTTGTCTGTATATCAGTCCTTGACCATAGGCAGGCCACATGGACCTCAGCTATCGACTCAGACAGAGTCCCAACCCAAATTTCCATTGGTCTGCTGACCGCAACCCCCCCTCCCCTTTGCTGTTTGACCAGCTGATTGATCTACTAGCGCTGCCCACTGGATGTGTGTCCCTGAATTTAATTTGAGAATTCATTTGTGGGTGATGGCTGTGTAGAGAAATGAAATGTGTGAGTGAAGGATTGTGGCTGACTCCTGGGACTCATTGACAAGCTATTGTTGGAATTGGCCTAAAAAGAAAGAAAAAACTTGTTTCTTCATGCTCAGCAAAAAGATGCCAGCAAATGCTGTAACTGTGGGTCACATGATCCGGTTGTGTATCTATGATGTTTTGCACTTGACAGGTCATGAAGATGTGAAGAAGTATTTCTTCATTCGATCACCCTCTGCTTTATGCCTCTCCTCCTTACATCATACAAAGAGGGACAATAAAACAAATGCAGTGGTCCACACAATGCCTATGTTAAACTATATGAGTCCCTCAACCCCCCCGCTCCAGACTGAGCGAGGGATGGGGCTGCTTGGTTATGCATCACAAAGGCTTCCTGCAGTATTGATCTTCAGCAGGCTCAGGCAGTCTATCAGCAAATGTCCCTCTCTCTGGGAAAAACAATGGGAGATTAAAAACACACAGCTTGTCGAGCAGGAGGCTGCTGACGGGCCTTATCTGGGCCCAAAGGTCACTGTGCTCACATATAATCCACTTTCACTTAACAGCTTCATTTAATGCACTCCACATGCAAATGCTGACATTTGCTGGGTGTGTTCACATATGAGGGGCGGCTTTAGTTCTCTTGAACTGGCAGAGAGTGAAATTTATAATCAAACCTGAGCAGCTTAGCTTCTATGCTAATAGAAGCTTCCATGCTAATAGCAGCTTCACTGAAACCACTCGGCACTTTGTGTGTCTTTTATTGAAGCTGACTGCCATTCTCTGCAGACATTAAAATATCATGCAAACAAAGATTTGTTAACTAAAAGTTCAAGAAGATGTCTGAACATCATTGGAAAACTCTTCTAATGAAACAAAGTAAGGTATGTTTAAACGTAACTGTTACAAATGAACATTTAAAAACTGACAAAACTCAAGTGCCTGGATGGTCAGAGGTGGTCCTTGGGCTCGCTGAACTTGCGTTTCTTCCGTGGAGTTTCCTGGCTGTTCGGAATATCATACTCAGAAACCTGAGAAGAGAAAAAATGTTAGCAAACATTTTTTTTTTCAAGATTTGAAGCGTGTGCTGCCATCCCACTCTGGAACAAGCGATGAGTGCTGACTCATCAACATAAGTTGCTATGTGGATGCCACGCACACCCTCGCAGCTATCTGCTGCACTGTAGTCGTGACTGTGCTGTTTAGGCTCGTTTGTTTCCCAGGCTTTGTGTGCAACATTTATACATGTAATGGGACAGTAAACATACACTGGACATCTCACTATTTTGTCCTTCATAGCTGCTTCCTTCCTGTTGACAGACTGACACACTGCTGACAGAATCATGCAACGTGAACTTCGACCTCAATTCTTGCTAGCATCCTTCCAGACTGACATGTAAGAGAGGTTTAATTCTTATATTTGTCTTTATAAAGCTGATGAGGTTATTTGTGTTGGCATACAGGGCTGCTGACTAACCACTATAGGGTGAAGAGAATGGGTGAGGAGAATGGGAGGAGTCAAACTGACCGTGGTGGATTTAATAATACGTCCGCTCCTGGTGGTCATCATCGTTGTCTCCATGTCAGAGGTTCCCTTCAACGCAGCACCCACCTGGAAAGGGAAGTTGTGTCAGTGCACCTTCCCGGGCTAAAATGAATAATTGATCATTCGTCCTGCCCCCATAAGTGTCTGTCAAACTAAATTCTGAGGCTCGCTCCAAAATAGACAAGATGTCACACTGACGCTGATGTCACACTGACCTTGGTAACCTCACGAGTCGCCATCTTCTCATGGCACGTCAGCTCTATCTCTTGAAGTAGACGGAAAATAAAATAATATTAATAATAGCTTGTTCTGTCCTTGTTTGTCTCTTATACAATCTTACCATTGTTGTTGTTGCTGATGTTGTTGTTGGGCATGTCCGCATCTTCAATCGCATGACTCTACAGGTGGAGAGATGCTAACTGACTGGCCACTTCACAAAGGTGATTATTTAATGATGATGTTTGAATTTGTGTCCGTGCTCACCTGTGACACCACACCCTCGTCCCGCACTCTTAGAAACCACTTATCTTTACCACCATCGCTCTCCTGCAGCTGTGGACGAGATGCACCCCCTGTGACTGTCGATCAAAACCATATGTGGAAGTCGTGTGTGACGTGTGCTTACCGGCTCCAGCCTGTGTCTCTCAGTGGTCATGTCAAGCTTGATGGTGTGGAAAGGTGTGATGACCTCACCCATGGTCAGTTTGACCGGCTCCTTGTCAAACACTAGCGTGTCTCCATCAGCTTCCTTAAAGCCTGGCGGCTGATAGTCCTGAGGCGTCACTGAGGTCAGTAACACACACACAGCACTTAATCAGAGACTTTGCACAAAGGGACTGTTATACTGCTCAATGTGAATACTGCAGTGGTGTGTAAATAGTTTATTATTTGATTATTCCAACAGACAATTTAATATAACTGCAGATTCATAGATAGCTATATGAAACTTGGAATGTTTAGCATTTGTTGACTACCATCATGCGGGCTGGTTGGGTAATACCATTTTTGCCCTCAGGTGGCGATAATGAGGCATCCACACATAGGCGGACTTTCAAGGAATTTATGCTGTTGCAGTAATATATACACTTTCATCTGGTCATGTGTCAAATGTATGGAGCCTGTTTCTGCCAATGAAAAAACATCCCAATGATAAGAAATAATTATAAATAAAAAGTCAAAATAATGAGATAAGAAAGTCGAAATTATGAGATAAAAAGTTGTAATTATGAGATACAAACTGGCGACACAACTGTGGGTGGGTATACTACAGTATGTGTTTTTTGTAAATGTTCGACGTTTGCTTCATGTGTGATGGGTTGCCCGCGGCCACAGTCTTGTTCAGTAGCATACCCAACTTGCTTACAATTGTGTCACCATTTTTTGCCAAGTGAAGAAGTCGTCACCTATAGCACAAGCAGTTTGTATATCATAATTTCGACTTTTTATCTCATCATTATGACTTTTTATCTCCTAATTTAATTTGACTTTTAACTCATAATTATGACTTACCACTGGGATAACTTTTTTTTTCCAGTGGCGGAAACGGGCTTCCATAGAAATGTGACTTTACCGTCATCATAGTAGGCCAGCTTCATGTTGAGGTAGACAGTCTCCGGCAAAGGACCGAGGTTCTGCATGAGAGTGTAAAGCTTCCTGACCAACAGGATGCTCGCCTTCTTGGTGCTGCCACACAACATTGTCGACATCTTTTTGTTTTGGTTGCTGATGAAGAAAGGAGGCGTGGTTATAAAAGATTGCAGTGGAAGTGTGACCTTCCTCATTTCCACCAGTGGTGGGCGGTGAAAGCCAGCCAGGCCTTCTGGTGGCCTAAACACTATCAGAAGCACAGACCTACATTTACAACTTATATTGTAATATTCATATATTTTGTTTACTCTTGATGGCTTGTATAATGACAGTGGTGGTATTAATATGGTGAATTAGGTTGCTTAAATCCCCGGTCATTTCAGTGAAGAGACCGCACCTCTCAAAGTCCATCCGAGCCCCGTCAGAGTTGTACTGAATCCTGAACTGATAAAACTCTGTCACATTCTGAAAGACAGACACGTGTTGATTGTTTACTGTGCATACGTCCATGTGTACTTAATGAATTTGCATGTTACCTGCGGGTTGTCAGGTTCTGTGTAGACCTGTGAAAGTGCCACGTGACTTAGTGTACATCAGTATTAATTTGCATGTACTGTGTTCCAAAATAGATCATTTATGGCAGTGATCATATTTGTGAAACATTGCACAAAACAGCAGCCATACTTACAGACATAATGACGAGCCGCAGCTGGAGAACAGAAAACACAAGTTTATTGTACGTCCTATTTTGTAGCTTTGCTATGCAATGATTATAATGTGTATATTCATGTGCTACAGCGCTGAACATCAGGAAGTCATTCTTGTAGCTGAAAGGTGCCAAAGTGTGGCCCGTGAGTTATTTTCAGCTGGAAGCTTGTTTTTTGTCCCTTGAAGTATTCAGAAAATGTACTTAAATAATTACTACTAAGATACATTATTATATATTATACATTCCAAAAACACGAATGTTATTTTAATTTGTGACTCAAAATTGTCCATAGGTATGAATGTGAGTGTGAATGGTTGTTTGTCTATATGTGCCCTGTGATTGGCTAACGACCAGTCCAGGGTGTACCCCGCCTCTCACTCGAAGACAGCTGGGATAGGCTCCAGCACCCGCGACCCTCATGAGGATAAGCGGTAGAAAATGAATGAATGAATTGATATAACACAAACGCCAAATAGTTTCCCATATCGCTCACATAATGGTTGATATTAGCATCTTTGTGCAAAATGTATACACATGACCCCCCTGTATCGTTCAATTTTTTGTATGCAAACCATGATGGAACAAGTTTGGACACCCATGCTGTGTGTGGTAGAAATTGTCATCTTACATATTTCATCTGGATGGCATCAAAGCAGCCTTGCATCCTTAGAAAGGAAGACAGGAAATAAGTTATTGGTAAAAGCCATTTGGAGATTACAAAAAAACTTATAATGTTGATGAAAGTGAGGATTTACTACACTGATAGGACCTAATTATTGATGAATGAGTCAAAATCGACAATTAACAGATTGTGTGGAATTGATTGTTGAGACAAAGCTGAGTGCACTACTTGGTGATGTTATATAATATTTTCCAACAAGGCCTTCGTCCGTGAGTGCTTATATGAAGAAAGATGTGTACCACCGAACAATCTGACAGGCGCCAGGACAACTCTGCTCCTCTCTGAGGATCATCACTTTCTGATCTGTGGAAAGAAATATACAGTGAAATATACATAGTTCACATGGAGGATGCAACTGTTGGGTCCTGCTTTCCTGAAGAAAGAAAAAGAAAGCAGGTCATCTAACCTTCTACATATTTGTTCCCGTAGGCTTTCTCTGGAAAAAGTCCTCTCAGGTACGTAATGCCAGACACGGCAATAGCCAGAAGTTTCTTGATAACAGCAATGGACTGCAGCTCTGACACTACCTGGTTGGGCAAAAGTTGAGTGTCCTGGACAACAACACAAACACAACACAGGCTAATAATGAACACAAACACCTGGTCTAATAGCATCACATATGCAAACGTTTACAATGTGTAAAACATACATTTTATTAAAATTATACTACAGCACTCCTTGAGTGTCTTTCAACCCATCATAATTGTGCAATACAGGCCAACATGTATACATAAAAATGCACTTTACTGTATTATACTTGTGTTATAGAACATTTTAACTGTATATATATGCAAACATACAATGTACATAGATATAACTTCTTATTTTATATTTTTGAATCGAGGTGAAACTTGCGCTGCTGCTGAACATTTGAAGGGCAGGGCATCGTACATTTGAACCTAATTGTGTTAAATGTCTTATTAATTCAATTTACCTGAGACGTTCGTACTTGCTGTACACATGCCATGTCTTGGGTGACAAACCAAGTAAATCTGTAAAGAAAACAATATACGAATGAAGGCAATAGTAGTAAGATTGATTTAGCAAACAAATTAGCGCATTGAAAACAGAAGCTAAGATAGCTAACCACTGTAAGTTGTTCATAATAATGTTCCTTTTAAATATAGCAGCAATGTCTATAGCTCCAAAACCGTTCTAAACACGTTTAGTACGTTTAAGAATCAGATAGGTTATGTTACCAGAACAGAAAGCCGATCTATCTGACAATTAATCGATGAGCTAATTGTTCATTAGCTCATTGATTTACTATTCATTTTGAACAACGGCTCCCGCTAATGTGTTTGATTGACAGGCAACTGGCTCAACAAGTAGCCAATCAAAAGGGGGGAAGCTACGATCTTAGGGTACAACAAAATAATGACATATACAGCATACACAGTTTCCTCACTACGTTTGTTTGGACGCGTTCATGGAGGAGATAATATTAACTGGCAAGCACAAATGAATCTTGGTATGGCACATTGATCTTTTTATATCTTGTGTTGGTCATGTGTTTGTGTGTTGACGCATCTCCTGGAGATTCAAAGTCGCTCGCTGATTGAACAAAGACGCGGTCAATCATGGTGACCTACTGGGTGAGTGGGCGTATGCTATTCTGCCATTGGTTACTGTATTAGTCTGTCACTAGCAGGCAACGCCCCCAAAGGTGACGTCATTTCTGTACACGCCATTTTTGTTGGGGAGCAGTCGTGTCTGAGAAAGAGAGGATTAGATTGAGTACAGGTGCATCACACGGCAACTTATTGTTTCACTCTATTGACTTGTGTGTCTGGCCGTCACACTCAGAGAATGTCGTCAGAAAACCTGGACTCGGACACTCAGTTGGACTACGAGGACGAAAAGCAGGTGGGTTGACGGCAGCTATCTTGCTGCTTGCTAGCCAGGTGTGGCTAACGTCACTTAGCTCAAGTGACATTTGTAAGTACTATATAAGATACTACGGGTTATAAAATGCCGCTTATTATCAGATGCTGTTATTCACTATGCTGTAAAATGCGTCGTGGTAGTTGCTGCACCTCGTCGTTGTTTCAATGGCTGCTCAGGCCTCTTGGCTCCTGAAGACCCTCAAAGCAGGTCAGCTTGTCTGAAAGTTGTTGATTTCCAAAACACACTGCGAATTAACCACTCTATCAGCCTTACATGACAACTGCCACCTTGCAATAGGAATGATGCAGGTAAATAGTCAGATTGCATTGGTAATGGTAGTGCATCAGTACACATCTGCATAATACCATGGTAACTACCCAAATGTAGAATTTATTCAGTTTCCCATCATTTATCCAACTGAATGACCACAAAGCGCTCCCCCTCCTGAAGGAATCTGTTCATCGCTCCTGTGTCCTCCTGAGTCACATTTTTTTGCACTCAGAGTGGGCCATCTTTTTGCAGTGCCCAGGTACACACTCATATAATGTATTCCTAGAGTACATACCGTCAGGTTCCGCGAAGTTAGACCGTGTTCAGCCTATCAATGGCTTCTTTTACTTATTTTAAGTCTGAAACTAGATGGCACCTGGCGAATTAACCTCGGTCAGTTGCCCAAATAATTTAGCCACTCGACACATAAAAGGTACTGTTCATAACAATGCTCTTGCAGGAAACCAAGCACACTCTCCACAGTTTGTGTGGCCTTGATAAATTGCAAAGATTTTTTGTGTTGTGTTGCCAAAGCACCCGGTCTACACAAGGCGTGCCCTGCTGACCCAGATTACTGCTGTCATTTCTATGCACCTGAGACTTGAACCATGCTTAGCAAGACTTGTTTGACCTGCGTGACAGCCACTAAACTAAACTGTTTATTCACACATAAACCTCTGTTGTCTTGAGAAACAGTTAAATCAATGTTTGCCTAATTTATCTCCAACCTGGCCACATTACCCAAAATGAATCCCATTGGAGATGGAAAGTTCTTGATCAGTAAGTGTGTTGATCAGTCATATTTACGAGGGTCAAGTCATGAAGGAAGCAGGAAAGAATTCAATTTCATTTGTAGAAGAAACTTTCTGCGGTGCTAGTATGAGGTTCCCCTGTGATTCCCAAAATGGCTACTCTGCACTTTGCATTTAAGGAATGGGTTTCACCATAAATGTTCTCCTGGCACATAGCCAGACTGTTACTGCCTTGCTTAAACGGCTAAAAGTCTGATTTTTTTTTTTCTTTCTTTGTGATTGTACTCCGGCTGGTGTTTGGGGCAAACATGTTTTCATGCAGATGTTGATGTCGACTTGTTCACACAGGACTCCCAGGAGAAGAACACCAACCCAGTGAAAGCAGAGGAGGCCAAACTGAAGGCCAAGTACCCCGGCCTTGGCCAGAGGCCTGGGGGCTCAGACTTCCTTATGAAGCGGCTACAAAAAGGGGTAAGCCTGAGAGACATGTACTGTATTGTGGTTGGAATTAGGTATGGGGACGATCTGATCCAGTTTTGCTATCGGGCACTGATACCAATGTAATTAACAGCATGCCTGTGCTTTACTGTTGTCAGCTAATATAGCTACAAGAATATCAGCAAACGTAGCTGTCTTGGCCAGCTCTCTGTGAAGTCTTGAACACATCAAGCATGTAACCACAGCATGCTAAAAATGAGAAGCAGACGATCACCGGAGATATTCTAGCATCACTCTGGGAAATCATGAACGCGGACTCGCTGAGGCAGGATGAGAAGTAACAAATGAAACTGCAGTGCCTCATCATAATAGAATTCCCAGAATGAAGGAAAAGTGATGACGATGAGCACAATCTTAGAAGGGAGTGTTAAACTAAATGAACCGTGTTGTCTTTCAAGCTTCACACACATTGAATGTCTATGATTTTTGGCTGGTTTCTTTGTCCCACCAGTCATTTCATTAGGTATACAAGAGCCACAACCCTTTATTGCTGTGTTTGGAGTCTGCACCGCATGATACAGTCAGCTGTTACTAATTTTCACATCCTCTTATATGGCCAAAATATTAAAAACTGCACATAGCCTGCTGTCATACTTTAATGGCCTCTTATGTCATGCAGCAAAAATATTTTGACTCTGGCGACTACAACATGGCAAAGGCCAAGATGAAGAACAAGCAGCTTCCTGTGGCGGGCCCCGACAAGAACCTGGTGACCGGTGACCACATTCCCACGCCGCAAGACCTGCCGCCAAGGAAGTCGTCTTTGGTGACCAGCAAGCTAGCTGGCTAGCCTTCATCATCCCAGATGCATACCCTCACCCTCGGGGGGTTCCCAGAGAACACGCCCACTGTCTTCCTCACCCCTTATCCCCGGTTGTTCCACTGGTCCCTACCACCCGCCTCGCCCCTCTTTTCCCGCTCTCATCCCCAAGCACCACTGGCTTTAACACATGGGGCAGACTTGTTTAAGTTAGGTAATGTGCTTGTGTGGGGGGGTGGAGTGGATGGAGATCTCCTCTTGTGTTCCTACTGAGCTGTGCACTCTGCTCCACTGCCTCCCTCTTGTCTTGGTTTTCTGTGTTCCAAGATGCATCACAGTAGGTTTTGTCATACGGTGGCTTTGCTGGGGAGTCCATGCACTTTGTATCGTATGGTTGGGGATTTTGTATCCTGAGTGAAAGCACATTAATGTGTGTAAGGGATCCATCTTTGAGCTTTGTGTCACCCTGTCTGTGCTGTTGGCATGGTGAGGTGTGGAGGTGGGCCGCGTGTGTCGATACTGGCTTGTATACCAAATTTTGTGACACGTGTTCACCATCATCTTACTGAGCGACAGACGCTTTCTGTCACTGTACATGTTGCTGTGATTGGTGACTCTCTAAACATGCTGCATGAATGCAACCTGTTACCAGGAATCTTTGCATTGCTGTCTGGACAAGCCACAGTCAGCCGAGTGCTTCTGCACTTGTTTTGTAAAGGTTAAGTAGTAGCTGAGCTTTATTCAATGTCAGCTTTAGTGTTCTCCAACGTCCATGAAGCACCATGCACTGGCTGCATGCTTTCCTCACTGATGCTCACACAAGCATGCATTTGTGCACTTGAGTTGTGTGCTTTACAAAACTGAAGAGGTTGTTTTTTTTCCTTTACTGCGAGTCAATCACATACATGGTCTTGGCTTAGTTTTTGTGACAGATGTGCTTCCTGACACAACCCTGGCCGGGAATTAAACCGAATTAAAACTGTGCCCTCTGCCACGAACGCCCCACCACAAATAAATCTGGACCGCCACAGACAGATTTGGCGCTACCTGTTCACCCCTCGCTCACAAACACATTATAATGGGACTGTCTGTGTACCTTGTCGTTACTGAGATGTATTAATGCACACATCCATAGAAAGCCCAGGAAACATCATGAGGCATTATGTTATAAGGCGCAAGCACGCGCGTCCACTGTTGCATGTAAGGAAACCAACACCTTTAAGTAAATAACTTCATATTCAGTTGTTAAATAAGATTTAAATGTTGCGTATTTCATATGAAAAAAAATCAATTATACCTAGCCACACACAGACACACAGTCATGGTTGTTGGGAAAATCGCCACTCTGGCCTGAGTTTTGGCTAATCATGGGTGATTATGCATATTAGATGGCATTGTCAAATCGTGCCACAGATAGATTGTGGTCCTTCAAGAAACACCGGACACTTGCGTTTAAATTTTAACTCTTCTGAAGGAAATTTTATCTCCACCCTGCCTATCCTCTTTAGACTTCAGTAAATGTTTGCATGGGCGTCAACGTGAAGTTTGATCCCAGGTGTGTCTGCAACCTGATAAGAGAGGCGCTCTTAAAGTGGGACGCTGCGTGCCTGCAGGGTACGCTCACTCCTCTTCTCGGCTACGCATATAGAGACATAGCGAGTACACCGTGTGCACAGTTTGAATCTAACACTCATGCTGTTGAGGAAACCTTGACACGTGCACGTGTTGCACGCTGGCTCAGCAATCAGGTGCATGCAACACACATTGTCAGCCTATTTGTTGATTTCTCAGTTGTACCTGTAGGGTGAAGGTGTGCGTGTGTATGCATTGTAAATAGAATTTGACAGGATGGGATTTTTTTATGTGGGCTCCCTCCTGCCTCTCGGCTGTGTTAAACACCGCTTCTGCTGTATCTAATGAGTGTGTTTGGAGGGACTATGTGAGTGTGTATCATATGAAAATATGCGTAAATGCTGCTGATTCACTCCCAACACAAATCCTTGTGAAGAGAGCCTGTCCCATTCTTTTTCCTTCTCAACTTTTCAAAGTTTCAGCATCTTCTCACTTTTTTGACACAGGCCAAAAAGAAAACAATGCAGATGTTTAAATGACAGCAATGCATTGTGCAGTTTGCCTACGTGTCACTTTAAATGCCAACTAAAGATCTCGTTGTTGTGGGTGATAAGCTTGCACACAAACATTAGAGGACAGGAGTCATGATGTGTAGCTTGGTACGGAGCATTTGACCGAGAGGAAACAGACGGGCTGCTTGGAGGCCCAAACACACAGGGTCACTCTCGAATAGCTAGAATGACCACGTGCCGGAATGTAAATGTAACGACAAACGAGTACTTCATCTCCTTTCTTGTTGTTTTCGTTGTGTTCTCCTCTTGTTTGACAAGTAGAGATCGCTGCAGGGAAAACCAGAGGCATCCAGGCTTCTTGGACACAACTATCAAAGGTTTACATGACATAATGGATGGCTGGAGAACACAGGGATAAGAAGAAAGACTTGACAAAAAGAGTACTTGGAATGTTCAACTTCTGTGGGTGTCATTTAGAGGTTTTTTGCCAGTATTTGAAATAAACTTTTACATTAATAAAGCCACCTTTGTGTTCCCTCATCTGATTCACAGGAAGTAGTGATTAGCATATTCACCATCAGGGGGCAGCAAAACCATTTCCAAACTTACTAACCGCAGGAAAAAAAATGAATGGAATGTATTTACGGTGTTAACCAAGAACCCAAACATTTTTTCCCTTGGGTGTCTTGAAAAATCCTTGATTTTTTATTCTTTAAAATACCTTCTGTTTGAAAACATTTTGAACCATTTCTTTCTAGAATCGTTTACACGATATATAGTACATTTCGTGATACTTCGTTAATACTTAACCCTCCTCTGTTAAGGTCGGCACCGACTCGTTTTACGTTTTAATACATGAAAAGAATCACATAACATTTGTTCATTGCATCAAGGCTTTTTGGCTTTGTCAGCAAACTCTATTTCAACAAAATAAAAACAAAAAAATATTTTTTACTACATTTTAAAATGGTCTTGTTGAAATTATGACCACTGTATTGTTAGGGTCGGTTTCGACCCGGTTGTAATAATATGACTATAAAGCAATATTTTGAGCCACAACTGAAGTCACAAGTGTACAATTAGCCACATTTACAATTTGGATCATGGAAAGAATGGCAAGAAGTACAGTGAACCAATATCTGGACCTGTTCTACTTTTTGATTTCAGTTTATATTAAAGTTCTGTTGCTGAAAACAATAACTTATAACTTTTAACTGAATAACTTTTTTACCTTTTCTTGACATTAATATACGTATATGGGTCAAAATTCACTCGAGCACCATAGATGATTCTTTAGTGATTAATACTAAAATGAGAAAATAAATAAAACTAATTGATTCATGATATATGTTCTATAGCCCTCAGTAATCGCCAGGTAACAAAAGAACCTTCAATTTATTAATATGATTCTTTTGAGGTTCATTTTACCATTTTTGGAAATTGAAATTGAGGGGTATAGTGACAAAAAAAGACCTACATGCCTACACCAAAAGTATTAAAACCAACATTTTCATGGATGAGGAAGCCTAAGAAGGTAACCAAGACATGATAAGCAAATTTGATGGTAACTTATTGTTTTTAGTGTATTTTATAGCTGATTTAATACATGGGTCAAAACCGACCCGGTAACAGAAGAGGTGATACCAGAAAGCTAACACAGGAGGAAGGTTAATGAAATAAGACGCTTCCACCGTCAATGTCCAAATTTGTACTTAATCAAAGAGAGCATTCCCAGTTTGAAGGACGTTCCCATCGTCATTGTCGGAATTTTTGTGTAATAATTCTTCAGAAACAAGTTTGAATTGTTTCTCTTTTTTGAGTATGTCATTAGTCATCAAATACTTTTCTGTTATTTCTCGAAATACCTTTAACCGTAATTCCATTTGAGTGAATGTGTTCTTTCAGAGTACATACCGTCCAGAGACGGTATGTGACGTCACGCTGACGTTGTCTATATAGCCGCCACTGCACGTTTCCCCCTGCCCAGTCGCGAGTGTCATGGCGGAGGAGTGAGTCTTGCGAAGGATAAGTAAGACGAGCTTTATTGTGTGACTATTTCTGACGTGAACGCGGTACAAGAGGAAGCGACTTTCAAGATGAACATGATGCAGACGACCAGGCGAGCCGCACGGAACGTCACTACGGGATTTATTGGCACTTGCATGTTCCCTCAAAATGGAGTCTTGGAGGGCTCAGTGCTCTACGGCTCTGGAGCGTCGTCGTCGCCGCAGCTCAATACAGCCGCGGCCTTCGACAATCGCAACGGTAACATAGACCCCAGCGGCGCTGCCAAGCATCGAACCAGCGCCCTGGAAGTGAGCTCCATGGGCGGTTTCGCCACCAAGAACCACCGCGCCGACAGCGACGACATCGACGACTCTTTGCCGTGCACGCCCGAGCTACAGAGCCACGACGACGTGCACGCTGGAGACGACGTCCTGGACGCGGACACAAGGGAACTCATTAGCCGCTTTCTCAGTGACTATACAGGCACAACGACAAGTTCCTGGACCCAAAGCAAAGCCCAGTCTACCATGAAAAGGGTCGTGAGCAACGTGTTGGAGAAACACAGATATAAATACAACGGTGAGGCTTTTCTTTGCGTACGTTACTGCCTTTACGTAAAAGACGTTAACATCGAAGCACTAACGCTTGGTCGCCATTTTTTTGGGCCGCACCAGGAAATGCACGTAACCGTTTGTTTTTGAAAAAAGCAGTTTTTAACTGATGTTATATTTGAAGGAGTGAAGCTAGTAAATAATATAGGTATTACAATGTAAAAATAATTCGATGGGGGGCAGCAGCGGTAATGTAACAGAAGGGTGGAGTTGTACAAGTGAACTTTAGTAAATAAGGTGTTTAATTTTTCAAGGTATCATCAACACACTTTCTCTGGACAACCACGGGGATGACATGGACTTTGTCAGTGCAGTGGCCAAAAGCCTTTTCTCAGATGGGACCACCAACTGGGGCCGCATCGCCAGCTTGGTGGCGTTCGGGGCGGCGGTGTCTCAGCACCTGAAGGAGAAGGACAGGGGACACTGTGTGGAGCTGGTGGCCCAGGAGATCTCCTCGTATCTTCTGATGCACCAGCGAAACTGGCTTGTGAAAAACAACTCTTGGGTGAGTGAGTCATGGCTGGATGACTGCAGCGTTTTGTTGGAGGTTGTGTAACATGGCAAAGTCTACGTGTCACACAACTTTAACCCACTGTAATTTTTTTTGCCCCTTCAGGATGGCTTTGTTGAGTTCTTTCGGGAAGCAGATCCAGAGGCCACAATGAGGAACACGCTCATGGCCTTTGCAGGATTCGCCAGCATTGGGGCGACACTGGCCCTGTTGATCAGGTGAATTTGTTGGACATTTAAAAGACTCAAGCAACATTGATGCTGGATCAGTAGAAGTCCCTCGTTGCCCCTAGGAATTAAACATGGAAATGAAGGCTGCGCCGCTGTTCAGTTGAAAAATTGGTTTTCATTTTTGCCACGGACACGCCTACTTTTCAGTAGTTGACTTGTCAAGCAATTAGAAATTATTTAATTTACAAAGAAATTTATTTTTCTAATAGATATATGTTTCTATGCAAATTTTAAAAGCATGTGATCTCAATTGCTTGAATTTTTGGTCAGTTTATTTTACAAGCTGATGACATTTCCCCCGCTGGCGTACCGTACGACTTTGAAGCACCACGGCGACGTTTGATGAAGCTCATTTCCATAAGTCTCATTCCTGACCGCCGGGGCTATCCAGCTTTGCGAGCGAAACGAGGCACAATTTGCATCCAATGCAGCGCAACGCTTCCTCTGAGTCGGCTCGGCACTGGGAAGCGATGCCTGCTTGCAGAACTTTTGGGAAGAACTGAAGCCAGGACGCTTCCAGTCACCCGCAAGAACCGCTCCAAGGATGGAGACGGGGACGGGGCGCGTAAAAGTGTGAAGATGATGGACTTCAGCCTGGGCTGGCACTCGTCCAGTTGTGAATTTCGAAGATAATGTAGAAATTATTAGTAAATAAACAATTGAATATTAGCCCACTGTCTCTGTTGGAAATTTCTGTAGCTGCAAAAGGTTTTTGTGCACCCACGCTCTACTTCCTCCCTACTTCCTGTTTATAACACCACAACAGTTTCTTGGAAATATGAGCACCCCACATCCTCAAAAGTTATATAACCGCTAATTGTACAACCCCATCCAAATAAACTCATGAAATATGAACTCTCCAGCTCTAATAGGTTTATTTTGACTTCTTGATTATGTTTGCTTATGTTCAGAGAAGGTTTTTTTTAGGTAGGTGGAAACATCCAGGTTAAACTCTTCTAATATACCAAAAGAAAAACCCCTCTGAGGATAAGAAATTAAACACATGAGTAGACGGTGCTTGTCAATCCTTCCTGCCATTCCGGCTCCTCCCATGTTTGTCCCAGATCCTGCTGGTCGTCACTGGTTACATCACAAACACTCCCTTGACTTGAGCTCTTAGGAGGAGAAATGAGTCAATTGTCACCATGGTGACGATTTGTGGTTTGTGCGGGGATGTTGCTTCTGACAGCATTAGTCTGGTGTGCTGAAGGGAATTGGGGGAAAGGGTGATGTTGTGGCAGCTTCACACGGCTTTTTGCATCATTCTTTGCAAACTGAGGGTGAAAAGGCCCCCAGAGTCAACTTGACATCTGCATCCCTTAAATGTGATTTTCCACTTATGGTGGTGGTTCGGGTGACTCATTTGCGGCATATTGCTGTATCATGCTGCCGCTCAGCTGCAACAGGAAGTGTCTCATGTAGAAACTGCATTGTAGCTGATAACGCTTTTGTCATCTTGTCGTCGTAAATTGAGGAACAGAGTAGAAACTTCCCTGTCTTTGTCAATCATTACTGCCCCCTACAGGACAAGAGTATAAACTTAACATGGAGCAAACCTAGCTTGGGATGTTTTTTTACATTAAATGTTTTTACATTTAATATAAAAAATAAATGCCAAAATTTTGCCTGGGTTTGCGTACATTTTTCGGTTAGCATACACTGGCGCATCTATGTTTTTAATGTATTTTATGCATTTTTTTGTTATCAAGCTATGCTAACAGCTGTTAATGTTTGCTAGCTATGTTAACGGTTGCCATTTTGTTAGCCTAGCGTGCTAACAAAAAGGAACCCGGCAGCGGCAGTCAGCTACAGTACATTTGGCCATCTACAGTATCAGCAGTTGACTCAAAAATGCTAACACAAAACACAGTTTATAGTTTTACATACATAAAATAATTCTAAATACATATAAATGCCAATGAATATTTAAGGTTACATTTTCCTTTGTTGAAAAGGTGACTGTTCCCAAAGAGACAATGTGTCAGAGGTACACCACGCGGATACCACCTTCCTGTTTTGTCATGAGTTATTTCTGGAATTTTGTTAACTTCTCCATTGTGGGTATTGAGGTGAGAATAACAATTTAAGAAATAACAGTCACATCAAGTCTTCAATGAAGGAAAAAGTTAAATGTTCCGTTATCCCTTTCATTCATATTTTTTCCATTTTTTAAATAGGTTAATTGGATTTATGTTTTTTTAAATGGGAAAAATGTATCCGGTTGGCATCAGTTAAGGTTAGAGTTGAACAAATTAATGATGCTAACCAATTTTTCCACCGTTATTTATAAACCACTGAATGTTTTTTGCATATTTGACCATATATGACCACATATATGTTCTGATCTAGAAGACATTGCAACCTTGGTTAGTGTCATTAATGTACCTTAACCCAATTAGTTTTTCTCATAAGAAATGATGCAAATCCAATTAATCTTTTCTGGACACCCAAAAACGCTTTCTTTCAAAATAGTTTGATATACATGTAAATGATGAATGAAATTGATAAATTAGCATTTAATGTCACTTTTAGCTTGTTGTGAAATTAATTGTTAACAAAGACTGCTATGAGGCCGCATACTTCATGAATTCACTTATCAAAGTTCAACCATTGTACATTAATCTGCAGCCGAGATCAGTAAGTAAATGAGAGACTTGTGCCGGTAACTGTTTGTTGGCAAAGACCTCCAGTCAAAGGCTTGCTTGCGATGGAGCTGGAGGACAGTACCTTTCGATTCTGGTTTTCATGCTAAAAATACGTTACCAATGCAATTGGACTCACTCAGTGTATTAACTCGGCAAGATGCGCACCATATTGTATGTTGACCAGGAAATGTACCAAGGCAAACAAAATATACGGTACATTTTCAACATAAGCCGAAAAGTACACGAACCAGTGCGTATGCTAAGCGAGGTATCTAGGAATGTAACCACTGGCTGACAGTTGTGCCTTGGCAGGGGTCTGTCTTGTTTATTTTTGTCGATATAGGTAGTATTATAGTGAAGACTGATGCTTTCATGTAGCCACAAAGGTTGTCCAAAAAAAACCCATGTGGAAATGAAAGCCAGCTTGTCTGCATAGAATTTGATGGTCATTGAAATAAAAGTAACTTGACTGTTGAGCAGGAAGTGATGTTTGCATTGCAATCGTGGGAGAGTTGCAGGTGTGGCTTGGAAACAATCGAGCACATACTTGACATTGTGATAATGTGGGGAGGTGCTACTTCAAAACTTCCTGGCCAAGCCAGACCCAGACAGAATATTTTTGGGCTTAGACTTTAGTTTTCATTCCAAAGTTTCTGCAGGACTTTATGTACCTGAAGAGCGCTTTGAGCACAAGAGTGTTCTGACATCTGATCGCTTCTCATGCAAACTGGTCTGCTGCGGCTTGAACTTTGGTAACTTGAGCTGCGAGGATCGGCCTCCTTGCTCTGTGTGCACATTGGTCGTCAGCAACAGCCCGCCCCCTCCTTTTTAAAAAAAAAAAAAAATAAGCGTCCAATTCTGGGAAGTGGCCGGCTGACGCACAAGTTTATCTTTAACCGGACAACTCAGCTGCTCTGACTGAGAGGTTTGGTGCTTCAATTTGCAACTGTGAGCCTCAACGAGGGAGATAAAGGACAAAGTTGGCACATTTGAAGCAGAAAAAGTTCAACCCTGGCCCAGTTGGTTGCTACAATGAGACCCAAACCACGTTTTATATTACACTCAATATCTGATTACGCAGTGGACAGAATGTTCTTACGGAAGTATACTGACAGTAAGTCATGTGACTGTGATGGTCACGGTATTGTGGTAAATGGACATTTTGATGCATCAGTGTTGGAAAATTAGGTTGAGAATGAATAACATCATAACTTGTATTGGAAGTAAATTAGCTTTGATACACAGCTATGGAAGTGAATAAGAAAAATACATTCAACAAATATCAATACAAATACTGTTTTGTCTCATATTTTCAGCATTGAATAATAGGATGACACAGTGATATGTCAAGTATATTTACATGTTGGTGTACATTTAATGTAAATGTTTAAGTGCAACTATTAGAATTAATATTTAATGCCCTCTTTGCTCAATTAACAGCCTTCCAACTAAACCAACCAAACATAACCTTCATTTTTTGGTGTTTTCGTCACTAGTTTCTGAAAAAACAAAGGCCGCTAATCTCCATTCGTGATGCAATTATGTCTATCGTCAATCTTCATCAGCAGCCAAATACTAAAAAGCTCTGAATAAAATGTGTTTTTCACCTCATCTACAGAGCTGTAGCTATATAATATTCCTATATTCATAGCAGAGGTATGGACTTCAGTCACAATTTTGATGACTTTGGACTCGACTTGACAATATCATCAAAGACTTGCAACTCGGCTTCGACTTTGACATCACTGACTCAGTACTTGATTCGGTTTGATGACTTGAAAATACTTTTTATTTTTAATGAATGTGTTTTTTCTAACAAGAAAAACTAGTCTTTTTTTCTGTGACTAAGTCCTGTCAAACTGCTCTTGTTTTATTTTTAAAAAATGCATTAATTGTATTTGTAAAATGGTTGGTAAACGGTAAATGGATTGTCACATTGTCTAAATGCCATTTTTTGGCAAACACTAAACAGTGCTTATGGGCTGCATGGCGACCGAGTGGTTAGCGCACAGGCCTCACAGCTAGGAAACCCGAGTTTAATTCCAACCTCAGCCATCTCTGTGTGGAGTTTGCATGTTCTCCCCGTGCATGCGTGGGTTTTCTCCGGGTATTCCGGTTTCCTCCCACATTCCAAAAACATGCTAGGTTAATTGGTGACTCCAAATTGTCCATAGGTATGAATGTGAGTGTGAATGGTTGTTTGTCTATATGTGATCTGTGATTGGCTGGCGACCAGTCCAGGGTGTACCCCGCCTCTCGCCCAAAGACAGCTGGGATAGGCTCCAGCACCCCTGCGCAACTCTCGTGAGGATAAGCGGTAGAAAATGAATGAATGAATAATCAGTGCTTATGACATGGAAGAACTTGAAAATTTCAAGCCTGTGATTTCAGACTTGACTTGAGACTTGACTCAAGACTTACATGAGATTTGCTTCCACTTCTGATTAATCGTAATTGACAATCATATTTATTTACACGGGCTGCACGGTGGTTTAGTTGTTAGTGCGCAGACCTCACAGCTAGGAGACCAGGGCTCAATTCCACCCTCGGCCATCTCTGTGTGGAGTTTGCATGTTCTCCCCGTGCATGCGTGGGTTTTCTCCGGGTACTCCGGTTTCCTCCCACATTCCAAAAACATGCTAGGTTAATTGGCGACTCCAAATTGTCCATAGGTATGAATGTGAGTGTGAATGGTTGTTTGTCGATATGTGCCCTGTGATTGGCTGGCGACCAGTCCAGGGTGTACCAAAGACAGATGGGATAGGCTCCAGCACCCCCGCGACCCTTGGAGGAAAAAGCAGTAGAAAATGAATGAATGAATTTATTTACACGCATGCTGTACGTGTTCGATACCAAGGACATCTACACCAGTGGACCTCAACAGGCAGGCTAAATGAAAAGCTTTGGTAAATATCACCCAAATAATGTAAACCAGTGAGTCCATAGCACTTACTCCTGCTCTGTAGGGGGCAACAGTGAGCACTAAACGTCACAATGAAACTGAAGACGACGACTTGTATTTACAGTGCATCCGGAAAGTATTCACAGCGCTTCACTTTTTCTACATTTTGTCATGTTACAGCCTCATTCCAAACTGAATTAAATTAATCTCTTACCCCATAATTCTACACAAAATACTCCATTATGACAATGTGAAAAAAGGGTTTTTTTGACATGTTTTGAATTTATTAAAAATAGAAAACAAAAAAATCACATTTACATAAGTATTCACAGCCTTTGCCATGAAGCTCAAAATTGAGCTCAGGTGCATCTTTTTTCCACTGATCATCCTTGAGATCTTTCTACAGCTTAATTGGAGTCCACCTGCAGTAAATTCAGTTGATTGGACATGATTTGGAAATATAATAACTGTCTATATAAGGTCCCACAGTTGACTGTGCATGTCAGAGCACAAACACCAAGCATGAAGTCAAAAGAACTGTCTGTAGACCTGCGAGACAGGATTGTCTTGAGGCACAAATCTGGGGAAGGATACAGAAACATTTCTGCTGCTTTGAAGGTCCCAATGAGCACAGTGGCCTCCATTATTCGTAAATGGAAGACGTTTGGAACCACCAGGACTCTTCCTAGAGCTGGCCGGCCTTCTAAACTGAGCGATCGGGGAAGAAGGGCCTTAGTCAGGGAGGTGACCAAGGCCCCGATGGTCACTCTGTCAGAGCTCCAGCGTTCCTCTGTGGAGAGAGGAGAGCCTTCCAGAAGGACAAGATCTCAAGGATGATCAGTGGAAAAAAGATGCACCTGAGCTCAATTTTGAGCTTCATGGCAAAGGCTGTGAATACTTATGTAAATGTGATTTTTTTTGTTTTCTATTTTTAATAAATTCAAAAAAAGTTAAAAAAAAAAACTTTTTCACATTGTCATAATGGAGTATTTTGTGTAGAATTTTGAGGTAAGAGATTAATTTAATACAGTTTGGAATGAGGCTGTAACATGACAAAATGTAGAAAAAGTGAAGCGCTGTGAATACTTTCCGGATGCACTGTAAACATATGATGCTATCAACTATAAAACACAAAAGTAGACACTAAGAACTACACTTTTACTGAAAAAGTAGTGTCCAAAACCGATGTGTTGACATTGTAGCAAAGTTCATGCTGGTTTTATACGGAGTTGGCACTTTCAGACACTGCAGGGCTTTTTTTCCAGCTGGCCACTAAAGTAGATGCTCATTAATTTAATAACCTACTGGACAAACTGATTGGAGACACAACCTCCGGTGTCTCGGCCCTCCATTGACACATACATACATACATACGTACGTATGCCTTATAGGATAAATACTAGGATCCTGCACTCTCCCCTCTGACTGAGGCTGTCCTATCTAGTCTTTCAGCGTGAACTGGCTCCAAAATGTTGTCTTCTTGTGAACCGAAATTGAGACAGTCAATGTAAACATAAACCTAAAAATATTCTGGGAACTGGATGACATTTTGAAGACCTCTTGGTTTGAGACCCAACGTGACTTCTTACTGGTCACTTTGCAGTGGGTCACATGGTTAACGGGCAGATCAACATAGAGATAAATATAGCAGAACTCTAAATACAGTCCCCGGCCATAGCGCTGTCACTCTGAACGCGCTGGATGAAGGCTGGCGTTTCCCATCCCGATGAGCTTGACATGACGTAAATAGAATTTGTCGCCATCAACCGTAAAGTCATCGTTTAAAACTGGCGTGTGAATTTTTAGGTCAAGGGGCGGGGCTAAAAGCGATATTGCCGTGTTCGTTCATGTCGGGAAAGTCCAGGTGATGATTTGTTTGAGTGCAACGTCGAGTTTCATTGCATATTCAGTTAAACCATAAACAGATGATTGCAGACAAGTTAAATCGAGAAGAATGCAATCAAATGAAAACGTCTGCTTCGATGAGCTTCTTCTTGTTTTAAAAATGACTGAAGGAAAGCTGCGTGTTACTGCTCAGTGGTTATGTAAGTTTGGAATGTTAAGCGTACCCTGCAGGCTCAACGAGGACGCCGTGTGCAGACGGGCAAATGCTGACCTCACGCTAGGTCAGGGTTTGTTTACATCTCAGAGCGGCAGAACAGGCTGCTCGCTCAGCAGCATTCCCGTTACAAACAAATTGGCTCGATGTTCACAGCAAAAATGTCCATGTTGTTGCCAGTCCAGGAAGAAAGGCGTAACACACAACGCCCGTGGCGTCTCATCAGCCAGAACAGTTTGTCTTTCCTCTTTGTTGGTTTCATTCCTGTGGTACGATCAAAATGAACATAGCAGCAAACACTTTTGCATGCTAAAAAATGCACACAAACTACATTTACATGTAGTTAGATTCACTTAATACTTTTTACTCTTTACTTACTTATTTACTTATGTGAAGCCCCAGTTTGCATGCACTGTTTCTAATTCCATCGTTGGGTAAATGCTGTCTGCCTCCTAAACACTAGGGGGTGATTGTGGTCATTTAAGCTTGTTTCGCTATGTGAGGAGAGTGTTGCATTCAAATGCAAGCCACAGATGGTAGCATATCCGTCCATCCATCCAATTTCTGTACCGATTATCCTCACAAGGGTCGCGGGCATGCTGGAGCCTATCCAAGTGTCTTCGGACGAGAGGCGGGGTACACCCTGGACTGGTCGCCAGCCAATCACAGGGCACATATAGACAAACAACCATTCACACTCACATTCATACCTATGGACAATTTGGAGTCGCCAATTAACCTAGCATGTTTTTGGAATGTGGGTGCATATTCAGTTAAGCATAATAAAATACGTCACAAGAAAAACAACAATGGACCTAAAACAGAGCCTTGGGGTACTCCTGAGTTGTACCTGATCAACAGCAATGTCAGATTTTAGAAAGGCGATTTAACATGGATATGGGAGACGTTGACAACAGAAACTACAATGATTTTGTCGCATATCCATCCAATCCATTTTCTATGCCACTTATCCTCATTCGGGTCCGGGGCCAATCACAGGGCACATATAGACAAACAACCATTCACACTCACATTCATACCTTAAGTCTCATGTCAAGACATGACAGATCGAGTCAAGTCCGTCTATTTGTATTTGCTGGTGCGTGTCCTTTCTGCTGCTACTAAAAGAGAATGATTTTAGTTTTACTTAGGTTCAAGGACAATCTATTATCATCAAAACATCCTTTTTAGTGTGAGCATTTCTTCTCTGACCTTTCTAATGATTTCTTCTCTCCTCCCTCCGGAACAAAAAGCAGTGGTATCATCTGCAAATAATACCAGCTTTAAGTCTTTCGTAACTTTGGAGATGTCATTGATGTACAACTTGAACAATTTTGGCCCCAGCATTGACCCCTGGGGAACTCCGCACGTAATATATGAACTTGCAGATGTGTATTCTCCGAGCTATACGTATTGCTTCCTGTCAGCTAAGTAGCTTTTGACCCAGTTCAGAACTAACCCTCTTATTCCGTACCTTTCTGATTTAGTTATTAGGATGTCATGATTGATTGTATCAAAGGCTTTTGTCAGATTCATGAATACTGCATCTGCACACTTCCTATGATCTATAGCGTTAGTGATTATATTTGACTAATACAATGAATGCCTTTTGAATTGTACATTTTTTAAATAAAATAAGAGCAGTGTGATAAGACTTAGGCCTTGTCCACACGTAGCAGGGTATTTGTAAAACTGCATATTTCCCCCTCTCAATTTATGAATAAAGTGGTGTCCAGACAACCTTGTATTTAGAAAAATAAAAATGCATCCACACATAACCCATAAATGATAATGATAATAGTGAGGACAGTAACATTCAGAAATTGTCGCGCCATTCCTCCAGGAGAACGACTTCCATCACAACATTCATAAAAGTCCCGCTCTGACCCAAAACCAGAATGGAAGCCTGTTAAGAGAACATGGAATGGTTATTTGAGGCAACGTAGCTGACCTCAAAGTGCTTCTCCGCCTCAGCTAATCATCATGAAGCAGTGTTTGGGCTTGCCAAAAGCACTTGAACAATAACTTCAGCCAACACAGCTCTTGTTTTGTGATGTAAACACAGGTGACGGCACAGCATACTTTGACGTTTGGAAACGTAAGGGTCTGGTTATTTGCGTCCATATCAAAACACATAACCAGATTTTTCTCCAAATCTATACTTTGGCTGGATGTTTTGAAGACCTTTATTTCCAGTGCCCGATATCTGCGGGCTCTTGTGGATGATAGGCCAAATCGTGGAAAAGTAATTTGTTTTTATGAGATACCCGCCAACATGTGGACAGGGCCTGAGTCACAAAAAAGGTGGTGTAGCATTTGGGATTTATGTAATCCACACCTTTGTTTGTTCTTAAACCTGCTTTAATGTTAATAGATGTATTCAGCGAGGCATATTGAAAAGGAAAATATGTTGTCTTACGGGAAATTACATAACTATCACATTGGTTCAGTCATTTGAAAAGGGACACATTTTACTAACTCACTGAGAATGAAGTATTTTCAAGTCATCAAGAGTTAAGAGCAGCGTAATTGTACAAGTTGTCACAATAGTGTCCAAGTCATCACAATAGTGGCTCAAGTCTGTCTTGAGTCCAGATTGCGTGACTCAAGTCCACACCTCGGCTAATACTTCACTGTCACTGGTAGAAGCCAGCTGCTCGAATGGATAACGTAACTTATATACAGTATGTATACAGTATATGTACGTATTCAGCAATGGGTGCGTCATGAACAGTTCGTTCAAGACTCTGCATCGAACTGCATTTGTATAAATATTCGGTGGAATCTCTGTTATCATTTTTTTGGATCATTGCCCCGGTTAGCATCCAATATGGAACGCGTCTAGTCGTGTTATTCATACACTGCATGAGTGCACGGTGGTCATAATGTATTTTTATCACTAAATGACCTTGTTAGCAGCTTGCTAATACATGGAAACAGGAAGCGGAAGCGGCTCCGTCACTCAGCTATGATACAATTAAACCACAAGTCTTCAAAAATGTTAGCACAAAACAAGCTATTTACAATTATAGTTTTACATGCATACACCATTACAATTTGCAATTCTAAATCCATATAGATGATCAAGTGATACTGGTTTTCACCATCAAAATGCTGCCACTTTCAAATTTATTTGGGTCTATTTTGGGTTACTTTGCAGCTGTTTTATTAAAAATAAAACAACAACAAAAAAAACGGACTGAATTCAAGAAATGACTCATGGCAAAACATGAAGGTGGTGGTCATGTCTTTAGTGAAGGTAAAAGCTATGTTCATTATTTGAAATACATTTTGAATTGTTTTCTGCATGTCACACTATAATGAGAAAACTCTAAAAATGGGTTTTGCGTTCACATTTTTTGCCTTTCTGGAAGTGATTAATTGGCTTTAGTTTTGTCACAAAACAAAACGAAGCACGAGATTGCGTCGACGGAGACAAAGTAAGATTTTAGTACTATGAAAAAGTATGACTAGACAAACAGCCTTTATTTAGTGTAGGCTAACCGAGACACAAAACAATGCAGGTCAGTTTTTAAATGTTTAATCCATCCATTTTCTGTACCGCTTATCCTCAGGAGGGTCGCGGGCATGCTGGAGCCTATCTCAGCTGTCTTCGGGCGAGAGGCGGGGTACACCCTGGACTGGTCACCAGCCAATCACAGGGCACATATAGACAAACAACCATTCACTCTAACATTCATGTTTATTGTCCCACACGTTGATGCTCAAAGATATGAAAGTTTTTTGAGACCACATAAACCACTGTTGTAATATACTGTATAATAATAATGATAAATAATAATACATATCACATGTACCTGTCTTTTTTATGTAAATATATTTAAACATATGTAATAAATAATAATAAAAAAATACTGTACATTTACATGAATATACATTTAAAGATAAGCATTGTGTTTTTATTATTGCGATCAACATTGTAACTTTTTCTAGTGACATTTTGCCTTTTGAATTTGTGTTTATTGTTTATTTTATGTCTGCAATGAGCCACATTCCACAAATGGCCTCTGTGCACTTTGGACACCCATGCATGTTGTGTCAGGAAGGCGTGGTGCAGTAAGGTGACAAAGGATTGTGTCCAAACTCTACTTTCTTGGCTCTGTTGGTCCAGGGCTGGGTTGCATTGTGGAGGGTTTGTTGATGGCTTATATTTAATTACCGAATAAATACACGACGCAAGAAACATTTATATGCGTACCCTAACTTGCGAAATATATAGATGATGTCACTAATTCAATGTGGGCTGATCTGACCAATCTTACCAGCCACACCTCACTTGCTGATGCTGATTCTGTGAACACTGAGGTTAGTTAGATTGCAAGGTTTACCTAAATAACAATGTTTCCCCTGATTTGTCAAGTATCTGAGCATACATAAAAATGACCTGAGCAGCATTCATTGGACCTCTGTGAGTGGCATCAGATGTGCACACTGTAGTATCGCACCTGTCCAAAACCTGAGAACTGAGAGCTTCCATTCTGTCATGTTTTTTATGACTGGTTTCAAATACTAGTACAGTAAGAAGCTTTCCACCATGTAGCTTTCCTTATTCTCAACCTCAGGCTATAGAAGTCACGCTTTCATACAATTAACCATCTGAATCTTGTGGAAAAACCCCTAGTTCATCATTTTATTTTCTTGTTTACCGTGTAGTGTTTTGGGTACACTTTGTGTATACTTCCACTTTCGGAAGTGAGCCCTGAAGGAAATTTGGGATGGGTCTGAACGCTGGGTTTCAGAGAGTCTTTTGTAACACAGGCTCATTTTGATGTCACAGTGAGCCTTGTGAGAAGTCACCAGCTCCATCAAGCCGGTGACTTCCTTATATGGGTGTGCCCGGGCGCAAGCTGTTAGCTACACTAGCTGAGTGGGGACCAATCACAGTGGAGTGGCCGTGCCTGGAGGCGGGCTGTGTGTGGATTTTAAAATAGACTGTTTTGGAAATTAGTGGTTAGCGCGCAGGCCACACAACTAGGAGACCCTAGTTCGATTCCACCCTCGGGCATCTCTGTGTGGAGTCTGCATGTTCTCCCCGTGCATGCGTGGGTTTTCTCCGGGTACTCCGGTTTCCTCCCACATTCCAAAAACATGCTAGGTTAATTGGCGACTCCAAATTGTCCATAGGTATGAATGTGAGTGTGAATGGTTGTTTGTCTATATGTGCCCTGTGATTGGCTGGCGACCTGTCCAGGGTGTGCCCCGCCTCTCGCCCGAAGACAGCTGGGATAGGCTCCAGCACACTCGTGACCCTTGTGAGGATAAGCGATAGAAAATGAATGAATGTTTTGGAAATTCAAGGCGATATGGCTGGAATAGGTGCAGATTTTGGAAGATCTAGAAAGCTTTCTGTGCGGGTTATTGTGTGTGAGAAATCTCATCACGTTTTAATCTAGCGTTACATTATTTCTTCTGGGGAAAAATTAAAGTTGGACCTTCAGGAACAGATGAATCAACTCTCCTTTATTTTCCGCCCTAGCTGCATCACAGGGTCGAAAAAACAAACAATTCACTTGCTCAGCCGGTTTCACTGACCCACGATGACTGCGCATGCTCTCTGACAGGTGACTTGATTTAAGTACCCAAGTACCCAATTCCCTCGGGGTCAAAGTCACAGGTCTTTGAACAAAAACATTTTTGTCTGCTGTCTTAAATTACTATTGGTAACATATGCTAACCAGTGGTGGTGGTACTATATTTTTTTCGGATGCACCATGCCGATCCACCATCCTTTCATGATCATTTTGAAGTATCCATGGGTATGATACCGAACCCCCAGTTGCTCCTGATACTGCACCATCAGTAAATAGTAGGTACTTTGAGGGTAAAAAAAGCACTATACAAGTCAAAGTCCATTCAAATTTGTTTGAAAAAATGTAGTCTAAATGAATGCAACACATGACTTTATTAGAACAAGGAAGTTGTGAGTTTATGTCAATCCTGTTAGACTCATGATGGACATGTTGGTTTCATTGTGAGCCGACGCTCATCCCCCGAGTTCATCTGAAACGAAACCAAAACCCATGCAAACGTGAGCCCCGTCCCTCACGTCGCCTCCTTGAGGGAACCAGCACTGACTCCAGATGACCTACTTCCTGTTGGCCCACACAGAAAACTTGCATCTTGTCCCCATTGAACCCAGTCGCCTATGTTGACGTCTGACGCTTCAGGTCAAACGGCGGCAGGCCCAGGCTTGTTGGACCCGAGTGATCCTGGATTTGGTGTTATGCTCGGGTCAGGTGATCAGTCAGCACCCGCCATCCACGTGCAGGGCCTCACCTTTGGTGACGCGTGAAGCACTTGTTGGCCCCCACAGCCACAGCGACACAAATGTATCAATGGGCGTCTTTGTGTTCCGCCAACAGTCATGCATCCATGCGGCCTTTTGGAGAAGCTCAGCATTCATATGACTGACATGGAGTCAGGCATCTGTGGCTCACATGTTGTTGTGTTATCCTGGAGCAGAGATGAGCTCACTAGAAGGATAATGACACCCTCGGTCTGAAGCTGGGATCAGCATGAAATGTTTTTGTCGTTTAGCATCTCCTCCAGCTTTCGGGTCAAAGCGGAAGACAAAATGTGTCAAGTGGGCAACATTTGTGATACTTCTGCTTGCATGTAGCACAGCATTTTAATGACTAAGCAAAGTCTGGTCTACTTAGTCTCCATGTCAGCACATTCAAAGCTGTTTTTTATGTAACCCGAACCTGTCTTTTCATGTTTATTTGAATGGAATAATTCTATTTTACTTCCTGTAAAACCAAACAGTTCCTGCTGCTGTTTAAGTCAATGAAAGAGATGTTCATATGATCAAAACAGGACCTTTTCAGTGCCGTAAGTGTTTTTGTCTTGTCACTTTATACCACATAGAATAGTGTTTTTCAACCTTTTTTGAGCCACGGCACATTTTTTACATTGGAAAAATCTTGTGGCACACCGCTAACCAAAAATGTTCCAAAATGTCACCATGACCTCACACGTGCATCAATAAGTCTATCGGAGGAACAAGGTAGGTGTTGCCACACGGACCAATATTACATTGCTCTGCCAGTCTTTACACCACAGACACTCCACAGTAGCCACATTTTTACATGACCACTTTTTTCTCTTTCCGAATGACCTTTCGGGAAACAATGGTATCCATAGAAAGGAATATTCCAATCTCTTGTCTACATGCGCAGTGAAAATCAAACAGAATAGTCAATGGGTCATGTGCGGTAAATCGTAAACATCACGTGATACCGGCTTCCACGAGTTATTCTTTCACTTGTTGGAATAACTCCGTATTGACAGTTTTCCGTCTGTCCAGTCCTGAAATTTAGTTTGAATCAAAAACAAACTTTGCTTAGTCCAGTGCCGATTGCTGGCCTCCATTTTTAAAACTGAAGAACGTCTGGATCTGCGTGTTACGTCATATCTGAGCATGCGCTGAAAGAACGCACTCGGAATAAATTTAAACAAGATCAAATTCAATCTTGCTAATATTTTATCATTAAACTCGGGACATGTTTTATATAGATATGTATTTTCTTTTTTAATAAAACTGGACTTGTGAATGGTGTATAGAAGGGTTTAGATTCAGTTTCACAGATGGCGGTAATGCACATGAAAGCTGCTTGCCAACCGCCAATAAACAACAGAAGAAGAAAAACACCACAAAGAAGGTGGCACCCTGACAACTTTCCGTTTGAGCGGGTACAAGATACCTGAATTGGATTGGTTAAAGGAATATTCCATCCCTGTTCAATTCTTTCAGTTTGAGCAAATAAACCAAAGTGAATTGGAATATTTGGGTCCATGTATACTATTGACATAATGACTATTGACATAATATTTGCAAATGATGATTAATAAATGTTAATTATAAAAAGTGATATTGGATAATTCCTCACGGCACACCTGACGGTTTCTCAAGGTACACTAGTGTGCCACGGCACAGTGGTTGAAAATCACTGACATAGAAGACTTGATGAACAAAAATACAATGGCTACACCAGAAGGTGCAAACCACTCATTACCAACAAGAATATAAAGGTTAGGCTGGAATTTAACAAAAAGTACAGAGATTAACCTTTAAAAAATATCTGTACATCATCTGTACTTTTGTCTCAGGGGTTTTGACTTCTTCAGGTTGTTGCTGATGTCCCTAGCAGTCGTCTTAGGGTGTTTCTTTACAGCAACTGCTGATTTGTTTCACTGAAACTGAGTGTCAACATTCAGGGTTATTTATCGATTGAATTATTAATGCAATACGACACACTAGGGAAACGAAACACGCCTGTCACGTGTTTCAGGACTTTTGCCTATGCGGAAAAACGTGTGGGTTTAAAAATAGAGAAGAATAGAATAGGCTTTATTGTCATTGGCTATTGTTAGTTTGACAACAAACTCCCATGGCAGTACACCAGAATACTCCAGGAAATAAAAAAATTCTAAAATGAAAATGATATTTTGTAATCTAATACATACGTACAAGTTATGTATATTTCAACTTTATTCTAAAGTAATCCATGAATGTTATTTTCATAATATTATGACTTTGGTTTCATCCTTTGTTTAGTGTGGTTAATTGGTTCCAGACCCAACAGCGCTAAATGTATTTCAGCAGTTCCATCCTGGCGTACATGTTGGCACATACACATGCGCCGCAATTTTAGGGTACATACTTATGGAACAAGTAGGTGGTAGAATGGTTCAATCCTCCGTCCTCCCGTGATCATATTGAAGTATCATCGGGCAAGATACAGAACCCCTAGTTGTCATCAGTAGGTGAACGTGCTAACAGTGTCAGAGTACCCTGGAGTTGGAAAAGCGCTATACTAACAAAAGAGCATTTTACCATTTATCATGTCGGTAGCTTTTTGATTGTGAGTACAACTCGTGCATGTTAGGTGCTCTTCATGGTCATCTGTTGTATGTTTCACTCACTGGGGGAAACATACGTGTGTGGAAATCAAACACGGTTTGTGAAGCCCACTCACTTCCATTGCAAGATGGAAGTAGTGGCTTCCTATGGCTATCGTGTCCGGGAGAAGCAGATTGTACAGTTGGAGAAGCCGCCCACCATGGCCTTCATATAAAAGAGCATTTTAGAACCCTGTAGACATTCATTCATTCATTTTCTACCGCTTTTCCTCACAAGGGTCGCGGGGGTGCTGGAGCCTATCTTTGGGCGAGAGACGGGGTACACCCTGGACTGGTCGCCAGGCAATCACAGGGCCCATATAGACAAACAACCATTCACACTCTCATTCATACCTATGGACAATTTGGAGTGGCCAATTAACCTAGCATGTTTTTGGAATGTGGGAGGAAACCAGAGAAAACCCACACATGCACAGGGAGAACATGCAAACTCCACACTGAGATGGCCGAGGGTGGAATTGAACCCTGGTCTCCTAGCTGTGAGGTCTGCGCACTAACCACTCGATCGCCGTGCCGCCCCTGTAGACATGAAATAACATATTTTCCATTTTATTTACACCCCTGGTATAAATATATACATGGGGTAGACACTGGCGACCAGTCCAGGGTTTTCCCCCGGCTCTTGCACGAAGACAGCTGGGATAGGCTCCAGCATACCCACGACCCTCGTGGGGATAAGTGGTACAGAAAATGGATGGATGGGGTAGACAGGATCATTTGAAGTTTGCAGTCCTAATGGCCCAGAGGAAAAAAACTGCTTGTGTGGAACTGGATTGACCTGAAGTGCCTTCCCGAGGGCAGCAGGTGGAACAAGTGGTAGGCAGCGTGGGATGGGTCCACCGTGATGTCCTTAAATTTCCTCCAGCAGAAAGATATGCATATGTCATTGAGAGAGAACAGGGAGCAGCTGATGAAAGGGTGCCATCTTCTAACTTGTATATCTGATCCAGACGTAAATACCCGGGGAGAAAAAAATAAATGTTGCTATCTGGTCCCGAATGTTTTCAATCCAGAGCGTTGTCTTTACACCCTGAAATGGCCACTGATGGCAGCAGCCATGCTTGTTCCTGTTTTGTCTGTGCTGTGATCAATGTTTTACCTGAGGAGCGCACCATAAAGTGGCAGACGATTAGCAGCCTTGCTATTGTTTTGTCTTCTGCTGTGCATTTGGGTCAGCCTCAAGTCTTTCATCCACCCCCATGGATGATGATGACGGGAGGGGGGGGGGATTACAACGCAGACAAAATAAAAAGCAACAAAGACGCCGTGTTTAGCAAAGTGTTTTTGCTTTGGTAGACAAAGAAAAGGTTACCAAAAACATTGCTAGAACAGATAATCCACCAAAAACTGCCAGCACTGCTGATCAGGAGTGTTTTAGAGATGCATTAATCTGCTCTTAAGTATCTTAATCCCGCCGCATTAGACTTTAATCAGAATTCCTTAAAACCAAAGAAGGTTAGTGCTTAAAAGGTCATAAACAGGAGCATGTCTCTTCCCAGCATTCAAAGTTCAATCTTTCAACAGAACTTTTATATACTAAATATGCCACAGACAAATAAAATGAGTTGCAGGCAACAAATGAGCCCTCGTCTATGATGTGACAAACGTTTTTTGCTTGATGACGAGATAGTAATTGTTTGTAGTTAAGAAAAACATTGCCGCATGTGATCCTTCTGTGGAGGCGTATTGACATTTGAAGGTTTTCATGATGACCTTCTCATCCCCTCCTCCTCCTACGCTTTAATGTGATAGTGAAATAAAACTTCTTATCAAGGCTGTAACCACATTAATAAGGGGGTGTGGCCTCAAATGCTGAAAGAAGTGTGTGGGCGACCACCATGTTTGAATGTTTCCCATGCTTGGCTGGAGGCAAATAGGGTTTTCCCAATGGAAGTTCCTGCTGGGAAGAAATCTGCAATGATGAAATAGTCGGCTTTTTGTGGACTGCATGTGGGCACCTGTTCTCTTGCTTTGTTTAGCCACCTGAAAAGCTTGTTCCCTTCGCGTATTTAATCAGGGGCGTGTCGCTGCGCCAGCAGCTGCTTGACACCTGTATACCTGCATGCCACCTGATATGTTTGTGTTTGTCTTGAAAGAAGTCCAAAGTGCGGCCCGGGAGCCATTTGTGGCCCACAGCTTGTTTTAATTGGCCAGCTGCACATGAACAACAGCAAAAATGTGTAATTAATGAGATATTTTAAATGTTAATGCCAGTGGATGCCAGAGGGGGGAATCAAACTCAAGCGTCTTCACTATGTGGCCCGCGCACTAATGACTCATGCACCATGCAGCCGTCAAAAGGGGACCGATTGTGCTCATTTTACGACCCTTTGTATTGAGTTGTGGACTCCTATAGAGCAGCTACACACAATAACCTGCACTTTTTAGATTTTTGAGAATCTGCAGTTATTCCAGCTGTATTCCTTTGATTTGTGCTTCCCGCCAAAATGGTCTGTTTTAATTTAGTCCACCTACGGCTCACTCCGCTGTGATTGGTCGCACGCCAAAAGTGCTGCCTAACTATGTGACATCACAAAAAGGCATTTTTACCACGCCTTTTGAAACCGAGCGTTTTGAGCTATCCCAAACTTCTTTCAGGGCTCAGTTCCAAAACGCAAACCTCATTAACTGACACTTTGGCATCGTTTAAAACAAGAATATAACATTCTAACTGGGTGTCTTCTGATACCCCTACTTAATATGCATCTGTTCATAATGACATTTTTTTCTTTAGATATGCATAACTTGGGGCGGCACGGCGGTCTAGTGGTTAGCGTGCAGACCTCACAGCTAGGAGACCAGGGTTCAATTCCACTCTCTGCATCTCTGTGTGGAGTTTGCATGTTCTCCCCGTGCATGCGTGGGTTTTCTCCGGGTACTCCGGTTTCCTCCCACATTCCAAAAACATGCTAGGTTAATTGGTGACTCCAAATTGTCCATAGGGTGGTCTAGGGTGTACCACGCCTCTCGCCTGAAGACAGCTGGGATAGGCTCCAGCATCCCCGCGACCCTTGTGAGGAAAAAGCGGTAGAAAATGAATGAATGAATGAATGCATAACTTGTTTGCATCGCTACATTAGATTGCTTTGTCTTTTTACAAAATTTAAAACGTGGATTTTTTCAGTATGTGGCCCTCAGTGGAAAAAGTTTGGAACCCCTTGCTCTCTGCTGATGATGGAACCCCCCCCCCCCCAAACAACCACTTAGACCAAGTCACTAGTGGAAAATAACATCCATTCAAATATGTAATTGCTTCACTATCACACGGCCATAAATAAAAGATCTAATCTAATCTCGCATAACAAGATAGACGTGTACTTTGACATATCAACAGACAGGTTTTTTACATCTCTTGGCGTTTCCTCACCATAAAGAAAATACAAATGTGTTTTTTTCACTAAATATTTTTTCCCAGAAAAAGATGTGCCCAATATTTCATGTGTTACAGTTGGGAGGTAGAACACTTCCTGTTTGCGTCGTCCGTCTAATAACTCTGCCTCTTCCTGGTTCACCGTTGTCAGCATAATGTAGAGTCGTTAAAGGTTGATTGATGCTAACTTGATAGCTTATCAAAGCGCTGTGCTTTGACAACAAAAGTGAAACTGTACTGAAATGCTCTTTGTCAAAGCTGTTTTGCAACTGACTAACATTGTAGCACGTGTTTAAGTCAAATAAAAGTCCTAGTGATGTGAACGACACCAGCTGACATTAAAGTTCAAAGACCTGCTGGTCGCTCTTATGATAACCACAGAAAGTCGTTCACTTCTGCAGGACATGCTTAGGCCGCATCGTCAGCGGATTAGAACATGACCCGTGTGAGAATGTTGCTATAATCCAGCAAAGTCAACAAAACTACTGGGAATCGAACCCTCTGTACGGCATGACGCCTTCAAGTCAGTCACCTTGTGGCAGTGACATACGAGAGGCGTGAGACGCACATGAACAGGAAGTGTCATGTATCATGTGATGGGGTGGGTGTTGATAACAAATAGTGAACATGATCAAGGTCAAAAGTAAATCATTTTACGATCATGTTTGATTTAATATTCACACGTGGAAAATGTACTATTTTGTATCGAAGCTAGAGGGCGTTCCTATAGCTCAGAGTAGGTCAGCAAGTAGGCAAAATGTCTGACAAGGCGAGTGTTTACGTGAACTTTACATGATGTACATGCACGCGTTGATGCAGGGGTGCTAGCGTTGCATGTTTCGCCTCTCTGTGGTCGCTCTCTGAGGCTGTAGAGTGCAAGGTAAGCGCTCAAGTTCGGGAAAAACAAGAGCTTGGCGTGAAGGAATGCGGAGAAGCTTTTCACGAGGAAGCTGTGGTTTTACGCCGACTGCCATTCACGGGCGTAGGCATGTTATACGTCATTAGAAAGGACTGATATACACCATTCCAAGATACAATCACAACCATGGGGTCCACAAACATAAGCATGAATGAACATCAGACAAAAAAAATGGCTATGTTCTGTTGGCAATGGTTTGGGGAACGCAAATAGTTCCATTCATAAAGACACACTGATCACCTCTGCATACTTTTATTTTCATCAGATTTGCATATTATTCACACATTATTGCTCAAAACTTCAGTTAGCATGGATGCATTAGCCACATCATGGTACCAACCGTTTACCTTATCTGCTGTGCGTAAACAAGTTCCAACCCCTCTAACCTACGTAGCTCGGACCAATTAGCAGCCTATAGGCTTACTAACATGCGGAAACAGGAACTGGAAGTCAGCCGCTTTGCCCGTCTATGATGTCATCAGCGGTTGACTCTATAGTTCTTTTGCTAGCTAACAGTTACGCCACAAGTCTCAAAACATACACACATTCATTCATTCATCCATTTTGTACCGCTTATCCTCACAAGGGTTGCGGGGGTGCTGGAGCCTATCCCAGCTGTCTTCGTGTGAGAGGCGGGGTACACCCTGGACTGGTTGCCAGCCAATCACAGGGCACATGTAGACAAACAACCATTCACACTCACATTCATACCTATGGACAATTTGGAGTCACCAATTAACCTAGCATGTTTTTGGAATGTGGGAGGAAACCGGAGTACCCGGAGAAAACCCACACATGCACGGGGAGAACATGCAAACTCCACACAGAGATGGCCGAATCGAACTCGGATCTCCTTGCTGTGAGGCCTGTGTGCTAACCACTCGTCCGCTGTGCAGCCACATACATACGTACATATATGTGGTAAATTACAGAGAAAGTACCATTTAAGATGACTTTTACCTTCATTAAAGACGTGCTGACAAAGACACGATGTCGCAGAGAGATCAACACAGACACCGCCGCTAGAGTTACTTCTTGAATTCAACAGTGTTTCTCACTTCCTTTATCAAAATTCTGCCACTTAAAACTGTTAACATTTTGGCTTTTTGGAATGGTTTAATTAGATTTACATCATTTCTTATGGAAAAAATACATTTGGTTAGTGTATGTTTTGGTTAGAGTTGGAACTTCTGGAACGGATTAGTGATGCTAACCAAGGTTCCACTGTATGCCGGTTGATGGGTGGGTTTTTGTCATAAAAGCAAAAGGTAAGGCCTTACAGGGGAACTGCACTTTTTGGGGAATTTTACCCATCATTCACAATCCTTATGTGAAACTTAAACACATATTTATTTCCCTTTTCTGTGCATTAAAACCCGAGAAAACAAGCTAACATGACCTAGCTTACAATGCTGTCGATGGGACACACCTATTTCGAATGAATGCCCTCTAATAAAAAAAACTCTAAAAATGTTGTATGGTTTGATATACTTGCTGTTATCATGTATTAACATATATACTGATTATAACATGTAATAGTTGCAGTATCTTGCTGTATTTTGATGATTTAAAACACTACTGAAACTTCTTTCCTAGGACACATTGGTACACATACAACAGCAGTATCCAGCAACAACACTTACGATGTCCGCTCTCCTTGGGATGGCTGTGTCTTGCAGCATAAGACGTTTGTTCCAGTCCTCAGGTAAGAAATGCTGATGGCAAATGAGCATCTTGTTGAGTCTTTCTAACAAAATGGTGCGCTAGGTATCCACTCTTTCATCTGTGAATGACGCCGAGACTAGCGATTAGTGATGCGTTGTGTTATTCCGTGAGATAAAAATAATTTTTCATGTCATCTGCTACAATAATAATACTGTACATTGGTAAATATATAAGTCAGTTATGTAAATAAAACTCTCTTGCTGTTTTTATATTTTTTGTGATGGCTTTAGCGTAAAAATGGGCATTTCCTGTGAAGTCCGTTGCTAGCTAGCTTATATTAACTAATTTTCTTGTGCTAGATTAAGGATTGTGAATGAAAAAACTCTGAAAAAGGGCAGTTCCCCTTTAAGATACGTGTGGTTCCGTTGTGTTTTCCACTCCATACTTTCAAATGAGTTATTTTGAAGGCACGTGTTACTGAAAAATGATTATTTCTCACATAATTACTTTTACAGTTTCCTCAGTATTTCCACTATGTATATGAATTGTGGGCTTTATTTTCATTATGTACATTTTTTGAGTATCTTTAATGGTATCCAATATGTTTTGCGAGTTCCCATCATTTTCAGCAAGCAGTACCGTATCATCTGTGTATTTTATTCTAATTCTGGCTGCTGGGCATCAATTGTCCTGAATGTGAATGTTGTACTTTACTTGAAAGGTAGTACTGTATGTATTGCACATGGTATTTGGGTAGCGCAATGATATATTGTCATGTATAAAACCAGCTTTTGAGTCAGCTCAACAAAATCGTCTCTCCATGTTCATGTGCACTTTGTGATGAATATTTCCTGGCAGGAACATGTTCTCCTTGCGGCTGTTGTCTTTGTGTGGCTCAGGAAATATTATCTGAACACGTTCACCATGTTAGATTTCCCTGCTGGAACATGTGACCTGCTCATTTGAACCTCACACATCACTCCGGCTACGTCACATTTTTCAGCTACGATTGAAACCTCAACTCGTGGACATTTGAGTGTTAATTACAAGACTGTGTGTGTGTGCATGTGTCTGTGTGTGCGTCTCACGTGAGGTGCCGCTTGGCTCTCTGCTTGCATTCTTTGTCAGCCTGCCGCCCACGCCTTCACAATAAAAGCTGAAAACATGGCAGCTCTGAAGGTGGTTTCTGTGTGACCTTGCCAACCACGGACGCCCAAATCATTCCAAATGCTGCAGACGTTAATTATGAATTTCATAGTGAAAATGAAACATTTCATTTCAAAGGCTAGCTTTCACATTCTGTGTTAACACAAACTCTACTGCACATCCTTATCCGCCAAGTGTCTCACCAGATGATGTCACATTTTTAAACAACTTTACCATGGACGCTCTAGTCACCAACATGACTTGCACTTCCATTGTGTCGAGCTTCAATCATACAGGAAATAGTCAGAAACAGTCGTCACCTTGTTTAACGAAGATTTTTTGTGCAGTGATCCAAACAACTACCATTACACTGACATCTTCCTGCCGCAAGTCATGCCGGGTTGCTTGCGGGACTCTTTCCCCCAACATGTCGCCATGTTTAGCGTATTTTAGCTTGATTGCAAAAAATGTGGGGGCGGTCGTCCAAAGTGAAGAAGGTGGGATCTTCATTTACTCTTAACAGTCAATGTTTTCATAGTTCATTACTGTAGCATCGTGGGGAGGTAGGGGCGGGGGTTGCCTCTGGACTACCACGCATGCCTTCCGCACAACTGTTGAATTTTTGTGTGCAGATGTCTCATAAAATCACCTGATGACATCGGTATCAAATTTTCTCCCGATATTGATATTGGCTTGTGAGCGACACCTCAAAGTGTAACTATTTCCAAGTTTCACCTGCAGATTGTAAATGTGAAATATCTGTAAAGAGCTTGGCCAAGTGGTTAGCACGCAGCTAGGAGACCCGAGCTCAATTCCACCCTCAGCCATCTCTGTGTGGAGTTTGCATGTTCTCCCCGTGCGTGGGTTTCCTCCGGGTACTCCAGTTTCCTCCCACATTCCTCCCAACATGCTAGGTTAATTGGCGACTCCAAATTGTCCATAGGTATGAATGTGAGTGTGAATGGATGTTTGTCTATATGTGCCCTGTGATTGGCTGGCCACCAGTCCAGGGTGTACCCCGCCTCTCACCCGAAGACTCCAGCTGTAGAAAAGCGTAGAAAATTAATATAAAGAGTATTTTACTGTGCGACTCCACCTGAATAGTGCTAATGAGAAACACGTAACACCAAATGCACTGTCAAGTGACATCAAATGTAGCAGAAAACCACAATAAGAGCACAAAGCAATAAACAACATGACACATAAGAAAAAACATGTCCAACCTGCCATAAGGGACATGACATAAAAAATGGTAATTATTAAGGATGTCCTTTTTTTTTTGCTGAAAACTGACATGTCGATATTGTCCAACTCTCAATTTCCAATATATCAGCCAATACTGGTATATGTATACAGCATTTTTAAATTTCGGTTTTCATAATTGGGATTGGGATGATTGGGAAAAAAAAATCAAATATCCATATCAACCGATTTTGCATTTCTTAGGGTGATATCTGACCAATAATTATCGGACATCCCTAGTTATTATAGTCTTCCTTCAATACTTATTATCTCATATCAAATCTCAGGATGAAACACATTTTGGCACTTTTTCTATAACTCATATTGCATACGTCAGTATTTGATCCTTGATCCTCAGTGCCATGCCATGTCTCCCTACTGTGTGTGATTGTGTGTGTGTGTGTGTGTGTGTGGGTGGGTGTGTGTGTGTCTGGTCGGAGGGATGGGCTTTCTTTGTAATTGTTTTTCCTTTTAATTCTAGTAATTGTTTTTAATTCTGCAAAGCACTTTGTGTTGCATGTCTTTGCCGGAAAAGTGCTCTACAAATAAAGTTGATGCCATTTATTTTGCACAAACTGTTTATTTGTGGGGCGGCACGGCGGTCTAGTGGTTAGCGCGCAGACCTCACAGCTACGAGACCAGGGTTCAATTCTGGCCATCTCTGTGTGGAGTTTGCATGTTCTCCCCGTGCACGCGTGGGTTTTCTCCAAAAAAAACATGCTAGGTTAATTGGCCACTCCAAATTGTCCATAGGTATGAATATGAGTGTGAATGGTTGTTTGTCTATATGTGCCCTGTGATTGGCTGGCGACCAGTCCAGGGTGTACCCCGCCTCTCGCCTGAAGACAGCTGGGATAGGCTCCAGCACCCCCCGTGACCCTTGTGAGGAAAAAGCGGTAGAAAATGAATGAATGAATGTTTATTTGTGAAATGCATCCAGTGGCGTCACAGTAAAGGCAGCATCGTGTGTTCATTTACGTGACATGAGAAGTCTTTATTTCAGTGATAATTTACTGTGCAAGTCAAGACTGCCATAATGCTATAAATGAATGTACATTCTGAGTTATATTATTCAAATAAAACCTGTCAAATTCTATAGTTTTAGGTGATCTGTCATAGTATTTGTACCATTAAGATATACTGTATATTACGCCTGTCCCAATACACCATGCTTGGTGTAGCATTGTCAGCACAAGAAGTAGCAACTTTCCACTGATTACTCTGGTGGTCGACATGATGCACAGTCATGTGACAGTTGTTTCCGCTTTGACACCAGCTGATGTGCTTTAAAAGTGATGACTCATTCAAAAATGATGTGGCATCATTTATGTATATGATAATGCTATCAGGTTTGACTCCCACGCATACACACACCCACACAGTCAAACAGGAAGTAGATAAACAGTGTGCTTTGCTGTAAAGTTTTCATTTCTTCTTCGCGCCGCCTCCTGGTTCCACATCGCCTCCTCCTCCTCCTCCTCAATGTTATTTATTCCCCCGGAGCAATGCAAGCGGTGAATGAACAACTTCTCGTTAATGTTGTCGTCACTGGCAACCACATGACGGCCCCTTTGGTGACCTGTGGAACACTTTCAGCTTGTTTCCACCTGCAGGCTAAACATGTCAGCTGACTGTGTTTGCTTCCCGCTAGAGCTAATTTACTCACTGGCGACTTTGAAGGCACAAGAGCGGGCTTGTCTTTTGCGAGGCCGTGCACCTACACAAGCACGCCATCTCCACTATTTCATCGTCCTCTGCAGACAACCGTTTGATTGAGACGTCGCCTTTGCCTTCTCGGTCTTGAGAAGCAGAGCGTTAATGGCATTGGCTGGGAAAAATACATCCAACAACCCGTGGTGTCCAAAGTGTGGCCCGGGGGCTATTTGCGAGCTGCGTCTGTTTTTGTTATTGGCCCACTGCGCATTCTAAAAATATAATTTCACAAGAAAATAAATTAACATTATGAGGAAAAATAATGTTAAGATGAAATGTTTAAGACAAAAAATATATATATCTTTTATTCGTAATAGAATAAGAAACAAACAAAATGAAGTTGGTTGGGGGATAAAGTTATATGATGGGAGTGAGGTCATATTATTCATTCATTCATTCATTCATTTTCTACCGCTTAGGTCACAAGGGTCACAGGGGGTGCTGGAGCCTATCCCAGCTGTCTTCGGGCGAGAGGCGGGGTACACCCTGGACTGGTGGCCAGCCAATTACAGGGCACATATAGACAAACAACCATTCACACTCCTAGCTGTGTGGCCTGCGTGCTAACCACTCGCCCGCCATGCAGCCCAAGTCATAATATTCCAAAAAGAAAATTTACGAGGATTATTTAAGAAGAAAAAAATATGCCATTGTTAAAATATACAGTATTTATAGAACTTCTAGCATATCTAAATATGGTAGTTTACACAACATCAATGTGGCCCTTTCACTTTTTGTTTGTCAATATTTCAGTAAGCCACCTACGGCACTGTACGGGTAATCTTGCTTCATTGGAAGCCGATGTCAATATCGATAGAAAGAACATAATAATTCCTCATAATTTCTGATCAGTCCGATAATTATCATGCACTCCTAATTTCATGTCCTAATAATGGACTACTCAGAGTCTCGGGCTGTGTCTCAATTAGTGCACTTACTGTATGCACTTGCACTTAGTAATGTGAGTATATACGTGTGTTTATATGGGAAATTGCAGTGGACTGTTGGTACCCCGATGTTACAAAATGGTGAGTATGCAGTTCCGCAATAGTCGCTCCGTGTCAGCTAATGCAATACTTGCATCAGTACACGTCAAAAAGTACACTGTGTACACACTTCTTGAGTGTGTGAATTTTCACAGTCCAGTGCTGTCCCAAATCCATTATTGTCATTGACGATTGCAATTTGCACCCACTTCTTCTTCTCTTTTTTTAATGGTGAATTGCAACCACTTGACAGAGCATTATCATTACCTGATCACCCTATAAAATATCTGCCAACTTTTTTTTACACGACTTCTCCATTGAATTATAATTGTTTTTATTTTCAAAAGCCAAGATGGCGACATCCATCCCTGCACAGTTTTGACTGCAACATTCAGGTACTGACAGTGCACCGCATTTTCCCCTACTTCTCAGTGTAAACGCCCTTATACACTCAAAATATTAATACTGCACGCCTGACACTGAAACCAAGATGGCTTCCAGCCATGCATCCAAGCATGCAGGAATCCAAAAACGTCATAAACAAGTTCTGACCTGCTTGTTTTTTTGTTTTTTTTTTACACAATTTATTTTATTTTGGGTACACTAAAGTGTGTGTGTGGGAATGATAATGAAGTCATTTTTGTGTTCCCACGAATCCTTGCAGCTGAGTCAGCACTGCCGGTACACAAACAAGCTGAGGTCACATGACACACACACACACATACTGTGCAGGTGCACACTTGCTAACACATATACAAACACACCATAATTATAAAACTTCATTCGTTTGGTTGTTCCTAATTCATTTTGCTCTGTTCCTGTTTCACATTCGGACTGAGTTTGTTTTTTTTGGGGCTTCTCAATGTGATCCAAAGTTTCATTTTGACTCCAGGATGGGTTTTGTTTTGAATGAAATCACAAGTGAAAGTAGGGGCATCGCTCATAAAGGTGCAAGGCTGGCACATAATGTAGTTACCATGGCGACCATGCAGACATGATGTCACGCAAGTGTAAAGATGTCTTCGGTTCCAATACAAACCTCCCGTTTTCCTCAGTAAACTCCTGTATTTTGCCCACCTTTCTCTGTCCCTTCCTGTTTCCCGTATATTAACTTTTATTCCCAAAAAATCAATTATTTTATGGTGTAAGATAGATAGAGGTGTAATATAGACCTTTGATAGATGTTAGATTATGGTATGGTGTATGATGGACTGAAACAACTGAAGGTGACATCACCCTTGTGTTTATTCCCTGCTGTTCATGAAGCTAAGATGTGTCTAACGCAGTGTTTTTCAACCTTTTTTGAGCCACGGCACGTTTTTTACATTGGAAACATCTTGTGGCACACCACTAACCAAAAATGTTACAAAATGTCACCACGACCTCACACGTGCATCAATAAGTCTATCGGAGGAACAAGGTAGGTGTTGCCACACGGACCAATATTACATTGCTCTGCCAGTCTTTACACCACAGACACTCCACAGTAGCCACGTTTACAGTTTTCTCTTTCCAAATGACCTTTCGGGAAACAATGGTATCCATAAAAAGGAATATTCCAATCTCTTGTCTACATGCACCGTGAAAATCAACCAGAATAGTCAATAGGGCATGCCCAGTAAAACGTAAACATCAACATCACGTTATACCGGCTTCCCCAAGTTATTCTTTCACTTGTTGGAATAACTCCGTATTGCCAGTTTTTTGTCTGTCCAGTCTTGAAATAGTTTGAATCAAAAACAAACTTTGCTTAGTCCAGTGCCGATTGCTGGCCTCCATTTTTAAAAGTGAAGAATTCCTGGATCTGCGTGTTACATCATATCTGAGCATGCGCTGAAAGAACGCGCCCGGGATCAATTTAAACAGGAAAAGATCAAATTAAATCTTGCTAATATTTTATAAACTCAGGACATGTTTTATATAGATAAATATTTTCTTTTTTAATAAAACTGGACTTGTGAATGGCGTATAGAAGGGTTTAGATTCTGTTTCACAGATGGCGCTAATGCACATGAAAGCTACTTGCCAACCGCCAATAAACAACAGAAGAAGAAAAACACCAGGAAGAAGAACGCATCCTGACAACTTTCCGTTTGAGCAGGCACAAGATTCCTTAATCGGATTGGTTAAAGGAATATTCCATCCCTGTTCAATTCTTTCCGTTTGAGCAAATAAACCAAATGCAATTGGAATATTTGGGTCCATGTATACGATTGACATAATATTTGCAAATGATGATTAATAAATGTTTTTAATTAAATAAATTATAAAAAGTGATATTGGATAATTCCACATGGCACACCTGACGGTTTCTCAAGGTACACTAGTGTGCCGCGGCACAGTGGTTGAAAATCACTGGTCTAACGTATTTGAAGCAGAAGCTGTTTAAGTTGAACTTGTTCACCAGTGGAAATCAAAAGGCGTAAAGTGTCGGGGTGGAGCGCCTCGTTGGCCAATGGCCCGTGTCCGTGACGTTGGCGGTCTCGCTGGCAGAGGAAAGTACCTACGACTCCCACCATTATTGGCATTGACTGCCCTGCAGCTGAAGCTTGTGAGCCGTGACTTACGATTCCATGTACCTCCAATTTTGTGTAGAAAGAATATTTCAGGATTACTATTATTCATTATATATAATAATATAGGTATCACATAATAATACACGCACAGTTATTATATTTACTATAGTTGTAAAGCCATTAAATAGTACAGTAGTGACAAATACTACATAGCATCACATCTTTGAATGCGTCTTCTGAATGCTTTATATTTATGTAATATACGTATATTATATATTTATATATATTATATTATATTATATTATATATTTATATTTTTTTATTTTTATTATGCCAGATGATGCTTCGTTTAGGTGAAAAATACGTAAAATGTGCTGATATGCTTTAAAAAATATATTAATAGGCCGTATTCCACCTCAAACTGACATGACTTATGAATTAAAATATTTTTGAAAACTCTTGAGAGTGAAACCGTGACGTTTGGGACTGTAGTTGTACAAGTATAATATAGTACTATACTGTAGTTGTGTCATTACTCTAATAGTACGATGAGGGATGCTCCTATCCATTGGCAATCCAATATTGGTTGTATTGGCCGATTTTCCTGGGAAACGTATGCGATCAGCACATGCCGATCAATGCCTTTCCATGCCGATCACAAAAACCACTTACTGCTCTCTCACTTGGAGCTCCGCTACGTGACACCTGGAAGTACTGTTGTACATTATACTAATATTATATATTATATTGTACTAATACATAATGCAATACTATTCATCCATACATCCATTTTCCTCCGCTTATCCGAGTCCAGGTCACGGGGGCAGTAGTCTCAGTCGGGAAGCCCAGACTTTCCGGTCCCCGGCCATCTCTTCCAGCTCAAATGGGAGGACACCAAGGTGTTCCCAGGCCAGCTGTGAGACATAATCCCTCCAGGTCTGCCCCGGGGCCTTTCCCCGGCTAGGCGTGCTCGGAACACCTCACCATGGAGGCGTCCGGACTAAATGCCCTAACCACCTCAACTGGCTTCTCTCAATGTGAAGGAGAAGCATCTTGTGAAAATTGTGAACAGAATCAGTGACAAAGGGCAGCCTCGGCAGATGCCAACATTCACCGGAAACAGGCTGGACTTACTTCTGGTCGGACGGTCAAATGCCTTTTCCAAGTTTTTTCCAACATTGATGGCACCAAGATGGTGAGATCAGATTAGCAACCAGCTGCATCATCACATTGACTGATTGATTAATCAATCGGACCAGTCAGTGGACTGAAATGACGCTGAGGCTGTTTTTACCATAGCGCTTCAAGATGTCAAGTCAAGGGAAAATAGGCTAAAGACTATTGCATGCTAGATGTGTCATGGATTCTGTGTGCTGTTACAATAAAATCTGAGAGGATAAGAGGAGTCCTTCTGGGGTAGCGATAAAGGTATGACAGAAGGACGATGGTAGGACAACTCAACAGACAACAATGAAGTTACATCAGACATTAGAACATTGTGGGGTTGAGTCAGTTGTGTGCATGTCTCAACTTGTATACGTACCTTACGTAAGAAGGTGGTTGTCATCCCTCAGACGTGACTGGACCTCATTAGGACTCATCACAGAGGTCTGACACGCCGCTGAGGTCACGCCATGGCAACAAGCTGCAGACAGACAGCGCAATAATAATAATAATAATAATAATAATAATAATAATAATAATAATACTGGATTGGATTTAAATAGCACCTTTTCCCAAAAGTGCTTTACACTGAAATTCATTCACTCCACAGTCAAATAGTTATAATGCTACCAATAGTGTTAGCAATAGTCAAAATAAAGGCGTTTTTTTTTTTTTCCAGCTGTGACGTATGTTGTAGGTATCACGCTGGGCGAGGAGTGACTGTCTGCACACTTTGTCATCTCTGTCGGATTATTGTTGTCATTCAAAATGTCTTCACGCCTTTATTTTGGTGATCCCGGTTGCCAGGTGACGGTACAAACAGTTCTGGTTTTAGCGCGCATGATGTAATTAAAAGAAAGTAGTTACATCAATTTTCGTTGAATTGTCATGATGTGATGGACTGGGTTTCCAGTCAGATCTTTCCACCCCCCCACCTATTAGTAAGCCCTGACTCAATAAGGCCCACTCCCAACTCACTACACTATTGGGGTTTATTTTTCATGTTTTAGGATAAAATATGGGAAACTGTATCAACAAGGGAAATAGGCAAAATACGGGAGTTTGCCGAGGAAAACGGGATGGTTGGCATTTGTTCCCTGATTTTCCCTCATGATTTTTCCGCCGGGAACACCGTTAGCTCAGTGATGGTAATCTGCAATAGAGACTCCCCCGAGAGGTCGACTGCGGTACGCCAGACTTCCTGTCCATAATATTGTTGTCTTTCGTTTTTGATGTATTATATATAACACTTTTGTAAATACTGTGTGAATATTGTACACTGTTGCTAAAAAGGTATGTCGCCTCCTGCTGGACAACCATTGCTGACCTTTGCACTTCCTGTTTTGACTGCAAGCTGCAGGAAGTAGTTCTCAAACATTCCAACTCTCTTTTTGTTCTTGGTGCTTCTATAAAGAAAGTCTTCATTTTGTTGATTTAGTTGAAAGTGAAACTATTCTGACCTCAAACTGTTTTCAAACTGAAGCTCAATGCCCCCTCTGCCCGCCCTGCAACCTCGGCCCCCCAGGCCGGGCTGTGTGTGGCATGTGCTTCTATTCATGGGGGGAGAACAAGGCCCCCCAGTGTTTTCCACATTCTTGGAACCTGACATCAGCTGGCTGCAGGAAGGAGGTTGCCTCCGTGCTGGAGAGCAGGGAGGGGAGGGGAATGGGCGGGGAGAGGCGCCCCCAACCCGGTCGTCTGGCGGGCCCCGACGGGCCTGGATGGTCTCCGATAGCAACAATGCAATCAAAGGGATGCTTTACATGCCACATGTTGTTTTGTGCTATGAATTAGATGGAGAAGCCCCACCATCGTTAAGATGGATTAACCCCACCCACACCCCCACCTCCACTGAGGGCCCATATGGAAATTTAGGTCACATGCTGAATGTAAATATTGATGCTCTGGAACATTTGAGCATGGAGCATTGTTCCGTGATGCTGGTTAACTTCCTCCCTTGTTTTACCGTAAGACCATCTCATCTGTTCTCATTCAGCTGCTTTGCTCCAGTCTCGCATGGTTATTTTTGCTTTGACAGATTCTTCTTGCCTTTTGTTCCACCAGAGAAGATAAAAACAACCTTTTCTACTTGATGACCCCGTGAACACACACATACACACACATACACTACATGTGTTAGTGTGGTCACAAGTTGTGATTACAAGCCAAAGTGTGACTTGTTGTCTTCTTCTCTTGAGTTGTTGGAGCCTCGTGCCTTCTTGTTCACATGGATGTTTTGGACATAAGCGTCACAAATGAAACCCAACCATACAGTGTGATCAATATTTCATGTATCGTAACATAACCTTCAAATATGTTAAAATGCAAGATGGACAGGCGTTTTGGTGCAGCGTCTACAGTGATGCAGAGTCTGCCTTCATTCATTGTGGTGAAAATGGAGCTGAGCCAGAAGGCAAAGCTCTCAATTTACCATTCTACATTCCTATGGTCATGAGCTCCGGGTGGTTCCCATAAGAAGAAGATTGCAGGCTCTCCCTTAGAGATAAGGTGAGATGGACTGTCAACCGGGAGAAACTCAGTAGAACCCCTGCTCCTCAGCACTGAGAAAAGTCAGATGATGTGACTGGAGCATCTGGTCAGGATGCTTCCTGGACATCCTGGGGAGGTGTTCAGCACGTCTGACTGGTAGAAGGTCCAGAAGAAGACCCAGGACATGCTGGAAAGACTTAACTGGCCAGGGAACACCTTGGGATCCACTAGGAGGAGCTAGACGAAGTAGGGATGTATGGGCTTCCCTGCTTGGGCTTCCGACCTTGGATAAGTGGACGAAGATGGCTGGATGGGCAACAGGGGGCACATCCAACGCGACCCCACCACAAATCATGTCTGTGGCAGCCAATGAAAAATAAGCTACACTTTGAGCGCCACTGATATTCTCTGAAAATGTTTGCTTTTATTGCCTCTCTGTGTGTCCTCGCACGGATCTCCTCTGGAATTCTTTCCTCATGCGCTCATTGGAACACTCGTGTGTGTGTGTTGGAGAGCATGTGTGGGCCGGGAGGGGGAGGGTGAGCGTACATCAAAGCCAAGGGAAATGGGATCCTCTCCTGGGACAAAGCGGTCCGTGGGGTTCTGAGACAAAGGAACCGTGATGGTGGTCATGTGACCAGAAGGCAGTCTGCTCCCATTCAGCTTTTCAGCCATTCACTTTTTTTTACCCCCTTTTTCACCCCACACTTTTTGTCGTCTTTTTCTTCTTCTGATGATGACCATGTTTATATTCATGATGGAATCTAAACACATGTTCTCTTGCGTTTAGACTACATCTCTCTTCAAGTCCACTTGGACTTGGACTTGAAGGTCTTTAGAGAATGTCTCCATGTTGTCAACACTTCATTGCCTTCATGACGTCCAAAAAGCAGAAGTTAGATTTCTACAAAAAAAAATGTTGGTGTGTGTCTGTGTCTGTGTGATATTATCAACATAACACCTCACCCACTTTCGTGTCAACTTCAGCATACTTGTAAGTCACATTGCAACATGCACGACATAGCATCCACATCTGGGCACATTCCAGCTTGTAAATAGCATGTCACAGCCCGGAATGTTCCTCTGTCCATCAAAAGACAAAGTAGATTCATTTGAATGTCAACACACACTACACACAAAGAAACTTGCCATGTAAAATGTCTCTTGGAGATCATCACTATCATCACTGCCCTCTAGTGGCGGGATATGCGTCATAGCACTCTGCCCTCCCCCGTATCTCCATCATCTTCATTAGATGTTAGCTCACGGCCATCATGTCCACTACCTTTGTGTGTGTTGTATTGCGTAAAGGACAGCATGACCGTCCTCATAGGAAACTAAAGGAGTGTCATTCACTTCCTGTGCAAAGTGGAATGACACCTGACATCTCTCTGATCGCATCATCCTCCACAGGAAGTTCATGTGGAAGATAGGCGGAGCTTTCGCTGTGGGTAATGAAGTCAGTTACAGAGGGTTTTACAGTAGTTTTTTTCTTTAGCATGACTTCCTGTTTGTGTTAAGGAAGTTAGCCTCCTGAAATCTTGCAGGAGCGCCAGACCTTGTAGGCTGTTTCTCAAGGTGTTCATTCCTCGAAGACGACTCACTCTTCTTGTCATGCAAGCTGGGCGAGTTATCCTCCCTGCACGTGGAGTCTTAGAGTACAGAACGTCCAGGACTGTCAATTTATAGGTCATTCTTTATATGACTTGATTGAAGTTGTTGAGTCACTGCTGTTTCATTGTTTGTTTGAACGTGTTGGATAAGGGCCAGAAAGGACATTTCCAAAACCTCGCAAAAGCACCCCCCAACATCCGCTTGGATGTTACTGACTTTCATTGCTTTCAGTTCGGAAATGGGAGATCACATGAGTGCAGTTCATGTGTGTCAAGTGATTGGAGGATAAGAACAGGAGGTCCAGTCTCTGGTTCACTAGTATGGTTGTTAGGTGGCTTAGGAATTAGCTAGGCTTATCCTCACGAGGGTCACAGGGGTGCTGGAGCCTATCCCAGCTGTCTTCGAGCGAGAAGCGGGGTACACCCCTGGACTGGTGGCCAGCCAATCACAGGGCACATATAGACAAACAACCATTCACACTCACATTCATACCTATGGACAATTTGGAGTCGCCAATTAACCTAGCATGTTTTTGGAATGTGGGAGGAAACCAGGGTCCCACGTATGCACGGGGAGACTGGGGAGAAGGCCGAGGGTGGGATTGAATTCGGGTCTCCGAGCTGTGAGGTCTGCGCACTAACCACTCGACCGCCATGCAGCCACTGGAGTTCAGTTAAATCAATAATTAAGAAATGGAAGAATACGGCACTTTTCTAGATCTGCTTAGAGCTGGCCATCTTCATAAGCTGGGTCATCAAGTGGGAAGAAGACTGGTCAACAAGATGCCTACCAGTACTCTGAAGAAGTTAAGTGAAAGAACTGTTGCACAGGTTCTTCACCAGTCTTTGTTGTATAAGAGAAAAAGCCACAATTGGAAAAAAAAGCTCACATGAAGTCTGGCTTGAAATTTTCCCAATGAGGAAGAGGATTTTTGGCCATCAGACTAGACATGATGTTTGGCCAAAACCAAACACAGTATCTCCACCGCAAAGCATAGTGGCAACATCATATTGTGGGGGTGATTCTCAGCAGCAGGCCCTGGAAAACCTGTCAAGGTAGGCGTAGAAAAATATTGGCCACTCCTGGAGTATAATGTGTTTCAACCTGCAAGAGAACTACGCCTTGGTAGAAAATGTGTCTTCCAGGAAGACGATCCCAAGCATACAGCAGAAGCTACACAGAACTGCTTCAAAGACAACAAAGCTAGTGTTTTAAAGTGGCCAAGTCAAAGGCCAGATCTCAATCCAATTGAGAATTTGTGGCTGAACTTGGAAAAAAGATGTTCACTCATAGGACGAATGGCCGGAAGTTACGAAAGTCCTGAGTTGGAACCTTTGGTGATATGCAGGGTTGGCTAAACCGGGCAGGTTACACTTTGGATGAATACTTATGCATTCATTGATTCATTTTCTACCGCTTATCCTCACGAAGGTCGTGGGCATCGTGGGGCCTATCCCAGCTGTCTTCGGGTGAGAGGTGGGGTACACCCTGGACTGGTCGCCAGCCAATCAAAGGGCACATATAGACAAACAACCATTCACACTCACATTCATACCTATGGACAATTTGGAGTCGCCAATTAACCTAGCATGTTTTTGGAATGTGGGAGGAAACCGGAGTACCCGGAGAAATGAATGGATTTGGATGAATTTTCAGGAAGAACTGATTATATATTGGTGGTGATCGAGCCAAATCACATGATTTCATGTATTCATTCATGAAGTAATAGAATGCTGAAACATCCAAGTGGATCAGAAGGGGTAAATACTACCTGTACACTACACTGTACACTATACAATAAATACAACCATTCATCAATGGATTCATGCACTGTGGAGAAATGTCACATTTAGACAAGAAGAAAGAAGCTTTAAAAGGTCATCTTGATCTGCAAAAACATGAAAAAAGTACAATGAAGCCACATGCAAATATCAAACATCATACTTCATGTTTCAAACATTCACCTTCTGGTTCTGTCCATGTCTTTATGTGTGTCATGTCACCCAAAGAGGAACATGACCGTCGTCATGGGACACAACAGGGGTGGGGGGAGTCCCATTCACTTCCTCTGTAAAGAGGGATGCTCTCTTGCCGCCTTCCACAGGAAGTTCATGCATTAGTTGGGTGGAGCTTCCTCCGTGTCTGCGTTGCTGTCAACTTGTGCTAAAGTCCAACTTTTATGTTGCTTGGTTTGTCTAAAAGTCGCTGATGTGAAAGAACGACTTGATTTAGTGGTGTAATTTTTATCTGAATTTTGCAGGAGTTCATTTGGTTTTCGATGCTAAGGCAGTAAGCCTCATGAAATCTGTAGAACTGTCAGGAGAACTGTCTTCTTAAGTTGTTCCTTGCTCGACGATGACTTGCTCCTCCGAGTACAGATCATAGGTCAAACAACATTGACTTGATTGAAGATGAGGCAGTGCAGCTTTAGTCTTTGAAAGTGTGAAATGCACTTAAAAGCAATTAGTGCAATCATTCATATGAGTTGAATCATGCACTGTGGATAATTGTCTCATTTAGACAGGAAAAAAGGGGGAATTTGCTTGAAAAGGTCAGGTCCACATCAAAAGCTTGAAAAAGTGCAGTGTGCAAATATCAAACTTCATGATTGAAGTTTCAGTTTCACCTTCCTGTTCTGTTTGTGTGAAATCCAGAGGAACCATTCTGAAAGCCTCAGGAAGGACTAAGTCAAAGTTAAACACAAAAAATGTGAGGACTGAGCAGGGTTTGTCTCCAATGTTGTTGGACACACAATGTTGTCAGATGTCTCCGGGTGTGTGTTTTATAACAAAGGTGTGGTACGTTCTCAGAGAAAAAGGAACTTCATGATCTTTTCCTAGCCAAAATGTCAACAATGAAGATACTACACTGTCCAAACAAAGACTACTTTGTTTCACAAGACACGCTTTGAGGTCAAATTGGCGCCATCTGCTGGTCATGGACATGCACAATGCAATACACACCAGGAGAACCTATTCGGACAGAACCATTTGATTCTCTCCAATCTGGCTCAGTGACTTTATTAGACTTATCCTCACGACACTCAAGAGGGTCCTTTTACACTTTAAAACAGATATTTGGGCCCTTAAAAACGTCCATACATAGTCTTATGCAGGAATACAATCTTGTGTTTGAGGTCTTTTGGTCTTGCACATGGTGGTTGGCAGGTTAGAATAGGTCAAAGATGTCTTTTATTCACATAATCAGCTGAAATTGCGTTCTCTAACACAAATAAATGCATAACCTATAATTTATTTATTGTTTTAAAATTCTGTATCCGTTACACTAAATCTTGATGATGAGCAAATTCAAGAAACAATACAAGCAGTTGATGTTTGCTAAATACAATGATGAAGAGTCTTGGACCAGTCATGATGTGCTATATATATATATATATATATATATATATATATATATATATATATATCACTATATTGACACTTACTATGGTACCCATTATGTCATTGGATGGTCATACCGAAGTACAAGGTGCATTATTAAAAATAAAAAAATAAAAAAATAAAAACCTGTATTATGGAAAGCAGGAAGTGGACAAATGTAACAGTTACTGATTGTAAAAGTACCAGATGGGGGGGTAGGATTTAATAAGCTTTGCTTCTTCCTACTCCTTTTGGACATGTGGAACTGTGAACTGATTATGGGATGCACCTAATTGTAATCTGATGCATGTTCAAATGAAATAAAACCATTACCATTACTATTACCATGACCATGACCATGACCATTACCATTACCATTACCATTACCATTACCATTACCATTACCATTACCATTACCATTACCATTCCATTACCATCTTCCTTAAACATAATGGACTGATCCTATCAATGTAAGGGGCAAACCTCCATCCATCCATCCATTTTCTATACTGCTTATCTTTACTAGGGTCGCAAGTATGCTGGAGCCTATCCCAGCTGTATTCGGGTGAGAGGCGGGGTACACTCTGGACTGGTCGCCAGCCAATCACAGGGCACATATAGACAAACAACCATTCACACTCACATTCATACCTATGGAAAATTTAGGGGTAAACTTACTAAATCAAACTAGGTTACTTATTTTCCCCACTTTAGTCTTGTCAATGTGCATGTCAGTTTCGGCCACTAGGTGCCAGCGTTCATCCTCCAGTGTGACTTGACAGCAATGTTGCTGTCAATCATGAAAGTTCAGTTCATGCTCTTTTTCCTTCACTCGGACGCTCTCTCTCCTTCTAAATAATCAAGTGCTGACGTGTCGATGTGACGTCACTACATGGGGCGAGAAAAGAGGGGGTGTAGCCCTTGTGTGCTTTCTGTCAGACTGGAGGCTTCCACACTGTTCTCAGGTAGGTGTGATGCTGCTGCTGCTGCTTCTTCTGCATGATTTACCCTGCTGGTTGTTCCGTGTGTTTGTGAGAGGGAGCATGGATCCTGTGCTATGGAATGCTGCAGCATGAACAAGCTGGCTGGATAATGTTGGTAAAGTGGGACTGAACCTTTTCAGAAACTTTGAACAGTATAGCTGAAGTGAAGGTAAGCCAGATTTGGAAATGATGGTTCTTGGAGTGTGAACATGAAAATGGAAGTTTGAGTTAGTCCTCAAACACTACACTTGTGTGATATTGCAACACATTTTGCAACTTGTTGCATGTCCTTTTTTGATGTGGACACTATGAAAAGACACAGTGTGCATAGGCCATCGTTGTGTGTGTGTGTGTGTGTGTGTGTGTGTGTGTGTGTTCATGAAGGGGCAACCTAAGCCGGCCAGGCTTGACACGGCTGCAAGTAGCTGACTTGTCAAGCTAAAATTAAGCCCAGCATGATTTGGAATGTTACACTTGGGCAGTAAGACGTGGTCGAAGGTGACAATTCTGCTGCAGCAACAAAGTGGACGTGGAAACGGCATTAAATCATTCTACATTTGACATTATTGGCTTACTATTGAAAACACAATGATACACAAAGATATATGGACACAGCTCTGAACGAATGAGAGGTTGGACTAGAGTCCAAAGTTGTGCCTCAGTCCTAATTGTTCATCTGAACAAGTTATTTCAGACAATTGTATGGTTCCTATTTGGTGGGAACACATTGAGGGATCTTTTTCTATCCCAGTGCACAAAGCAAAGGCATGCTTGGAGGAGTTTGCTGTGGAAGAAAACATCATAATTGGCACAGACACACTCCAAAATTTTGCAGAAAATCTACCCAGAAGAGTGGAAGCTGTTCAAGTCTCCATACTTTTTCCCTTCCTGGAAATGTCCCAATTGTAGTTCTGTGGGAAGAGCTGATGTAGTTTTCAGACCTTTGCTTTGTGGTGTGGACAGGGACAGGTGAGCATCATGTGTCACATGACTTGGAAGCTCCAAGTGCAGACAAGTGCTCGGTCTCAGCTGGTGAAATGCATACTTACACTTTTGAGTGTGCTCACACTGAGAAATATGTAAAAGTGCAGTACACAGAAGTCTCAATCAAAACGTTGAAAACCTCTGAACCGTAAGAGTCACGCTGGACGTCACGTTGCCTATCCAGGCCTTTAGACCCACGATTAGTGCTCTCAACTCTCAGTCATCAGACCTTGGTTTGAGCCCAGGGCGCGAACATGGTGAGAGCTGAACCAGGCAGGTTATAAATGTGCCCTGATGGACACTTACCACCCTCAATAGTTGCCAATATTTTGGCTATGTAGTGGAAGGGAAGGGACTAGCAAACAAAAAGCCATGGCAAAATCTTTGCCTCATTTGAAGTAGTGGGTACACACAAACACAACACGCTTTGGGACAGCCCTACATTGTCAATATTTGTGCACTCAGTACGTACATATAGTAGTGGTCCTTGGTTTACGGATGGGTGTCACAAGATCTTGCAAGATATTAAAATGTAACAAGATAATTTTTAATTAACTCGCTAATTTTGCTGGTGGCTGCACAGCGGTCGAGTGGTTAGAGCGCAGACCTCACAGCTTGGTGACCCAAGTTCAATCCCACCCTCGGCCATCTCTGTGTGGAGTTTGCATGTTCTCCCAGTGCATGCGTGGGTTTTCTCCGGGTACTCCGGTTTCCTCCCACATTCCAAAAACATGCTAGGTTAATTGGTGACTCCAAATTGTCCATAGGTATGAATGTGAGTGTGAATGGTTGTTTGTCTATATGTGTCCTGTGATTGGCTGGCCACCAGTCCAGGGTGTACCCCGCCTCTCGCCCGAAGACAGCTGGGATAGGCTCCAGCACCCCCCGCAACACTTGTGAGGTAGAAAATGAATGAATTCATAAACGTTGCTTATGACATGGAAGAACTTGACAATTTCAAGCCTGTGATTTCGGACTTGGCTTGAGACTTGACTTGAGACTTACATGAGATTTGCTCCCACTTCTGATTAATAGTAATTGACAATCAGAGTTATTGACACGCATGCTGTACGTCTTCGATACCAAGGACATCTACGCCAGTGGAAAACATGAATGTTAGTGTGGTGTGAATGGTTGTTTGTCTATATGTGCCCTGTGATTGGCTGGCGACCAGTCCATGGTGTACTGCGCCTCTCGCCCAAAGACAGCTGGGATAGGCTCCAGCACCCCTGCGACCCTCGTGAGGATAAGCGGTAGAAAATGAATGAATGAATGAATTTTGCTGGCCTCAATATATTGCCATGTGCATGCGTTCCTGTTTTTAAACTCCATCCTCCGAACAGGCAGGAAGAGGATTCATTCGCTGGTGTATTGGTTTCAGCATGGACTTAGCCCATTTGTCAGTCATATGGTCTCTGTTTTGGTGGGTGGAGGCAGTGCCGCTAGCATATACACACACACAGTGCAGAAGACTGTAAGGTAGTAGAAATTAAATAAGTAAGTTGCACTATACAGTATCTCATCAGTTCTCATACAAATCACAAATCCTGAACTGTTTTGAAGTGTTTTGTGACGCCCCTAATTTACAGCATTCTCAGTTTTGTTGTGTGGTTACATATGCTCTGCTATTATTAATATTGTACAAAAATAAAACTAGTTACGTGCGTGTGGGGAGTAATTCCTCAGCATATTAATACATTGTTGGACTGGCAAAGTAACACGTAGTTCTTTTTAGTGAACTTTTAACTACAACTTCATCTCCATGATGACTCCATAGGCAGTGAAGCAGACCTGTCTGGTGGTAGCGAATAAAAGTGAAAGCAAAAGTCAAATTAGACATTGTGAGATGATCAGTGGAGAAATCAACGTTGGCTGCAGGCCCAGTCTGCTTCTGAAACCCGAGGACCATCGTGAAGGATAAAGATGGCATCTTTGAACATGCGAAAGGATCTGCTCCTATGAAATGGACAACAATAACAGCATTAGCAACGTGGTGCTCGCAATATTGAGACTCCCTTCTCCCAATAAGCCTGTCCCAGTGTGCAACACAGAATTGTCTTTTTTAGTCTAAATTTGTATTTAGTGTTTTATTACTGTATTGTATATGTATTTGTTTGGTTGGTCATTGCTAATAGTGGAACCACTTTGGTCCAGGGTATCCTCCAAAGTGACAATAAGATATTTTTCTTTGTTATATTTGTTGTTATAGGGTTATAAGGGTTGTGACATCATTGCAGTCGTCTGGTGATTGTAATGAAGAGTGACAGTCTTCATCAGGAGGGCTACAAATGTTTGTGAGGATGATAAATGAGGGACTGCAGCCTCTCTGCTATTTTTAGCGTCTACGAGCCAAGTTAACAGTGTTGAGTTACACACACCTCATTCTCTTTCTATCATTTCTCTCACAAGTCGGCCTTGTGCGTTCGCATCAGTCATCATGTGACATCATGTGACATCATGTGACGTGTTGGATGTGATACTTATTACCTGTAAAGATGCTCATGTTCCTCTTTTACAGAGCCCCTCCCAACCACAGGTGTGTCGCCGTGTGTGACAGCGAGCGTGTGCATGTGAGTCAGCGCCCTCTCCCCAAAGCGTGTCATGTCGGACCCCAGGGACATCGATGAGGACGCCATCCTCAAGGGCCTAAGCCCTGAGGAGCTGGACCAGCTGGAGTATGAACTTCAGGAGATGGATCCCGAGGTAGGAGGAGCACTCCATTCATCCACATAATCACTCGGTTCAGTTAGCCTGACAGCAGCTAAACCCGCCTATGCCTCCCTCTCTTATCATATCAACATGCCCTCTGACTTCCCAGAATGCCATGCTTCCAGCTGGCTTTCGGCAGCGTGACCAGACAAAAAAAAGTCCAACAGGGCCGTTTGACCGTGACGCTCTGATGCAGCACCTGGAGAAGGAGGCCATGGAGAACCCAGACAGAGAGGACCTGGTGCCCTTCACAGGGGAGAAGAAAGGTAGGTTGTGGGTTTCTGTCATGGTCCAAGAATTCCATTGTTACACAAGTGTTCCAGTCAGTTCAACAAAGCTTGTTTGTGTCCTTCCAGGAAAAGCCTTTGTGGCCAAAAAAAGCGCTGAGATTGCCGAGAACGAGCAGGTACTCCTGGAGCCAGAGCTCGAGGAGGCGCTCAAGAATGCCACAGATGCCGAAATGTGCGACATCGCAGGTGAGATTTCTTGCTTGTATGATCCAGCTAGACGTCAGCCCTGAGTGAAAACTCCACCAGTGGCTATTCTTTAAAAGAAACCTGGAACTGATTAGGGATCGACCGATATGGTTTTTTTGGGGGGCGATGCCGATACCGATTTTTTTCCATCACCCTCAGCCGATGGCCGATTTTGCTTGGGCCGATAATTGTGGCCGATACTGCTTTTGATCCCTCAATTTACATGAAAAAATGACCATGATAACAAATATTACAGGTTTCATGTTTAAACAAATATTTATTGAAATGTAAACACAAAAGTTGGTGTTGTGCACGATAAAGACCACTCATAAGCAGACACGGCTGCTCCAATTCCTTCTGTGCGTGTGTGTGTGTGCGTGTGTGCTCAGAGAGAGGGGCAACACAAAGCTGTCCCGGCGGATGCCTGACTGGAAATCATGCGGTGGAAAAATACATCGGTGAACCCACGTGCGTATCAGCCGATACAGATACAATGAAAAAACGCAAATATCGGCCATATATATCGGCCGGCCGATGTATCGGTCGATCCTTAGAACTGATCCATAATGTACTGGCTTCTTCCGTGGCTGATGGACCACCCCTCAAAGTTCGGGTCCAATTATTTTTAGCAGTGTTTAACTTCAATTTCAAGTATTATCAACTGACAGGCGTAAAAATACTGTGCATAAACTGATGATTTGACACAATGATTGTTTATTTCAAACAAAGAGTTCTTTGTTTGAATATTTTCTCAACTTGATGAGAACATCATGTGACAGAGTTGACTAATGACAGAAAAACAAAGGCAGCCATGTTTCTTCTTTGTCTGCAGCCGTGGTAGGTTAACCCTTTGTCCCAGCACAGTGGCTCTGACCCAAATAGTTCTGGTTCTCCTAACATCTCCGACGTCCCACAGCCAGACATGCAACGGGGTCCGATTCCCCGAACTCAGCAACTCAAAAATAAACGAGCTGGCCTATAAGGGTGTAGTGTGTGTGTGAGAGAAAGATAGGATATCTTTTTAAAGCACACATACTGAAACAGAAAGTGACTAACTGATGTTTTCTGCATAATTAAGAAAACCTTCGGGATATTAACCGAGACCACTAGAGACCGTCACATACAGACCACATTGCTATGGAATGGCAATGGAATGATGATCCAGGTTTTTGGTGTTAAAGCCTAACTAGCATCTCTGCCAGAATCAAATTGATTGGTTCTGCTGAAACCCACATAGGTTCTAAAAGCCTCCTCATAAAGGGCCAAAGCATGCTGACAGTGATCCTCAGTGTATCCAGTCACTGGCTGACTGTCCACATCCATGGTGCTTGAAACTGGACCGGGTCCAGATGAAGATTAGAGCTCAGTTAGCTTCTGTCAGTCTTTTGTTGGGCTTTTTGGCAAGCGGGTCAAAAGGGATGAAGAGCTGGGCTAGAGTGAGACTAGTTCAACACATGTCATGAACAGTTTTATTTATGATGTTAGCATGTTGCTACACTTGACACACTAGTCTGCTGCTAGGCTAGATGGAGCTGTAAAGCTAGAAGGGTTATTCTCAGGGGCGCATGGTTGGGGGTTGGGGGTGTTTATGGCTAAGCAGGCAGCTGTCTCACTGGCCTGCCTTTGCATGGTGGCCCTGCCCAGGGTCAGCGGGTGGTGGGGTGGGGGTGTCACAGCAGGTGGTGTGTGACACAGTTTGCTGGAAGGCAGGTTATAGCATGTGTGCACATAGTGCTGCCCCCTCCTGGTGATGATAAGGAGCGTGTTCAGGTCTACTTAGCCTTTGAACAAGATGGCAATGAACACACCATGCATCCATACATCCGACCTCTTCCTCTTATCCACTGGGATCAGGTCAGCCGAAGCTGAGAAACCCATACTTGATGCTCCTGAGGCGTTCCCAAGTGTCCTGCATCTTACATACCTTGAACGGGGAGCCAAGCCAGAGGCGGAGCCACCCTGTCTGGCTCCTCTCAATGTGGAGGAGCAGTGGCTGCCGTATATGACAAAGCTTCTCAACCTAACCCTAAGGTCAAGCCCAGCCACCCTACGGAGTAAACTAATTTCAACCACTTGACCCACAATCCTGTCTGATGGTCCACATATTAAAGAACAGTGGGCCTAGAATGCACCTCTGAGGGATTCCCACCTTAAGGGAAAGAGATAGAGAGCATTCTAGTATTTGAAGGAGAATTTCATGGTCAACATGTGAAGGCGGGCGGCATGGTGTATAGTGGTTAGCGCACAGACCTCACAGCTAGGAGACCAGGGTTCAATTCCACCCTGGGCCATCTCTGTGTGGAGTTTGCATGTTCTCCCCGTGCATGCGTGGGTTTTCTCCGGTACTCCGGTTTCCTCCCACATTCCAAAAACATGCTAGGTTAATTGGCGACTCCAAATTGTCCATAGGTATGAATGTGAGTGTGAATGGTTGTTTGTCTATATGTGCCCTGTGATTGGCTGGCGACCAGTCCAGGGTGTACCCCGCCTCTCGCCCAAAAGACAGCTGGGATAGGCTCTAGCACCCCCGCAACCCTCGTGAAGAAAAAGCGGTAGAAAATGAATGAATGAATGAACATGTGAAGGCCTCACAGAGGTCAAAAGTACAAGATAGGAACCTTTGTGGTGCTAGGAACTCAATTTAAGATATTTGTACTGTCTGCTTACAAACAGACAATCCAAACTCTGGCAGTATTTTCTCCTTCCAGCACCTTATGTGGTCCATATACCGACGCCATTACAGCAAGAACAAAAAGGACCAACTTTATCTCGTTGGCACTTCTTATCATGTCAGAAAATATGTTTTCTCTTCCTGCTGAGGAACTGTAAGACAACACGATGACGCTCCTCCCAACAACAACATTCTTATCTTGACAAATAGGCCGGGCTTCACGGGAGACGAGGCAGCATACAGCTCCTCCTGCTGGTGCAAGCGACCCGTTTCCCAGATCAGAACATCGTATTTAAATGTCCTCAATGTTTCCCTGCACATGCAGCTATCCTGGGAATGTATACGCTGATGAGCAACAAGCAGTACTACGACGCACTGGGAACCACCGGAACCATCGCCAACACTGAGGGCATCAACAGTACGTAGACCGACGCTCGTGCTTCTACAACTTACTTCATGTCTAACTTATTATTACTACTGTTTCACCTTCAGGCGTCGTGAAAGCAGATCCTTTTAAGATCTTCCCTGATGAGCCTCCCAACACCACCAACGTGGAGGAGACTCTGGAGAGGATCCACAGCAACGACAGCAGCCTGACAGAGGTCAACCTTAACAACATCAAGGTCAGTCCAAGGACAAAGAACCGTAAAGAAGCTTGCTGCAGTCAGATACTTCATCAACAGTATTTTTATTCAGCACTGAGTGACATCACCGCCAAGGAACAAGATGCAATCATGGTTACCATAGTAACACAAAGGTTTGCTGTCATTTCAGGACATTCCCATCCCGACACTGAAAGACATCTTTGAGGCAATGAAGGGAAACTCTCACGTGGAGGTTCTGAGCATTGCCGCCACTCGCAGCAACGATCCCGTGGCCTATGTGAGCCCAAAAAAACACGAGTCCTTAATTCACCCTTGTATTAAGGTCTAGTTTTCATTATACAGTTTTTTGTGTGTGTCAGGCGTGTGCCGAGATGCTGCAGGAGAACACCAGCCTGCAGAGTCTGAACATCGAGTCCAACTTCATCACCTCAGACGGCATGATGGCCGTCATCAAGGCGATGGCCAACAACGCCACGCTGGTGGAGCTCAAGATCGACAACCAGGTCTGAAATCCTCAAGGTTTGATAGAATCTGTCTTGGCCTGCCTGACACTCTCCTCTCTGGCCTACAGAGGCAAAAGTTGGGTGACTCAGTGGAAATGGAGATCGCTGCCATGTTGGAGAACAACTCCAGCATCCTAAAGTTTGGCTACCACTTCACGCAGCAGGGTCCCCGAGCACGAGCTGCCATGGCCATCACGCGAAACAATGACATGAGTAAGAAGGAATGAACCCAGAATGGCGCTTGGCTGCATGTGATGTCTTCTCACGTTGTGTTCCACTCTGCAGTTCGCCAGCAGAGGCTGAGATGAAAAGATGAAGATGAAGAGTAGAAGGTGGATGGGGCTGCTGAGCTGAGCACAGAAACATCCAAACCATTTCACTTGTCGCTGAGAGCACAATCTGTCTTTTTTTAAAAGGCAGGATGTGTCCTCTTTGTGCCGCCCAATGATTCATTTCATTGTGGGGGGAGGAGCATCTGTAAATACTTTAATTAAAATATTTATTCAAATACTCTTTGTAAACATTTTGTACATTTTATTTGTTGCAATAACGTATTGGCATTAATACGAGAGCAGCAGTTTGGATTTACAGTACATTTGAATTTATGCCTAAATGACAGTGATTTCTTCTTCTTTGGTAAAGTGTTGAGCGGCTCCTCTATTGACAACATTCTAAGGTTTCACTTTAATCACGTAAGTCTCTTTAAGTCTCTCCTGATCCTCGCACTTCCCACAAGCACCCCAGCTATTTTTACCCCCCCCCCCCCCCCCGGGCCCAAAGAGTAAGGGATCCTGGCCTGCAGGCTTCAGTTTCCTGCTTCCAAATAGAAGAGGAGTCTGTTTGCGACCTCAGCGCTTTATGAGCACAAACAGCTGCTAACCTCCCAGGATTTCCACAACATTGTCTGGATTCCCTTCGCCCTCTGCTCCCGTTTTTTATGTTTCTGCTCCTTAAAGTGCTCTACTTTGACCTCTCTCTGACCTTGTCAAAGGTCACTTTGACAAGGTGAGAGCCAAAATAATGACGCAGGGCGCTTTCGACACATTAGCGCCGTCAACAGGAAGCAGCCCCCTCCCCGGCTGACCTGACCCTCAAGGTCTTCTCTAATTTGACGCAATAGCGAGGCTAACTGGTGGAATCCCGAGGCAAATTAGCACCCAACTGCTCGTTCGTTGCAGGTTTACACTTAAGCCGAGTGAGGATTAATACTAGGGGGGCAGCAGAGGCCACTGGGAATAATGACAAGACAGTCAAGTTTGTGTTCAGCTGCTGGTGTCTTGGCCAAAATGGACGCCATGATGTCACCAGCATGTAGAAAATGTTCCTAGGCCGATATTCTACAGAAAAAGGCAACACGGTGGGGCTGACACAACGTAATAAATTGTATTAACATAAAGTCATCTTTATAAGTGGGGGATGTTTTAGATTAATGACATGCACTTGGACCTCAGCGATTTGAAGGCATGGTGGAAAGTGAAGGAGGCTCCTCCTCGTCGGAATCAAACTCCACATTCTGGTCTTTAACCCACTGTCCGCTCCGGTCCTGGATCCATCCATCACTACAGGAAGTGAGGCAGTGTTAGCATCAACGTATGAAGCATATCCAGATCTCAGAGGTCATAAACTCGTCAAACGAGGATCTATACCTTTTCAGTTTCAGATAATGCTCCATCTCTTGTCTCCTCTGGGGTGTCATGGGCTCAGGTTCTGGTATCGCTGCTAGGGGGCGCCCTCCTGAGGGTTTTGTAGGATGTGACTTTTCTCTTGTGAAACCAGAAACTTCTGACTCTGACGCTCTCTTAGGTGGGTCCAGATATTCAAGTGAAGTTTTGCAAGTGGTGCCACTTGGTCCTGAGGCTCTGCTAACTGGTCCTTTTTCAGTTTTTGTACTAAAAATGACAAAACATTTTAGTATAACTTACTTTCTACTACTAGTAGACTCAATGTACTGAAGCTCGCCTGGTTCTGCGATGGCAGCTGTTATATGGTACTGTCTTCAGCAGAGCATGATTGGTCAGCTTCCGTGTTTTTGCCAATAATGGAGCAGAACTGGATCCTTCCTGAAGAAAAATAGGGGGGGGAAAGTTTAGACTCACTTGACAATGGCTGCTCCTTGTTTGAGCAAGCTTTTAATGAAAAACATGAAAGATTGCTGCAAGGCCCGCTGGGAAATTTGAAACTACAGTATGTCACCAACCTGTCTCCTATCTTCTTCCGCTCGGATGAAGTTTTCTTGTTTCCTTTTTGTTATTTCATGCTTCAACTCCGCTTTCTTACCATAGAATGCTTTTAATCCTAAAACATACATGTTCTACTCAATAATTTCATTCATAATTGCACACTTACGACATATTTGCACAGTATAGCAAGTATACACGAATAAATATTGGCATTGAGTTCGCAATTAGTTAGCTGACAATCATATATGCAGTCAACTTTAATTGATCATCAATCTCGTTTAATTTGATACAATTATAACCGTTTATGTACTTTACCTTCTAGATGTCTTTTCCCTTTCCTGTGGACTGTCAGCATGTCAACTGTGTCAAACACAGGACGGAAGGAGCACACAAGACAAGTATATCTTGAGAGAGAAAAAAGGAAATGTTGTGTCAAACTGCATTTTGTACTGCAGTTCATGTTTACAGTGAAGAAAATAAGTATTTGAACACCCTGCTATTTTGCTATTTCTCCCACTTAGAAATCATGGAGGGGTCTGAAATTTTCATCGTAGGTGCATGTCCACTGTGAGAGAGATAAACTAAAAAGAAAAATCCAGAAATCACAATGCATGATTTTTTAACAATTTATTTGTGTGATACAGCTGCAAATAAGTATTTGAACACCTGTGTATCATCTAGAATTCTGACCCTGAAAGACCTGTTAGTCTGCCCATTAGAAGTCCACCTGCACTCCATGTATCATCCTGAATCAGATGCACCTGTTTGAGGTCGTTAGCTGCATAAAGACACCTGTCCACCCCATACAATCAGTAAGACTTTAACTTGTAACATGGCGAAGACCAAAGAGCTGTCCAAAGACACCAGAGACAAAATTGTACACCTCCACAAGGCTGGAAAGGGCTACGGAGCAATTACCAAGCAGCTTGGTGAAAAAAGGTCCACTGTTGGAGCTATCATTAGAAAATGGAAGAAGCTAAACATGACGGTCAATCTCAATCGGAGTGGAGCCCCATGCAAGATATCACCTCGTGGGGTCTCAATGATTCTAAGAAAGGTGAGGAATCAGCCCAGAACTACACGACAGGACTTGGTCAATGACCTGAAAAGAGCTGGGACCACCGTTTCCAAGGTTACTGTAGGTAATACACTAAGACGTCATGATGTGAAATCATGCATGGCACGAAAGGTTCCCCTGCTTAAACCAGCACATGTCAAGGCCCGTCTTAAGTTTGCATATGACCATTTGGATGATACAGAGGAGTCATGGGAGAAAGTTTTATGGTCAGATGAGACCAAAATAGAACTTTTTGGTCATAATTCCAATAAGCGTGTTTGGAGGAAGAAGAATGAAGAGTACAATCCGAAGAACACCATCCCTACTGTGAAGCATGGGGGTGGTAGCATCATGCTTTGGGGGTGTTTTTCTGCACATGGGACAGGACGAGTGCACTGCATTAAAGAGAGGATGACTGGGGCCGTGTATTGTGAGATTTTGGGGAACAACCTCCTTCCCTCTGTCAGAGCATTGAAGATGGGTCGTGGCTGGGTCTTCCAACACGACAACGACCCGAAGCACACAGCCAGGAAAACCAAGGAGTGGCTCCGTAAGAAGCATATCAAGGTTCTAGCATGGCCCAGCCAGTCTCCAGACCTGAACCCAATCGAAAATCTTTGGAGGGAGCTCAAACTCCGTGTTTCTCAGCGACAGCCCAGAAACCTGACTGATCTAGAGAAGATCTGTGTGGAGGAGTGGGCCAAGATCCCTCCTGCAGTGTGTGCAAACCTGGTGAAAAACTACAGGAAACGTTTGACCTCTGTAATAGCAAACAAAGGCTACTGTACCAAATATTAACATTCATTTTCTCAGGTGTTCAAATACTTATTAGCAGCTGTATCACACAAATAAATTGTTAAAAAATCATGCATTGTGATTTCTGGATTTTTCTTTTTAGTTTATCTCTCTCACAGTGGACATGCACCTACGATGAAAATTTCAGACCCCTCCATGATTTCTAAGTGGGAGAAATAGCAAAATAGCAGGGTGTTCAAATACTTATTTTCTTCACTGTACATTTACCTTCCATTGCTCAGAAGGGCTGCTTCATCTTCTGGAATAAAGCTTGACATAAGATCTGCAACGCGCCGTTTCTGAAATGCAAAGTCAACCAATAATCTATACAATGCGATATGCGAGTTGCGCTTATTTGTCCATGATCTTTTAAATATTTGTAGTGTCAATCCTCACTATTAGCTGCTTAGCTAACATAGCACGATGCTAACAATATTCCCATGCATTCAGTGAACGATAGCAGTAAAGGCATAACAATAGTAATCACCTTGAGGATATTCAGCTGACTCTTATCATCGCCTTCCCTTTTAAATGACATGACTATTTTGTCAGAAAATGTTCAAAGTGTAATCTAGTAACACATTAGGAGTATAGTTAACCTAAAGTGTTAGCGACTTAGCCTGTACATAATGTGGCATTCAAGGGAAGTGTAAAAGTAGCTTTTATCAATACTATTTATCAACGAAGAATTTCAGGGCTTGCTTATTTGTCACCAAAATTTACTAACCAGATTGGATAATATTTATTAATTTAAGAATTATGGTTTTGTGGTTGAGAATGTGACTTTATTTTAATTGATTCGCTCAATAATAAAACAAATTCCGAGTATTCCACTTGTCCATGAACGCCTCACCGTGATGCACGACGGGAGTCGCAGCTATGGCAACATACGGCAGCAGCAAAGAGACGAACTTAACCGTAAGATTAATGTCCACTTTTTCCACGTTTACGACCACCTTTTGTCTACTGTTTGTCATTGTAATGAAACCAGCCGTTTTATTTCGGTGACGTTTAAATTTAGGTATCCTATTTGTTAACTAAAATGTATTTCAGGTCAACACGGTTGTATTGAGCGAACAGCCATGTTTGCTATGAAGCATTTTACTGTCTTGAGAACTTGACTGGTGCGTAGTGATTCCGCGTAATGTCGGCTGAGAAGCAGCCTGTGGCCGCCGAGGGGAAGCAGCCTGTGGACGGCCTGCTCTTCGGCAGTCGCAGCCGGTCTTACGGCAGTCTGGTCCGGTCTAGTCGCTCCCCGGTTCGCGGCAGATTTGTACAACATGACATCCAACCAGGAGAAACCCTTCAAGGTCTGGCTTTGAAATATGGAGTGACTGTAAGTACACTTTTCCTTGTCAGCTAAGCTAGTTTAGTCACTTTAACTGCTACACAGTCAAAGTTGTGTTTTGCCATTATAATAATTCAACTGTATTCAAATTATGAGCTAAAGACCACCATGTTAAAAGTAATGTGTAGTGTAGCATAAATGCATTCTTCTATTTATATTGTCATGTTTCGAATTAATCTCTTTATGCCATTTGTTTGTTTCAATCCCTTTTTAGTCCCATTTAACCTGCTCATTTTGCTGAATTGCAAGCTACAGATTGATTGCACTTTAACTAATTAATGTCGTAATTCTGTGAGGGTAATTAAGCTGTATGCTAACAAGTAACTAATGTTGCCTTCCAGATGGAACAAATTCAAAGAGCCAACAGGCTGTACACTAATGACTCCATCTACCTGAAGAAGTCCTTGTCCATCCCTGTCCTCTCAGATGTGGAAGGACACACTTGTGATGAAAGCGGACATAAGAATGAGGGTGAAGCCTCTGTAGAGGCGGCAGGCCGGACTTGTCCATATAATGGCCTCAAAGCGAGCCCCTCTTACCAAGAGAAGACGACAGAGCTCACAGCCAGGGATTTTTTGACAAGACTTGATGGCCTCATCAGCGAGTCCAAGCAGGCTGCAGCCAGAGGATGGAAGGATGCAGAGAAGAGGTAAACCACACATTGAACGCGTGCAAAGAATGTTAGCTTTGACTGCTGTTTACCAACCAAACATTTACTTTTTATATCCCCCGGTTGATATTCTGATGAGCATAATTATGTCTATGGCTATGACCTCTTAGTTGCCATGGCAACCCACCACTTGGTCGGGCAGGAAGTTCGTTTTTTGCTAAGAATGTTTGATTGTTCATCTTCCGTCTTCTGGCAGGGTTACTGACCTGGAGGCTGTGTGCTCCAGCAGAACAAACGAACAGCAGTCGCCTTTACGACGGCGTCCTCCGGCGCTGCACGTGACAGTGCCGCGCACTACCACCAAGCTCACCATGAAGCTGAGGGAACAAGAGGATGAGATCTTTGAGCTGTGACCACTTTCTGCTTGCTCAGCAACAGAACTGCATATCTTTGCCAACCTGCTGTGTGTGTGTGTGTATACACTTATCCTCAGGATCGATTTAAAGGGGACCCGTTATGCTTTTTCCACTTTTATGAATAGGTGCAGATTCTGGAAGATCTAGAAAGCTTTCTGTGTTGGTTATTGTGTGTAGCTGCTCCATAGGAGTTCACAAAAAAAGAGCATAATTGGTCCCGTGTAAGCACTTAATCTTTTTTTTTTTTAAATCAGAGATGGACACTGTGGTCTCACAGTGATCACATGGAGGCTGGTCACATGTTGATTTGGTCACATGATGGTCATGGGACAGGCATGTAGCTGCCATACGTGCCCAATTACACTAGCTAACACTGTTCTTATTAACTTATTCACTCCTAACAGTTTGTTATAGCTTGTAGATGTGCAATAATGATTTTAATACTAATATATGCAATGTTGAGAGAGAAAAAGGCTTAGTTTTATAGCTTTTGTAAAGTTTATTAAACTTTTTTCTTCAAATACTAGTGTGTGTTTGTAATGTTAAATTGTAAAATAAAAGATCCCAATATAAAGTGCCTTCACATACATCACTTGCTGTCCTTTTGGTGCATGTTGGACAGAGAGACCACACCCACAAAGTATTGCTGTCACAGTCATTTATTATTATTACTGTACAATTATTATTGGCTATTTCTTGGATGCTGGATTGTTCAGTATATTTTTCCGTGTTTGAAGCATCCTTCCGACCACCAGAGGGCAGCATTGTATCAGTATTCTCCCTCTTTAAAACCAAGTTAGGGGGCCAATCATGCAGTAAGTCCAGATATTAAAATAGTGGATAAAGTGTGAACTAGTTACCTCTTTGACCTCTCACATGAACACCCCAAAACTAACAAACAAAATCTCAATCAGCCTCTCCAGCAGCTTGATGTTCTTGGAGAACCTTTGAGCTGGATGCCTTGTTCCCAAGTGGAATGTCTGGCAGGCGCCTCAATTTCCTTGGTAGCAACAACAGAGATGTGCATCTCAGTCTGGTCCAATTTAGGGTCATATCGTCCCATCCTCCACGAGTTTGTTGAGTCCTTTGCAGATTCGAGACAGGTTGGGCCTGAAGTGCCCATCGGGTTCGTACAGCTTCGTGAGGAGCTCGGGGTCGGCGTAATGGTTGAACACATGGTTGATGCGGCCGTGAGATTTGGGGGTCAGGTGGGTGTTGACCAGTTTGAGCAGCAGGTCCCTGCAGCTGGTCAGCAGCTCAGCCATCACAGTCTTGTCGAAGGTGAAGTCCACCTGCACACAGGTGATGTCACATGACTGACAGGTGTTCTATAAGGACAATGAGCTTCCACCTTTACAAAGGTCACAACACTCAATGCTCTTGTGTACTGATGTACCTGAATGTGTGAATGTGTACCTCATAGAAACTGATGGCCGTCATTGCTCCTTGGTGCAACTTCTTCTTAAAGTCCTGTGCCATGCTGAGCTCCTCTGTGCTGAAGCGGTTGTTTCGGAACAGAAGGCCAATCTTCACGGCAATCTTGATCAGGTCCTTGATCACCTTCTGGGCCTCGGACTTGTTACCCGAGTACTCCTTGGAGTAGCGGTACAGTTCGTCCAGGATGTCACTGGCGGTGTCGTCGATGAACATTTGGACGGAGGTTTTGTTGGCCACGCTGCTGAGGATCTTCTTCTGGACCTTTAAGGCCATGTCCTTGGAGCTGAAGTGGTCCATATCTGAAAGGGAAAAAAAAATTTTTTCTTTTGAGTCTTGTGGTAACCATTAATTCATTGATTATTACTGCATACGTATTAGTAGCAGCACGGTGGTGGACAAGTGGTTAGCATGTAGACTTGAGTTCGAATCTCCACTTGGACATCTTTGTGTGGAGCTTGCATGTTCTCCTATGCATATTAGCAAAATTTCATTTCACTCTTTCTTCGGACTGGAAATCTTCACACTGCATTTTTTGGTTAAACGCCTTCCTTATTGGTCGTCAAGCAGATTTAATAAGTGGCAAACAAAAGAAGTATTTATGAAGGTATCAGGACCAACAACATTCTCACACCTGCTTGTCAAGGCGAACCACAATAATAAGACACATAAAGAGCAGCCTAGTGACTGTTGTCTCACATAACAAAAAACAAGTTTAAAGTGAAACTGTTACTACTGTCAGTGATAACTAAGCTAGAAAACGGTGACACATTTGGTTTGTTTGTGTCTGATTTGTGATGAGTGATGGGGGAAAAACACCAGTAAAGTGACTCCACTGAGGTTTTTAATGTCTCCGCTGGGGTAGTCAAGCACACACACACACACCCAGGAGAGGTCATCAGTAGACCTAAGAAGGTCCGATGTTTACCACTGCATCCAGTTAATCCCACAGTGATGACGCAACCTTGGGAGTTCCAGGCTTTTCCTCAGTTATTCTTTAGACACATCTCTCTTTAGAGCAGGGGCCTCAAACACGCGGCCCGCGGGCCATATGTGGCCCGCAGGACACTAGTTTGAGGCCCCCACCTTGATATGAAAGTTTAATGTTAGCACGGCCCACGCAAGTTTGATATGGATGCTGTATGGTATCATGTACCCAGAAAAAATTATTACGTTTGATTAATGCTCATGTTAAAGGTTAAATAACTGTTAATAGTTATCCTCCCTATCTGTGTGGAAGTGGTAAGTTTTTGGCTTTTTAAGTTTAAAGGAAATAACTTGAAGGCTACCGTTTAGGTCGCTAGCTCTCTAGTTTGCGAGTTAGCATGTGTTTCTAGACCCTGCAGTTGCGCAATATGTTGTAAATAAAAAGAGTATAAATGTGACTATAGTCGTGTTTTGTCATGTCTACAGGGCTCTAATAATGCTTTGTTCATTTTAATCTGAAAAAAATAATTTGTCTACCCATCAACTATATGTGGTCTAAGTTTTGTATTATTTGCCGTTTTATTGTTATTATATTTATTTATTTATTACTGATTCATTGATTTTCTTTATTCTTGATTTGTTTATTTATTTTTCATCTTATTTTGTGTAGAAAAATAAAAAGTAAGATATTTGAGAACAGTGGAATGTTTTATCAGAGCTTTTCTCGTAGAAAATCGAAACCAAAGCAAAGTTTATTCATTTTCCTGTTTTTAATAAATGCATTTTTTTGGTTTTTTTTTTGGAAAACCTGATGCGGCCCAGTCTCGCCCAGACCCTAGCTCCAGTGGCCCCCAAGTAAATTGAGTTTGAGACCCCTGCTTTAGAGGGAACCAGGAAGCAGACTGGGAATCATCTTCCAGTTGCAAGACACCTCAAAGACTGTCACCCCCACAAGTAACTGCCCATTTACCAAAGCAGTGGTTTTTAATCCGTCAGATGATTAAAGTGCTCAGTGCTGTGTTATAGTGGCCTACATGGACTGAGCAAGGCTGATGTGAAGGGTTCTGGTGTTCTAGTCGAACAGTCCATCTTGATAAACAAGTTGGACAGCATCCGTACACGCTTACAAACTCAGTGTGTCAGATCTTCAGTATGTGTGGTTCCACCGAGAGAGCTTTATCTACTTCCTGTCTCCAACAGGCTCAGTTGAACAGCAGAAGAAGGTGAATGTGCAAAAGAGAGCAGCTCTTGTGTGCAACTTTTCGCCTGTGCTGACAAGTGCTGGAGGCGAGTCACATAGCTGAGGCAGGCCCACGCCTGTTTGCTCCACATGTCATCACCAGAACAAACGGCTACAATTCTGACCCAACGGCATGTTTAATCATGGATCTAGAAGGGGGAACCACTATCTGGGATTCTGCATTCATGCACTGAAGAGAATTTAGTGCAAACAGTGATGACCACATATTCATTTTAACGTGCACTGTGGGCCCATTCACGTGCACAGATATGAACAAGGATCAAGGAAGTGTCGCATCTCTTACAGCTCGCTTACAAAGGCTGCCTTTTTTCCTGCTGGGAATTACGTTCATTGTACGTTCATTTTCTACCGCTTCTTCCTCACGAGGGTCGCGGGGGTGCTGGAGCCTATCCCAGCTGTCTTCGGGCGTGAGGCGGGGTACACCCTGGACTGGTGGCCAGCCAATCACAGGGCACATATAGACAAACAACCATTCACACTCACATTCAAACCTATGGACAATTTGGAGTCACCAATTAACCTAGCATGTTTTTGGAATGTGGGAGGAAACCGGAGTACCCGGAGAAAACCCACGCATGCACGGGGAGAACATGCAAACTCCACACAGAGATGGCTGAAGGTGGAATTGAACTCTGGTCTCCTAGCTGTGAGGTCTGCGTGCTAACCACTAGACCGCCGTGCCGCCATATAAAAAAATTATATTATCAATTTCACTTGGGTTGACACGTATGATCACCTGTATGTGTTGCCCTATTGGTCGCATCAGATTGAACAAAGTGGTGTCAATGACCTTGACGTTAAAGTGAGGTGGACACTGACTATACCTAATGTTCACTGATGATGTAATGTAGTAATGTAATGTACAGTAAATGTTCATCAGCATATTCCCAATCACACATCACAACATCAATACAAACATAGTTTCGACTGAGGTTCTTCGGCACCTTCTATGACACTGTGGCGAGCTTCTGCAGTGTGATCGGCCATTGTGTGCTCGAGGTTTAGAGGTTGGGGGCAGCACAGACAGAGACAGGACAAGCCTGCTGGGAATTAAAGAAGGTTAACGCCTGCTGGGAATTAAAGAAGGTTCATTAGATGTGTTTGTTTTATAAGTTATGATGGAGGAGGAGTTAAAGCGCTGACGAGACTCGAGCAGCAAAATCAACAGCTTCTCCCACTGGTTTGCTGTTTAATTGTAGTGGGGGTAGATGACATCATCGTCTATCGTGCACATGACGCAAACCTCAGCATTTTTGCGTGGACAGGTAAAACAAAGCCTTTTGGTTTGTGCCATATAAGGAAGACATAAGCAACATTATCTCACCACTGTTATGTGTAAGATTCTCTTACTGGTTTTTAAATGTCTTAACCGCCTTGCCCCTTCTTATTTATCTGATCTGCTTTTACCATATCAACCCCCGCCAACCCTGTGGTCCTCCGGCACTGGCCTTTTAACTATACTAAAACCCAGAACGAAAACCCACGGTGAGGCAGCATTAAGCCACTATGGCCCCCACCTGTGGAACAGCCTGCCGGAGAGCCTCAGGACTGCGGAGACTGTTGATATTTAAAAAAAAAAGATTGAAGACACACCTTTTTAATCAGGCTTTTAACTAATATTTTTAAACATTTCTTATGTTTTTATCTTTTTAGTCCTATTTTATGCTCTTAGTCTTTAGCTTTTAACTCCAGTGATTCCTCGGGGGAGGGGGGTCCTCCACACTGGGGAGGACCCCCCCCCCTTTCCTTGGGTCCCTTTGACCTGGCCGGCTGGGGGTTCCTCCCTTTAATGTGGGGGTCCGCCCGTTTGTCGGAGTCGGGGGGGTTGGGTGCTGGTCCCCTGATGGCACGGCCTGCGGCTCCTCCCAGTGTGGACGGCCCCAAAGGTGGCGTTTCCTTGATCCTCAGTGCCATGCCATGTCTCCCTACTGTGTGTGATTGTGTGAGTGTGTGTGTGTGTGTCTAGTATGGAGGGTGGGAGGGAGTTTAGTGGGGGCTTAGTATTTGTTTTTCCTTTTAATTGTGTTAATTGTTTTTCATTCTGTAAAGCACTTTGTGTTGCTTGTCTTTGCAGGAAAAGTGCTATATAAATAAAGTTGATTTGATTTGATTTTGTTAATTTTTTGTGTCATATCGCGAGTGAGACTGTTTGATGACCATTTGTCGTTTGGGCTCACAGTGATGTCAAGCAAGTTATTGTCAGCAGCTGTTTTTAACTGCTTCTAACTGCTGCTTCTGCTTCTGCCATAGATAAAAGAATGTACAGTATTGGAAATTGTGCATTGTTATCTTTGGGGTACCAAATGAAGTGTCAAGTAGCTGTGTATCTAAACGGGTCGGTGGTCTTTGTCAGACCACTTGTCCAATGCGTTGCTCTACCATGAATGTCGTGAATGTTGTGTTTGGTCAGTGCCATTGATCATGCCGATGGTTGTGCTGCCGATGGAGTGAGAAGGACATTGAAATATCAGGCCACAGTCCACTGAAGAGACCCTCAAGTGTTTGTCCCGCCAAGAAGCATGTAGGCGGACTGTAGCACTAGTAAATATTTAGCATTCCTCACATGTAACAACATGTTGACGTAAAAGTCTGGTCTGTTTGTCGAGGCTTCAAAGTGAAGCAAACAAGATGAAAATCAGAGAGATCTTGTGGAAACTTCCTAGACCTCACCAAGGCTCAACGCTGCATCTATGATCGCTCTCAACAATGACAACGTAGCATAAAAATGCGGAAAAGCAAAGCTGCAGTATCAGAGATGAACAAGGAGGACGTTGTTTGTACAAAGACCGTCATTGAAGGTTGTCCACATTTAGATAAACTGACAATGACCACAAAACTGTGGTGCTGTAGTGTTTGTGTTAGCAGCGCTTGTTCATCCAAGTGTGCATTTACAGTCACATGGCTTACATACGTCCCCTCATACACTCAAACGTGTGTTCATGAAGAACACCAACAGCTGGAATAGTGTGGCTGTGTCTCAACTGGTGCACTTGCGTACTTAGTCTTTTAGTGCAGAAGTACATTCACAAAAATTCAGGAAAAAAAGCAGTAGTTTTATAAGAATATCATGAAATATTGAGAGAGTGCCGTCATATTATCAAGAGAAAGCATAAAATTGGAAAAATTAAAGGAAAAAGTTGAAAAAACAAAGACAATGTTGCGATTATTGGAAAATTAAGTTTGGAAAAGTTAAAATATTACAATATGAAAATGAAAATGTGAGAGTGAAGTCATCATGTGAAGAGAAAAAAAATACAAGATGAAAGTTGAAATATTTGTAAAAAATAAAAAAAACAGCAAAAAGTGTAATGTAAGGGGAAAAGGTTCATACTAATGTACTAGGTTTTAATAGGTCACTGATAACTGAGATGGACGTTTTTTTTTAATTTTTAAATGAAAAAAATGTCTCAGCATATGTACTAGGTATGAATATAAACGAGTCATAAACAAGTATGCGTTACGGATAATGCATTTTTGCTGGATATGTGTATGGAACAAGTACATGTCGTCATTATCAGTGTATCAATGTGTAAGGAAAATGCTCATTATGTATTCACTCTTCACACTCTAATTGGCCAATCGCACGCAGCGACCTCCTATCCCGAGACGGTGAGGAGTTCAGCAGTGCAATTGGCAAGTTGAAAACGGTTTTCTTTGGTTTGTATCTAAAGTAATTTGGTAAAGTTGTTCTGTAGCATATGCGATTATGCGGTGTGCAGCGCTGCAGTACAACATTAGGTACACTTGCACAGGAGCACAAGAGCATGTATGGCTGACATACAATATTACTCTTCTCTCAATACGTTGCAGTATACACCTTGCAATCTAAACCTGTTACTACACGGTGCATTTTTTTCAAGACGGTCACTGATGGCATTTTTTTCTTTTCTGCTTGTTTCGGGTGGTTTGGCTGGTGATATAAAGTCGGTTGGAAAACTGCTTGAGCATAGTGGGGAAATGGAAGACCACACAGTTTTAGTTAAGGCCCGGAGTGGCAGGCCAAGAATAATCTCAGATAAGAAGAAGCGAAGGATGGTCAGTCAAACTCAACCCACAGACCAGCTCCAAAGCCCTACAACATGATCTTGGTGCAGATGGTGTCACCCTGCATCCTTCAACTATTCGGCTATTCTGGGAAAGTCATGCAGAATAAGCCTTTTTTTGCGCACATGCCCCAAACTGAGTCGCTTGAGGTATGCTAAAGCACATTTCGAGAAGCCAGCTTCATTTTGGAGGAGCTGTAGACTGATGAAACTAAAATTGACTTGTTTGGACATAACGAGGGGCGGTATGCACGGCGGATGAAGACCTGCCTACTTCTATTATTGCACACTTTCTGTAAATTCTCTAAACTTAATTTCACTTCTCATCTATCACTGTAATTATCTGCTATATGATATATTTATGGCTGATCCTAACAACCAGTGATTTATAAAGAAAAAAAATATTAAAAATAAAAATTATCAGGGGTGCCCAAACATTTTCAATAATTAAATGTACAATTTATAAATATTTTATAAATAAATTTATATTTTTATATATTTTATAAATAATTAAAGACTCAAGGATCACTTGCACACATACACATATAGCTGAATAAAAGAATCCATATAGCAACTTCAGATCAACCTAAATCAATTTCAAAGTAAAGATGTCTTTACTCTTTAAGCTCCGCCCATTTCCGGTTAAACCACACCCACTTCCGATTCATACCCCGCCCATTCCGTTCTTCTGTCAGCGGATGCAAATACAGAAAATTTAGATCTGTGTACAGATACGGATACAGATAGTGGTGTACTCGTGCATACCTAGCATCTACGTCCAGCATCCTGTCATCTACTAGTATACATTGTACTGTATACATTATACATTGTACTCATCCGAGCTGCATCATCAGTTGATGCTCAATGACTAGGTGACACACTAGGCTCGATAAGACCACTCTACTATAAGGAGTCTGGCTATCATCATGTAAATACAGTATAGCCTTAATGCAGGATGAGGTTCACACAAATGTGCAACATCAGCCTGAACTTGTCAATCACTCAGGAGGGCTCATCCAGAATTTGACCTCTCGCACCCGAAACAACAATAATGCCCCTCGACCAACGAGCCATGATGGCAGTAGCTTGAAGTCATCTGCTTCCTCCAAAAGTTGTGCGTACGTCTTCATGTTAAGTGTTGAAAGTGCAAAGAGGACATTGTGCTGTTTCTCCTGAGCGTTGCACAAGTAGACGTTGCTCAAGCTTGCGGCACGTCAGCCCTGCCCCTAAAGGGAAGCGAAACTGACAGCTGACAGTTGGCCGCCATCATCGCTGCCTTTGTGCCGCCAAAGTACTCCTCAATGAGTGTGATCATCTCTCAGTGACTCCCTGAGCCAACAAGCCGGCAATCACTGTGCCAGCCTACAGGGGTGTATATGTGTGTGTGGTTGTGTGAGGAAGGGGGGGGGGGGGTCCGGTCCAAGTCCTTGTTGAGCAACTCTTGGCCTGTGCTACACACAACTTAGCTCCACATGTCAGCCTGCATGTGCATACATGTTGCGGCATTCACGCACCTCGCACATGCGTCTCAACATGGAGGAAAGCATCAAGAACTCTTTTTGAGACCCTTCCCGCCCCCCAGTCAGCAATGCAAATATAATAATGTGTTCGAGAGGGGTTGGTTAGTCTTACCTGAACTTGTTTGCAGTGTCCTCCTCCCCGTGGATGTGGTGGTACGTGTCCTCTGTGTCACAGTGACAACGCTCTGACCTCAATGGCAATGCTTCATTTTAAACAAGAAAATCATCTGCTCTCACGTCTAAGTCGTCTGATAGTGTGGACTTGTACTTCCTTGAGGAACTAAACATGCATTGACACACCCCTCAGTGTCTGTGTGTGTGTATGTGTGTGTGTATGAACAAGTGTGTGTTCTTGTGTGTGTGTGTCTCTCTCTCTCTCTCTCTCTGGCTCTTTCTCCCTGCACTAACTTGTATGTGCGGCCCTCATAGATTGAAATGTAAACTGCTGTGGTGCCCCCCGCTCATCCCACTGACTGCTTGTGGACTGCTGACGTTGTGCGTCTGCCCGTCCTGACAAGTCAACGCACAAAGAATGCAGTCGTAAGCCAGCCGTGCAGCCGCCTGAAAGGGGAGCGGCTTAAAAACCTATTTGTGTGTGTGTGTGTGTGTGTGTGTGTGTGTGTGTGTGTGTGCGCACGCTCACCTTTAGTGGAATGCAGCTGCTGTCAGTGCTGCGTTCACTCTCTCTTTCATTTAAGGCAGAAAGCAAAATGTCGACATATTTATCCCAACACACACATCCGACAGCCGCATTCATGTTTTGTATTTAGTATTCATCGCTTCATTGTACTTGACTTTCACCATAATTGAATTTGTCTTGGAGTATAATAAAGTACGTATATATCTATGACAACAATGGACTGACTAGGATGTGAGCAACATTTACTTTATTTGATTTATTTCACAGTCGTGTTTTGTCATCAACACATACAACTTTGTAGTGGTAGTTCAAATAACTGGAGTACAGTCGACCGTCACCACTTCACGGTTTAAATTCCAATCTATTGTGGTTTTCAAAAATATATTCATTAATAAATCATACTGTTTTGTGGTTGAATATGGCCTATTTTTGGTTAGGAATATGCCTATTGAAGCAAATAATATGTATTTTCCTCAGATTAAACATTTGCAAGCATAGAAATGGAATGGCTAAATGAATGATAGGTAGTATTCTACACTTGGTGTCAGTAATGTTGCTATAATGTTGGTGAGACACACAAAAGCACCAGACTTGGTCAGCAAAACAACAGGCTTTTATTGCAGGTTTGAATGATCTCCCTGCAGGTACAATAATCCAGAATAAAAGCATGATCTACTGTTGCAACCATAACCCACGCCAAGCTAAAACTCAACTCTGAATCTCTGACGTCACTTCCTGTCTTTCCACCACTTAGCTCCTCCAGTGAACACATTTAGCGACACACACCAGCATAAGTTTTATTTATGTTTAAAATGGCTTCTTAACTCTCGTGAGGATAAGCGGTAGAATATGAATGAATGAATGAACTCTATTATATCTACTATATTGGATAATACGATTGTATAGGTGACACTAATGATGGCCTGACTCATGGATGATCGATATCGTATCAAAATCGGCGGCATAAAATCCTGATCGGAGCATCCCTAATATGTATTTATTATTCATTTATTTGGTGTTTTATTTGGTAATTGTATTCAGTGGAGAATTTATCTGTCAGCATTTTGTAAATTATTATGTTTCATTTGAAAAATCATTAAAGCTAACCAGTTTTAGGTTTAGTTTTTTACGTTTTCTTTCCTTACTGTATACAAAACCAACCAAACTGTAACCTAAAACCAGAGTAACAAACTGACCCGTGAGTGTGTGGTACTGTTACACCCGCATGCAGTATGGAGACCAAAGCAAAATTTAAATATGACATAAATACAGTATTGAAATATCGTATATAGTATGTCCAAATGCTATAAATGTGTGATTGTGTAATAGGAACAGTAAAAAAAACTTGACAAAATGGCAAGGCTGGAATCAAAGTGAGAAGTAGAACATTAACTCTCATCTTTTCTAAACACACCTCTCAATGGCATCCACACACTGCCAAATGTTAATTGCTGCCAGATGTGAGGGGTCGGAGGTCACTCTGAGATGCAGCTGGACAAAGAGGCGGGCCTGTGCGGGCCGCCGCCCCACCGTGGAGCGGCGTGGCCCCCAACACACCTGCCTCTTTGTGTGGCCTCCTACTGGACCACTCGCAGACAAGTGAAGTCCACTGAAAGACTCGCTCGCCACTGCTGAAGCAGGTCTGTTGCCATAGTAACAGACAGGAAGTAGCCCTTAAGCGGTTTCCTGTCGGCTTCCTCTTTATCGTGTAATGACATCTATCAAGGAATCAGCGGGTGCTCGACAGTGTCTTTTTGTTTTTGTGTGTGTGTGTGTGTGTGTGAAGTGAAATGAGCTCCACTTAAGTGCAGGTTAAACACTCATGTTTTAGTTTGTCAGATCTTAGCAGACCCTTTAGTGCTTCCTCTTATGTTGGATTAGAGCAGTGGTTCCCTAACTTTGCACAGTCACGTACCCTTCAGCCATGTACCCCCTACTCCTGCACCCTTAAACATAAACCTCTTCATTAACTAGAAATATTCAATATGAGTAATTAATTCATTCATTAATCCTTATTAAATAATAGTGAATGAATCAAATACTAAGTAATTTGGGTTCAAAAATATGTATTTTGCATATGGAAATTTTGATCAAAGTTAGGTCCTGCATAATGTTGAGATCCTTCCGTTTGAATGGGTTGAACCCGGGCTTCAATTGTGTCCATTTGCAAATGCTATCATTTAAGTCCATTCCATTGCATTCTCCTCTGCTTATCCGGGTCGGGGTTGCAGGGGCAGCTGTCTTAGTAGGGAAGCCCAGGCTTCCCCGTCCCCGGCCACCTCCTCCAGCTCCACCGGGAGGACACCAAGGCGTTCCCAGGCCAGCTGTGCCCAGCTGGGCATGCAACTGGCTTCTTTCAATGTGAAGGAAGAGGAGGAAGGGATCTTCTCAGATGACTGAGCTCCTCACCCTAACTCTTAGGGTCCAGCTACCCTACAGAGGAAACTTGCCGCTTGTATCTGCAATCTTGTTCTTTCAGTCACGACCCAAAGCTCATGTTCATACGTGATGGTGGGAACATACTAGATTAACCGGTAAATTCAGCTCTCTTTTCACCATGACGGTCCAGTACAGCGACCGCATGACCGCAGACTCTGCACCGATCTGCCTATCGACCTCAAGCTTCCACCTTCCCTCACTGGTGAAGACCATGAGATACTTGAACTCCTCCACCTGGGGAAGGACCTCATTCCCAACCCGGAGGGAGCACTCCACCCTCTTTCGACTGAGAACCATTGCCTCTGATTTGGAGGTGCTGAGTCTCATTAGGTTAGCTTGCGAGTAAAAACAAGAGTGTAGAACAAGGTCCAGCCCCTCTCAAAGTGTTTGGTTCCAGAACCCAAACTGTGATCCGAGGTGAGTCCGACTATATCTAGTTGGAATGTCTCAACCTCTCGCAAGTTCGGGGAACTTCCCCACCAGAGAAGTGACATTCCATGTCCCAAGAACCAGATTTGGCTGCAAAGACCAGGTCACGTGCTGGAGCCTATCCCAACTGTCTTCCGGCGAGTGGCGGGGTACACCCTGGACTGGTGGCCAGCCAATCACAGGGCACATATAGACAAACAACCATTCACACTCACATTCATACCTATGGACAATTTGGAGTCACCAATTAACCTAGCATGTTTTTGGAATGTGGGAGAAAACCGGAGTACCCTGAGAAAAGCCAAGCATGCAAGGGGAGAACATGCACACAGAAAGTGGAATCGAACCCCTCACCTCCACACCAATGAGTGAGTGCAGAGGTCACAGATGTAAAAGTCCAATTGGAACTTTCATCTGTTTCCTTCACATTGTATGTACATTGTGATGATGCTATAGTGAAATTCATACAGAGCACCCAGTATAATACCATATTATAATACCAATACTAATACACCCATAATAATAATAATAATAATAAACACATACATATGTGTATAGAGGCTGTACATCCATGTTTATATAAATACAAACTATCATACATGCAGGCATACAAGTCATCCTACTAAATGACACACAGTAACATAGATGTGTAATAATGTGTCTACTTTCAACAAAACAGATGATGATTACACTCAGTGGAGGTTTGTCTGCAACATAAAGGCCTCAGTACAAGAAAACATCTCCCCAAACATTCTCTATTGTGTTGTCATCATGAGGGAAAGTCAAATTATAAAAACACAAAGCATCAAGGACATCATAAATAAACTGTGTTGGTGTGTCCTTGTGCACAATCAAATGCTTATTATTTTTTGTGTTGTACGACAAGACGACTTTAACTTGGTGGTCTGAACGTTTTATTTCATGCCGTGTTGCTCACTGGCGCCATGTTAAATTGAAACATATTGAAATCTGTCATACTTCCTTCTTCCGACCTCTACTCCCTTGCCGTGCGCTGGCGTCATGACACCACAGCATCACAATGTCATGATCTCATGCGGCCACGGCATCATGATGATGTCATATTGTCATGGACCGCGGCATTATGATTTCATTATAATGTCACGTTGCCACGGACTCACAAGGTCATGTCAAGGCGCCCCCACATTAGGATATCATGGCAACATCACGTCACAACATCATGATGCCGTGGCACCATGTCATGGCGTGATGGTGTCATAATGTTTCAAGTTGTCAACATCATGACATCATGGAACCTGGCGGGATGGTTGGGCCTCAGAGGAGAGTGCAGGAGGCGCTCCTCATGGGCAGGTTGGTGGGCAGCTTGGCATATTGCTGCCTGAAGCTGTTCCTCTTGTTGTATAGGAGCGGGCCCGGGTTCTCCAGCCCATCGGAGGGCGGCAGCAGCTCGGACATGGCGTTTCCCTGGGAGGCGTCCACCTTGGCGCCCTTGTTGTTCTTAGTCTTTTTGGATTTCTCTTTTTCTTGAAGTTCGCCTGAATTAGTGAGGGCCTCGTTGGCAGCCTCCGCTTGGGGCAGGGCATCCGGTGGGAGGTCGCTGGGGCTCGGCTTACCCTCCGCCTGCTCCTCGCCACCGCAGATGGGGAGGCTTGAGGCCATGCGTTTGACACTGGGGCTCGTGGAGCTAACACAAAAATAAATTGGGACAAGTACATTTTATATTCCTAAGACAAGAAAGAATATTCTAGAACAGAATATTCTAAGAACATATTTACTTCCACTCCAAAATGTAGGACACACCATGCAGAGAAGATATCATCTACTTCAAATGGTCTTCTCACCCATTAGAACTTTTGTCCTCAGAGTCCTTCTGCTCGCTGCTGTAACGCAGCTCAGCTGGAGTCTTGAAGGAAAGATCTTTTTTTCCTTTCAGCCAGTAAGTCTTCATGTAGCCTTTACCCTGCAGCATATTAGTCATGCAGTGTTGGACAATTTATACACAGTATAGTAAAACTCTTTTTATACTATTTATATTTCCATAAAATCAAAATAAGGACAGGAGAAAGTTGTTACCTTGACAAAGATCTTTCCCCTCTCTTCTATGATGTAAGGCTCATGTTCAAGGTGGTCTTTGGTGGTCTGACTGATGTGTATCTGCATGCCCTGCTCATACATACACACGTTTAAACTACATCTCTTTATAATGAATATTGATCTATTTAGCTGTTACATTTAATTGTAATGTCAGTGAAGGCAACTGGCATAGTAGCTGTCGTTTTAGCATTTAGCAGGTAGCTGCCTAAAGTGAGTAGTTGAAGTTAGTTAGGTTAGTCACCACGCCATTGCTTTCCATCCTGGAGGCTGTGTTCACAGTGTCTCCAAAGAGACAATAGCGAGGCATCTTCAGACCCACCACGCCAGCCACCACCATTCCCGAGTGGATACCTGCAGCACCATTTCCCATTTATAGCTATCATATAGCTGTGACAGATGCACACATTAGTAGTTGGACCACTCACCCACTCTGATCTGGATGTTGTCCCCAGTGGACGGGTCCTTCAGATGGTCGATGGAGCTCAGCATGTCCAAGGCCATGTCGCAGATGTGATGTGCGTGGAATGTGGTCTTGTTGGGAACACCCGCCACCACCATGTAGGCATCACGGATTGTCTCAACCTGCACCAGAGGGAGTGAGACCATTTTTGTGTTTCCACAAAGTCGGAAGCATTCAATTGTCCAAAATGCGTTGCTAAGATGAAGAATGAAGATTCATTGAACTATGGGTCCTAGGCCAACCTCTGGCTAGGATTGGTTCATTCACATGTAGTCACAGTGGAAGGAGCCAACCTTGTAGACGTTGTGCTTCTCGCTGAGCGTGTCAAAGACGATGTAGATTTCGTTGAGCATGTCTACCACCTGCATGGGCGTGATGTGGATGCAGATCTCATTGAACTTGACCACGTCGCTGAACAGGATGGTCACATCAGGGAACACCTAGAACTCATGCAAGTTAGCATGGTGCACATGGTGATGGTGGTGGTCAGTTCTTTCAGTTGAGGCTTACTTGACATGTTTCCAAAGCTGTGATTCCCTTCCTGAGGCGGTCAGCCACGGCTTTGGGGATCATGGCGTACAGCAAGGAGTCTCCTCTCTTCTTCTCTTCGTCCAGCTTCTTAATGATTTCCTGCAGCTGAGCGTACTTTTGTTGCTCCTACAAAATAAAAAAAAGTCAAATTATCATCTGAAAGTCCTTGTTGCCCCATGACCGGACCTGGATAAGCACAGGCATTGGATATTTCTGAACCTGGTCAAGGGCCAGCTGCAGCTCAGCCGACTGCTGCGTCCCAGCCAAGATCAGCTCTCTGCTGGAGTCGTGCAGGTTCAAGTCATTGACGTAGACGCCCATCTTGATCATGTCCTCCACTGTCTCAATGCTGCAGAAGGAGGACAAGAAGTTTGAGACCAAGGTGTGGACATATGAAGACATTAGGACAGTGTGATCTTACATAGGCGTCCCCAGGAAGATGAGGGAATCCCACTGGGGGACGTACTTCATCTGGCCTTTCAGGTGGAGAGGCTTTTTAGGGGGCTCCCGCATGTCTTCAAAGATGGTCTCACTGCATTTGCCTAAGTGGGAACAGAAAGCAATTTTTCAGTTTGTTATCATCATCCAAAACCAAAAGGACATAAGATGATCTGACCTGTGACTGTCTGGAAGGCCAGGAGCTCGATGTCTTCGCCTCCAGAGTTAGCAGAGCTGTTGTACTGAGTCAGAGCGCTGCTGTACTCCTGGTCTGTGCCCTTCATCTCCTCCACTGACTTTTGTTCTTCACACAGGACAAACACTCAATAAGGACCAATTGGTAAAATGAGTCTGGACTTAGTGTGGGAAAGAAATACCTCTTTCTTCTTCCTTCTTGACTTTCTCACTCTCCTCTTTCTCTTCGGGTTCCTCTTTGTTTAATTTGGGAATGTTGACTTTTTGTTTGCTCTCCACCACTGCTTTAGACAGCAGCTCAAAGACGTTGTTCAGGTGGGTGTAGATCTGTCACAGGAGGAGGGAATACAGTTTCATGTCAGCCGGTAGTCGTCACATAAAGATAAACAGACCGTGGTTGCTCGACACTCACATTGTCCCAACTGAACTCCAGCATCGGCCTAACCAGAGTGAACTCCTCGTTGACCTTCTTGCCCTGGAGGTCAGAGAACACCTCTTTGAGGCCGTCGCCAATGCGGTACATGGTCATGTCGCGCCGGAAGATGACACTGAAGGGGAACATGTCAAAAAATATACCTCGCTTCATTGGAAGCTTCTCATAACTTGGTGCTGTTTTTTGTTGGGGCATGCGGTGCTTGAAGGCGGCATTGTCAAAGTTCATCTTATAGACCTGAACAAGGAGAGGGACATTCATGAGACCACATTCTTCAGTTCTGTCGTCTTTATTCTTAGCAAGCAGAACTTCAGCCAGAGATATAGTTCTTGCAACTCTCTGAACAGGAAGCTTGGAGTTGAACCCTCAGTTTTGACCCCATTGGTTTTCATTGAGAGTTACCGGGCAATATTAAAATAAGGAACCAGATTTGGCTGCAGAAGACTGGTCATTTTTTCAAGGACCCATAATTCCCTCATCTGCAGACTCTTGTTAATCATGTTCTACATATAATATCGATATTGATCATTTGTATTTTAAATCTATTAAGTGTTCCCTCCCACAAATCAAACAGTGAGCAGAGGTCATGCTGACATTGGCGACTCTCTCCTGTCGCCTCCCTCGATCCCTCTCCAGTAAACACTTATCAGCGTCCCACCAGCCCTGCTTGTAATATGATGGATTCATTTCCACTTTGATGGAAGTTGGGTCAAGGTTGAGTGTACGTACCACGTACGTCATCTTCTCTGTCTCCTCTTTGGACAAGATCTCCACTTCAATGTCTGTGTTGTAGAATTGGCGGCCCACTTGGGAGAGTTGGCCTGCAGAGGGTGACGAGAGTTAACACAGAGTTTACACATTTTTACATCATAGACAACGTACTGGGACAGGAAGTGAAAAGTCAAGAAAATGTGGTGCATTTGCAGCTGAAACAGGTTTTACTGCAATTACTTTGATGGAAATGTAACATGTAACATGAAGATTTTAGAATGTGTCCATTTGTAAGGTCACTGATGCCAGACCTGTCCTAGTTCTGCCGTATCTAAGTCCTCCAAGCATGCCTTCATAGACTTTGCTTTGTACACTGGGAACAGAATAGATTCTTCCCCAAAGATTTCCCATGAGGTTCGAAGCATACAATTGTGAATGAAGAAGTTTCAGGGATAAATAAGGACTCTAGTCCAACCTTTCATTCATTCAGTCATTCATTCATTAAAAGCTGAGACTCCTCTTGCAAAGTGGTCACGGAGTCAAAAGAGGTAATGTCACCTTTAACAAACTGTGTGAAGCCTTTGCGGGTGCTGCGGTAGTGCAGCGTCAGGCTGGTCTCGCACTCCTCTTCCACACAGAAGCTTGGCGGCTGCACTTTGGGGAAAGAGAAGCGAAAGTACTCGTGCAGGTTATCCAGCTCATTGATGAAATCGCGCACATTTCGTCCCAACACCTGCAAAAAACAAAGACACTACAGTGTAGTTGTACTGTATGTGGCTAATTAAGAGTCCCTAAGACAATTAATGAATCAGTCTTTGGAGGACCTTCAGGATCCGCTCATAGCCATAGTTTCCAATCCTCTTGACCATGTAGACTCCAAAGGCATACATCAGCTCATCGTGGGTTTTTCCCAACACTTCACCAGCTGCTTTTGCAAGACGCAGGATAAGGTTGTCACTGGGGGCGGAGAACTAATTAGTTAGTTAATGGCTCAATGCTTGTTGTACTTTTAGATGTTGGTAATGGTAATGGTAATGGTAAAGGTAATGGTTTTATTTCATGTGAACATGCATCAGATTACAATTGAGTGCATGACATAATCAGTTCACAGTTCCACATGTCCAAAAGGAGTAGGAAGAAGCAAAGCTTATTAAATCCTACCCCTCCAGCTGCTACTTTTACAATCACTAACTGTTACATTTGTTCACTTCCTGATGTGATGTTTATTTGATACTTATTTCTACACTTTTCATACTTATGTTTCAATCATCCTGACCGTGCGTATTAAGAACCTACTTGTACATCTGATGCCTGACAAACTTGAGGTGAGGGATCTCGGCTCGGTTCTCAATCAACCGCCACACGTCTTCGCCATAGGATTCGTTGATGTAGTCGTTGACCGCTTCCAAGTACAGGCCGTACATCTTCACAGGGCTGGGAGGGGGCTCTCCGGACCACTGCCCAACTTAACTGCTCAGCTGAAGGTAGACCAGAGTGGTCTGGTGAGAACAAAATATGCACCTCCTCTCAAAATGGTCCGGAGGAACACTCACTATAGTCCTGCTTCTTCAGCACAGCAGCTCCATCTGAAGAAGAACCACAACCAAAAATCCAAAGTGGGGAAGGTGGACTCTGATCTGGGTGTCCCAGCAGCACCGAGCAGGTCAGACCCAGCAAAAGTTGTCAGAGGTGATTCCAAAAATGTTGTTACCGACAGAAGCTTAGCGTTGTGTCGTCTGCAGCTCAACCTCAGCATGGACCCCTGCTCGGAGCGTGCACCTGCAGATGACATGTACACCCCCTCCCTCCACCCCATTGATACTCTGCTGTCAGGTCAACAGGTAACTGGGTTTAAAATAGCAACGACTGAGTAGTGTTTCTGTCAGCTGGTAAAGAAAAGAGATCCACTTTTGCCCCGAGCAAGTGTCAGCTTGTGTCTTCAAACTGCACATTTCTTGATTTTTAGTGTGCAGCACAGCTCTGAAGCTTCCAGTGAACATACACTTATCGTTTCCCAGAATGCATTGTTGTCCATAATGTCCAACATGAGGACTTTATTGTTGTTGTGTTGAGTCAATGTTTTCAACTGCAATTATTATTTTGTTGACGTTTGGGACACTGGCTAAGATCAGACCCCAGACTCACTACATAAAAACAGCAGTGTGTATCACTACATTAGGTCATGCCAGCATTCTTTACAGCTTCATGGCAAATTCACGACGTTTTTATGCAAATAGTCTTCCCTTGCTACATTGGGGTTCACCTTTTGCTATTTTTTTTCAGTGCTTCTTTTTCAGTGCTTCTCACTCTCTCTCTCTTCAATCTGTTTGTCTGCATCGCCCATTGTATTCTGCTCCTGATTGCCTGTTGACCGTTGTAAATCAATATTGTCAATACTATTGTCAATATACAGTATAATAATTGCACTTGCAGAATTGACTTTTTACTGGTTATTTTGGGAACCTGTCCCACTCGATAAACAAGCGATTACTGTACAGTATTCCCTTGCCACTTTGCGCTTCAAATTTCATGGCTTCATTGTATCACAGTTTTTTCCAAAATATATTAAACGTATTTGTGGTTGAATTCAGTCTATTATTGCAAATTTTACATATTTCTTGCCTGAATTAAGCATTTGCATGCATAAGAATGGCTAAATTAACTAGTATAAGTTAAGTAGTATAATATAATGTACAATTATATGTACTAGTATAGTATGACTTAAGGCATTCAGAAGACGCATTCAAAGACCTGATGATATGTAATGTTCTACACTGGCCACTATGTGTCAGTAGGTGTAATCTTTGGTGAGACACACAAGCACCAGACTTGATTGCCAGAACAACAGATTTTTATTGCTGGATTGAATGATCTCACAACAGGCACAATAATCCCTAACACTGGCTACTGAGGCAGCCGAAACCCACGTCAAGTTCTAATCATGTTAAAGGAGACCTATTATGCTTTTTTCCACTTTTCTGACCTATAAATGTAATTACAATGTTGTACTCTTGTGTTAAACGATGGCAAAGTTTCAGATAATGAGGTTTGTGCATTTGGAAGTGAGCCCTTTGGTTAGAAGTTTAGAAGTTTTCCTTATAGGGTTCATAGTTAGGAAACACTTTGGGTGTGTGACCAATCACAGTGGAGTGTGCATGCCTGGAGGCGGGCTGTGGGTGGAAAAAAATAAAACAGACCGTTTTGGTAGGAAGCACAAATCAAAGGAAAAACAGCTGGAATAGGTGCAGATTCTGCAAGATCTAAAAAGTTTTCTATGCGGGTTATTGTGTGTAGCTGCTCTATTGGAGTCCACAACTCAATACAAAGGGTCGAAAAATGAGCATAATATGTCCCTTTTAAAAAAAAACAAACATATTTAGGTCATAAAGGTCATAAACAGATTTCCTATGCCATAACTCGGCAGATATTCCATTAATGAATAATAATAATAATAATCATAATAATAATAATCGTACTTCGAGGAAATTCACTTAATCCGGCCGGGTCTACAAGCAATTAATCACAAGGGTAAACAAGGGATTATTGTACAAAAAGTAGGAAAAATAATATAAAATACAAAAATAACACTGCATTAAAACATAATGCACATATTGCACACCAGAAAAAAGACTCCACTACATAGATTATTTACAACTGTGTTATAAAGTCTTATAGCTGTGGGGGTGAATAACCTGCAGTAGCCCTCCTTCCTACAGTCTGTTGCTGAAGGACCTCAGGGCCTCCACAGTGTCGTACAGGGGGTGAGTGGGGTTGTCCATTATGGATGTCAGCTTAGCTGATATCCTTCTGTCAGCCACCTCCCTGATGGTGTCCATCGGGTAGCCGAGGATAGAGCCAGCTCCCCTAATCACTTTAAGTCTTGTCCTGTCTCTGTCTGTGCTGCCCCCAACCTCTAAACCTCGAGCACACAATGGCCGATCACACTGCAGAAGCTCGCCACAGTGTCATAGAAGGTGCCGAAGAACCTCAGTCGAAACTATGTTTGTATTGATGTTGTGATGTGTGATTGGGAACATGCTGATGAACATTTACTGTACATTACATTACTACATTACATCATCAGTGAACATTAGGTATAGTCAGTGTCCACCTCACTTTAACGTCAAGGTCATTGACACCACTTTGTTCAATCTGATGCGACCAATAGGGCAACACATACAGGTGATCATACGTGTCAACCCAAGTGAAATTGATAATATAATTTTTTTATATGGCGGCACAGTGGTCAAGTGGTTAGCGCACAGACCTCACAGCTAGGAGACCAGAGTTCAATTCCACCCTCGGCCTATCTCTGTGTGGAGTTTGCATGTTCTCCCCGTGCATGCGTGGGTTTTTTCCGGGTACTCCGGTTTCCTCCCACATTCCAAAAACATGCTAGGTTAATTGGCGACTCCAAATTGTCCATAGGTATGAATGTGAGTGTGAATGGTTGTTTGTCTATATGTGCCCTGTGATTGGCTGGCGACCAGTCCAGGGTGTACCCCGCCTCTCGCCCAAAGACAGCTGGGATAGGCTCCAGCACCCCCTGCGACCCTCATGAGGAAAAAGCTGTAGAAAATGAATGAATTTATTTATATATACTTGTATACTATATATTCTTATTTAATAATACCCTTTCATATAATTATAAGTGTGTATATATACATATATACATATATATAGAAATAGAATGTTTTGATATACAACACCCAGCAACCAGGTGATTTAAATCATGAGGGTTGACTTGTGATTCTGTGTCCTCCCATGTTTTCTGTAATTTGCCCATCCTTTCCGTATTTACTGTATTTTGACTTCCATCAAGAAACAGAAAGCCCTGTACAGTATTGCAGGTACTCAGGACAATGATGATGGTATCCATGCCTGAGCAATAAGCAAACACTTTACACCCCCCCCCAACCCTGCTTCATCTTGTGTCGCTGAGGATGGGGGCAGAATTTCCCTTATTTTCCCCAAAAAATATCCCTTATTTGACAGGTGTGCAGGAAATTCAAAGATGTCCGCAGCAGTATATGGAACTTAAGCCAAGTCCTGACCCACATCACCTTGCTATTACTGTTACCATATTAGTTAAATTATTATTAAGAAGATTATCATTTTAATGTTTGTATTGGAAAGTAGACTGTGTTTGAAATCAATAATAAATGTACAGTAAATAGTAAGTGAGTTGTTTGGTCAGGCTCCACCACCAGGGGGCACTGTTAGCACAGGTTGTGTTTGTGCAGATAACAGAAGCAGCCTGAAAATGACAAGAAACGTGTGAGTGACCTTTTGGCAAGAGGAGGAGTGTGACACTCTCTCATCCTTTTGTGTGGCACAATAACACACACCATATGTGCACACACACAAGGTCAGCCAACGTGCACGCGTGAGTGTGAGCGTGCACATCCCGGTCGCTACACCTGAGCAGCAGAGGTGTGTCACTTGAAAGCGCTAATGAGGCTTGCTCAGCATGTTCACCACTTCCTCTTCCCGCCTCGTTGCCAGGTGCCGGTCGTTAGCGGCCTGCAGTGCCACTCGGCGGCGGCGTCGGCCTTCCCGGAATCTCTTAGCCACAAAACACGTGGAAGATAACGACATGCTGGTGGAGCTGCCAACATTAAAGCAACCTGCTGAGTCTGTCCACGTCAGTTTCAAGGCAAAGTCGGCACAACCACCTGCCGACGCACAGGTGGATCTTTTTCCTGCCGCTTATCTCCCGACGCCATTATCAGGCGGCGCAGCGGTCGCCCTGTCTGATCCAAGAAGCTACTGCGCAACACTGATATCATTTCTATGCGCTGATATTTAAGTGGTGGGCCGCCTGAAAATAAGCGAGAAGTAAATCGCTTTTAATACATAGCTTACACAGCTTTTCTTTTCATGTCGACAACAAGCACTTACGTAGCTATACTTAGCTCATACCTGCGCTACGCTGTCTTACTCCACTTTTAACGTTCTCATTTTTCCTCTGTTTATGTCTTTACTTATCACATCACATTCTCAATACTCATCATCTTTCATTCATTCATGTCGCTTGATGAATGAAAGGTATGAATTAGCAATTAAGGTTACTTTTACATTCATTGAAGACCTGATTGTTGCCAAAGACACAATTTGGCAGCGAGATTTATACCGCTTATGCTGAGTAGGGTTGCGAGCATGCTGGAGTCTATCCCAGCTGTTTTTGGGACATGCATCCACTTGAATTTTTTTAAAAATTTTATCCTTTGCGACTTCCTGCTCCTTTTCAGACATGAGTAGTAATGAGGTGTTGTGTGTGTGTGTATGTATGTGTATATATATATATATATATATAGCTATGTGTGTATGTATATGTATATATGTATATATATATATATATATATAAATAGATATGGTAAGTGTATTGTATTGTAAGTGTATATGTGAGAAAGAATAATGTAACATAGTATGCATGTCTGAAATAAATTAAGAAAAGAAAGAAAGAAAGAATTTTATCCACTCATGGGTTTAAACGGGTTGTTGGGGCCGGTATACAAATTGCGGGATTATGCGATCGACGGTACGGGACGGGCTGATGTTTGCGGATTAGACCACAAAAACATGAAAAGTCCAAGTGAATAAATGTCAAAAACTAATATTTACATTTCTGACTCTGAGGCAGCTGGAAAATGAAAAAGGTATAAAAATAAAAAAAAAAGTCCCAGCATGCATCATTGCTTCAGCTATCAAAGTCTTCATCTTGTAGCAGCAGTCAAGAAAGTGAAAATGAAAACCTCCAAAATGATTGATTACATATTTAACACTAGCAGCATGCATGTCATTGCATTCTTTACTTCAATGTGTGTGTGTGTGTGTGTGTGTGTGTGAGCAGCCTTTGTCATTCTTCCTGTAGCTACTGTCCTTTTGTTTGTTTAGAAAATACAATTTTGATCCTTTCATAATAAAAGTCTTAGAGAAGCTTTCTATCTTGCAGTCAGCATGTATGTTGGTGTTTTGCTCATCCAGAGATGTTTATACACCGGACACACACACACACACACACACACGTATAGTCCATTACAGTCCCTTGGCACCGCCTCCTGATTGGTTCACACAGCGGCTGCGGGGATTGTCATGCCACGCTACCTGAATGCTAACAAGCCCGGTCCTCTGTGGTTGCATTTATTGCTCCTCTGTGAGATCTTCATCACCTGCAACCCCCACAGCCCCCACCCGACTCCCACCTAGCCCCTCTCCATCAGCTGCCAGCATGTTGATCGGTGCTGCTTGCTGTGAGATGGTGGTGTGTACGTGTGACACTGTAGAGCAGAATAGAAGGAAGTTCCTGTCTTCATGGATGAGGAGGTCCTGGTTGTGGTTCCCACGTTAGCTTTGTCACAGCAGCACGGCAGCGTTTTGCAGAGCAGCAGAGAGGAAGCCGAGTGTTGCGCAGGCTGCATATAAATATTCCATTAAGTGGAGCAGCCTGATGTATTCAGCGCCTGGACTCCCCAATGAAATTATTGTGGGGGGGGGGGCTTCCTCTATTCTAATACTTTTCCTGCTTTGGCCCCTTCGCCTCATCGCAGGTGACGCTAATCCAATTTTCTGAGCTTGTGGTACACACACACACACACACCCCACATATGTCTAGAAGGTCACCGGCAGTGTGAGACAGAATGACTTTGAAAGCAACTAAAATCAATAGTGTTGTTACTCCGACAGAAAGCTGCCATAGTGGCGACCATGCCTTGAGTAAAAAACAGTAGGTTTCTCGCCCTGGCGGAGAACAATAAGGACAATAACAGTTGTCCTCTCAGGTTGTGTCTGCTCAGATAAAGTGTCTACAAAGCGCCAGCCGCATGTCCGGAATGTGCCAAATGCTGTCCATGTGCCAAACATGGCCGTCTGCCACGCTGCCATGTTGCCATGTTGCCATGTCGCCATTCCAAAGTCCTTGAAGCACTGCATGAGCATGTGCAGGTTAGCTTGGCAGCCTTGTGTGTGTTGATGCCTCATTTTAGGAATTTTAAACATGCCACCAACTCACTTAGAGTCAATATGTAGATTATATATTGTATTGTATATTATATATGTACGTTACTGTATGTTCCTCTATCACAGGGGTTTCCAAACTTTTTCCACCAAAGGTTACACACTGTTAATGAAAAGACGCAAGGGCCAATTATATATATATATATATATATATATATATATATATATATATATATATATATACACATCATATGTATGTAATTGTGTGTGTATATGTATATATACATATATACATATGTATGTATATATACATATATGCATATGTATGTATATATGTATATACGTATGTACAATTTTATATCTATACATTTAGACACAGAATTATATATATATGTATATAATATATAAATATATATACAATTGTGTGTGTATATATAAAATTGTACATACATTTATACATTTATACATACATATATAATAACATACATTATATATATATATATATATAATTGTATATTGTAATTTTTATTTTGTCATTTTTCAAATATATAATTTTTTTCTTAAGTAATGTTTGTAAATTTGTTTCTATAATATTTTGACGTTATTCCCATAATATTCTTTTAAATATTTTTCCCCAACCTAATTTTCCAAAGTCAAGTTACTACTTTTTTGTTTCTCATAATATTACCGCTTTCAAAGTATTTTTTTCCAAAAATTACTTTAAAATGAATTATTCTCAACATTGTCATCAAATTGTGTTTTTTTTTCAGTTTCAGAATAAGACTTTTTCTTTTCTCTTAATATTTTGACTTTATTCCCTTTTCCCACAATCGAATTTTCCAACAATTACAACTTAAATTGTTCTTTTGTTTTCCTCATAATATTACAACTTAAAAACACAACATGTATTTTTTAAATATTTCAACTCACTAAAATAATGACTTATAACATTATTATAACTTTACAACATACTTTTTGTCAAATTGGTTTCTTTTATTCTAACAGCTGTGAAATGACTCTCAGAGTCTCAAGGACAGTCTACAACGTACTTCAAACAGGAGAATGCTTGTATCTACTGCTGTTGCAATGCCAGTGCTGGAGAGAGCGATGGCAGCCCTTGTTTGTTGTTAGGATGTTGGGCACCAGGCAGTCTAAATTGGACGGCGAATTGCTCCTCAGACAGAGATTAAAATGGTGGCATATCTCTAAAATTTTGTAAAAAAACTACAGAGTTGTCTAAAACAGAGCGGAAAATATTCCACTCCAAAGAATAGAATTCCTTAGAATTTCATGGAGGTTTAAGACTGAATTATGCTACAGCAGCACCCCGACATTCAATTATCCACTTAACAGCTAAGGGCAATATTAGCAACCACAATTCTCTTTTCTCATTGACTAGCTAGCTTCCGTATTATTACACAATATTACACACCGTAGTTTAGTCTCATTTTGGAAGAAGCAGCTCAAGCGCATTGTTGATGTTTTTTCACACACACACACACACACACACACACACACACACACACACACACGCAAACTTGCTATGATGAAATAGGAGTGCTGTGTGTTTACAGGCTGATAAATTCAATACTTCAAGGGAGTGATTGTGTTCATTTGCTCACTAACACTATATTTAACAAGCTGGCATGCATACAAGTTGTGCACGTCTTTCAAATGCGTTAGTCAGAGGAAACTTTTATCTATTTGTATTTTTCCAGAGGAAACGACTGTGTTGAAAACATCTAAAAGCCAAGACAGGCAGAAAATAACTATGTGATGTTCATGCGCTTTCATTCTAATGTTAAAATGTTGGCAATGCTCACTCGCAACATTTTTAGTATATATATATATATATATATATAGTTATATTTTTGTGTTTGTTGTAATAGATTCATGTTTTGCTGTGTGGCTGCTGTTTCGCTTCACTATAGCGCCCCCTGATGGTCAGTAGGCTGCACAGTGAGCCAAAGGTAGTACTGTAGATACACTGCATTGCAATGTACTGAAGTTTTTGTTATTTTCCATGTTACTGCTAGAAAGACATTTAAGCTGAAAGTCAAAGCAGCAAAATGTTTGCTGGCCTTTCATCTTCTGATTTAAGTCAAGACTTGCTGCTGCCTGCTAAGGTCTCCACTCTGGAGAAGGAGCAGCTGACTGTGACCTTCACGCTAGTCTGGAGAGATCGATACGCTGATAAAAACAATACAAATATGAGGTCATCAGGCCACACTCTACCTGCCGGTGACCTTTGAGAAGAAATGCAAGGGAACTTTCCGTTGGAGACGTGACTTATCGCTTTAGTATGGCACATAGAGTCGCTCCTCATCCAACATTTCACCTGGACCAGGTGATCTTCACGGATGCTTTGATTTAAGTGAACATGGTTCCTACTGACTGAACCATCTGTCCATTCTCATGCAGAAGGTGTTTGTCCTTCCACACATAAAGTACATATCATCTGATTGTCCATTCACAATGTGAATGTGTCTACAATGTAGACGTGCAATATTAATTAACATACACATATAGAATGCCCATTCGTATACACACAGCATGTAAACATCTGTAAGTTCATTCACATGCACACATCATATAAACACCTGTAAACCCAATCACATACACATATCATGAAACATGTGTAGGTCCATACACATACACCCAGCGTGTAAACGCCTGTAAAACCATGTGTGCACATGCACACATCATCAAACATGTAAGTCCATTCACATACACACATCAAGTAAGCACCTGTAAACCCATGCACAAACACACATCATGTAAATGTCTGTAAGTCCATTCACATACACACATCATGTAAACATCTGTAAGTCCATGCACATACACACATCATGTAAACATCTGCAAGTCCATGCACATACTCACATCATCAAACATGTGCGTCCATTCACATACACACATCATGTAAACATCTGTAAGTCCATTCACACACACACACACACACATCATGTAAACATCTGTAAGTCCATTCACACACACACATCATGTAAACATCTGTAAGTCCATTCACATACACACATCATGTAAACATCTGTAAGTCCATGCACATACTCACATCATCAAACATGTACGTCCATTCACATGCACACATCATGTAAACATCTGTAAGTCCATTCACACACACACACATCATGTAAACATCTGTAAGTCCATTCACATACACACATCATGTAAACATCTGTAAGTCCATGCACATACTCACATCATCAAACATGTACGTCCATTCACATGCACACATCATGTAAACATCTGTAAGTCCATACACATCCACACATCATCAAACACGTGTAAGTTCATACACATACACGCATCATGTCAACATGAACCTGATCATTCACATTCACATTGGTTTGTCCATTTTCAGATACATATAATGTAGATGCCCGTCTGACCATACACATACTATACATACATCATGTAAACGTCTGTAAACCCATACACATACACACAATATGTAAACATGGATCTGTCCATTCACATCCACATCTGTGTATCCATTCAGACATACAGTATAATGTGTGTCCATACACATAGACACATCATGTAAACTTGGCATACACACAATGTGTAAAGTTCAGCATTCATCAACACAGGTGTACTTGCAGGTGTTCCTGCTTGCTGACTTGCAGGTATGCTAGTCTTTTCCAGCGGCAGGTAAATGCATGTGTTGGTTTGCCGGCTGTGGTTGGCAAGATAATGATTTGATTTGAGGATCCTGCAGGTGCATTGTGGGTGTCGGTACCATTGATCTGGGCCATGCGATAAGGAAGCCCGGAGACAGGCTGTTAACCCACAGCGGCGAGAGCATGAATCCATTTCCAAACATCCCGTTTGGCTCGATATCTCCCGGCAGGCGGCGGCGGTGCAGCTGCCGGCCTCATAACTCCTCCTCTTTGTCCTTTAATACGCTGTGAAATGCCATCACAGCCTGGACGCTCAGACACAATGAAGATGTCCTTCCACGGTCCACCACAGGACATTTCTTCCGCATGCTGACACTTCCTCCCGCTGCCTGCCTTATTGGATCCCGCAGCTCCTCTTCGTCCCAACGTTTGCTGCTGTAATGAGAAAGCAGGATGAAGAGCACTGCGCAGGGGGAAAGTAATAGATTTCTTTCAAGGCCTTACTGTATGTTATGACTTACTTGCTTATGGAGATCAACTTGCTGAAATACATCACATAACATCTTGACATCCAATCCAAGGAATTCTGCCTTTACAACCATAACAATGTCATTCAGTAGTAACATTGTTATCTTTATAGAGTCCCGTTACGTTATGTACCTAATGAAGTGGCCACAATCATGCACGTGAATGATGTTTACATGCGGCGACACACAGACAAATTCAGCCTCCTGTAATTCAATTTGACCCTTAGCTAACGAGGTCCTGACTTGTGCTCAGTGGCGCGAGGCGTGCTGATGGTGACCGTCTAATTGGACGTGACACCGCAGCACCTGTGGCTCCCCTGCGCCGCTGCCGTGCTTCCTGGGAAAACGAGGAGACAGACGTTAAATGACCTGCTGGACACTGTGAAGCATTCCCTCCCCGGTTGTCATTGTTAGACATCTGGAGTCCGACACGTCAACACCATGGTGATGATCTAGTGGAGATGTCCCTCCCCATACCGCTGGGTAGCCAAGATCACTGTACGCTCACTATCCATTTCCTCGTACTTCTCAGTGTGAACACGCTTCTTAACTCAAAAAGCCTCAAAAGTGCACCAATTGACACCCAACGTATTATTTTATATCTGTACATCTGCCGCCGCTATAAGCTGCTTTCTGCTCTGCTGATGTGCAAATAATGCAGGCAAAGTGGAGACAGCTGAGAGGGAATATACATGAGGCAAAAAAAACGAGCACAACAACAAAGTAGAAAGTAAATATAAAACATAAAACAAACCTGAATACACGAATGGGCCAAACCAAACAGGAAAGTGATGAGATGTGTGAAAACGCACTGCAGGAACACCCACAGCCATCACTGAGGATGCTGTTGCTGCAGTTCAAGTCTGTCTAAACTGAAGCCAAACAAGGCCACTGGTCTAGACAACCTGAAAGCCTGTCTATACAAAGACTGTTGAGTTTTATTTGCTGTTTTGACCACCTCTACAGCCTGTGGGGGATTCTCTTAAAAAGAGAATCACGTCACTTTGAGGGGGAATGACGCATAGATTACGATTATTTGAAGCTATAACCATACAGTATGAAAATATACTGCAAACACATACTGCCCAACAAACGCATTTTGGTGTGTATTTTTGTTACTCGTTACTAACATAAGCAGCGTTGTCTGCACACAATGTAACGTTGAATGTTCGATGGGTTCGATTCTCTGCTTGGTCATCTCTGTGTGGAGTTTGCATGTTGTCCCCATGTGTGCGTGGGATTTTTTTGGTACCTCCTACATTCCAAAAACATGCATTGTTATGCAAGCGGGGAGACCCGAGTTCGATTCCACCCTCGGTCATCTCTGTGTGGAGTTTGCATGTTCTCCCCGTGCATGCGTGGGTTTTTTCCGGGTACTCCGGTTTCCTCCCACATTCCAAAAACATGCTAGGTTAATTGGCGACTCCAAATTGTCCATAGGTATGAATGTGAGTGTGAATGGTTGTTTGTCTATATGTGCCCTGTGATTGGCTGGCGACTAGTCCAGGGTGTACCCCGCCTCTCGTCCGAAGACAGCTGGGATAGGCTCCAGCATACCCCTGTTACCCTAGTGAGAATAAGTGACATAAAATGGATGGATGGATGGATGTCTTTCGTTCATGTTGTCGTAAAAGGTGAAGTTTGTACTCCTGCGCTAGCTAACAATGCTTTGACATTGCTTTTTGAAGCAATGTCCACCCCATAATTGTGTTATGTAACATACGTCACCATGATTAGCCCAACAATGCCAAAAATGGGAACATAATACAAATACAAAATACAATTTTCCCATTGCTACATTGTGGTTCGAACATCGTTCCCTCACTGGCGGCTTTTACAAAAATGAATGCATTAATAAATGGACTCTTATTAGTAATAAAAATATTGAAAAACAAGTTATATGTAATATTCCGCCCACGAGGCATCCATAATGTTACATGATTAAATTAGATTATCTTCATACTGCATGTACTCAGCCACGGCATGACCGACACAACATAGTTCTCCTCCCATTCCATGTGGAAGTGGTAAGATTTTGGCTTCTTACTTTGTCCTTCTTTCCCACACCGTTTGAGGGTGCGATTTGTGAGGTGTGATTTTTTTTTCTAGTAGGCATTTTTTTAATGTAAATGTATAATGCTTTTGAACGCATATTGTTTTGAGAAGCCAAACTCTTTACTTAACTAGCTGGAACGAGACATTAAGTGGGGAGTGAGTCACTGTTGATGGACTTCACTGCTTATGGGGCTGTCATACAACTTCATGAAAAAAAATCTGAAAAATCTGAACTATCCCTTTAATATGCAAATTGATTAGAAAATAACTTGGATTTTTGCTTGCTCTGCCATGCTTTTGATAGCTCTTACAGGAGAATGACCCATATATACAGTGAACAGTGATGATGTTCCAATCTTCAGGTCCATCTGAGGTCACTTCCTGTTCTTCAAAGTGGAGCATTGCAGGATGAAGAGGAGCAGAGTAAGGAGCTTATTTCCAGAGTTGACTGGACTTTCATCAGCAGCAGCAAGAAGCTAGCTTCATGTCTATTTGTGGACACCCCACCACCCATCCCATGCACTTCCCAGGCTGCGACCCGCTCCACAAAGCTGCTCCATCAGCTCCTGACTCTTTTATCAGCCGTGCCAGCCTTCCCCAAGAAAAGAGTCCATATTTTATTCTTATCCTCATTAGGTGTCTGAAAGAGGCCGTTTCCTCCCCCGCAGCATCCCTCCTGCCTTTGTCTCCTAAATCTGCCTTGTCGGGTAGGGGGTGGGGGTGGGGGGTTGGTGGAGCCTCCACCGCCGCCGCCGCCGCCACCACGGAGGCCCCATCCTCCTTGCTGAGGAAAATGATTCAGTGGAGCAAAAAAAGGAAACAAATGTTCCTCCTGAGCTCCTGGAGGCCATCAACATTGTAACGCTCTTTTTAGCTCGCGCACACACACACATACACACACACATACACACACACTGCGCTACAATAGGAAAAGCTCCATGTTGGAGTGTATTGACACTCACCACCATGGAGGAGATTTGATTTCAGGAGCAAACACTTCCAGTAAATCTGACACATTCTCTACTGATGGGATTGTTAGCAAACGGATGATTTTTTACTTTACAGCTTCAGCATGACACACAACAACAACACAGACCTCCGCCAAAGCCAACAGGGCTGGAAAGTTGGTAAACTTGTTATACTTTGAGTATAAAAAGCCCGATTTCACATGTTGCTAAAGTTCCACTCCTGTCCAGCAGGGGCAATAATGCATCTTACAAAGAGGTCGAGCGCTGACGAGGGAATAGAAAAGAGAAGACATCTGCACAATTATTAATCAACATTCTGCTGTAGAATCTAAGGTGTCTTCATGCAAACATTCAGGTGCCATGCTTTTATGTACTCATTAGAGAAAAGAGTGACTCCACTACTCCATTCATTTGAGTCACTCGTCACAAAGCACATGTGCAAAAACTCACATAAAAACAACAAACTATTTCACAATAAAGTAAGAATATTACAACAAAAAAAGTGTATATTATGAGGAAAAAATATCATTTTAACAGCATTAAGTTGAAATATTAAAGAAAAAAATTAGGAGAAAAAAACAAGAATTAAAGTTGTCATTTTTGGAAAATTCATTCATTCATTTTCTACCGCTTTTTCCTCACGAGGGTCGCGGGGGTGCTGGAGCCTATCCCAGCTGTCTTCAGGCGAGAGGCGGGGTACACCCTGGACTGGTGGCCAGCCAATCACAGGGCACATATAGACAAACAACCATTCACACTCACATTCATACCTATGGACAATTTGGAGTCACCAATTAACCTAGCATGTTTTTGGAATGTGGGAGGAAACCGGAGTACCCGGAGAAAACCCACGCATGAACATGCAAACTCCACACAGAGATGGCCGAGGGTGGAATTGAACCCTGGTCTCCTAGCTGTGAGGTCTGCGCGCTAACCACTCGTTTTGGAAAATTATTTTGTGGAAAAGGTTGTAATGTTACAAGAATAAAGTCTAAATATCATCCGAATAAAGTCATCAAAAAACGAGAATAAAGAGTATTAAGAGAAAAACATAGTCGTATTCTAATAAAAAATAAGTACATTTGTGCCAGAATAAATAAATAATGTGATGATAGTAGCATAGCATTGCTTTGCTAGTATGTTAGCAGTCCAGTCCAGTTTATCACCCAGATGCACTTCCAGGTATGCATTGAAATGTATCATGAACAGGTGTGTCCTGTTTCTCCTGACGTACCCTGGTCTTTTTGGTGTTGTGGTGCAGGTGCTTTGCGTTGCAGTACTTGACAAAGTCCGTTTTCTACACGTCCATTCCTGATACATCCCGCCATGGCCGTACTACTGAACATAGTAGCATAGCTTAGAGTTGTACTTCCAGTTGGACATGTACAGGGTAAACAGAACAGGGGACAGCACAGTTCCCTGTGGTGCTCCTGTACTGCTGGTCACAGTAATACGTAATGGAGGAGCTGAGGTTGGATGGCTTTAATGGCGCTGCATTATTATCTTTGTGAAGGTGGACTTTTTCTATTGGATGTCAATAGATTGTGTACCTAATGAAGAGGCCAGTGAGTGAAGATAATAAGAACAATAGAACAATAAAGGGTCAGACAAGGTGAACTAAGTGCTTTGTCTGTAACAGGTTGCGGTTGTCTTGTGTCGTGTTGTGCGTTACAGAATGTAATGTTGTCGGTCGGTGGGTGCAGCGTTCCATCGCGGGAGCAGGGACGTAATTGTCACGGAAAGGGCAACAGTGACGTTCAATGATGCTAATTGATGGTGTTTAATTTCTTCATCCATTCATGGTCTTAGTGAAGCATTATACATGTGACAGTGCCTTTAATGAAATGAATGTATGGACGCTTATTAACACAAAGCTCATTTATATTTTGGTTCACGCTGGATGAACATCCATGTTGTTTTTGTACATGATCGAACAACACTCGGCTGACCTCCACCAAGGCCAAACATTCTTCACCTCCATAAACACATCTGCTGTACTTGTCGGAATGCTCTTATTAACACTTATGAATTATTCACATAGTAATTGTACATTTAGAATAATAATACTAATGACTTAACGTGAAAAACATTTCTGGACTAAATTATGGCTTGACAATAAAGTGGGAGGAAGATTAAAGTGTTTTGATGATGTTTTATGGTAATGTGTTCATGTTTGACGTCAACGACGCTAATGGATGGATGTAAACAAAATATTAGTCATGTGTGAAATCTTACAATCACCTTCATTAGCATAAATATGTATATATGTGGGTTTGTTCATTCTATATCACACAAATGACAGAAAAACACTGGAGGCAAAGGACACAAGTACACACAAACAAACATGGGTATCGTAGATCTAGATTTGCTAGAATGAGATAATCTTTTTGTCAGTTGAATTTCCAATTGAAAAAGAGGACATTTGGATGATGAGCATCACAATTACAGCAAAAGCTTGCAGGCACAATTTTCATATCTAGAGAAAGACGAAAACATTTCCAAAATAGTTAAATGTCTTAAGTTGTCGATCTTAATGAGGAGAGAAAGTCAACCATCTATGCTGTGTCCTAAATGGAATACTTCTGTCAGTACGCTTCCATAAGTATATGGTCTACTGTCACATGAAAAACTGCTGCTCTAAAATAAATGAGAGACAAGACAGGTTCTTTTGAGAAGGAGATGCAAGGAGCCAAGGAGCAAAGGAGACAACTCAATAAAACCTGAACAGACGGCTTCTAGAGAAAATATCAAACTATTCATGCTAAAATGGTACTTAATATAGAATATCTTCCTGTAAGGAACAGAGACGGCGATGGTCAGACTCGCATGCCTAGACACCCAAGGCTATTTGAATCAGGTGATAAGCATATGGATGACTTATTTTAGAGACAAAAGGCCTCTAGCCTCCAGCAGCTGTATTGAGAGTGTGAATTTTGACAGTGTAACGCTTTACCAAATCCATTACTGTCTTCTGCTCTCTTTTTTTAATGATGAATTGCAACCACTCAACCAACATTTGGATCGCCCCATAAAATATCTTCCAGTTTTTTTTTTATCTCCCTAGCGGTATAGAAAATGGATGGATGGAGTTTTTCTCCCACTTCTTCATTGTACAATCATTAAAAATGTATGCTCTTCAGCATTCACACAATTCTTCTATTTATTTTTAGACCGCCCCATTTGCTGACACTCAACATTTCTCCACCAATTCCGACTTTAAAGTGTCTCGTTCATCCAAATACTTCCCACATTTTCTGTTATTCCACAATTTTCCGTAACAACATTCCCAGTGGACAATTTATACCTCCACATTTCTCCATCGATTGACACCATTCCGATATGATAACATCCCACTCATCCAGTACAGCAATCCCTCGATTATCAGTTAAGGAGTGCTGGAGCCTATCCCAGCTGTCTTTGGGCAAGAGGCGGGGTCGCTAGCCAATCACAGGGCACATATAGACAAACCATTCACACTCACATTCATACCTATGGACAATTTGGAGTCGCCAATTAACCTAGCATGTTTTTGGAATATTCGAGGAAACCGGAGTCCCCGAGGAAAACCCAAGCACAGGGAGAACTCCATACAGAGATGCCCAATAGGGAAATCGAACCCAGGGCTACTAGCTGTGGAGCCTACGTGCTAACCACTAGCCCACTGTGCAGCTGTCTTTTCTTTTATATTAAATGTTGTTTTATGTTACTGCACCCAGGGACTAAAGATGGAAATTAGCCTCTGGCTATAATCTTGCATCTTTACATGAAAGTGCTGGTTGATATGCACTGTCCCTGTCTTTCTTAAATACTGTAAATAAATCTTCAAAAAAATCCCACTCTTCAAATAAAGAACATGAATTCCCTTTCATCTTAACAATTCTCATCCTTTCCAAATTTCTCCTCCAACTCAAAACATTCCAACATGAAAGCATTCAGCTCATCCCCAAAAATTCACCCTTTTCCACCAAATTCAGCCTTTTTCGGCCTACCAAATATTCCACACTTCTCTAATCGTTCCAACATCAAACGTCAATTTTACAAAAATTCACAGCATTTCAGTCCAGCTTGAGCATTTACACACCATTTCTCCAAAATAATGCCTCCTCTGGTTAAAATTGAACTTCTTCTGACTTTTTCTGGCTTGTGTGTATAGTTTAGATTACAGCGTCACTTTTTGTTTTTGTAGTTCCTCGTCTTCTGCTATATTGCCAGGTTGTTGACTATTGAGCGTGGTGAGTGTCCATCACTGCATACTCGCCATTTTGAGTGCAACATACTTGAGTATGAATGCACTGAAAAGACTAAGTGTGAGTATGCAAGTGTACCAGTTGAGACACCGCCTTGGTGTCTGTGCTGGTTTAGCAATGAATGGGCATTCATATTAACATAGATGGTTCACTCTGGCTTGTAATATTCATGCTCATGCATGTTATCTTGATCAATGGTGGACCTAAAGAAGATTATGTTGTTTGGTGTTGTTGTTGCTTTCATATTTTATTCAAATGTCAAACTTCAGGAGGTGATGATTTTGGAAAAGTGGGAGGGATGGGAGTGTATCTTGGTTTGATGTGCATTAGGCTTCATTTCATATCTTGTTAGAGCGTAACAACGACAGCTTTTAGAAATGTCAGCGGGAGGCGGTGGGCGATGAAGCGTATCCTATTGGTATTATGGGATGTTCATCTCTCTGCAAAGTCACTGCAAGCCAAAAAGGCAGAGAGAAAGTTCTGGTTCTCTGCGGTTTGGAGCGAGCTGCCACCATCCCTAATCATCTCGCTTGTCAACAAAAGCTTTGTGTGTGCTTTGCAAATGTGCCACAAAAGGAATTATTTTGCTCTGCACAATATGTCTGACACACACACACACACACACACACACACACACACATGCACGAACTTGGCTTCAACTTCCTCCCAAAATCTCCTCTTGAGGTTTAAGTCTCATAATCTGCAATTTCTCTCCTTCATCTCCATTCCAAAATCACTGCATTTCAGCAATGATTTTTTTTTTTTTACAGAAATAAATCTTTCACTTATGTGCCGTGTCGTCATGACAACACGCCAATACTAGCAGAAAGTGGCTACTTAAGCAAATTCTTCATATTAGCAAATAATCCTTGAATCTGCTGGTTACCGTTCCTCCTGGCCGACCTCCTCAACATGTTGGCAGTCAAAAAAACATGGCAAAAACACCACGAAAACGCCAATAAATTACAGTAGATACAGTCAAACCTCAGTTTTCCAACATCCTAGTTTTTGTATGATTTGGTTTTCGACAAAAACTTTCATCACAATTTTGCCTCAGTTCTTATACACTGTTTTAGTTATCGAAAAAACTGTTTGGTACATTTAATCGGCCTTAATAAAGATAGTCCCTGCATTGTTTGTTTATTTTGCCGTGTTGGCGCACACACATGTACTCAACAGCAATTCTTGCATTCCACTTGCATAACCGCGGTTAATTGGTTCCAGACCTGATCGTAATAGATGAATTTTCGAAAAGTAGGATTCAATATTTGTAAACAGAATATTTTCATAGTTAGAGCATAGAAAAACTGTTTATGACTTTCTAAATAAGGTATTTATCATTAGAGCCCTATAGACATGAAATAACACCATTAGAGTCTCCTCTTTTGTTTGTTTCGTTCGTCTTTTTCCTGTTTTTGGAGTCGCTATAGCGAATCTTTTGATCCGCATACTGATGGGTGCTGATGCAGTGCTGATTGGCTTGAGCACTTTATATTCCGGATGCCCTTCCTGCCGAATACCAATGATGCTAACTAGTGGAGATTCAAACCAAATCAAGGGCATTTGCTCCGAAGTCCAGAATGCTAACCTCTACATCACGCCCTAAGCTCTTATTATTTTTTATTTACCCCACATTGTGCAACACCGCGCAGGCTGCGAGATAACTGCCGGGACGTAAGAGACAACTTGACAAAGTGGGGAAGAACAACAAAGCAAGAAGCAAAAACATAACCACTTCCTCAAAAAATGGGAGGATAACTTTTTTCCACTCCATATTATATTGGACATGCCATGGCTAACTCCATGCCATGTTAAAGGAAAACTGCATTTCTTTGGAATTTTGCCTATCATCCCAAATCCTTATATGCAACATGATCACATGTTTTTTCTCTTTTCTGCGCTTTTTAAAGAGAGAAAAACAATTTTAAAACAACTACCAAGTGGGGGCTAACAATGCACATAACAGCACAAACCCATTAGACAATAAAGCCCTAAAAATAAAACAAAACATTGTTCTATTTACATAACTGACCTGTATATAAACCAAGCTACAGCAATTGTTTTTGTAGCAGCTAAAACAAAGAACCCACTCCAAAACAATGCCACAGGGCTCCAATCTGTAGTGACTAGGAAACAAAATCAAGCATATACGTAAACAACTACGAATAAACAACCAAACGATCTGTAAAGTTTGAACCCACATTCCGTGCTTTGTTTACACACGGCTGGATGGCCTGTGTTATGATGTCATGTGATATGTCATCCATGTATCACAATCAATATCCTGGTGACTTACTCCATAGACAGTTTGGTCCAGCTGGTCTGGCGTATGTCCCATTTATTTGGGTAGGTGGAAATATAGTTTCTATCCTTTCTGGGTTTTTTGTTGAGATGCAGTCTCTTTGGGCCAATGGCCTCCTCGCTATACACATTTTCCATCGATGGTGACCCTGACACTTAGTGTGCAGCAGAAACACAACCAAGTCATGCCAGTTTAATGATGAAGTTCCACTCTCTCTTCTTGTGAGCTCAGTTTCTAAAAATCAAAAAGATAAGGCTTTGGATACTCATTTATCCGAAAGTAGTCGTCGATGGCGGCTCTCACAAAGTCCGCCATGATTATTAGTATGATTAATAGTAGCAAACAGACATGCGCTAGTACCTACTCTATCTACGGGCATCAATGTGAAATCAATGCGTCCACGAAAGAAGTTCTGGTAATGTTTAAAATCATCAAAATACGAATACGGGCGGCACAGCAGTCAAGTGGTTAGCACGCAGACCTCACAGCTAGGAGACCAGGGTTCAATTCCACCCTCGGCCATCTCTGTGTGGAGTTTGCATGTTCTCCCGTGCATGCGTGGGTTTTCTCCGGGTACTCCGGTTTCCTCCCACATTCCAAAAACATGCTAGGTTAATTGGTGACTCCAAATTGTCCATAGGTATGAATGTGAGTGTGAATGGTTGTTTGTCTATATGTGCCCTGTGATTGGCTGGCCACCAGTCCAGGGTGTACCCTGCCTCTCGCCCAAAGACAGCTGGGATAGGCTCCAGCACCCTCGCGACCCTCGTGAGGAAAAGCGGTACAAAATGAATGAATGAATGAAAAATACGAATACTGTAAGCGTTACATATTATCGTGAATATTCCTGTTACTGCATGGTCACAGCATGTACATCTATACTTGAAACTAATTCCCAACCCAAAGGAAGCAATCCACCTTTTTCCAACTGAGAACAATGGCCTCGGATGTGGAGGTAGTGAGTCCCATCCCCGAAGCTTCACACTCAGATGCCAACCTCCCCAGTAAACGCTGAAGGTCACAGCCCAGTGAGGCCATCAGGACCACATTGTCTGCAGATCCTAAGACTCCCTCGATAGAGTGAGAACATGTTCACCAGAAACCAGCGATGCAAACCAGACTCCTGCTGTGGTTCCTGCTGTGCTCCCGAATGGCACGTAGTTGCACATCACCAATCTCGTACTGCCAGAGCACCCCCCTACATGACACTGCGGGGGACACGGTCAAATGCCTTTTCCAAGTCCCGTAAGCACATTAAAGGTTGGGCAAACTCCCACTCAAGTACACTTGCAAGGGTGTAGAACTGGTTCACTGTTCCGAGACCGTGACGAAAACCGCATTGCAGCTGTAGCCAAGGATCGACTAACGGTCGTGCCCTTCTGTCCAGCACCCCAGGGAGGCTAAGAACATAAAATTTGTTTTTCAATATTTTTAAAATTCAAAATAGACCATAGTTAGCCAATATTTTTGGACTAATAATAGTCCATACGTATGAATAACAATAATAAATGGTCACTTTTTTGTGGTTGTGGTTGACCACGGTCAACCACGAAACAAAACTGACTGGCAACCAGTCCAGGTTGTACCCCGCCTCTCGCCCAAAGACAGCTGGGATAGGCTCCAGCACCCCCGCGACCCTCGTGAGGAAAAAGCGGTAGAAAATGAATGAATGAAAATAGACCATAGTTAGTCAATATTTTTGGACTAATAATAGTCCATATGTATGAATAACAATAATAAATGGTCACTTTTTTGTGGTTGATAATAGGCATAGTCAACCATGAAACGAAACTGACTGGCAACCATTCCAGGGTGTACCCCGCCTCTTTCCCAAAGGCAGCTGGGATAGGCTCCAGCAATACCCCCATGACACAAGTGGGGACAAGCGACATCGAAAAAATGGATGGGTGCATAGAGAAAGAAACGTATGCATTGTCACGCATCGACAATATTGCAACATATTAATATTTAATATGGCTGCACGGCGGTCGAGTGGTTAGCACGCAGACCTCACAGCTAGGAGACCAGGGTTCAATCCCACCCTCGGCCATCTCTGTGTGGAGTTTGCATGTTCTCCCCGTGCATGCGTGGGTTTTCTCCGGGTACTCCGGTTTCCTCCCACATTCCAAAAACATGCTAGGTTAATTGGCGACTCCAAATTGTCCATAGGTATGAATGTGAGTGTGAATGGTTGTTTGTCTATATGTGCCCTGTGATTGGCTGGTGACCAATCCAGGGTGTACCCCGCCTCTCGCCTGAAGACTGCTGGGATAGGCTCCAGCATCCCCGCGACCGTGAGGAAAAAACGGTAGAAAATGAATGAATGAATAATATTTAATATGTAATATCTAACATTAGACTAGCCTGAGATGACTTATTATTTTCAGTGATGTCATATTTCTTTATGGGTAAATCATGCAAATCAAAGCGAAGAACATATTGCTTCTCGTGTTCTGTGAGTCCAAGCAGCCAGAGCATCACACTTTGACTTCCAACATTGTGTTCAATTCCTGAAGTAGTTTAAAGTGCTGTCCTTGAAGTGGTCTCTCCGCGCTTCATCGCCTTCATCATCCTCATCGCCTTCATCATCCTCATCGCCTTCATCGCCTGCAGCCACTCACAGAGTTGGGGTTTGATTTCGCTCTCATGCGAGGTCGTCTCGCCTCCGTCGCGGCCTTCTCGTCCGCAGAGTAAGATCCGGCAAAGAGTTATTTGTGCTTTTTAATTAGCACTGCCTCGGCCTCTCCGGAAGGCTCGGGAACATTCCGCCAGAATTCAAGCGAAAGTCCAAGGCTGACAGTGATGAATATCATCACTGTGTAAACTTTTGTTGTTGTTTTTGCTCCTCACGAACCCTCAAGCTACAACCTCCATCACAACACATCTATCTGTATCATCTCGTTTGACTTACACCTATACACCTACATACATCTATATACATCTATATAACCTTCCATCCTTCTACTCATCTATCCTCTATCCACCCATCCCCCCATACACCACGTATATATATATATATACCCTCATTGGTTACATTACATTTCAAATAACTGTTGGTGGAGGAAGTTGAATATAAATAAAGCTCTCTGCCGATCCAAGCGCTTGTCATGACTTCCACCCTGACAGGGTGTCCTCATGAATATTAATGAGATGAGTCGCTAGCCAGACGGATGAACACTCCACCTTCTTCGAGCGTCACTTCTTTACAATAACATTCATTCATTCATCTATCTATCCATCCGTCCACACAAAGTGGTAACCAAAACCTCTGTACTAGTGTGTACTCATGTTTAATGTTGTGTAGTAGTGTGTACTCGTGTTTAATATTGTGTAGTAGTGATGTTTACATACATATGTGTACTAGTGTGTACTAATGTGTTCTATAGTCTACTAGGGTCTACTGTTGTATACTAGTGTGTGCAATAGTATATTAGTGTGTAGAAATGTGTACTACAATGTACTACAGTATAGAACTAGCGTGTACTTTTGTGCGATAGGGTGTATCAGTGTGTATAAGTCGTGTATCAGTGTGTATCAACATTATTATTATGTGTAGAAGTAGTGTACTCGAGTGTACTAGTGTGTACTACAGGTATTAGTGTGTACAACTAGTGCGTACTGTTGTTTAATAGAGTGTATTAGTGTTGTGTATTAGTATGTAAAAGTAGTGTTATTGTGTGTAGCGTACCAGTGTCTACTGCTTTGTACTAGTGTGTACTGTAGTTTACTAGTGTGTAGAAATAATGTACTAGTGTGTACTACAGTGTACTAGTGTGTACTAAACGATATTAGTGCATACTGTTGTGTAATACTAATATGTATGTAATAGTATTATATGTAGTGTATAGAAATAGTGTGTGTGGAAGTATCTACACGTACACAAAGTGTCTACTGTTGTGTACGTGTATACACTACAAGGTAATAGTGTGTAGAACTAATATGTACTGTTGTAGGGTGTGTTAGAGTGTAAAAGTCATGTATGTTGTGTATTAGTGTGTATAAGTAGTGTTATTGTGTGTAGAGGTAGTGTACTAGTGTCTAATGTTGTGTACTAGCATGCACTGGTTTGTACCACAGAGTAATAGTATGTAGAACTAGTGTGTTAAAGTAGTGTACTGTTGTGGACTAGGTTGTATTAGTGTGTATGATTAGTGTTACCATGTAAAGAAGTCATGTACTAGTATATAACTGTATTAGCGTGTACTGTCTTGTATTAGTGTGTATGTGTAGAAGTCATATACTAGTGTGCTGAAGTAGTGTATTCGTGTGTAGAGGTAGTGTAGTAGTGTCTAATGTTGTGTACTAGCATGCACTGGTTTGTACCACAGAGTAATAGTATGTAGAACTAGTGTGTTAAAGTAGTGTACTGTTGTGTACTCGGTTGTATTAGTGTGTATGCTTAGTGTTATCATGTAAAGAAGTCATGTACTAGTATATAACAGTGTACTAGCGTGTACTGTCTTCTATTAGTGTGTACGTGTAGAAGTCATATACTTGTGTGTTTGTGTGTGGAAGTGTTGGTGAGGTGGCAGGTTTGTGAAGATGATCCGTAACCTCCGCTTGACCCGAACCATGTTGTCGTGGGCTGTCATGGCATGTCATGTTTGATTGACAGGTGAGATGAAAGCCGCTTTGAAGACAATGCTTGCTACTGCTGAGTCAGCAGGAAGAGTGACAGTTCTGCTGTTGTCGTGGCAACGCGTGCGAACATGATGATGTCTGAAAAGCGTGTGTGTCAGTGTGAAGCTTTCATGATGACAGCAACTTGTAAATGTTGAATATTATCTTTGTCACTTTGGAAGCTTTGTTGCCACGGCGACGAACCACAAACTAATTTACATTCTCACATTTTTTTGTTGTCGTTTGTAATGACGCCATCTTTTTTTTTACTTTTATTTATTCCTTCTTTAAACATTTCCATGTTTATTATTTGTTACTCGTGAATATACTGCATACAATAACTAATATACTACACAATAAAGTAGACACTGAAATGAGGGAATAGACTCATTTATCTTCTGCAGGGAATTTCTGGAAATCATCGGAATTAAAACAGGAAGTAGAAGTAAAATATGATGAAATCTTCTAACAGAGGAGTGTCAGTGTTCAATTATTCATGTGTTCATAAATTCTTATTCAGTCATTAGTTTCACATCAGCACAGACATTTCAATACTTGCACTCGAGCCAATATTACACTGCATACATTATACACTCCCATAAACCGCCCATGGACAATACAGTATATTTACATCAACCATTCAATGATACATTCAAACGCAAATGCCGTGTGCCAATTGGTGCGCTTGTGTACGTACACTTCATCTTTTGAGTGCAGTCACACTGAGAAGCACAGCAATCCCTCGCGACTGTCAATGTCTCCGCTTCAATATATACTTCAATATGTAGTACTCTACACTTGTAGACGAGGTGTCAGTTACTGTAATGCTCAGTGAGACACTGAAGCACCAGACTTACTTATTGCAGGTTTGAATGATCTCACAAAAGGCGCAATAATCCCTAACATGGGCTAAACCAAGCTAAAACTCAAATCCGAACGCCCAGTGTCACTTCCTGCCCCCCACCCCACCCTCACTCAACTCCACTGGCACCAGAACATATTTGCAGCAACACGCACAATCATGAGTCTTATTTTTGTAATAAATGGATGAGTGTCTGTTATTATGTCCCCTATATTGGATGCTATGACTGTGAAGGTGACTATAGGGGTGTTATTTCACATTTGGTAGGCTCTAATAACGTTAGATAATAAATAAAAATGAACTCAATAATTTTGCCATCCTCTATATATTGACATGTGCATTTGTTTTCCTATTGTGCTACACTTGCATGTAATTTGCAATGCTTGTTATATATTTATGGTATGTCGAATAAGCGTGAAGACAGGTTTGCGTTCTGTTTAAACATAAATGTTGCACTTGGCAAGCAATCGTGATTTATATCTAAAGAACAATTTTTGGTAAAAGTCTGTTTTATTTTTATTGGGGGGGTGTTTTGGCTTTTTGTTAATTTCTTTGAATGTAAAATCTCGACACGTTCCTACTACAATGTTAAATACTAAATTTTAAATACAAAATGAAACTTTATTGCTTTTGATATGGTGTACTGGTGTTCCATATATTATTACATCAAACAAAAAATGGTCTTAAAATAATAACAATAACATCATTTTCAGCGAGCCATCCATTTTCTATGCCGTTTGTCCTCACTAGGGTCACAGGTAGGCTGGAGCCTATCCCAGTTGTCTTAAAGCGGGAAGCGGCGTACACTCTGGACTGCTCGAATAACATAATTAATCTGCGATAATTTGTAGGACAATTACTTTCCAGTAAAATCTGGTATTGTGACAAGCCTATTGTAACCATGTTTTCTATGCTAAACATTTGCTTCATACGTTTGTTTGGGAGAAATTCACTTATCACAGCTAGTTATCCGCAATTGCATGCACATACGTACAATATATATGAACAACACAACAAAAAACATACATATCCATCTATTTTTTCATATCGCTTATCCTCACTAGGGTCACGAGTATGCTGGAGCCTATCCCAGCTGACTTTGGGCAAGAGGCGGGGTACACCCTGGACTGGTCACCAGCCAATCACAGGGCACATATAGACAAACAACCATTCACACTCACATTCATACCTATGGACAATTTGGAGTCACCAATTAACCTAGCATGTTTTTGGAATGTACCCGGAGAAATCCCAGGCACACAAACTCCACACAGAGATGCCTGAGTGGGGAATCGAACCCAGGTCTCCTAGCTGTGTGGCCTGCACGCTAATCTACCGGCAAAACACACATTCATTCATTCATTTTCTACCGCTTTTCCTCACGAGGGTCGCAGGGGGTGCTGGAGCCTATCCCAGCTGTCTTCAGGCGAGAGGCGGGGTACACCCTGGACTGGTCGCCAGCCAATCACAGGGCACATATAGACACTATGGACAATTAACCTAGCATGTTTTTGGAATGTGGGAGGAAACCGGAGTATCCGGAGAAAACCCACGCATGCACAGGGAGAACATGCAAACTCCACACAGAGATGGCCGAGGGTGGAATTGAACCCTGGTCTCCTAGCTGTGAGGTCTGCGCGCTAACCACTAGACCGCCGTGCTGCCCCAAAACACACATATATTTGTGAAATTAAACTCAAAATATGTCAAATATGTAGCTCCAGTAATGATACCATCCCGGAATCCATGATATGGACATTTGACTGAACCTGCCCACCTCCAGAAGTGCTCAATTTGAGAGACAGCAACCAAAACCATACTTAATTTGTTTGCACCTCTCATCATCATCATCATCATGTTGAATTTGTGCTGACAGTGTAATAATAATATTCATGTTGCTCATAGTATCACTCAACTGTCATGATGCTCTTTGGGGAAATTAAGAAAACTATGAGGCTCATCCTTCATCCTGCAATAATCTCATTTAACCACCACCATCATCATCCTTGTCGTCAGCATTTTCTTCTCTTTTCATCTTCTCTTCACAAACTAAAAGAGTAGCACACACAATACTGTAGTATGTAGTACATAATAGTAGTTTATGTTCACAGCCGGCCGGCTTTTTTTCTTCAAAGCTTTGAGGTCAGCATGTTGTGCTCCAAGTATATTTCCATATTTCCCAGCGGACCTTGAAGGCAGCATATATAGTGTGTTTGTTGCGTAATTCATTGGTGTTTGTTGTGTGTATGACTGATGCGTATAAAAGTAGCAAGTGAAATTCTCTTTAATGTTTTAGCACAGTCACTAATTAGCAAGAATGCTGAATGACCTTGGACCTGGAGCAGGCCTGTGTGTTTGTGTTTCCCGTGGGTCATTTGGAGGTCAAAGACTCTTTTTGAGATTGCACCAGATTTCTTACATCTTGGCTGCTCACAAGTAAATGACTGAGGATGATTTGACGGCGAGAGGAGGGCACCCTCTGCTTGGGGTCATTGTACGTCTTCATTAACAAATGTTTACTAATAAACATGAACACAAATTCAACATCCTCCTGTTCTTATCCTAATTGGCTGCTAGCGGGACACATGGTTTTATTAACGGCATCTTCACAGGAACCTTTCTGCGATATTTATACCACAAAGTGTGTTTTACAATAAAATCTCCAAAGTGTGTAATGATTTGACCATAACTCATGTTTAAGCCAAGGGTAGCTCATTATTTTCTTCACATTTTTTTTATAGAAAAAGCATGCAGTATTTGATGAAAGCAAAGTTAAGACATAGATCATATTTTTATTCGATTTACACTTTATGAAACCTCACAGGAGCTCTTAGACACATAAACAGCTTGACACTGTGACAAATACGATGTCATAAAAATGATATATTAAACTTACAATCTAGAAGGTGTTTAAGAACAGCTTTAACTGAGACAATAACCCTGTTGATTTAGCGCTGTGTGTGTGTGTGTGTGTGTGTGTGTGTGTGTGTGGTGACATTGCATAGATCACAAAATCTACATTTTTAGCAACTAAATCTTTGTCTTGCTTTCAACATTCAAACTTATGACTGTGTTGAGGATGCATGGAGGTACCTGACGAGAGTCAAAGAGGACCTATTATGCTTTTTCCACTTTCCTGACCTATAAATGTAGTTAGAATGTTGTATTCTCGTGTTAAACGATGCCAAAGTTTCAGATAATGAGGTTTACGCATTTGGAAGTGAGCCCTGAAAGAAGTTTGGAATGGCTCAAAACGCTCAGTTTCAGAGGGCGTTACAAAACTGTTCCTTTGTGATGTCACAGAGGAGCGGACACCCTTATGGGCATGGCTGTAGGAACGATACACTCTCTGCCCTCCCCCAATCTCTGCTTCTCTGTTTGCGTTGCGAGCAGGGGCTAATAAAAGATGCTACATCAGGCACAAGTGGTTGGTGTTCCCGATTCCCTATCTTTGCATCTGTTTTGTAAACATGGGCCAGTATGGAGTTGGACTAGTCGACAAACTTGCTGAAGCCTGACGCACATTAGACGTAACCGAAGCTGTAGAACCTAACACTAAAATGCTAAAGAGACATCTTGAAGTAACCTCTTTTCTTGAGAAATTCCGGACTGTCCAGTCTCTACTTCCAGATCTGATTGAAGATCCAACACATACGGCTGTATGTTAAAAGTGTCCATTTTAAAAAGATAAATCACCATTTATTATCAACTCCTATACCGCTCATCAACTCCTATAAAGTTGGGTTTACAGCTAGCGCCACACAAGGTCCTTTTAAGCACTCCGGAGTGTGACCAACCATAGTGGAGTGGGCATGCCTGGAGGTAGGCCGTGGGTGGAATACCTTAAACAGACTTGTTGACTTAAAACAGCACGAAATTCAAAGAAATACAGCTGAATAGGTGCAGATTCTGGAAGATCTAGAAAGCTTTCTGTGCTTTCTGTGCTAGCTGCTCTATAGGCGTTCACAACTCAATACAGAGGGACGAAACATGAGCATAAAGTGTTGATGTCACCGTGTGGACAGATGGTAGTGGTCATGTGACTTTGCAGAACAGCGTGCATGTGATAGACAGGCTAGTGCACAGTTACGTGCACGTGGCATCAGAAAGTTTTCCCCCTCAAAGCACTTACATGTCGACAGCAGGTGTGTGTGTGTGTGTGTGCGTGCGCTCGTGCACGTCCCCCAATTAATTAGTTTCCAGGAGAAGATTCATTAATGCAAGATGAAAATATGCAAATTAGGAGGGTGATAATTGCACAAACTGCTCATTAGTGTGTGTGGAGGAAGACAAGGTTCTTTGGTGACCTTGTAGAGGAAGGTAAAGGTCAGGTTCACATATAGCGCAACGTTCTAGAATACATCACATCATCACCATCATAACCATCATTATCTCAACAAGATGAGGTGAGTGTTTTTGAAGTTGCACTGACATTACGATGAGGCAAAGTGGACCAAATGTGGTCCACCATGTGGTCCAAACTACTATTGACCTGCAGCCTTCAAGTCCCGCATGAAGACTAATTGGACTCACCGTGATCTCACAGAACCAGAGAGATGGTTCCATTAGCCGCTAACACTTAGCATTACCACTTAAGACTATGAAGCTCACCAATTGGTGGATTACCTCCTGAGAACAGTGTTGTTAGCATGTTAGCTGGATGTTACATTTCATATGAGCTTGTTGCCACGGGCCTTTCAGGACACGCACACACACACACACACGCAATCAGAGTCTCACAGTAATTTTCCACACTTAAGGTGGAAAATTACTGTGAGACACCCAAATGCTGCATTTCATTTTCATTTTCCAACTACACAAGCTTACATTTCACTTTCTATACTATATATATATTCAGCATACTTTCAATCTGGGCTCTTTTCTCGACCTTCCTCACAGATGTGAAGAGTACAGCCCAGTAACCAAATATATTTCCCTTACTTTTAAATACAATTTGAACTAGGAAGAAAGTCCAAAGAGAAGAAGCAGCCATTACAATACTTTATTCGTAGTTAGGAAGCAGCTAATTCGAACTCTGACAATTTGCTGCGTGTGTCATTTTAGCTGCTGACTCGCTCCACGGCGCCCCGCTGAGGTTAAAAGGGGGAGCAGCTGCACTCAGCAGGCAAAAAAACTGAAAAACAGACAAATCGGAAAAGCCTAATTGTTTTTTAATGTGCTCAGCTGCAAGCCAAGTGTGTGTGTGTGTGTGTTTGTGTGTTAGTTAATTGTGATGTCATAAAGCATGACCACACTGTGGCCTTGATGATTGTTTAATGAAGACTAATGAGTGAAGGTCACTGGACTGACTCGTTCCCATTTTGGAGGGTTTGCTTCTTAACGGAATCAGGAAATTAGCGTAATTGCCCTTAATATGTCGAACTACAATAAGTAACCAACGATGTCCCAATTGGATATTTGTCCGATATCAGCAACAACAACAAAAAAAAAACATATTGGATTACGTTGGCCTGCTTGAAAAAATCTCCGAGATCAGTACCGGAATACAAGCAGTCCATTCCAGACTCCACTCCAGCACTCCACTGCTTGTGCAAACGTGCAAACAAGTAGCAATAAAAAGCAGGAGCGACCAATTAAAGTCCGTAAAAGGCGAGTGTAGAAGCAGCATGAGAATCCTCATAAGACCACAGAGGTGAAAAACACACCCAACAAACAACCAACATCGCCCGAAACATCTGCAAAGCCCGATAAAGGGAGTTTTCTCATATAGCTCTAAGCTTAATATTGTAATATTCCACACTAATAGAAGTATTTGTAGATTGATGGTAGCTGCTGATATTCAAGGTTGCAATATCGGAAGTCATGAAAGAGGACAACAAATGCTTATTTTGTATGAACAAAATAGCACAAAAGTAGCACAAATGATTGAGACCATTTTGGTTTAATTTGTTTTGTAAAAACTGGGGACTGCGTGAACTTAAAATAATCTGTATTAACTCAAAAACAAAAATTAATTGCACAAAACTGCATAAGAGCAACACAAACAAATGGGACCGTTTTGGTTCAATTGGGAGCAAATGGGGGGCTGGGTGGACTTTGTAACTTTGACCTTTGTAACACTTTTATCAATAAAAAAAAAACCTAGCACAATCAATATTTTTTGTAGCACAAAGAGAGTAAAAATGAGACTATTTTGGTTTCATTCTGAGGATGTTGGGAGGCCGATTATGTAATTGTCTGACACTTAACTCTAAAAGTATGACGGCACAAAGAAATTGGAATATTTGGTTTTAATTTGGAGCAAATGGGGAGCTGGGTGAATTTATAAAATAGTCTGTAATGACTACAAAATGACAATTTTAACAGCACAAATAAATTTTACAATGGGGGGGCAACTTGACACAGGTGCGTCATGAAAACATGTATTAAGGTGAACCTTTGAGTCTGGAACAGATCATTCCCATCACGTCCCGTGGGAGACAATGAAGTGCCTTTTTTTGGTGACATTTATTGGTCACATGACAGCTCATTTCTTCATATCGAGCGGCGCCGCATATCGACTCAGGCGCGATGAAGTCGCCATCCAAGAATAACCTCGGCCTGTGAGTAAATGAACATTAGAAGTTGGAGTGCTCTCCAAAACAATGCGATCAATACAAGGACCTTCATGCTGAGAGATGATCCCATTGATGTCGCCATGGAAACGAGCAAACGGTCACGCAGGGACACTCAAAGTGACTTTATGCGTCTCATTAAGTGTGTAATACTTGACGGAGTCAAAGTTCTTTATGCTTTTCATCAGATTTGTAATCATGAGCAGCACTGTGACACCTGCCGCTGACCCCCCCGAGAGGTCAGCGTGATGAAGAGGAAGATGAAGGTCTCGCTTTATTCAGTCGTTTGACGTGACATAAAACTTCCAAACTGGTATTGCATCGGCTACGCTGCAAGCAGCCACCAGGGCGTGATTAAAGATGTCAGAGTTGGGACTAAATTAAAACCATTAATAATATTTAGAGGATGTTATGTACTATTATTTTTGTTTTTGTTAGAGTCTGTACCTTCGTCACCCTTTCTGCCTCATTGCTGTCATGGCAACTTGACGTCGACATCAACTTTATCGATTATCCGATCGTTGGGCATTCATTCATTTAGTCAATAATGGTCTCCGTGGCGACTGTTTGTCTTTCTGGAATGGTTAAGACTTTGATGTTTAGTTAAGCAACACATGTGGATAATGCTAAGAAGTCACTTCTTAGCATAATGGCTATCCTCACAAGGGTTGGGTGCTGGAGCCTATCCCAGCTGTCTTCCGGCGAGAGGCGGGGTACACCCTGGACTGGTGGCCAGCCAATCGTAGGGCACATATAGACTAACAACCATTCACACTCACATTCATACCTATGGACAATTTGGAGTCGCCAGTTAACCTAGCATGTTTTTGGAATGTGGGAGAAACCGGAGTACTCGGAGAAAACCACGCATGCACTGGGAGAAACTCCACACTGTGGGATTGAACTCAGGTGTTCTAGCTGTGAGGTCTGCGCGCTAACCACTCAACCGCCGTGCAGCCCTCAGCCCTATTATAATGTTAAATATTCAAAAAATATTGCACACTGCGTATTTCAGTTTTTTGTTTACATTGTAAAGTTTTTTTTACCCGAGGGCTGGAGCACACGTGCTGAAAGACACAGCCATTCCAAGGAGAGCGGGAAAGTTTTGTCGCTGCTAGTTGTTGACAGAACTAGCATAAGTATGTGTATCAATGTGCAGAGAAAATATGTTTAGGTAGTGTTTTAAATCATCAAAATAGAGCAAGATACTACAACTATTGCATGTTATCATCAGTGTTAGAGGTTTTTTTAAAAGAAATGAAATAGGTGTATCCCAATGACAGCATTGTAAGCTTGCTCTTAATTCTTTTTCTCGTGTTGTTATAATGCACAGAAAAGGGAAAGGAATATGTGTTCATGTTTCACATAAGGATTGTGAATGATGGACAACCCCCCCCCCAAAAAAAGTGCAGTTCCCCTTTAAAGACCTCCCAAATTTCTCTGTTTTACTTTCGCTATCAGCTGTCCTTCGTACGACCCTTGCATCTTCATCCACTGTGGAACACATATGTAAACAAAATGGCTGTGACCCTCGTGGCCTCCATTACATAAACAACAATGTACAGCCATTTCATTTCATCATTATTTTCATTTTCTACCGCTTTTTCCTCACAAGGGTCGCAGGGGTGCTGGAGCCTATCCCAGCTGTCTTTGGGCACCCTGGACTGGTCGCCAGTCAATCACAGGGCACATATAGACAAACAACCATTCACACTCACATTCATACCTATGGACAATTTGGAGTCACCAATTAACCTAGCATGTTTTTGGAATGTGGGAGGAAAACGGAGTACGCGGAGAAAACCCACGCATGCACGGGGAGAACATGCAAACTCCACACAGAGATGGCAGAGGGTGGAATTCAACCCTGGTCTCCTAGCTGTGAGGTCTGCGTGCTAACCACTCGTCCGCCGGGCCGCCAATGTACAGCCAATAGATAGCAATTTTCTTTTTCAAACAAATATTGTTTTGAGAAGCCAAACTCTTTACTTTTGTGTATAGTACACTGCAGATGGGGATGCCATACAACTTCATGTCATAAAATCCAAACTATGACTTTATAACTTTAATCAGTTCCTTCAGGGTGGGCTCAAGACCGACTACCGGTGGATGTAGGACTTTCTAGACTTACCCGAACAACGTAAGTGAGTTGCGTTAATGTCATTTGTCGTGCAGTAGCAGTAGCACCACATGTGAACCGGGGTTGCAGATTAGCGTTTGCTTTGCTAGATGGGAGAGCAGCGGGCGTCTGTGGGAGAAGCCTTTCCTAACTAGCTGCACCTGCTGCTACAATGAAGTACTCAGGACTTGTTGTAAACAAGAGGCCTACCTTTGGCACACGAGGATGTCCACCATTGCTCAGCTAAGTGCTCAACAGAGGGCCTAACTGCTTCTCTCGAGCAGTGATTTTCAACCACTGTGCTGCGGCACACTAGTGTACCTTGAGAAACCGTCAGGTGTGCCGTGAGGAATTATCCAATATCACTTTTTATAATTAACATTTATTAATCATCATTTGCAAATATTATGTCAATAGCCATTATGTCAATAGTATACATGGACCCAAATATTCCAATTCACTTTGGTTTATTTGCTCAAACGGAAGGAATTGAACAGGGATGGAATATTCCTTTAACCAATCCGATTGAGGTATCTTGTACCCGCTCAAACGGAAAGTTGTCAGGGTGCGTTCTTCTTCGTGGTGTTTTTCTTCTTCTGTTGTTTATTGGCGGTTGGCAAGCAGCTTTCGTGTGCTTTACCGCCATCTGTGGAACAGAATCTAAACCCTTCTATACGCCATTCACAAGTGCAGTTTTATTAAAAAAAGAAAATACATATCTATATAAAACATGTCCTGAGTTTAATTATAAAATATTAGCAAGATTGAATTTGATCTTTTCCTGTTTAAATTGATCCCGGGTGCGTTCTTTCAGTGCATGCTCAGATATGACGTAACACGCAGATCCAGACGTTCTTCACTTTTAAAAATGGAGGCCAGCAATCGGCACTGGACTAAGCAAAGTTTGTTTTTGATTCAAACTAAACAACACCTACCTTGTTCCTCCGATAGACTTATTGATGGACGTGTGAGGTCGTGGTGACATTTTGTAACATTTTTCCAATGTAAAAAACGTACCGTGGCTCAAAAAAGGTTGAAAAACACTGCTCTAGAGGAACCATGAGTACACATGATTGTCAAAGAGAGCTAACAGCTTGCAAACGTATAATATCGTGTGATTTTGTTGGTGCATGTGAATATAATGTAGATTTGCTTATAATTGAGTGCATGCCAGTTAAAGCTTATGGTAACAGTACACGGCTATTTATCAAGCTTGCCTGGCCTTTCTGCACCTTAGTTAGTCCAATCCCTGTGGGCGTAAGTACATTTTTATTGTGTTGTATTTTCAATTTCTCAGTTTTTTGGCACTTTGAGTCACGGATGTGTGTCCATAAATTAACAACAAAAAACTGTTGTGACTATCATTAAAGCTAAACATGAGGAGTTGGTCGATCTACAATAGCTTTTATTGCTAAGATAAAACAGGCTACTGTCGACGGAGCCACACACCCAGTTAATACACGTTACATTCAAAGACATTCTGAAATCATAAAACTATACATTACTGCCAAGTTTTTACAGGATCTGTGAACATTTTAAAGGATCTGCTCCTATGAAAGTGACGATAACTAAACAGCGGAGTGGTCTTATTATTGGGATGGAAAGGTTGCTTGAGCTTTTGCTTTTTTTATTACCTTTTTTTTAAATACAGTGTTTAATGGTTGTGGTTAGCGTGCAGACCTCACAGCTAGGAGACCAGGGTTCAATTCCACCCTCGGCCATCTCTGTGTGGAGTTTGCATGTTCTCCCCGTGCATGCGTGGGTTTTCTCCGGGTACTCCGGTTTCCTCCCACATTCCAAAAACATGCTAGGTTAATTGGTGACTCCAAATTGTCCATAGGTATGAATATGAGTGTGAATGGTTGTTTGTCTAAATGTGCCCTGTGATTGCCTTGTGACCAGTCCAGGGCGTACCCCGCCTCTCGCCCGAAGACAGCTGGGATAGGCTCCAGCACCCCCACCCCGCAACTGTGAGGATAAGCGGTAGAAAATGAATGAATGAATGAATGAATGAATGAATGAATGAATGAATGAATGAATGAATGAATAAATGAGTGTTTAATGTGGTAAATAAAGCGGTTGGGAAAAGTGTCAGGTGTGATGTGTGATAGAAGAGTTTCAGCTAAAATCAAAGGAAAGGTATACAAAACTGTGATGAGACCAGCCATGTTTGGTCTAGAGAAAGTGCCAGTGAAGAAAAGACAGGAAGCAGAACTGGAGGTAGCAGAGATGAGGATGCTAAGGTTCTCATTGGGAGTGACCAGGATGGATAGGATCAAGAAGGATTACGTCAGAGGAACATTACATGTTAGAGGCCTTGGAGATAAAGTCAGAGAGGCCAGACTGAGATGGTTGGGACTTGACCAGAGAGATAGTGAATGTATTGGTTTATGGATGTAGTGAAGGAGGACATGAGGGTAGTTGGTGTGAGAGAGACAGATGCAGAAGATAGGGTTGGATGGAGGAGAGTGATTTGCTGAAGGGAGCAGCCCAAATAGAAATAAGAAGTTTAAAGCGGTTAATTGGTTGCAGATACAACAATGATCAGTTAACTTCCAAGTAGAATTCTTTATTCATAAATTGAATATTTTCTTAGTTGAAGCGGGGAAGACCTGTTTACGGGCTTCTAAATGCACATTTTTATAATTATTGGAGTCCTCTATACATAAAAAAACACCTTTACCCTCATATTACTCAATATAGTAGCTATAATAAGAGACAATAAGCCATTAAAAACAGAAATGAGACTTTTGCTTGTGTGTGTCTTGCTATAAATGTGTTTCGCTGCTGTGGAGAAGTGATTTTCGGGGTTCAGAGTTCATAATTCAAACCTGCAATATAAGCTTGTTGTTGAATGGATGCCCTGATCAATCGACCACTGATTAGTGTCTCCCAATTTCCGTAAAAACACATGATCAGCATATGCAAATAAAAGCCTTTGAAAACTGATCACAAAAACAGATGGACAAGCATCAGCAAACCCTACCTATGTGATGTGTCACGTCGTCACCAAGGGACACAATCTGTCTCGTATTGCCGTGAGAATCTGTCAATCAATCAAATAGTGATGAATGCTGGAGACCCCTACAACCTGGACACTCAATTTAAGTTCAGCAGGGGGCTCCTTAGTTTTAGCGTGCAGGCCGCACAGCTAGGAAAATTGGGTTCAATTCCACCCTCGGCCATCTCCGTGTGGAGTTTGCATGTTCTCCCTGTGCATGCATGGGTTTTTTCTGGATACTCCGGTTTCCTCCCACATTCCAAAAACATGCTAGGTTAATTAGTGACTCCAAATTGTCCATAGGTATGAATGTGAGTGTGAATGGTTGTTTGTCTATATGTGCCCTGTGATCGGCTGGCGACCAGTCCAGGGTGTACCCCGCCTCTCGCCCAAAGAAAGCTGGAATAGGCTCCAGCACCCCCGCGACCCTCGTGAGGATAAGCGGTAGAAAATTAATGAATGAATGAATAACACACAACATGCACGCTCGAGTGGCTAGCACCCAGGCCTCACAGCTAGGAGACCCGAGTTCAATTCCACCCTCAGCCATCTCTGTGTGGAGTTTGCATGTTCTTCCCGTGCATGCGTGGGTTTTCTCCGGGCAGTTAGTCTTTTTTTGTGAAAAATTTTTGCACGTCGGTTGAGTGGTTAGCGCGCAGACCTCACAGCTAGGAGACCAGGGTTTGATTCAATTCGTTTGCATGTTCTCCCCGTGCATGCGTGGGTTTTCTCCGGGTACTCCGTTTCCTCCCATATTCCAAAAACATGCTAGGTTAATTGGCGACTCCAAATTGTCCATAGGTATGAATGTGAGTGTGAATGGTTGTTTGTCTATATGTGCTCTGTGATTGGCTGGCGACCAGTCCAGCGTGTACCCTGCCTATCGCCCGGAGACAGCTGGGTCTGCGCGCTAACCACTCGACCGACGTGCCGCCTAGTAAAAAAAAATTTCACAAAAAAAGAAGTTTATTATTGAATTAAAGGCATCCGAATCAACTGATCTCACACGTGGATGATTGGTATAACTGTCAGTGCATAGGAACAGAAGTTGTACATAACAAGGACCACCTGTAGTCCTTTTTTTTTTTAGATGAGACAATCAACGCATCATCTGATTGCCGATTTTCTATTCTGTTCTCACCATGGAAGCAACCGCCGTCTCTGTGTAATAAAACTATTATTGCTATTATTACAACGTTTCTCTCAGTTGAATTACTGTTTCCCTTCTTGGAAACGAAGAAGTTAGCATCACCATGGCAACCTCCAAGACATCTAACTGCTAATTTTTTCCCATTTTAGCGCGCACATTTATGTCATTTTAGTCCAAAGGGAAGCTTCACATTACCATAGCGACCTAATAACAAGGTTGTCTGCCATTTTAAAATTCACAGAAAATGTTGTCAAGAAGCCGGTCAGAAAATAGATGTCCATAGACGTCTCTTTGTCTCCCCCCACACACCCCCCACCCTCTCTCTGTGCAAGCAAACAACAACTAGTTGGAGTCGTCAGGGAGAAAAGTGATGCGTTGATGTCAGGAAGCATCAGCACTATTGCAGTACGCTAATGACTGTTCCCCAGGAGGAGGATTAGTGCATTGATTGTTTTTGTCTTTGTCTTTTCTCACTTGAGATCTTGATGCATGAAACTGTGGTCGCCATACCGAAATAAACAGTCCAAAAATGAGTGTAAAAGGCCAAAAAAAAAACACCTCTGAGAGTCGACTCCACGGGGTCATCTGACTCGCTGTCACCCCTTGAAAAGCAAAGTGAAGGTAAAATAATCATTATCATCATCATCAGCTTTGTTGCATTCAATGACACAATGTGGCCAGCAGAGACAACTTGTCCAATATGATGATTTATCAGCTAATTATTTGTCAACTTGATGAGAAAGTGAGATGAGTCTTCCTCGGGGAGTCTTCCTCACCCGAGTGAAGTCTTCATCAGAGCGGCAGCCGGTCGCCTCGCAGCGCCTCCCGAATAAGAAGCAGGCTGGCATTACTGCTGAATAATGAGATCAAATCATAGCTCACTTTTTATTGCAACGTTGCTGCAAATATTAAAGCTGCAGGCGGACATATTGCCTGAATAACAACCCACCAAGAGGATGAAGAAGAGGAGGAGGAAGAGGGGGCTGCTTCCTCATACAAATGTCCCTAACTCTTTGGACAAATCGTATTTTTCCTCCGCCTTGCATGCACTGCAAATATTGATCTGCTAGATATGTCATCAATAAGATGTAAAGATGGCAGGTGAATCACACACACACACACACACACACACACATGCACACACACACTGACCTGACAGAGTTGAGTTCACACTCAAACAAATTCCTGCACAAGAAGATTAAAAACGTCTCACAAAGGCGCAAGCGTCTCCTTTGCGCTCGCTGCCATCCTTCACTGTGACCTTTACCGCAACCTTTGCGATGCGGCAGTAGCGAGCCGAGGCTGAAGAGGGATTAGCCGCCGGGAGACGCTAATCAAATGACAGAGCACAGGAATTGTATCAGCGGTAGCAATAATTGACTTAAAGCTGCTGAAGGACACCGGGGATGACGATGATGATGATGACGACGATGATGCTCCGCTTGGATGTGGGCAATACCTTCCCGCCTCTGAAGACACATTTGATTTTGACCCCTAATTCAGTGTTGGCACTGTTCACACCGACATTGTTTACATGCACCAAAACGAAATAGCGCTAGTTTTCACTCTTCTGTGTGAAGTCCCAGTTTACGTGCACTGTGTTGCTGCTGTGATACCCAGCATGCCTTGCGGGCACTGTTAGGTGTTTGTTGTTAGAGCTTAGTTGTTATTACCCACAAAGGGTTCATTCATTCATTCATTCATTTTCTACCGCTTGTTCCTCACGAGGGGGAACAAGCGGGGGTGCTGGAGCCTATCCCAGCTTTCTTCGGGCGAGAGGCGGGGTACACCCTGGACTGGTCGCCAGCGGTAGTGAATGAATGAATTTTTTTACTATTTGACACAAAACTACATTTTATTTGATGCATGTCTGTTCAATCCTTAATTTTGGGTTCATAAGAATAAAATAATACAAATAAATATGTTTATTACATAAAAATCTGTCCTGCTGAACTTTCATTCATTCATTTTCTACCGCTTATCCTAACAAGGGTGGCGGGGGGAGGGGGTAATGGAGCCTATCCCAGCTGTCTTCGGGCGAGAGGCGGGGTACACCCTGGACTGGTGGCCAGCCAGTCACAGGGCACATATAGACAAACAACCATTCACACTCACATTCATACCTATGGACAATTTGGAGTCACCGATTAACCTAGCATGTTTTTGGAATGTGGGAGGAAACCGGAGTACCCGGAGAAAACCCACGCATGCACGGGGAGAACATGCAAACTCCACACAGAGATGGCCGAGGGTGGAATTGAACCCTGGTCTCCAAGCTGTGAGGTATGCGCGCTACCCACACGACCCCCCGCCCCAAAGGGTTGTTGTTCATTATTATTGTGTGGTTACGTCACTGTTAAATGCTGTTTATTATTTTCTTGGTAGCACTGTGAGTAAGTGCTGTGTTGTCTAGTCATTGGCATGGATCACTTGCATCCATGCCAATGCATCGTCATCTACTTGACGGAGTTGTCACAAGCAGCCATTCAGACTGTCCTATTATGTAATTTTGAAGGTGAGAAGATAACCAAATCTACAAAAGAATATATTAAGGTATTGTCAAATCTCTTTGTGGCCTTCCAAATGTAATCATGCCCGGCCGGCCGATGGTTCTTGTGGTTGTGGTGATCGTCAAAGACATAGGAAAGGAACTGACTGCTCCAGTAGTGTCTACAGTGCTTTTACACTGTACCTTTCTACAGCATTCATGGATTAATAGTGTGTTTTAGAATGTTCTGGTGCTTATTAAACAGGTAGGTTTTTATGCAATCCATGTAGTGCACCTTCTGTAGCTTTAATTTGTTTCCTTGTTGGTGTGAACATGTTGCTCGTCTTCTCTGGTGAATTGAACGTTGTTAATGTTGTACCATCAGTCCTCCACGGAGGCTGGTGCACGCATAGAAGTACCACTCTGATGATCCATCCATCAAAGTGTGTACATGCATGAAGGATTTCATTTACAAGCACAAATTCTACACGATGGGGCGGTAAGAAAATGAATAAATAGATGAAAGGCCGACTCTTATTTATTGGGATTATAACTGTGTTTGTCTTTGGGTTTAAATGTAAGCATAAAAACAATCCAAAAGGTGGGCAGTGAAGGTGTAATATTTTGCTCATATTGCATGCTTATTTTCTCAAATGGCTTTAAAAGCACTCTTTTATAATCGCATCTTTACAAGTCATTGGGCTGATCTGCATCATAATGAAAATCATCCATTACACAAAGATGCTGACCGACCGACGGCAAGAAGCAGAACTCGTTCTGATGTTCTATTTGGGCCCACAAACGACAAAACGACACATTTGGGTCCATTCACAGTTTTTTTTAATGGCTTTAAGACCTGCTTGTAGGTTTTTGAGCTTTTATTGACTCTCACCTTCACTAAGTCTCTCTGCTGCTATGGCGACTATTTCAGACCTGCCAACATGTACACTTTTTTTGTACACGACATGCATTTTTACATTTAGGTACACTTGTAAGCTGAGCTGCATTACAGTTTCGAGTTTCATCTGTGTGCGTAGCATGACGTTGACTATAAAGGTGTAGATTGGTCAGTACATCATTTCCTGTCTGGATACAACTTGTTCAGAGGGTGGACAGCACCGATCAACATTTCATATTAAATGATGCCTTCTCTCTTAATTTACTATCATTAGCTCGCTACAAAGAAAGCTAACATGCTAAATACTCTAAAAGAGTTGATGTAACATCACACACTTAGCTACAACAAACAGGTATAAAAGTAATGATGTCCAATATGTGGGCCAAGTGCCATTTGCGGCCAGCAGCACATTGCAGAAATGAGGTTAATCCAAAAAAAAAACCAGCAAAAGAGAGCAAAAGACATAGACCTTGGTTAGTGTCCGCCCCGGTTAGCATGTTTTTTTGTTAACATTGAAAATTTGCCTCGATTTCCGTGCATTCCGCGGTGATCGTACAATATGGTGCATGTCTTGTTGTGTTGTTTATACACTGCATGTGTCCAATTCTGTATTTTTTATAAAAAAAAAAAAAGTCCTTCCAAAATGGCAACCCTTTCAATTACCATTCACATGTATTTATATGTATATAGCTAGGAGACTCGAGTTCGAATCCACCCTTGGCCATCTCTGTGTGGAGTTTGCATGTTCTCCCCGTGCATGCGTGGATTTTCTCCCGGTTTCCTCCCACATTCCAAAAACATGCTAGGTTAATTGGCGACTCCAAATTGTCCATAGGTATGAAATGGAGTGTGAATGGTTGTTTGTCTATATGTGCCCTGTGATTGGCTGCCAACCAGTCCTCTCGCTCAGAGACAGCTGGGATAGGCTCCAGCACCCCCACGACCCTTGAAAATGAATGAGTGAATGAATATTTTTGTATGCATTTCTATAACTGTAATTGTAAAACTATGAAAACATGTTTTTGGCTTTCCGGAATGCATTAATTGGATAAATGTCTTTATCCTGCATCCAAGCCTGCGTACGTTACAAGACAGGTTTAGCATGTAACTTTTGATACAAAACGAAATAGAGGCGAGCTGAAGAAATCCTAATAAAGTGGAGGCAGTGTGACCAACGCAACACGAGCCGGTTTTAACTTGCCAATTGCACCATGTACATGAATAAGACATGGCAGAGCTGCCGCCGTCTAGGGAGAGGCGGTCACTGTGTGTGACTGGCCAATTACAGAGCGTGAAGAGTCAATATATAATGAGCATTTTCTTTCAAAATGAATACGGATTATACGAATACGAAATGTTCTCATTTCATACTCATATTCGGCAGAAATGCATTATCTGTAGTATCCGGCTCATCCCTACTCCATAGCTTTGGCACATTCCACAGTATCTTGACCATATATAATGGTGTTTGTTGCATGATTATAGATGCATGTGTTGTCTTCCTATGATGAAAATTCCAAAGGTCCCCTATATTTTTTTAATATTCTGGATTATAGTATCTGTAATTGTGGGAAACTTGTCCTGTGCTCTGATAATTTTATAGTTTTTTGTGGAGTTTTTATGCACAAATCGAGAAAATGGTCCTGTCTCGCAATGTTAAAGAATCCTTTAAAGACTTCCTGGACCCAGATGGTGATCCAGATCCCCTCCAAAATTTTATCAGTTCTTCCATATCCCATTTCCAACAACTCCTAAAAATGTCATCCACATTCATTTAAAGACATGGACAAAATCATTGATACCCTTCTATTAATGAATGGTAATGGTAATGGTAATAGTAATGGTAATGGTTTTATTTCATTTGAACATGCATCAGATTACAATTGAATGCATCACATAATCAGTTCACAGTTCCACATGTCCAAAAGGAGTAGGAAGAAGCAAAGCTTATTTAACTACCCCTCCATCTGGCACTTTTACAATCAGTAACTGTTACATTTGTTCACTTCCTGCTTTCCATAATACCGTTTAAGGTTTTTGGGTTGTTTTTTTTTTTAAATAATGCACCTTGTATCGAAGTACAAGGTGATATGATTCCTTTCTTGTAGAGACGTATTGGATGACATTTTTAGGTAATTGGTTGTTTTTAGCCTTATGAATTATTTTAGCTGTTTGAAGATGAACTATATCAGCGAGTTAAGTATTTGTGATTTTAGAAATAAGGAGTTAGTATGTTCTCTGTAGGCGGCATTATGAATTATCCTTACTGACCTTTTTTGCAGTACGTTTAGCGAGAAAGAAAATGAAGGAAAAACTCACAATGGTCAGAGAAACACTTGAATCTGGCAAAGTAACCATAAATACAAACTATATCAAATGTAAGGAATGAAAAAAATGAAAAGTTGATTGCTATTCAATTAAAAAAAAATAATAAACTCATGAAACAGGCCTGGGCAAAAATGATGGTACTTAACTTAATTTAATATTATGTTAAACAACCTGGTCAGGCAATCACTGTAATCAAAAGATTCCTGTCACTGTCAATGAAACTCCTCATGAGCAAACTGCTCCAGTTGTTTCATGTTTGAAGGGTGCCTTTTCCAGACGGCATGTCCAACCAAAGATGCTCAATAGCATTTAGGTCAGGGCTCCTAGAAGGCCACTTTAGAATAGTCCATTGTTTTCGTCTTAGCTATTTTGGCTGTTTTCGGAGACCAAGCTTTGTTTCTCTCTAGAATCCCTTGATAGTCTTGAGATTTTGTTGAACCCTGCACAGATTCAATGGCAGATGCAGCAAGGTAGCCCTAGAACATAACAGAACCTCCTCCATGTTTCACAGTAGGGACAATGTTCTTTTCTTGATATGCTTCATTTTCCATACGTGAACATAGAGCTGATGTGCTGATGTGATCCGTCCACAGGACATTCTCCCAGAAGCTTTGTGGCTTGTCAACATGTAGTAGTTGGCAAATTCCAGTCTGGCGTTTTGATGATATGTTTTCAACAATGGTGTCCCACTTGGTCGTCTCCCATTAAGGCCACTTTAGCTAAACTGATGTTCCTTGAACTTGAAGTTCCCCTTTAATCTCTTTAGAAGTTTTCGTGGGCTCTTTTGTTACCATCTGTATTATCCGTCTCTTTGATTTGTCATCAATTTTCCTCCTGCAGCCACCTCCATGGAGGTTAAATTTCTGATTAAATGTAGTCACCGGAACATCAAGCTGCTTAGAGATGGTCTTATAGCTTTTACCTTTAACATGCTTGTCTAGAATTTTCTTTCTAATCTCCTTTTCTTTGCTTCCTCCGGTCACCAAACAGCACAGTGCCTACCTGTAGCCCTATAAATATATATATATAGGCCCACTGACTGATTACAAGATTGTAGACCCCTGGGATGCTAATAAGTAGTAACCTTGGATAACCTTGGATGAACATGTCCCTTTGGTCATATTATTTAAAGTCTTTTCTAGGGGTACCATCATTTTTGCCCAGACCTAATTCACGAGTTTATTTTCGTAATAATTCTGTTGAAGCATGGCGGAATAGCAATGTCTGACTTTCATTGTTTAAATTTCCTAGATTTTTAAACATTTTTAACACTATTTTTTGGGTACATGGCGGACAGGCCTCACACTCGGTAGAAAAACCTCTGGGTTTTCTCCAGGGACTCCGGTTTCTTCCCACATTCCAAAAACATGCTAGGTTAATTGGCGACTCCAAATTGTCCATAGGTATGAATGCGAGTGTGAATGGTTGTTTGTCTATATGTGCCCTGTGATTGGTTGGCGACCAGTACAGGGTGTATGTACCCTGCCTCTTGCCCGAGGACAGCTGGGATAGGCTCCAGCACCCCCGCGACCCTCGAAAATAAATGAGTGAATGAATATTTTTTTATGCATTTCTATAACTGTAATTGTAAAACTATCAAAACATGTTTTATGTTAACATTTTTGGCTTTCCGGAATGCATTTATTGGATTTACAATAAAATATTTTTTCTGTCAGAATAGAACCTTCTGGAATGAATACGGAAATAATCTGTCAGCCTTGTTCACTGTATTTCCCCCCAAAACCAGTCCAGGGTGTATCCCACCTCTCGCCCAAAGACAGCTGGGATAGGCTCCAGCACCCCTGCAATCCTCGTGAGGATAAGCGGCAGAAAATGAATGAATGAACACTACTTTTTGTCATATTCAAGGTATTTCTATGACCATTGTGAACTTTTCTCTCATTAACCGAAGGGTACCAACCATTTTGTCCATGTGTTGAACTTTTCAAGTTATTTTGAACACAAACAAATGGATAAACACTGGCAAAAACATAACCTCGGTGCTGCGCTTGGCAGAGGTAACAATAAATAACGTTCTTGCATCACTTTCATATCTTCCCAGGATGCTGGTGGAGCTTCAAAGCATAAAAAGAAATGAAGCAGTATTAATAGTATTAAAATGTCAAGTGAGTTAGCGAATGGTCACACTTTGAATGTGAGTTCACTTACTTCCTGTCTGTATTCTGCTACTCTTCTTGCTCGTTCTTCTTTTGGGAGAAGTGGCACTAAAGGCAAAGAAAAAGAAAAATATTGGACCTATCGATGCTTGCTGTACCGAGCTGTGGTGAGGCACACTGAGCTCTGAAGAATGAAGGCTGCAGGTGTTTGACCTCATTAGTGCAGCAGCACTTTTAGCAGAAGAAGGAGGAAGGAGAAGAACATGTAGAGATGTCATGATGGCACCCGTGAGGTCTCTCGCTTCCCTCGTTCAATTAAAAGTATGAAGTCAGTGGTTCTAGCGGGGGGCTCGTTTACGTTTACTGATGAGAAGAACTTCTCTCCACTTTCACTCCCACTTAAACATTCAGCCTTCCCCCCCCCGGATCGTCTGCCCCCCACCCCACAAAACTACCGTTCAGTGCAACTTCTGAGCAAGCGCCGCCCCCGGGCAGACACACACACACACACACACACACACACACACATGTTGTTCATTACATTGAGCCAGTAGCTGGTGAGCTCCAGGCAGATCTCTCTTCTTTGCTTCCTCCTCCCCCCTCCTCACTAATAGGGTGCTGAGAGTGTTTGTGGGGGGGGGGGGGTGAGGGTGGAAGGGGGGGGGGTGAAGGTGATGGAGGATGTGCTGGAAAAATCATTCTAACCTACAAATTGAACATGTTTTCAAAAAAACAGGCCCCGAGCAACAAAATGTTTCTACAGTATCTATATCTATCTATCTAAGGCATATACAGTAGTGAAAAGTATTTTGTAAGTGTATCCCTTCTAAAGATATGAACAGTCCATCATTTTTATGATAGCTTTATTGAAACAGAGATAATACAGAAAAACAGATTTAAGGTATTACCTTGCTGGTACAATATCCAATATACTGATATCGTCCAGCACTTCATTACCAATACAGATATCAGCTGACACATATACGGGCAGCAGCTCTTCTCACAGATTAAATGTCATGTAATAAACACATTAGGATTCTTTTTACTGTGATGCCACTGCATGCATTTCACAAATGCTGCTTGTACAAAATAAGACCAAAACTGCAATGCAAGTTATATATAGGGTTCCATTCAGTCAATCATTTTCTACCGCTTATTCTCAGGTGCTGGAGCCTATCCCAACTGTCTTTGGGCGAGAGGCAGGGTACACACTGGACTGGTCACCAGCCAATCACAGGGCACATATAGACAAACAACCATTCACACTCACATTCATACCTATGGACAATTTGGAGTCACCAATTAACCTAGCATGTTTTTGGAATGTGGGGGGAAACCGGAGTAAATCGCATGCAGAGAAAACCCACGCATGGACAGGGAGAACATGCAAACTCCACACAGAGATGGCCGAGGTCGGAATTGAACTCAGGTCTCCTAGCTGTGAGACCTGTGCACTAACCACTCACACACCGTGCAGCCCTAAAAGGTACCATATTTATTTTAAATATTTTGTCTCAACAGAAGTAATTAAAAAAAAACTCATAGTACTTAATAGTCATATTCATTCCTGACCATGGACATACTGAGCTAGCAAGCTTGTTGCTGTATGAAGCGTCCCATCACTTGCACCCCTGTATCATAATCACTAGAAAAATATAAATAAAATATTCTACTACAATGATGGCTCTTAACTGGTTTGGCCTGTTGAGGACTGTGGACTGGGATTTCAGTCTTACCTGAGTTTAATAGTAAAAACTTTGAGGTCATCTGGTTCCTTATGTCATTAAGACACACCTGGAGTTTGGACAGCTGGCTACTTTGGTTAGGATTCATTCATAAGGGCAGTTGCGTGTCATCCGCATAGCAGTAGAAGTTATGTGGAGTTATTATGGAGTGTAGCCCAATGATATTACCTAAGGGGGGCAAAATGTATAAAGGCTGAACTGGACCTAGCACAGAACCCTGTGGTATGCCATGACTGAACTTGGGGTGTCTACAAATTGCAGGAGATCTGACAAATAGGTCTGGAACCATTTTAATGCCAAGGACATGTTGTAATCTCCATATTAGAATTTGGTGATTAGTTGTGTCAAATGTTCTAATAAAACTAATATCGAAATGAGGCTTTAGTCTAAGATGGTGAGAAGGTTGTTTGTAATTTTCATGAGTGCTTCCTAAATCCTCAAGACCTCAAGTAGGAAGTTGTTTTTAAGTTTAGTTTTAGGGTTGTTGTTTTTTTAGTTTTGTTTAATAGTTTATTTCAAATATAAAAAAAAACATTCAAAGTACAACACACCAACCAAATCCAATACAAAATAAAATAAAATACATATGTATATATGTACACATGTTCGAAAGGGAGTGGGAAGAAGTCAAAATGTATCTAGTCCCACCCCCTAACCTCCCAAATTCCAACCTCATCCCAACAAAAACATTCATTAATCTTTATCGACGCAGAAAAAACACACCAACCCCCACAGCCAACCAACCTCACCCAACCAAAGGCACCCAACCACGTGCCAAGAGCAACCAGTTCGTTATTAGTCAACCTACAATACATAGCATATAGTAAAAAAACAATCATTTTATAAGCCATCATAAACTAACATGGAGAGAAAAACATCAACGTAATGGTATTGTTCCAGTGAGATATGACAAATAAAGGTGTGAGAGAAAAAATTGTTCTTATAAATACATTTAATAGTCAAACTTGGATCTTACTACTTCCCAATTGTCATTGCTATCCCAACTACAGTGATTTTTTTCCCTCTTCCTCTCCCCTTCCTTTTCCTATTTTCTCTTTTTTTCCCCCTTCCTCTTTCCCCTCTCTCCCAAACCGTCACCCACCCTCGACTTACCTTGTGTTGTGTGCTGTCCGAGACTGAGTCTGTTGGGATGGAGAGACCCCACCCTCCCAGTCCCATGTCTCGCCTACCCTAATTCTCTTATTTAGTGTAAGTGGCCATAGGAATGACAATGGTTACAAGCAGTAATTAACTTGTCAACAAAAATCAAATCACAAACCAAGCCTACCAAACACTCCCATGGGGAGTCGATGTTTGACTAGTAAAAGTCTCACTGCCACAACTCCACCAATGCATCTTTTTCAGTCCATTTTTCTTGATTCCAACACATAACCAGACTATGTTTTATATATTTACATCATTTTATTATATAAAACATTATTATTACCCTTCAGTATACTTTCCAAATATTTTTAAATTATACTTACATTTAAATAGTTTTATATTTAGACATTGTTTCAGTTTTGAAACATTTTTGAAGGAAACGGTGGAACTGATTGGCGGTTACTTTTTCTAGGACCTTGGAGAAAATGGAGGGTTAGATATTGTCATTAGCTAAGACATGTGGATCAAGGCTAGGTTTTTTAGAAGGGGATTGAATGATTGTGATACGTAGCCTGCCACTATAGTGACATATTGGTTATTTTAAGAACAGCTGTGTTGACTAGTGGAGTAGTATCTTTGAACAAGTGAGTCGGGATGGAATCAAACTCGCAAGTGGAGGCGTTTGAGGAGGAAATTATAGGTGGCATGGCACAGGTGGTAGGCTCAGGTGGTAAAGCGGTCGTCTCCTAACTTGAAGGTTGCGGGTTCGATCCTCTGTCCTTCTGTGATCATGTCAAAGTATCCTTGGGCAAGATACTGAACCGAGGACACATGGTTCAATTTCTACTGGTTAATTCATGGTTCCATTTATCACTGCAAGTCTTTCACATCCTGAAGTGGCCCCAGACGATCACTCACCACCATGTTTTACTACCACCATATTTTATGATGTTCTTTTCCTGAAATGTGGCATTACTTATACGCCAGATGTAATGGGACACACATCTTCCAAAAAGGTCAACTTTTGTCTCGTCAGAATATTTTCCCAAAGCTCTTTGGGGGATCAGCAAGATGTTTTCTGGCAAAATTGAGAAAAGTCCAAATATTATTTTAGTTCAGCAGTGGTTTTTGTCTTGGATGGCTGCCATTTTGCCCGGTGTCTTTCTTACGATGGAGTCATGAACACTGACATTAACTGAGGCAAGTGAGGCGTGCAGGCCTTTAGATGTTATTGTGGGGTCTTTTGTGACCTTTTAAATGAGTTGTTGCTGCGCTCCTGGAGTAATTTCGGTTGGTTGGCCACACCTGGGAAGGTTCACCACTATTTCTCCATTTTCACCATCACATTGTGGTTAGATTGAGTCCCAAAGCTCTAGAAATTACTTTTCCTTAATTATTGTTTTTCTCATTTGTACGGAAGTGGAAGTCCTCATGGAGGCTTACGAGGATTCCAAACAACAAATAAGGTCCTGTCACAACCACACTGTGCCACATTACTAAATAGTTGCATCCAGACGGGAATGGATCACTGGGTGGAAATGATCTAATCCACAAACATACCTCCATGTGGCGCTGTAAACAGACACAACTATGAAAATTTATTAATATTGAATCCTGTTTCACGCAAATTCACTTATCACGGTCGGGTGGGGAACCAATTAACTGCAATAAATGAGTTTCCTCTCCCACTCAAAGAAAAATGGCATGAACCTCACATTGGCAAAGAAGGCAAATAGCTCAGACAAGAACGTTGGGTGCATTCAGAGACATTGGAGGTCATTACAATATTTTTTTGTAACCCACTTTTTGGGTCCTGACCCACTCGTTGAGAACCACTGCTCCAAAAAATGATCACATCTGATGACATCATCAGACATGCTTCCCCTTTATTGAAGTCGCCCGCTAATGGATGCAAATAATAGTAACATTCATTTATTCAACAGTCAGACATCCTCATCAGATGTTTATGTTTGCGGTGAAGGCTGAGCTGAGTGTATCTCTTTGTAGCTTACCTCGACACTATTTAGTCTCTAGACAGTAGCGTGGTGTCACTTCCTGCCTGAATGCTAGCTTGGAGTTGCATTGATCAACAGTGACTTTTAAAAAATGTAAATGAGGTCATATTATATTTATATTTCTCATCTTCCTGCATACTGTTAACTTTTGTTTCCTAGTCTGCCGTGATGACAAGGTCAACATCAAAGACTGCTAATGATTTGGACAAGGTCGCTTGAAGGACATCCACACGTGAGAAAACATCAGCAGCCTCTTAAAGGTCACATGTTTGTTTGTTGTGCTGCACACAGATGGAGGAAAGGGGGGAAAGGGGGCTGGGGGGTGGTGTCAAATGGAGGAGTGCATACAGTGATATCACCTCCTTGAAGAGTTTGACACTGATCAGCCTCATTAGTCTTTCTGAGTGTGTGTGTGTGTGTGAGTTGTGGGGGGGAGTGTCATAAAAGTGCGCGTAGCATGAAGGGTGCACTGTTACATTGGGCCACAAACGAGCCAGATTAAAATGGTCTGATGACTTTTGGGTTATTAAAGATTTCTCAGTTGCTCATAAGCATCAGACACCTAAACATCGCCATGACAGCCAGCTGTGCCGCCAAGGTCACCTCACTGATCGGTAAGATGTCAAATTTAAGGAGCTCTTGACACCAAAACACATGTTCATTTTGTTATTTTAGCTTTGGAAAAAAGGATTGAAAGGCATATTTCCTGTGTTGAAACATATACTTACAGTGGTATGAAAAAGTTTGGGCACCCCTGATAATTTTCAAGATTTTCCTTTATAAATCACTGGTTGTTAGGATCGTAAATTTCAGTTAAATATATCATATAGCAGACAATTACAGTGATAGATGAGAAGGGAAATGAAGTGTATAGGATTTACAGAAAGTGTGCAATAATTATTTAAACAAAAGTAGGCAGGTGCCTAAATTTGGGCACCCCAACAAAAAAATGACATCAATAGTCCTAACTAGAACTTTGCCTGCGGTCTTCCATTTCCTCACTATGTTCCTCAGAGTGGAACCTGACAGATGAAATCTCTGACCTAGCTTTTGTATCCTTCCCCTAAACCATGATGTTGAACAACCTTTCAGGTCATTTGACAGTTGTTGAGGCTACCATGGTGCTAATCTTCAGAAAAGATGCAAAGAGGAGAACAACTTGCAATTGGATACCTTAAATACCCTTTCTCGTGATTGGCGTCAACTGTGTACGCAGGTCAAGGGTCAGCAAGCTTACCAAACAAATTTTGTATTCCAATAATTAGTGTTAAAGGTATTCAAATCAATAAAACAACAGGCACCTGCCTACTTTTGTTTAAATAATTATTGCACTTTAATTATTTTTTTTTATTTCACTTGTCATTTCTCACTGTGTTTGTCTGCTATATGATATATTTAACTGAAATTGCTGATCCCAACAACCAGTGATTTATAAAGGAAAATCTTGACAATTATCAGTGGTGCCCAGACCTTGTCATACCATTATATAATGTATGTATAATGTAATGAATGTATAATGATACTTTGGGGGGGTTCAACTGCCCACAGAAAGTCAAAAACCCACAAAATGTTGGCGTATGCCAAGATGATATTATGATATGATATATGGGCGGCACAGCGGTCGAGTGGTCAGCGCGCAGACCTCACAGCTAGGAGACCAGGATTCAATTCCACCCTCGGCCATCTCTGTGTGGAGTTTGCATGTTCTCCCCGTGCATGCGTGGGTTTTCTCCGGGTACTCCGGTTTCCTCCCACATTCCAAAAACATGCTAGGTTAATTGGCGACTCCAAATTGTCCATAATTATCAATGTGAGTGTGAATGGTTGTTTGTCTATATGTGGCCTGTGATTGGCTGGCCACCAGTCCAGGGTGTACCCCGCCTCTCGGCCAAAGACAGCTGGGATAGGCTCCAGCACCCCCCGTGACCCTCGTGAGGAAAAGCGGTAGAGAAGGAAAGGAGGAAGGAATATGATATTATCAAAGTCTTAATTCATAACTGCCTTGGCTATGACACGCTAGATGGTAAGTGTGGTGTCTGTTGTAGCATGCATCAATAAATCCAAAGGCTCATCTTTCATTACAGTGTCACTAAGAATTTTTGAATAATAATATGGGTTTTCCTGCCAAATTGCTACCTAAAAAAACAATGCTGTCACTCCTCTTCAGCTCTGTGCCGTGTACATAGAGCCGTCAGTGGCTATCTCTGACAGTAAAACATATACTCATCACAGCACAATATCAGTCAATGTTATTGTGCTGCTGTTGGGAATATGTCACTTCATTCGCATGCGTTCATGGCTGTGTTTGTTTGAGCCTAGTTGAAAGTGTTCACAACGTGAATTACTAGCGCAACATGGCTCGCTGTCACTCATCTTTCTGGCCTATATCCTGCAGTCGATCTGTCAGTTTCAGTAAGTATGTGTATTTATCTAGTGTGCAAATCTTGGAATAATAGTATGGGGTTAAGATTTAGGTGTTAAAATGTCAAAGTTGTGCAATGTTCATTCTTTCATTCATTCATTTTCTACCACTTATCCTCACAAGGGTCGTGGGGGTGCTGGAGCCTATCCCAGCTGTCTTCGGGCGAGAGGCGGGGTACACCCTGGACTGGTCGCCAGCCAATCACAAGGCTTGGGACTTGGGAGTTGGGACTAAATTAAAACCATTAATAATATTTAGAGGATGTTATGTACTATTATTATTGTTTTTGTAAGGGTCTGTACCTTTGTCACCCTTTCTGCCTCATTGCTGTCATGGCAACTTGAAGTCGACATCAACTTTATCGATTATCCGATCGTCGGCATTCATTGATTTAGTCAGTGATGGTCTCCGTGGCAACTGTTTATCTTTCTGGAATGGTTAAGACTTAAGACTGATGTTTACTAAAGCAACACATGTAGTTAATGCTAAGAAGTCACTTCTTATAATGTTCATTCATTCATTCATTTTCTACCCCTTATCCTCATAAGGGTGCTGGAGCCTATCCCAGCTGTCCTCGGGCGAGAGGCGGGGTACACCCTGGACTGGTCGCCAGCCAATCACAGGGCACATATAGACAAACAACCATTCACACTCACATTCATACCTATGGACAATTTGGAGTCGTCAATTAACCTAGCATGTTTTTGGAATATGGTAGGAAACCGGAGTACCCGGAGAAAACCCACGCATGCACGGGGAGAACATGCAAATTCTCCACAAACATGGCCGAGTTGAACTGAATTGAACTTGGGTTTCCTAGCTGTGAGGCCTGCACACTAACCACTCGGTCGCCATGCAGCCCTTGTGCAATGTTGAGTGTTAATAACTGAAATGACTAGTAGGGTATAGTAAGTATAATAAATCAGTGTTAACTTAAATATATATATATATATATATATTGTACTCCACCTTGGATGGATACATTTTGAGCGGAAGTAGAATAATTTTCATGCGAACACACAATTAGCACAAAGCGAAAAACCGGATTTAACAAGTAAGTTGATAATCGCCGTTGCAGGACCAATTAAGTCTGATTGCGGATGTTTATGGGAATTTTGTCAAGTTGTCAAGTTCAACGAGTTCTGGTTGTGACATCACAGCCAAGATGGTGGCAATTCAGGAAACTCGCCAGCAGTATTACACAAATGTTTTATTAAATGAGTGCTTTTTTATTGTTGTTTTTTTAAACTGTTTTGGTGTCACCAGCACTTTAATCTTCTGTTAGTTTAGCAGTGATCTTTATGGACTTTATGACTTCATAACATGGTTGTTCAGTCAATGGATGCTTCTGGATGGCTGACCTCTCCTGAGGCAGACACGCTAAACGTTCAACCACGCTCCAGAAGCATCCACAAGAAAGAAGAAGTGAAAACAGATTGGTTGCTGTCCTCCAGCATGGTGTTTGAGGTTCTGTCAGCTGCTATTGAAGGTCATCTCAGTGCCTGGCTTCGAAACGCATCCCGAGGGGGAGGAGCTAAAAGGCCGTTTACTCAGGTTGGACCTGCAGCCCGCCGGGCCCAGTTTGGCACTCTTACCAGCCAAATCTCCCACTGCAGGTTTGTTGGTCACGCAGCCCGGAGCACCGGCCGCCACCTCAACAGCGTCTGCCGCCGCCTCGGGACGGCGTGGGTGGGCCATGGCGGCGGTGCTCGCTTCAACTTTTTACACAAACAACTAAAGAGCCTCCAGAATCAAATGGACTTGTTGGCCTGCGACCTTCACAAGGCTTTTCAACGTGATGATGACATTACTCCTGGAAGGCTGCGTCACCACCATGTGATGTAAGCACATGACTGGCTGGTCTTTATCTCATGAACCGACATCTTTGTTTCATCAACATCATCATGTGACCTCCAAACAAAAACAGTTCATTAAGATGAAAAAGGAAATTGACATGCACATGATGATGATGATGGATTGGACTTTCCCAGTCACTGTGGCCTCACGCTAGCGTGCATGTGTTTGTCAGTACTGCCTGCTTCCACTGGGGGCACTAATGGGCCCTCAACTGCAAGATTTCTATCACTGAAAGAAATAAAAGTGTATTTGTCTTCATGGTGGTTGCTCTGGTTCTGTTGAGTGAGGACACGCATGTAAATGTGTTTGACAGTCGAGAAGGGATGAGGGTGAATGTCACAAGCTTGACTTTTCATCCCTTCATGCACGGTTTGTTCAGCAGAACTTAAAATTCTTCTTGCTTGGTTTACTGAGCACAGACACTTGGGTCAAACTGCGACTCGCTGGAGCTTCTGGTCCCAGCTGAGCACTCCACTGCCTTATTATTGTGTGTGTGTGTGTGTGTGCATGTGTGTGTGTGTAATGTGCTGATAGCTGCTCTTCTCCTGCTTGTTCCTGTCCAAACAAGCTGTGGTTCTGTTCTACAGGGCACAATAAGAGCCAGCAGCTGCAATAATTTGCTGTTGTAATCGTCTCTCTTGTAATTTGTCCCACTCGTCTTCATCCTGAAGGGCTTTTGGAGAGCACTCGGCCACACATTAGCACACTTTACACGCCATCATCAGCCCACCATCTCACCCGCTTTCACTTTCATTTTGCTCTTCTAGTGTGGATGTCTGCGTGGCTCAGGAGGGCCAGGCTGGCTAACGATGGTGCTAACCAGCAAAAGGTGAGGAAGCTCGCAGGTAAACGTCTGCTGTCGTTAAGGATTGATTGTGTGTAACATTAGCATCATCATTGTAGAGGTCATTAATGAGGCATTCAATGAAGACTGTAGATGGCTTGGAGACCACAGCGCCACCTTGTGACTAATCACTGGTCATTGGGTCTCACTCTTAACACATGCCTGCTACTTACAGTTTTTCTCCATTGTTTAAACACATTTTCTGAAAGGATGCCTCATATTCTCAGAACTCTACACACAAATCCAAAAATCACTCACACATTTCTGAAAACTCCTCAATTCTCCTGCAAAATGAAACTTTACATCCAAAACAGTCTTCATTCTTCTCAAAATGGTGTTTTGTCTCCAAATGACGCACACAAGCCACTATATGAACAAACATTTATATGAATCAGTTGAACACTGATGTGCTCAGTGTAAAACACTGTGATTACATAAAATTCATCATGACTTGGGCCTTTTTGTGTTCAGTGTGACACTTCTTGCAAAATATTTTAGAATTGTTTTTTTTTTTTTTGGTATTTTTTTTACTCAGAACACAAAATTACACAGAAATATATATTTTTATTTTTCACAGAAAAACAATCTACAAAGTGTTCATCACAGCCAACACAAAATTCCACATACAGTGGTCTGCAGCTAAATGTATACAGCTTCAGTTAAAGAAATGATAATAATCATAAACAAAAAATCAATAACAAAGCAAAAGACTATGCTGCATCACGTCTTCTGTTTGGGTCAGGCCACAGCACCTCATCTACATCACATGCAAGGTTTTCTCTGGCCAAGCAGCGGGAAAATATTGCTTAGCGTGGTGAATCCAGCCATGCAAAGCATCACTGGAATCTCTCCACATGCATTTTCCATAGCTTGGAGAAGGGGATTTGTGTGTTTGTGGATTTCTGACCCTTTGCCCAGCCTCCCTCATTGTTAGACCGCTAATTGTAAAAATGTGTGACAGGTGTTTACCCATGTGATGAGTCAGTGTGAATAATAGGAATATTAATTTGACTGTTTTGAGTGGCATTGTGTTTTTTGTGAAAACAAGAAGTTTACTTCATGAAAATTGTGCCAAAACTCAGAGAATTGTGTGTAGTGTTTTGAAAAAAGTGTGTTGTAGATCTGCAGTCTGAGTGTAAAGCAGGAATTGTGCTTATAGTTTAGCAGACTTGGTTCATGGAGTTGGTGCCTTGGTTATATGTTGTGGTCATTGGGTCTCAGGCATCACAAATTGTGTGTAAACAATCGAGAAAAACTGTAAATGGACCAGCTGCTCCTAATTAGCATAGGAAACCTGTTACCTATATAAGGACATGATGTTCTTGACCAGTCCAGTCCAGTTCTGCCCCCCCATGGTTCTATTTACATCAGTACAAACCTCATCTGTCTTGTCTGTGATAGAGGTTGCTGTCAGTTTTGGAGTAGACGATAGTCTTCATGGTTCTTAAATTTATAACACGTCCTTCCCGAGTCAAGTCTGACCTTTCACTTTGTGGTCCAAAGCATGCGTCCTCTGACATCGATCGAAACCTACGTAGATTCCACGATGACGGAATGACCCTGCAAACCCTGAATCAGCTTCTCTCTCCATTAACTTCTCATCACCATTACCTCCATTCCATCAGCTCAGGTGCGTGCATAACGATGTTGAGAAGCGACGCCCTGTAAAATGTGACATCAGTAAACGACCATTACTCACGAGGGCTGGCGGTGGGGGGGCAGGTGCGACAGTGTGACAGATGCTAAAAAGCTGAAGCTCTTAATGTGTGTCTGCTCTCTAATGGAGCTAAGAAATTAAACTAATGGAATGTTTGTCATTCTAATGGACTCCTGCCTTTGCCTCCAGTTATTAGTCAGTGTCCAAATGAGGCAATGCTGACAATTTATCCAGACTCCTAAACAGCCTGCGTTCCCGACAAGAAAGAATGCAGCCACAACATCCATCATCACAAGCATCGTCTTCATCCTCGGTCTAACATATTGCTGTATCTCAATTGGTGCACTTGTGTACTTACACTTAGTCTTTTGAGTGCATGCACACTGACAATTACGGTGCAAAAGCAGTGTAATGTCAGTACCCGGATGTACTGAAACGCTCAAAATAGCTCAAAAGTCACCATTTTTGGCTAGCAGTGGAAGCGGCGGGACTAACTTAAATAATGGTGACATTAATTTTAATGACTATTGTACAATGGAGAAGTGAGGAAAAATGGTATATGTTTTATGCGACGATACAAATGTTGGCAATAATGCTACATCAAGTAGTGAAAAGGTGAAAAAGGAGAGGAGAAAAAGGAAAAGGTCAATTTTGTGATTGTCATTTTAGTAATGGATTTGGGATAGCACTTCACTCAAAATTCAAACACTTAATTAAAAGAATGAATTAAAGATGAATTAAACAAATATAAAAGCATTTTTAAGAAGCAAAAAAAAATTGAAAGTACAAATTTCCAAAATACTTCAGTTCAAAATGCATAAAATATACCGAAGGACTTTAAAACCCGGAGAACCCGGAGAAAACCCATGCATGCACGGGGTCTAGTGCAGACCTCACAGCTAGGAGACCAGGGTTCAATTCCACCCTCGGCCATCTCTATGTGGAGTTTGCATGTTCTCCCCGTGCATGCGTGGGTTTTCTCCGGGTACTCCGGTTTCCTCCCACATTCCAAAAACATGCTAGGTTAATCGGTGACTCCAAATTGTCCATAGGTATGAATGTGAGTGTGAATGGTTGTTTGTCTATATGTGCCCTGTGATTGGCTGGCAACCCCGCGTCTCGCTCGACGTCAGCTGGGATGGGCTCCAGCATACCCCTGTAACTGTAGTGAGGATAAGTGGTATAAAAATGGATGGATGGATTTTTTTTTATATATATTTCACACAGCCAGAAAAAGTTCCCAGTTCACAGCATACTTATTGAAGTGTACTGCCAAAAGTGTTATGTACCCTATCTCAAATTGAATATTGTAGTTGTTGTGCAATGTATTGGAAATGACGATGATGCAATATTTACCTTCTTTTCCTTCTTGTCTCCTTTTTAATGGTGATTTGGAACCACTCGACATAGTCCTTCTCCTGCTATGTAGCCAAATGGCGACTATTGAGGGTCATTGGTGTGTTTTGAGTACAGCATCCAGCTACAGCATTTTGCTGTACTTGTCAGTGTGAACGCACTTATGCACTCAAAAGACCAAGTGTAAGTACTCAAGACTAAGACGCAGCCCCACCCTGAGATGGTGACTGAGAGACATCTTCATCCATTTGTATGGGTACCAGACTTTTCTGCTGAAAACTGATCACAACTGTGAATTAAAAAAAAGTAGTTTTCATCTTATCATTGTGGCGCTGTCCTCGAAGGTTCTGCTTTTGCAGCCTTGACATTTGACCTTTACAACTTGACAGCTTGAACTTCAGTTTTACCTTTTATGTGTTGTTTGTCATGCGGTCCAGAAGGGACCACATGTACATGTACATCTCATAACAACATCCCTATTGCTCTTCACTGTGGTCTCCCCTCATGCTCTTTCACATGATTGTAGCTTCAAGTGCTGCCCGTGGCCTTTCTGCAGCTTCATGACATGATTACGTAATGCTGTATGTTTGCTTCATGTGCACGGAGACGTGCATGGCAATGTGCACGCTGACATCCGTTTATCAGTAATGAGACCAACAGCGTGAAGCAGCGAAACGGTAGCGAATCAGCACAAAAGTGTGAAATGTGCTTTTCCATAGATGGATTATGGAAATGTTCTGGTTGTTTCCAGGCATATGCCCAGATGGGAAGGGGGAGGAGCTTCATTGTATTCATTCGTGAGTTCGTCATCAACAGTAAACTTGTTATAAATGTAAGAAAAGGAACATTACAATTTAAAATGACTGACAAAGACACTGCAAGCAAGAGCCATTAATGAGTCAAAGAAGTTTGCAGGATAACATTTACTTAACTTTGAACATGTCAATGCCGTGATATTAGTTTAACTTTTGTTAATATTGCATTCCATACTTCAGAATTTTTTTTTTTGTGTATTCAGTGTCAACTCACTTTTCTTTATTTGAGACATATCATTATTATAATATATTATTATATACAGTATTTATGTTATTTTAATTATTATTACTTAATCATGTTTAAGTTTAAGGTCATGTAGCAAACAACAAATCACGTGATTTTCAGGGTAGTTCAGGTGTTACGTGTATATTTAAAACTTGCGATCTGCTCCCTGAGTGGCTGGCTGCAGTTAAAAAGGGGCGGTCTCATCCAGACATTTAACATCTGGACGAGAAGCGAGCCGCGCGAGCCAGGTGGAAAAAAAGTTGTGCGGCCCAATCAGAAAGGAGATTTAAACGTTTACTCGCATGTGTTTGGCCGAAGCTGCTGTCAAGCTTGAGCAAGGGGGCGTGGCCTGAGGCGCTGCCCTGCTGTGTTCTTGTCAGTTGTCTTCAGTCTCCTCAGAGAGGACACTTTAGGAAGCATCTAGCGACTTGCAAATCTACGCTTTGTAATCGAACACTCGGACCTTCTGCTCGCGCGGCTCCACCAAGGTAAGAACAACACTTTGACACTTCATGTTCAGCTTCGTCTTTGCTGTTCGCTGCTTTTTCCTTCTTTTTCTCCTGCGCGCGTGCACATGCTGGCGCGAGAAGCTGTGTATAGTATATATTGGCGTGCGCGTGCTCTCCCTTGCTGACACGCGCAGTCGTGCCCGCGAGCTCTGCAACTTTGCGCACAGTGTGACGATGGTGATGAAAATGATGATGATGTGTCCACTGTGCACGCTTCGTGGTGATTGTGTTGTTTTCCTGTGATACACTCCTTATCTCGTGTGTTTAGATGATGTTTGTGTGTGGACCTGGCAGGTCCAGGCGATGATCTCATTGTTCTTTGTGCTGTTGCTGCTGTGTGCTGCACAAAAAGGTGCACAAACATCTTAATGGTGCTGAGAACAGGTCGGAGCTGTCGTGCGCGCGCGCCAGACTTCGCTTGTCGACAATGAACGCGCCTGTTTTTTTTGGGTTTTTTTTGCAATAAAGTCATTGCTGCTGCACAAGTTGTCATTCTTGGCGGGTCGGGGCCAGACTGTGTTTGGACCTGGTCTTGCTGGATCGCAGCTGCTGCAGTCCCATCACAACAGGATGCTCTCCTCTGAGGGTCCACTTTATGTTTGTGTTGTTTTTGTGGCCCTTCTTTGTCAAGCTGGGAATGTTCCACATTTCATGTAGTATCAGAGCCGTAACAGAGGCGGGACAAGGCGGAGATGTGTTCCCTGCAATGTCACGACTGGAGAGTGTGTTTAAGACTCAAGCAATCAACACAGTCTGTCAAGTATTTTACACGACAGATGTTGTCATGTATGTGTGGCAGTATTCCGCTTTGCTGGGTTCTGTGTTTAAGGCACATAATGTTAGGTGCAGGGATATCCAAGGTGCGGGGCAGGGGCCGTTTGCAGCCTGAAGCATGTTCAGGAAGAAAAAAAAAGTTGAAATGTTGACGCTAATAACACAAATCTGTATTGTAGACTGTTTTTATCTGTAACGTCTCAGCTTGTTGAACTGTTTTTAGCCTTTTCTGCTAAATTGAAACATCAAAATCACCCAGCATCCTTTAATTTTTCAGTAGGCAGTCCTCAGAAAAAAAGTTTGGGCACCCCCACTGTGATGAATTTATTCATTCACTCATTCATCCATCATGCTTGCATGTCGTATTATTACTCAGCTTGTGTTAGCATGTGACATACACATTGACATCACATGATGTTCCGGCTCCTTTTGCACCCGCTGTTCTCTGTGCTCTGATTGGTTGCTTCCCCGGCAAGCGTAGCCAACGAAGCGTTTCATCCCGTGTATAATTTTATTTCCCATTTCCATTCTGCCATTTGCTTTCCGTTTGCAATAGCGAGGTCGTCGTCTGCGGGGCTCCCGTGTGTGCAGATGGCATCTCCTTAACGACCCTCAGGGTAATGGTGGTTGAAATGGGCTCGAAGCGGGCTGAGGACTCGGGATGGGGGCGGGCCCTGGGGGGACATTGAGCGGTCCTCAGTCAGATAATGTGCCAATGTGCACGACATGGGCGTGCGTGGTAGTTTGGAGCAGTGGCAGGAAACACGGAAGCATTTCAAGCTCTGTAAAACAGGAAGTTACTGAAGTGCTTTTATACTCGCGGGAAAAGAAAGTCCCGTGCTGTGTCTCACGTGGAATTCCTTGAAAGTACATTTCAAGAAGTATACTTTGTACTGCGTTGGTTGATATTTTTTATATACCGGTTTAGATTCTTCCAATGATGAAAATGACTTATACCGGGATAAACGAAAACAAGCAGAAACATAAGATGAGTCAAATGCTGTCATTGAGAGGAGAAGGAACATTCGTGTGGGGAAGTATTTACCCGGCGGACCTCTCGACCTAAACAGGTGGAAATGGTGATAAACGGCGACAAAAGTTGTCCGAATCTCCTCTTACAGAGCGTGAATGGAAGCTAGCAGGGGTTAGCTAAGTGTTTGGTTGTGTGTGTGTGAACTCGTGCTCGGTGAGTATAGTTTGACAGAGTAGATTTGTGACTTTGACAGCGTAGTGATGTCCCAAATCAATTTCATTGATTGGAAATTTGGAAATATGATCACAATATATCACAACTGGACTATTCAGGTTACCTTCTTCTTCTCTCCTTTTTATTGGTGAACTGCAACTTCCGTCTTTGTGCACTTACCATTGTATGTGAGTGTTTTGGCATTCGTCATATAGCACCCGCTCTGAGTTCATAGCGAGGCCGCAGGAGGAGGAGGAAGAGATGGTGCGAGGCTGCGGACCACAGAGCTGGCAAAGGGTCCGCTCAGACTGGCTGACGTCCTGCAGAAACATGAAGCTCTGCTGGGCTCGCCAGCCTATCATGTGATGTCTTTGTCGTGGGGAGGACACCCCAGGTGATGTGAATGCATGGAGGGGCTTCGGCGGCCACAAGGACCTCCTCTTGGCCTCAGCTTGTTGTTCAATGGCGGCAGCGGTCACAAACTGAACCCGAGTCAGTTTTCACACACTGAGGAGTGTGATTGGACCTTGTCTGCATTCTTACCTGATGACTAAGTGCTCTACCCACTAGCCACCTCCATGTCGTTTATTTAAAACCTCATAAGATGAAGACATCACCGCACGCTCTCTTGCTCGCTCGCTCGCTCTAATGGAGGAAAGGTCTGGAAAAAAGGAAATGGCCTCAGGCATACATTCTGCTTATTGATTGGTTTGTTGCTCCAAATGAAGCCTTCATCACACCACGATGAAGGCAAAGCTGACGCAGCGATGATGGGTGGAATTATCGCTAAAACAAACTAATGCAGTATTTTCTCAGTATTTTCTCAGTGGGCACTTCATTAGGTACGCTTTGAATGTTCTATATCATCACATTCATGCTTATTCTTCTCACTCCTCACTTTTGAGGTGTTAGAGGTTGAGTTGAGGATGAGGATTGTGTTGTGATTGACAGTTGTCATGTGGTGAGTCAGCGGGATTGAAAATAAACTAATGCAGTATTTTCTCAGTGGGCACTTCATTAGGTACGCTTCGAATGTTCCATATAATCACATTCATGCTTATTCTTCTCACTCCTCACTTTTGAGGAGCTAGAGGTTGAGTTGAGGATGAGGATTGTGTTGTGATTGACAGTTGTCATGTGGTGAGTCAGCGGGATTTATCCAAAGTCAGGCTGCTTCAGGTCCAAAAGTTTGAGGAGTTGAAGAAGACATTTGTAAAGTTTTGCCTTTGACAGTGTCTGGCTGCAATTGTCTGGCTCGTCACATCTCTGCTAAAGCAATTAGCATCACAGCGTGAAGGGGGAGAGCGGGGGTGGGAGGGTGTTGCTGGAGGGGAGGGGTGCTTGTAGTGCAGAAGTCCTTGTGAGTCATGATCCTTTATGATCCTTTCATTGTTGCTCATTGCTCTTCCCCAAAATGAAGCTTTTTATGCTCCTGAGATGTGAAACCAAGCAAGAAATTAACTCCTCCTCCCCCCCAACCTCAATGTGTGCCTCCTTCCCCGTCACATACTACATTTAAGTGCTCTTTTAATGAGGCACAAACCTATATCTTGTTTGCAGATCTTCTTAAATAAGCCCATGTCCACACTGATAACATTTTCACTCAATACGCAAATGTTTTCTTTTGCGTGCCTGCAGCACAGTCGTTTAGATGCCACAATGTCCGTCTCTGTCTACTCTGCTGCAGTCACACTACAGGCTTGTGTTCATGTTACGTAAATTCATGAATTTCTTGGCACTGCAATCTTCTGAGATGCTATCACTGTCAGTCAGTCCTCCATAGTTAGGACACAAATCCAATGCGATACACAGCAATACACTAAACACACAGTGGCCCTAAAGTGTGGACACATAAGCAAAAATACATATACAGTAATGCTTCATTCACAGTTCGCAGTTAATTGGTCCCAGACCTGACCGTGATAAGTGAATTTCCGCAAAGGATTCCTTGGGGGGGGGGACTCCATGATGGACGAGTGGTTAGCACATGCTTGCCCCGCTTGGGCATCTCTGTGTGGAGTTTGCATGTTCTCCCCGTTCTCTTCTCTTCTGTTTTTTTTGCTCCCACATTCCAAAAACATGCTCGACTAATTGGCGACTCCAAATTGTTGAAGCATGGCGGAATAGCAATGTCTGACTTTCATTGTTTCCTAGATTTTTAAACATTTTTAACACTATTTTTTGGGCTACATGGCGGGCAGGCCTCACAGCTAGGAGACCCAAATTCAATTCTACCCTCGGTGGAAAAACCTCTGGGTTTTCTCCAGGGACTCCGGTTTCTTCCCACATTCCAAAAACATGCTAGGTTAATTGGCGACTCCAAATTGTCCATAGGTATGAATGTGAGTGTGAATGGTTGTTTGTCTATATGTGCCCTGTGACTGGCTGGCGACCAGTCCAGGGTGTACTCCGCCTCTCGCCCGAAGACAGCTGGGATAGGCTCCAGCACCCCAAATACCATGAGGATAAGCGGTAGAAAATGAATGAGTGAATAATAAAGTCAAAGAACAATTCCTGACACCTGGTAATTCACAATTTGAAACATCTTCTTAATTCCTTGCAGTAACGTGCGGTCAGGGGAGGCAGGTGAAGTGAGTAATTGTCAATTGAACTTTATTATAAATGTATTTTTTTTACGATTCCAATTGTTTAAAAAAATCGCTGAATTTGCACATTTCCTGATCAAATACAGGGGAGAATACAGAGTACTACAGCAGAGAGGCTGCAGTGTGCATGCCTGCCGACTGAGTGCACACTGAGTTGGAGCAGGTGTGTGTTTATCATCGTGTCGCCCGTAATATAATGGTGTAGAAACATTTATTATACACCATTAATTTCTACAGCCCGTGCAATGTCACGAATGTAAGTGTGACATCATTATCCTTGCTAATCGGACAATAAAATATATTGAAATGTCATACGTACCGATGCATGGGAGATGCTTGGCACTGATGAGTATAAGTGATGAATAATTTTACACTAACCTGACACCTGCAAATTGTATGAAATATCATTTGACTTTCTGGCATCTTTGTTAAGATATTGTACCTGGCTCTCACTGCCTCCCTTGCGGCAGCTGACTAGCTCTCTTTTGTCCCACATGAGCTATAAGTGGCTATCACATGCATGAGGTATACTACATGGTAACTTACTCTTTTAAAGCATCACTTAACAATTTTGCTCGCTTGTTATCATTATAATACTTATGGCTTGTCTTCAAAACACTACATGTGTTTCTTGTTGTTCGACATAAACACGTAGTGTGTCCAGCTTTAAGATAGCGATGCTATCACAGCTTGCCGGACATCGTGACTCCACTGTTTTCAGCAGGTTTTTAAATCCATTATTTCCACTGCTGCAACGGGGACCATATCTTTTAGCAATGTGAAAGAACACCTCTTTATAATAGCACAACACTTTGATTTTCCTTTCATGGAGGAACGCAACAGGAAAAAGAAGCAAGCACGTGACCTTTGCGTTGTGGCAGGAGTTGTGCAGCCAGCGCACAGCTTCACACATTCCTCGTATTGGAGTTTGTGCCAACTTTTAAGGTGGTGAAAAATATATTTGTTTGTGCTTTGAATTAGAAGTACCTCCACATTACTGAGCTGCTGCCTTTTCTTTGCTGATTAATTCTTCCACCACAAATGCTGTTGCTTCAACTAAGCTGCCGGGATTCTGCTCCACCAATCCAGTCTCTGTGAGTAGGAACCATAAGGTTGTTTTTGATATGTGTATTACTGTTGATTCTGCTCTGGTGTCTCGTCTGGTTGGAGTTTGCACACATGCTGTGTGTCTTCTGTGGCGCTTGAATCATTTCTTCTTCATGTGAAGAGGGCCTGAGATGTAGGCCATGCTGACCTTTGACCTTAATAATAGTTTCAGTGTGACTTGGAAGGAGTCAAGATGACCGCCACACGTTTCCTCTGTAACGTATAGCAGCATAGAGGAAGGTGTTAAATGAGCATCTTTGAAGCGTGTATGTTTTATTAGTGCTGCATCCATACTTCATATTTTATTGCTCCACCATATGTGCACAATATTTGCCTTGGAAGTCTCCTCCTCCTCCTCCTCCTCCTCCTCCTCCTCCTGGCTGCTCGCCATCACTCTCAGGCTATTTTTAAACACATATTTGGGAGAGGGGGTGTTATCTGGAGGAGGAGGGGGTTCAGTTGGTGTCACATGAATTCCGACCAGGCATCTGTCCAGCCCTCCTCTTCAAGAAGAAGTGTGAGATGTTAAGTTGTCTTTTAAAGAAGACACACAGGGAAAAGAAAACAACATTCATAACACATAGGCTGTCTCAATTGTGGTAAGTACAATGTAAGTTATTTGAAAACTTTTAATAAAAAAAAGTTGTATGATGGAGAAGCGGGAGGGCGGAATTGGCACAAATGGGATGGGGCGATCCAAATGTTGGCAATAATGCTCCTTGACGCGGTTGCAATTTAGCATTAAAAAGGAGAAAAGAAGTGACAAAGTACTTAGGACGACATTTACCCACTTTTTCTTCTATTGACCACTTTCAACCACTATGCTATATATGCTAGATCAGGGGTGGGCAAACTACGGCCCGGGGGCCACATCCGGCCCGCCAAGTGTTTGAATACGGCCCGCCCGTTCTTTCCAAAGTATTTCATTTAAGGTCAACATACAACCTGGCATCATGGCTTGAGCCGACACTTTCATGGTTTGGCGGTTTTATCAATTTTGTTATTTCATGCGGTCTGTTGTTTACAAAGTGAAAAAAGGGACACAAGCACATAATAATAATATTAATAATAATAATAATAATAATAAATAATAAATGTATTCTTCTTCTATTATAAATTTATAACGTACTTTACATCAAATAAATGATCTCAAAGTGCACACATAGCAGATTGCATAACACTTTTACAGATACAATAATTTCGTTATTTGATGCGGTCTGTTGTTTACAAAGTGCTCCTGAAAAAAGGGACACAGGCACATAATAATAATAATAATAATAATAATAATAATAATAATAATAATAATAATGATAATAATAATAATAATAATAATAATAATAATAATAATAATAATAATAATAATAATAATAACAATAACAAACAATAATAATATAACATAATAAAAAATATTCTTATTATAAATTTATAACACACTACATCAAATAAATGATCTCAAAGTGCACATATAGAAGATTGCATGACACTTGTACAGATTTAATAATTTTGTTATTTGATGTGGTCTGTTGTTTACAAAGTGCTCCTGAAAAAAGAGACACAAGCATATAATAATAATACAAATAATAATAATAACAAATAATAATAATAATAACAAATAATAATCAATTTATTATAATACATTTATAACTTACTTTACATGAAATAAATGATCTCAAAGTGCCCATATAGCAGATTGCATGACACTTTTACAGATACAATAATTCCAGGTGGACTGTTTCGTGTAAAATATCGAGTGTGGCCCCCCCGTCAATTTTGTTAAATCAATGCGGCCCGCCAGTCAAAAAGTTTGCCCACCCCTGTGCTAGATAGATAGATAGATAGACTCCCTTTATTGTCATTGCACAAAAACACAGTAGTGAAATTGCCAACGAAATGTCGTTGCCTGGCTCCCATATAATAACAGACACAAAAGAAGATAAGTAATAATAAATAATAATAATAATAATAATGTGGAGAATAAATAGATAGAATATGAACAACATAATGTAAAGTGCAGCGTGAACAGTAAATTGCCCAAATAATTTAAATAATTTAAATAAATAATAATAATGTAAGTAAAGGTAGAGGGGCTTGGCATTGAGCAGTCTGATGGCCAGGGGGAAGTAGCTGTCTCTGAACCTGGTCGTCCTACAGCGGATGCTGCAGAGCCTTCTCCCCGATGCCAGGCGAGAGAACAGTCCATGCTGGGGGTGTGTGGGGTCAGAGCAGATCCGATGGGCTCTAGATACACACCGGCTGTTTGCTATGTCCTTAATGGGGGGGAGCTGGGTCCCGATGATCTTCTCCGCTGTCCTCACCACTCTCTGCAGTAACGTCCAGTCCGAGGCCTTGCAGCTCCCAGACCAGACGGAGATGCAGTTGGTCAGCAGGCTCTCGATGGTCCCTCTGTAGAAGGTGGTAAGGATAGGAGGGGAGAGGGAGGCTCTTCTATTAGAAAGGTACGGAAAAAGAGGATTAGTTCTGAACTGGGTTAAAAGCTACTTGGCTGACAAGAAGCAATACGTAAAGCTAGGAGACACACATCTGCAAGTTTATATATTATGTGTCGAGTACCGCAGGGGTCAATACTGGGGCCAAAACTGTTCAACTTGTACATCAATGATATCTCCCAAGTCACAAAAGACTTGGGGTTTTATTTGCGGATGATACCACTGCTCTTTGTTCCGGAGGGAGGACAGAAGAAATCATGAGAAATGTCAGAAGAAATGGTCACATTAAAAAGATGGTTTGATAATAATAGATTGTCCTTGAACCTAAGTAAAACTAAAATCATGCTGTTTTAGTAGCAGCTGAAAGGACACATACCAGCAAATACAAATAGACGGTGTAGACATTGAAAGGGTGAAGGAAAATACATTTCTGGGGATCATAATAGATGAAAATATGAGCTGGAAACCTCATATTACAAATGTACAACATAAGGTGGTGAGAAACACTTCAATATTGAAGAAAGCAAAAAAAATTCTCAATCAAAAATCACTCCACACTCTTGTTCTCTGGTTCTACCATATCTAACTTCTAGATATGCACATATGATATAGATATACGTAGATAAAGTACAAATTTCTACAGTCGCGATTCAATGATAATTCATCCATTCCATTCTCCTCAGCTTATCCGGGTCTGGGTGGCAGGGGCAGCTGTCTCAGTAGTCCAGGAAGTCCAGACTTCCCAGTCCCCGGCCACCTCCTCCAGCTCAACCGGGAGGACGCCAAGGCGTTCCCAGGCCAGCTGTGAGACATAACCCCTCCAGCGTGTCCTAGGTCTGCCCCCGGGTCCTTCCCCAGGCTGGGCATGCCCGGAACACCTCACCAGGGAGGCGTCTGGGAGGCATCCAGACTAGATGCCCGAGCCACCTCAACTGGCTCCTATTGTGAAGGAGAAGCGGCTCTACTCCGAGCCCCTCCTTGATGATTGAGCCCTATCTTTTCGGGTGAGTCCAGCTACCATACAAATGAAACTAATTTCAGCAGCTTGTATACGCAACCTCGTTCTTTCGGTCACGATTAATCATTCATTCATTAATTTTCTCATTTATCCAATTAATCAACATCTGTTTTGGTACTTTACTTAAAAATGAAAGTATCCTCTGCTTCAGCTACATTGCTACTAATACTTCAACAAACAGAAATGCCTGTGCTTGTGATTAAGGAAGATGTAGTCACCCATGCAATTCTGCATATGGAAGATATTTATGACAATCTTAGTTTGTTTACACACACGTGACACCATTCACCTTTTCCCTTCTGTCACTGAAAGTTGGCATATTTGACTCACATAGTGGCTACAAAGGTTATATTCTTTCAGCACAGCAACATGCTGTGAACATACCAAACATACAGCGTTCCCATTCACTTCTGTGAATAAATAGGAGGATGACCATTTTTCTTGGAACACTCGGCCCTCTGCGTCCATTTTTCTCTTTTTTGACAGAGACATATTGGGGTAATGAGGGTGCCAAAGCACATGTTAAATGTGGGAGCTGTATGGTACGATGACGTGGGTAAAAAGAAGGTGGCTGGCTGCACTTTACTTGCTATTACTATTGCGCCATCCAGTTGTCGTAATTATAACAGCAGTTCATTTATTGAAAAATGCATCTTATTTTTAGACATTAGATAAAATCGTCGGACCAGATTAAACCCATCTGTGGGCCTGATTGATTACAGTCCTTCGCCACTTTGTGGTTTGAATTCCTTGGCTTTACTTTATCATGGTTTGTCCAAAATATATGATTAAATCATGCTGTCTTAGTGGTTGAATATGGCCTATTATTAGTAAAACATACGAATAGTTAAGTAAATGTTATTTATTTTATGCCTTAATTTGGGCATTTTCAAGCATAAAAATGTCTAAATGACAACAAATATAAGGAATTCAAAAGACGCATTCAAAGACGTTGACTTAGTATTCTACACTAGGTGTCAGTCATGTTAGTGTAATATTGGTTGTGCCACACACGCACCAGACTAATCCCTAATAAAAATGCCTAAAAATAACATCCATAATCCACAGCCATCTGAAACTCAACTCTGAACCCCCAATGTCACTTCCTATTTGCCAATCACTCTTCTCCCTCGAGAACACATTTATAGTAACACACGAGCATGAGTATGATTTATGCCTTAAATGTCTTATTTTCTGTTATTATGTCTACGATATTGGGTAATACAAGTGTAAAGGTGACTATGGGGTGTTAATTCATGTCTAGAGGGCTATAATAATGTTAAAATGGATTTAGAAGGTCGTAAAAAGGTTTTCTTTGCTTACAAACCTACTCTGCGGAAATTCACTTGTCATGGTTGGGTCTGGGACGAATTAAACAACCTTCAGATTCATCGATAATTGTTTATTGCAGCACTACAAGTTTTATTATGTTTCTTTGTAAATGGTCCCAAAACAATCATGGTGACCCACATTAGTCTTCGCAGGGTGCTGGTCCCTGTATGTTTGTGGGACCAGTGGTCAATGACTTTGTTGTCGTAGGCTAAGCATTGTGATTTATTTGGACTGTAGCTCAGAGAATGACTTTAGTTATCTATAGTTATTGATGTTATCATTTAGAATTTGGATGGGTGTCATTGAAGCCAATGAAGACTGTGGTTGATATGATTGAGATAACATCGTCTGTCTTCATCCAACATTTAATCAGTATGTGACGATAGCGTATCATTGGCTTTGGTCTCTTCACTTGGACACCGAAGGGAGTGTCCGATTGCATCGATTGCATCGATTGCATCCCTCTGGTAGGATATTTCTTTCAAATATGTATCCAGATGTTCCATCAGTGGCCTCAATAGAAGGTTTGACGTCACGATGGATCCTTTCTGTCTTGAATGAAGACTTGCTGCTTGCGTTTAATGTTGTAATTGGTCGTCTCGTGGAAATCAGTCAAGCACCCCCCCACCTCCCCAACCAACTCTCATTTTACCCCTCAATGCAATCCACTTCCTCTGTCAAGCAAATGAGAGGACATGTGCAAAAGACATAGGTCACTCCTTTAGGACTGAGGTCTTTTTAATTAGACAATGTTCTCTTAATGAAGCAGCCGGCTGAATGACTGAGTCCATTTGTGGCCAGCGACGCCTCTTTGTCTCCGCTGGCTTATAGAGGGCCGTCCTCCATGATGTTTTTTCCTCGCCACTGTATTTCCTCCTCTCTTACATTAGCATGATAATGGTCTTTGGAGGAGGCGGGGCAAAGTGGTGAAGAGCCGAATGCACTTATTACAGCGCTGAATGCACCATCAGTTAAACTAACAGCCTGAATTCCGACATTCATCTCCACTATCATGGACCGCCTGTCACTTGCACAGGGAGCTCAAGGCCAAATTATGAGCCACGTCGAGCTCTTCCGAGTCCGCATCCCTCCCTCGGTGTAATTACACTATGCTAATTCTGCCCCCCCATGCACTTTCCATGGCAGGAACAAGGCTTCCCGACGCCTCTCATGTCAGCGTCGACTGACGGAAATGAATAAATGTGTTAGCATAGCACTGCCGCCACCGCTGGAGGGGAGTTAGGGTGGGTGGGGGTCTGAGAGGGGGAGGCTCATCTGGAGAGTCAGAGGTCATAATGCTCCTGGTGAGGAATGGAGCAGGAAAGGATCTTTGTTGGGTTTTATTGAAATTACACATTCCAAATGATCACACAATTAGTTGATGTGTGGCCACACCCCCTTTTCCTGGAAGGATAGTGGTCATTGTCAGCCATTTTATTAGTCAGCATCACGTTGGCCAGATTTTTCACATTCCTGGGATGTCAGGAGCATGAAGGCAATAAACAGGCTCACCGATGGTGAATACTTTCTGCTCATGTTGGCCAAGGGACTCCTCATCAATGAGAAAGTTATTTTTAAAGGTCCAATACAACATTTTTATATGCGCTTAAGCAGGCATAAAATTAGTTGTGTCTCTGTTTTTCACACTTCTATGTAAAGTCCCAGTTGACATGCACTATATGTGGTAGTTCTCAAATAGTGGGCTGTGAGAGGCAGGAAAGACTTTATTAGTGCAGACCTGCCAACGTGTATCATTTTGTTGTACTGAGCATGCAGTTTGCTTCATTGCTGTCCATTTTGTTGCATTTCACTGGTTTCAGTCTGTATAGTACAGATAAATAAATGGATATTATCAGTTTCTCAATGGTATTTCAAATCAGGGGGATGCGAAAACACATTTTCCCCAAATGGGGGCATGACAGACAATAACTTCTCTAATGGCATTGTTGCCTCCTAAACGCAACAGGGCAATTTTGGCCATTTTAGCTGGTTCAGGAAAAAAATGCCTCATGCTAATCGCTAGTGGTGTCTGATCCGATACCAATCTTGCAGCCAGGAAAATTGTCAGATACCAATAGCATGCCAGTATCAGCACATTTGTTTTACATTTTTTGTAGTGTGGAATATTAAAAAAGGCTTAAACAAGTGATATAAGAACAATAATCAACAACTGTAGGTATGAGAAAAACAGACCCACTTATTTCTTTATGCGTCTGGGGTATAGTTTTATAGCAAGGCTAAAGGTATGCAATTAAGCGTTTATACCCAACCGACAGGGGCTAGTCATCTTTTCTGTTGTAACTAATGACTTCTTGTCGTCCCGTGAGTTTTCTGTGTAATGCTGCTTCAAATGCTCAGTGAATGATGATGATCAAACTTCCCCAGTTCAGTGCCACCGCGGGAAACATGTGCATGACAAGTGAACATCCATGCAGGTTCAGCTGCAACCTATTTTTCAGACTTTAACAAAAAATACACATTATCGACATCACTCCTACTTAATACTTAACTTGTTAGTACATGCTGTTGTTGTGGTCACATGGGTTTTACATGTTTATGAATGTAAAGGGGACTATAGGGGTGCTATTTCTAGAGGGCTCTAATAATGTTACAACAATATTTTGAAGGTCCTTAACAGGTTTTCTATTTTCTAACTATGAAAATATAATGAAGTCTAACCAAGGCAGTTTTTCCCATAGAAAATTGTGATAATGCAATTAATCCGCTCCCAAAAATTTTAAGACAAAACATTTTAAAGACTAAATATATACATACATTTAATATCACTTTAAATGTATTTTTCTACATTGATCAGGTTAGAGAGGTAATTTGAATTGTTGAAGTATGTGAACATGTGAAGTATGTGTTTGCCTCTTCCTGTCTTTGTTTAGCTAATGTGATGCATTTGTGGCTGTAATTGTACAAATGTCAGTGTTAGTCGCTATCTTCATCACCTTTCTAAATGTCTGTCATCTCCACGTGTGAAACAAGAAAAGGTCACAAGAAGACTCAGATATACAAATTGACATGTTGTTTCAGGGTGTCAAGTTTTTTTTCATACATTCATGTACACTACAGAGTGTGTAGGAGACTGATGAGCTGTAGATGGAGTTAGTGCATCTTGTGCAAGGATACATATGTATGTAATGTTTCAATAATTGGCTTTTGCCAGGTGGGGTACATTGTGGTTGTCTTCAGCTGTTCGTTTTAAGTCTTTTTTTAATATTCTGCTCACTGGAGATAAACAGTGTTCTAGATAGTAATTTGATTAACTCATTCTCAATAAAGTCATTTTTATCTGACTGTGATCCACCACCAGACTTCCTGCAGGGTTGATCTCACAAGATCAGCCATTAAATCTTCCATAATCAGTGTTGTCCATATTATTTATTGTAGCCACAAACACCCCCACCCCACCCCTGTGTGTGTGTGTGTTGTAAACCTAGAAAAAATACTGTCAACGTGCAGCTTAGACTAATGCTTGAGCTGTTTTTCCAACCAGAATCCGCACAGACTCCTTGCTTCAATAGCTAGTCAGCTGACATTGTCAGGTCACATGACCCAGCCAGAAGTAAAACATCCTGATCCAATCACCAATCTCTGCGCCAATTCTTCTCTTTGCCGCCGTGCCAAGTTGTGGTTTGGAAGTTGGCCTCTTTAAAGAGAGCAGTCGCTGGATGACGGGAGCAGCAATGATGGATGACACGTTGGACGACCAGGACTGAATCCTTGTGGGTCCAACTTAGTGAACCACTTTTTGGTTTTGCTACAAAGCAAACACACAGCTCCAAGGCAGATTGGGGACTGGAACCTCCTAGAAGCTTCTTGTTGTGCACACCAGGCTTCATCTTCCTTTTTGAGGTTTCATGTTTGGATCCGTCCAGCCGTGTTCCTCTCTCCACGGAGGAAGCCCGTCCAAGCATCCCAGCAGGCGGGTTTTGCTTCAACCTGAAGTGGGCCGCCGTCGGCATGCGGCAAGCAGCCAGCTAATTCGAACCATGACTTCTCTCACCGGTCGTCCAGGTCTTGCTACTTGGAATTAGCTGCTCTTGAGGTCAGAACCTCCATCATTCGCATTTGTGCGAGTGGCGGTGTGTTCTGGTGGTGATCCAAGCATCTCACTGCTTCTGACTGCGTCTTCCAAAAAGGTTAATGGAAGATTGTGACCCATCGTTATGCTGGCTACAGACGAGCTCCATCAATTTGTCACATTTAGCAATAACTATCACAATTTGAATTTTATACGTAGAAGACAACTGCTGCATCGTAGTGTTGGACGTTAAAGGTGCAAGTTGATGATTCCTTTCTGGGAATGTTGGAAACTAGGGTTGCACAATTTATGGAAAAAATATCAGTGGACATTTTCTTGCTAAAAATTGAGTGCCGTTCTATAGGGGCGTTTTTCTTTGCATACACACACAACCACATACCATGTTCAGGGTCAAATGCTTACATAAAAAAAAAATTACACACTAGTTTCTCCTCTTGTTCACTTAAAAAAAAAAAACATCCAGTGGTTACTGTCCCGATTTTTCAATTCAATGCCGATATTATCAGCCAATATTAATCTGATCAGCAGAAATCATACAAAGTTTTAATACTTATTTTGTAGTGTGGATGTAAGAAATTGGACCTATTATGCTTTTTCCACTTTTCTGACCTATAAATGAAGTTAGAATTTTGGATTCTAATTTTAAACAATGCCAAAGTTTCAAATAATGAGGTTTTTACATTTGGAAATGATCCCTGAAAGAAGTTTGAGATGGCTCAAAACGCTCAGTTTCCAAAGGCGTGGTAAAACTGCCCCTTTGTGAAGTCACAGAGGGACGGACAGTATGAGAACGTATAAACCAAAGTAAAACTGCTCATGTCAGCATGCAGATGCCGTGCATGTCACTCTGGTCTTGTGCATTCTAATTTCCCGGCTTGTCTGCGAAGACGCGTTTTGCTTTTTACGCATTTTATGAAAACAACCACGCTGTCGCGTGCACATGTGGTCATGTGCCCGTCTGCCGTTTCTCGTTCCTCTCACTTTGGACCGTGCCAGCATTTATGGGAGACTGCTACCCCATGTTACCTGCACACAGGGTAGATTCTAAGCTAAGGTATACAGTGCATTGTAAAAGAGGATTGTGTTTAATTAGTGGAAGTTTTTAATTGCTAAGCTGAATCTAAGCTCGGTACAGTACACTGATTCTCTTTGTGTTCACTAATTGTTCCTTCTTGCAAAGTTGCTTTCTGCATCACAAATGCTCTGGTTGCTTGGGAGACGCCATTTTCTTGATTACGTTGTTGCAATCTGATAAAAGGCACAAAGATATCAGACCAGTCCAATCGTACTTTGGGGTTTTGTGTGCTTTTTAACGATTAAAAAAAAACACTTCTACATTTTGGATCAAAGGTTTCGATTTTTGTTAAGTTTTTGTTACGTGTGAGCCACAAAAGCTTAAAGTTAAATGTTATTTAGTGTTTTCAGGCAAGTTTGGGGTTACTTTTCCATTTTAATATACACAAATACATTGGGGTGTAATAATTATCCGCTAATCATAATCAACACATCAGCCACCTGAAACACCAGAATCGCAATGGTGGCTAGGGCTTGTTCCTATCACCGCGGCATTTGAAAAGTGTGCTTGAGATGACGGCTAGTCAATGGCACATTTCGATCTAACATTGTTTAAAGAGATAATGAATCGATTGAATTGATACTAGGAAATAAAGCATTGGGTTTTAGCCCAGCAGGCTTTATATGGATGTGTGTTTTTAGCACTTTTAATCATTGAATGACTTGATAAAGACATTCAGTTTGTGTCTGATGTCATCGTGCTCCATGTACAGTGCATCCGGAAAGTATTCACAGCGCTTCACTTTTTCTACATTTTGTCATGTTACAGCCTCATTCCAAACTGAATTAAATTAATCTCTTACCTCAAAATTCTACACAAAATACTCCATTATGACAATGTGAAAAAGGTTTTTTTTTTACATGTTTTGAATTTATTAAAAATAGAAAACAAAAAAATCACATTTACATAAGTATTCACAGCCTTTGCCATGAAGCTCAAAATTGAGCTCAGGTGCATCTTTTTTCCACTGATCATCCTTGAGATCTTTCTACAGCTTAATTGGAGTCCACCTGCAGTAAATTCAGTTGATTGGACATGATTTGGAAATATAATAACTGTCTATATAAGGTCCCACAGTTGACTGTGCATGTCAGAGCACAAACACACAAATCTGGGGAAGGATACAGAAACATTTCTGCTGCTTTGAAGGTCCCAATGAGCACAGTGGCCTCCATTATTCATAAATGGAAGACGTTTGGAACCACCAGGACTCTTCCTAGAGCTAGCCGGCCTTCTAAACTGAGAGATCGGGGAAGAAGGGCCTTAGTCAGGGAGGTGACCAAGGCCCCGATGGTCACTCTGTCAGAGCTCCAGCGTTCCTCTGTGGAGAGAGGAGAGCCTTCCAGAAGGACAACCATCTCTGCAGCAATCCACCAATCAGGCCTGTATGGTAGAGTGGCCAGACGAAAGCCACTCCTTAGTAAAAGGAACATGGCAGCCCGTCTGGAATTTGCCAAAAAGCACCTGAATGACTCTCAGACCATGAGAAACAAAATTCTCTGGTCTGATGGCTTTTGTCTGGCCACTCTATCATACAGGCCTGATTGGTGGATTGCTGCAGAGATGGTTGTCCTTCTGGAAGGCTCTCCTCTCTCCACAGAGGAACGCTGGAGCTCTGACAGAGTGACCATCGGGGCCTTGGTCACCTCCCTGACTAAGGCCCTTCTTCCCCGATCGCTCAGTTTAGAAGGCCGGCCAGCTCTGGGAAGAGTCCTGGTGGTTCCAAACGTCTTCCATTTACGAATAATGGAGGCCACTGTGCTCATTGGGACCTTCAAAGCAGCAGAAATGTTTCTGTATCCTTCCCCAGATTTGTGCCTCAAGACAATCCTGTCTCGCAGGTCTACAGACAGTTCTTTTGACTTCATGCTTGGTGTTTGTGCTCTGACATGCACAGTCAACTGTGGGACCTTATATAGACAGTTATTATATTTCCAAATCATGTCCAATCAACTGAATTTACTGCAGGTGGACTCCAATTAAGCTGTAGAAAGATCTCAAGGATGATCAGTGGAAAAAAGATGCACCTGAGCTCAATTTTGAGCTTCATGGCAAAGGCTGTGAATACTTATGTAAATGTGATTTTTTTGTTTTCTATTTTTAATAAATTCAAAACATGTCAAAAAAACCTTTATTCACATTGTCATAATGGAGGATTTTGTGTAGAATTTTGAGGTAAGAGATTAATTTAATTCAGTTTGGAATGAGGCTGTAACATGACAAAATGTAGAAAAAGTGAAGCGCTGTGAATACTTTCCGGATGCACTGTACATGGAGCACGATGACATCAGACACAAACTGAATGTCTTTATCAAGTCATTCAATGATTAAAAGTGCTAAAAACACACATCCATATAAAGCCTGTATGTGGTGGTCATGGGAGTTGTAGTGGACCTGTGAAATACAGTTGATTTATATCTAACTCATCCGCCTTTCTTTGAAACTCCTTTTTATGGGGGCAACATGCAAGTTTTGTATGCCTCTTGAAGGTCCAGTCCAGTAGCAGTGACGCTTGGTGACATCATCATCCAGCACGGCATGTCCAAGTCAAAACACATACAGTATGTGTACATTTGTGTACTCTTGCTAGTTGTTCTACTGTTCTTTCAAATAGCTGCTCTGATCAGGAGGATTATTAGCACAAATGAAAACGCCTTTGCTTCCGTCGGCCCTTACTGGTGAGAAAGTTTTTAGATACCATACCACATTCATTTGCTGAGGAATTTGCATCATGTCCCTCACCTTTGGGTGCAAAGTGCAGTGTTTAGATTGCGGTATTTAAAGTAAATAATTCATCATGGCAAGCATTCTCCGTTCATCCTGATTTTGTATTCCATTTTTAACCCATTTTTTGTATTCATTGATAATTTATTCTTAAGTATAAGTCTGACCTGAACAGTGGTGCAATTTGAACACCATCTTCAACTAAATAAACAGAAAGACGAACAAAAACAATAAGTGGATATTCTTATCAGTCAATTTGTAAATCTTACTGTGGAAGTACTATTTGGTGCGTTTAAGTCTGCTCAGAAATCCCAGAAAATAACCTCAAAACATCTGACTTAAACTTAAATGATGGAATGTCTTTGAACGCAACCCTCATTGTTCATAGTAACACAGAGTGTGATTCAAATGTTCTGTGGCGATACAATAAAACAATAAACACAGTATTAAAAAAAAGATGATGGTGATTAATCATGATTAATTAGTGTGAGTATTGCGATTAATCTGATTAAAATTAGTAATAATTTGACAGCCCTAATAAACAGTATCTAAACAGCAATGGATGTTTCGGTAAGCCGTGGTGTTGCAAAAATCCTTCTTGAAATGCGCAGTGAGGTTGCTCGTATTAAAGTTCTCTGCTTCTGTGGCACCACGGGAAACTTGTGCATGATATGTTTTACACTGAACTGTAACGACTTTTTCAGACTTTAACAAAAGACATAGCTATACAAATGACATCACTTCTGTTTAACATGCTGTTGTGCTCACATGGGTTCTGTATGCTGAATAGGAATAGAATGGAATGGATTGGGACATTCCTAGTTTTCACCAAAAATGTGAGAATTTGAGCAAACGCAAATGCATCACAATACACAAATGTGCGGGGGTTCCACTGGACAAACAAACAAACAAACTCAGCCATATTTGTAGACATTTTTTAGGCTGCATGGTTACTACTATATTATACAGCCTGCAACCATGTATAGAAATATAAAACACCTTCATGGACCAATGAATGGATTGTGATTATGGGAGCTTTGTGGGGGCTTTCATGTTTGCAGGTTCAACAGAACTGCTCATCCATGCTGAGTTTGTGTTCTTTGTTCATCAAGCTACGCTCTGTGCACGTGTGCTGGTGCACGTGTCCATTGTTTTTGCTTGTGGATGTGTTTGGAAGCGTTTCCTTTTTTTTGTCACAAGAGTGCTGAGGTTAAAGGTCACATTGGCATGACGACGGAGGTGTCGCTGTGACACTGACCAATGTGCACAGTGCACACGAGTGAAGCACACGTGTCGTAAACCTGTAGATGGACCGGTGGATAGCTCGTGTGTGCTTGTGGAACGCTAGCGGAGCGGGTCAGTGAGCGCTGATGACAGGTCGCCCCGCGGGATGATGGGAAACAGATGGTGGGCTGGATGCCGCCTGCTGTGACCTTCAACGCTGCCTCAAAGTGACGACAGCTTTGCTTCTCTTTTGTGATTCTGACGTTCTTGATGCACATGTTGTCATCTCAATATGAAGACATCAATACAGCAACAATGCTCTGACCGGACACCATGACATTGTATTTATTTATTTATTTGGCAGGGATAATGCAAAAAATACACATGAAGGGTCCCTATCCTACATTACTTACATCTTATGTATATAAACTGTTGTAGTCTTTTTCTACATGATGTGGACGTGCCATATCATGAAGGTTTTGTGTTTTCACGTATCACTTTCATTTTTATTTTTAGAACTTTGAGATTTTCATGAGAGATTGTGCATTTCTCATGTCACAGCCATATGACCACCACTCAGTACTGGTTGGTAGTTTCTTCTTGAAAATGGCAGCCAGAAAGTGCTTTTTCAGATGTAAGAATTTTGTATATAAACCGCAGTAAGGCAGTAAAGTTAAGATTTTATTTTAGTTTTAGTTTTCGGGGGAGCTAAAGACCTACATCACAGTTTTCATAACATAAGCAGTTCCCAGTTCCCTGGCCGGAATCTGTCAATAGTGTCCCAACCACTATGCATTTTTATAGAGACTGAGGCCCTGTCCATACGGGAATGTTCTTGAGATTTTTGGAAAAAATGTTACGTCTATGTGGGATTAATGTATACATGCATCCAGACAGTAACAGATAACTGAGTGAAAACGATGTAATACTCATGGCGCGCCTGCGTGTGGCGCTGTGAACTGACGTGCAGATGTAATCATGTGACACTCCAAACCTTCGAAGACAGAATGTATGAGCTTACATCCGTCATTACGTTACACTTTCCAAAACCTATCTAGACTTACGATAGGTGGAATTACTTCTGCGAGTCATTGTGGAATATAAAACAACAAAATATCACGAGAATGTCTACTCCAACAGGTAGCTCGTATGCTAGCAGTAAGTCACAAGTACTAAATAGATTGATAATAAAGTGCAGTCAGTAAAGTGCAATTCAAGTAAATGTTGGCAAACACAAATAACTCACCTCTCCTTTCTTAGCTTGAACAATTCATTTACCATGTATTCATATTACACAAAAAACAGGCATCAAATTAAATTTAGGTTTGTGTCAAATAGTACAACATTTTGTACTTTTGTACTTGTCAAATAGTACTATTTGATTAAATAGGTAACAGCTAACAAAAGGAGGCTCCATATTTTTCTCTTTAAGTACTCTGTGCAACATTGCCATCAAATTTTTGGACTGTTCCAAAATGTTCATGTTGTGCTGGTTGTTTAAAAAGGTAAAGTAAATAAATTCAGTAATAAGTAAGTCCTAAAAATAATTGGTCAATAAAAAAAAATGCAGACACAATAGTGGCACGACACAGCAGCAATTCTACCATTAGTAGGGTGCTATGAAATCTGTTTTATTTTTTCCCGAATTTCTTTTTATTTTTTACAAAAAAAAAATTTCCATTGTAATTTTTTCGATTTGTGTTTTTTTACCTTTTACGCTTATTTTACCACCACATAGTGTGTGCTTTTTGTGTCAGTGTCCATACATTTATTTATGAGTTTCATTAATTTTATGTATTTATGTTATAATTTTATACAGTATTTCAGAAATGGACGTATAATCGATATGCTATTGCTACAAAATCCAAGACAAAGTCGTCCATGCAGTTGCAATTGCTTTAATAATGTCAGCTATCTTTTATGACACTTATTTTTATGACACTTATTTTGTGAGCACAATTAGACATGATGTGGATAAAGCACTCTTATTTTGTGTGTGTGTGTGTGTGTTGAGAATGACTTTTGACTGTTGCTAAGCGAGAGTAGCTCCGTGCGTCCTGCATTTCACACACACAGTCAGTGGGCATTCTAAAACGCTTTGTTACATTAACGAGCCATAAAACACAACAAATGCAGCCTGAGTTGCACACACACAGCCATGTTTATTAGCAGATTCCATTTTTATTGGTCAATCCGTCCGTGATTACATTATGGCCAAAATTCTAGGGCACTACAGGAGGTGGACCTGACCCTCGACACCTGACTAATTGCAACACAGTAGTTGTGGTCGGAAGTGGGAGCTGTGGAATCCGAATGTTTTGGTCAAGAGGAGAAGAATGCAGATACTCAAGATTTTATTTATGGAGTATTTTCTAAAAAGAAACTTACTGCATCCCAGTGTGGCATCATAGTATAATTTTAAAAGCCCTTGAAATGAGCAGAACCGGCCCCCATTAGAATAACATCACACATGCATTGCACGTAGGATTTCAAGCCAAGGCTAATTTACAATCCCTGTCCTTGATGAGGCTTTTCAAATTCACAACAAATACACCAGACAAATAAAATAAATGAAACATATTGTCATTAGGTACACACACTAACACTATAGAAATATTTACTTTGAAAAGCATATGCCGGGCAGGCGCTGCAGAATTGCTTCAAGCGAGACAGCTGTGTCTTATTCGTGCAGTGTTTATAGATACGTATTTCTTTATGCTCTTCTATACATGTGGTTGTCACATTTCTCCGTAGTCTCGGCTCTGAATGCAGATTTCTCATTTATTATGAAATGCCCTTTGCACATGTAATGATGTGTATTTACAACTCAATATGTTTGAAAAAAGAATGAGCTTGTATAAAAGTCATGACCGTGAGAATGGAATTCTTCTCTAATGAATTCACTTTAAAGATACTTTTCATACATGAATTATGTATGAAATGTATTTTTAGCTTGACTAAAGGCTTCTCTTATGTATTGTTTGGTGTGGCGACCATCACACGGTGAGATGTTCAGCTCCTCAGGGATTGTCAGCAGCAGGAGGAGGAGATGTCATGACAGGAGAGGAGGTGCAGAGGGTGTCAGGCATGTAATTGGGGTGAGGTGGAGAGGACTTTTGCATGGGTGTCCACATGAGGCTGAGACAGCCTCCTGATTCTTTTATATCTTTCGAACGCACAGAAAAGAGAGACATATTTATTCATGACTAAGTGCAGCTTTCCTTTAATTGTCAAGTGTAAAGAGACCGCTGTTCCATTGTGTAACTTTGTCGCTATTGTTCTCTAAACGCCCTCTGCAGATCCTCCTTGTGTAGAAGGAAAAAAAACAGTAGCGTTAAGCCTTTCCTCACTGCGCTGAACTCCAGCGTGACGTTGTTTGCCATAGTACGACCCTGAGGTGTGTTGCTCCTTTTGGTCAAACAGAAGCTTTGAGTACAATGATGTAAAAGGAATAAAGGCTGACTTCCATCGTGACTGATCACATGTTGGCCAGATTAACAGCTCAATTTTTTTTGTCTGCTCTGAAGTTCAAGCAGCATAAAAAGTTCAGTTAGTCTTGAATCAAGCTGAGGTGTGTTAACTTAAAAGCTGTTTAGAAGCACTTAGTGTCTTAGCCTTTAAGAAGCCATAAGACTTTAAATGTGTTCATATGGCTTTTACTTGACATAAACTAATGAAGTCCCTAAGGTTACGTTCATACTGCTTCCTGAGCCACCACCTCATCATGGTGGTGGAGTTTGCGTCTCCCAGAGATCCTAGGAGCTAAGTTGTCTGCGGCTTTCATGTCCCTGGTAGGGTCCTAGGTGAGGAGTATATGAAGAGTAAAACTAATGGACCTAATTTTCCCTCGCCCGGGCGGGGGTCACCGGAACCTCTCTCAGGAGCCCAGCCTGGAGGTGAGGCACGATGGGAAGCATCATGTTGACTGGGCCTGCATCCATGGGGCCCAGCCGGGCACAGCCCAAAGAGGTAACATGGGTGGTGAGCTCATGGGAGGGGCCAATGGAATCATTTGCAGAGTGAGCTGGGTAGCAACCGAAGGCAGAAACCTTGGCAGTCCAATCTTCGGCTACAGAAGGTAGCTCTTGACACACGGATAGTCACGGATAGTAGAGCAAGGGCTCAGGAACGAGGAACCTGCACGGCTCAGGGCCTTTACTTTAGACCTCATGTGGTCATGGGGGGTCACCGCCTTGGTGAGGAAGTACTGGAGTGTGCTCCCTTAGGGGATTCCTTGTTCTGCTGGGGCATGTTGGCAGCAACAGGGAAACCTGGAAAAGAGTGATCAGGAGGAACGCCCCCCCCCCCCCGCCCCCGATCTGAACCAGAGCAGTGTTTTGTTATCGGGCTTCTGTGCGCATCACACGTTGTCCATAACAAACACCATGCTGAATCATACGAGTGTCCACATGTGCACATGGAATTGGGACACCCTGAACCGCAGCTTGATGATTGACTTTGTGGTCGTGTCGTCGGACTTGCAGCCACATGTAATTCCAGAACCCTTTGGTGAGCACTAGTGGTGAGGGATGCTGTCAAGCTCAAGAAGGAGGCCATGGGACTCTGGAAGTCTGTGGTTCTGGCAGTTGCTGAGGCAAAAACTCGGACATTGGACGAGTTTGGAGAAGCCATGGACGACTAAACGTCATTGAAAACATGTTGCTTTTGAACACTCTGAATTCTTAGCGGAGGAAAAAGCTCCACCTGTTTGTCAGCAGGTGGTTGTGCTGGCTTTGCTCTGCAGTAGACGTCAAAGAACTCATTTTTGCTTTGTAAAATAAAGTTAGATGATGGATTAAAAAGGAGGACGGAGCCATCCTGTCAAACTGTAACATATTTTTCTGCGGTGGACTGATGAAAAGAGACTGCAGGTCCGTTGTGTTCTTGTTAATCCCCCCCGCGGTCGTGACCACACCACAACTGCTGACACACACACAAACGTCGCGGAAATGGCGCCGCCTTCTCTCTGGGCCGGCCCCCGCAGGCTCGGCTAATCCCGCTCTGGTCACGGCGGCGAGATTGCAGCTCGCTCACAGCTCCTCGCTGGGCCAACTTCAAAGTGTCGGCAATGACGCCTCTTTGTGAGGTGGATACTAATGAAGTTCACAGCCGGGAAAAGCAGCCCGCCGTTCACCTCAGCCACTTCCTCTTCTGAGGTGGCTTCTTGAGAGCTTTTGTGTTTAAGCACTTTTGACTGGTGGACATTGCCTCAAAGAAGCATGAAAAGTAGTTGGTGTTTTGGCTTTCTTTTAATTATCACACAATCTAGAATATCATTGCACGCCCACCCTGGTGCACTCAGCGCTTGTCTAACAATGGAATGGAAGTGGAAGGACGAGACATGACTTTGACTTCACAGAACACTTGTAAGACACAAAATACAATGATTAAATGAAACGGTAATACAAAGAACAATTCCCTGTGGTTTTGTTTCACACCGGGGGGCCTCAAGTCAACATTCAAGTCTCAGCAATGAGAGCACTTCACAGCTTATGTTATTTTGTGTTGTATTGTTTGTTCTACTGTCCATTTCATATGAGAAGTTTGTTTCACATGTTCAAGAATACGGTCTTTATTCTTCATGATGGTCGCCACATTTCAGCAGGTTAGACCGGGCATACAGCTAATTTTAATTTACTGACTCTTTATGATGTCTGATTTGACTTTCACTTTTACGTGGTGCCACCTGATGACGCTGCCTTGGGAGTCATAACGGTAAATACAACAAAAGTGACGTCAGTTCGGCAACGCAACTATGTGTTACTCAGCCCGTCCGCTAATGCAGTCATCATCTTTTGTACTGTGTTAATAATTAATGAATAATTAATTAGTGCGTACATAACTGCAAAACGCTAACCTAAAGTGACCACCAAGAAGCTAGCAAACCGGTAGTTTAGCAAAGCTACAAATACAGTCTTACATTCGAATATACTGCTAAAAGACATACATATGGCTCTAATTTTGTAGACCAGGCGCAGCATTGGCGCACCTGCGGGTTCCAACGGTTGTGGCCAGCGCACTTTGCAAATTTTGTGAGCAGCGCAGTCCGGTGGTGCGCCGCGTACCCACGCCTCCATACCTCCCACCAGCGCAAGTGGCAAAGAGGGAGGAGAGAAGGCGTGAGAGGGCGCAGGCTACGCTTTGCCTGTGCCAAGAATAGACCAGGTCGGAGCTGGCGAGCTTTCAGCGCACCTTTGGCGCAGCATTTTCTCATGGAATTGTCACTGCGGCAAGCTGAAAATGTGGACACCTCCCCTGGTGCGCCACCATGCCCATCTCGCCACCCTGCACCACCTTGCGGTGCACCACAAAATTAGAGCTCATAGAGTTAAGATAACATTTTGTTTGCTAGTTCTTCCTGTATTATGGTGCTTTTGTGGTACACTTAGATATCTGCCCAAGTGACTATGTCGTTTTGAATTGGGTTTGTGACCCCATTGAGTTGAATTCAATTGTTGCATAACAAGATTGAATTGAATTGTTAATTATGACTCAGTGTTTATTGAATTTTATTGATACGCATCATCAGTAGGGTAAGACTAACCTGTCTCATGTCGGTCTAAACCCACCTCAGGTTCCCATTAGTTGGTGATCAATACAACAATTAGTGAATTCCGATTCACAGTGATAGGAACAGCCGCAAATGTACTTACAAACTAAAACATGAATTCATGCTCTTTGTAACATACATTCATACATACAACATACATACATTCATATCGATAATGCTGTATGTAGCATTAATTATTTAATTAAGTGACTTGATATCACTAACATCTTTGTAATATTTACTCTGCTGCGAAGAATGTACCACATAGATACATTTATTTTTATATTCTTATTACATGGTGCCTTTTTGGTCTTCTATGGTGCTAAGTGTGTTCCGCAGAACTGTACTTTTAAGGTGAGAAAAATGTTGGTAATTTCAATAAAATTCTAATTAAAAAAGGTAAGGTCAATTTTTTTGTATGGAAAAAGTATCAAACCGTAACACATAGGTATCGAACTGTGAATTATGTATCATTGCACCCATAATGAATGCACATCTTTCTCTTTTCTGTGAGTTCTAAAAGAGTCATTACTGCACGTAATGGGACACACCTACAGTGCATCCGGAAAGTATTCACAGCGCTTCACTTTTTCTACATTTTGTCATGTTACAGCCTCATTCCAAACTGAATTAAATTAATCTCTTACCTCAAAATTCTACACAAAATCCTCCATTATGACAATGTGAATAAAGGTTTTTTTGACATGTTTTGAATTTATTAAAAATAGAAAACAAAAAAATCACATTTACATAAGTATTCACAGCCTTTGCCATGAAGCTCAAAATTGAGCTCAGGTGCATCTTTTTTCCACTGATCATCCTTGAGATCTTTCTACAGCTTAATTGGAGTCCACCTGCAGTAAATTCAGTTGATTGGACATGATTTGGAAATATAATAACTGTCTATATAAGGTCCCACAGTTGACTGTGCATGTCAGAGCACAAACACCAAGCATGAAGTCAAAAGAACTGTCTGTAGACCTGCGAGACAGGATTGTCTTGAGGCACAAATCTGGGGAAGGATACAGAAACATTTCTGCTGCTTTGAAGGTCCCAATGAGCACAGTGGCCTCCATTATTCGTAAATGGAAGACGTTTGGAACCACCAGGACTCTTCCCAGAGCTGGCCGGCCTTCTAAACTGAGCGATCGGGGAAGAAGGGCCTTAGTCAGGGAGGTGACCAAGGCCCCGATGGTCACTCTGTCAGAGCTCCAGCGTTCCTCTGTGGAGAGAGGAGAGCCTTCCAGAAGGACAACCATCTCTGCAGCAATTCACCAATCAGGCCTGTATGGTAGAGTGGCCAGACGAAAGCCATCAGACCAGAGAATTTTGTTTCTCATGGTCTGAGAGTCATTCAGGTGCTTTTTGGCAAATTCCAGACGGGCTGCCATGGGCTGCCATGTTCCTTTTACTAAGGAGTGGCTTTCGTCTGGCCACTCTACCATACAGGCCTGATTGGTGGATTGCTGCAGAGATGGTTGTCCTTCTGGAAGGCTCTCCTCTCTCCACAGAGGAACGCTGGAGCTCTGACAGAGTGACCATCGGGGCCTTGGTCACCTCCCTGACTAAGGCCCTTCTTCCCCGATCTCTCAGTTTAGAAGGCCGGCCAGCTCTAGGAAGAGTCCTGGTGGTTCCAAACGTCTTCCATTTACGAATAATGGAGGCCACTGTGCTCATTGGGACCTTCAAAGCAGCAGAAATGTTTCTGTATCCTTCCCCAGATTTGTGTGTTTGTGCTCTGACATGCACAGTCAACTGTGGGACCTTATATAGACAGTTATTATATTTCCAAATCATGTCCAATCAACTGAATTTACTGCAGGTGGACTCCAATTAAGCTGTAGAAAGATCTCAAGGATGATCAGTGGAAAAAAGATGCACCTGAGCTCAATTTTGAGCTTCATGGCAAAGGCTGTGAATACTTATGTAAATGTGATTTGTTTGTTGTCTATTTTTAATAAATTCAAAACATGTAAAAAAAAAAAACCTTTTTCACATTGTCATAATGGAGTATTTTGTGTAGAATTTTGAGGTAAGAGATTAATTGAATTCAGTTTGGAATGAGGCTGTAACATGACAAAATGTAGAAAAAGTGAAGCGCTGTGAATACTTTCCGGATGCACTGTATGCCGCCTACAAAGCTATTAAAACACCTCTAAAAACCTCCTACAAGGTTTTATGTTTTTATATACGAGCTGTGACCATCTAGTAACAGGTACATTCATGATAACATGTAATACTTACAGTATTTTGCCGTATTCTGGTCCTTTTAAGCATTATCGGAACTTCCTTTTTGGGTGCATTGATTTCACATCCAACATAGAAATGAAGACTTAGCGTTAACGTCTGCAAACTCTAAAACACAGCAGCAGTAGCGGCAGCTCCAATATGTAGTGTGATCTTTTGGTAGTGGCCTGAGGCTTATGTAGGTGCTGATGTTAAGGTAGCCGTTATTTTCTCTCATTCGGTCAACTGTTGCGCACATTTCCATCACCTGCTTCACAGTGTTTACTGCTGGGATAGTGAAAGTAAACATGTCTGACTACAGAACAAGTGATGGTGACGTTCCTTTTAGCACAAAGCCGAAGGGATACCTATGTGAACAGGAATGCACTGATGCCGAACTTTGTCAGATGGAGTTAGAACGGGCAGAGCAAGAAAGAGAGGAGGGACAGATGGACCCACAGCTGTAGCTGTGAGTAGACTATATGTATATATTCACTTTTTTCCATCTTATTATTGCTTTATAATAATATTGTGACTGGAAGCATACTCACAGAACCAGCTTACCATAGCTGACTATAATAATAATGGCAGCCATCATGCCATGCTCTGCTATGCTATGCTATGCTATGTGAGGGCGGGGAAATCAACATTGATGCACTACATTGCCGATCGTGATGTCATACAACTTCATGTCACAAAACTCGAACTATCCCTTTAACGTATGCTAGTAGACATATAGTCATCTTAGACAGTTTACCTACAGTAGCTCATCGTCACTAATATGAGAGGATGACTTTACTTGCACATGACTCCTATATAACTTTGAGAGAGTGATCGAGTGGCTGAATGGTTAATTGACGTGCAGCAGATGCGGCTAAGCTGCTGGGCCGTGTGGATAACCTCTCGTAAAGGAGGATTATGTCATTAAGTGCTGCTTCCCTCCTAGCAGCTGTGATTCATTCCTTTCAGCTGGGCTCGTCAGTAGCGCTTACTTAACAGGAATTTAAGATGCTTCTATCACAAACGCTTACTTTTCACGTGAGCTGTTGTGGAAATGTCGCTGCTTCCTTATTTTAGTCACTCACTGAAAATCTTCCAGTAAATGTTGGAAATGTGAAATCGTGAATTGCTGTTAAAGGTTTGTTCTTTCAAACGTTTCGTTCTGGCTAAACATTTATATTGAAGTGTCAAAGGTGTTGAGTGGTGACATTTTCGTGAATGTAACAACATTGTTGTCATGGCGTTGTTGATTGTTAGCGTCGCTTGGTTTAAACCGCCTTGATTGGGCAGCTGTGGTTGCCCCGGTGACGTCGCCCACCACCACACCACCCCGTGACGCCGAGTGCACACGTACATCGCTCTGCTGCTCGTAAGTGATGTTTACACGTTCCCCGGGCGAGGCATTAAAGAAGATTGCTGGATTAATTGGCAATTTCGGCGCGCCGCAATGAGAAGGTGCTGAACTTCATATTGCCTGACTTTGTTTGAGGGCGCCATTCCACTCGCCATCTTCACGGTTAAAACAAACAAACAGCACAAGGTGACATCTGTTCATTTTGTTTTATGCCGCAAACACGAATGTCAACATAATTACACCGAGAGTCTCACACGATGACTGACTTCATCCTGCATCGTCAGCAGTCTGCATCCTCAGCCTGCGTCTGCTCCACTCTGGAAGGAGCCTCAGATGTGTCTCAATTGGTAGCACATTGGTTCACTCCTGGTGCAACAATTTATATAGATCTGTATTGAACTGTCAAAGTCCCCTCTTGATACGCTGTTTTTATTGTTTTGTTTATTTTAAATTGTAATGTTTAACAGCTAAACTGCATGTGTTTATGAACTGTTATGGTTGAATTAGTTTTGAACATGCATATAAGTTACCCCTGAGTACATCACACATTACAGTCATTTAATTGGTAATAGGCAGTAATAGATGTGGGGCAGCACTCCACTGTCAAAATTCACACACTGAGGAACTAAGCTGACAGTCTAAACCAGGGGTCTCAAACTCAATTTACTTGCGGGCCACTGGAGCTACGGTCTGGGTGAGACTGGGCCACATCAGGTTTTCCCCCCCAAAAAAACAAAAAAAAATGCATTTTTTTTAAAAACAGAAAAATATACAAACTTTTTCAGTGCTTTGGTTCTGATAAAACATTCCACTGTTCTCAAATAGCTTAATTTTTATTTTTCTGCACAAAATAAGATGAAAAATAAACAAATCAAGAATAAAGAAAATCAATCAATCAGTAATAAATAAATATAATAGTAATAATAATAAAACAGCAAATAATAAAAACTTAAGAAACCACATATAGTTGGTGGGTAGACAAATTATTTTTTTCAGATTAAAATGAACAAAGCATTATTAGAGCCCTGTAGACATGACAAAACATGACTATAGTCACATTTATACTCTTTTTATTTACAACATATTGCGCAACTGCAGGGTCTTGAGACACATGCTAACTCACAAACTAGAGAGCTAGCGACCTAAACGGTAGCCTTTAAGTTATTTCCTTTAAACTTAAAAAAGCCAAAAACGTACCTTTTCCACACGGATAGGGAGGATAACTATTAACAGTTATTTAACCTTTAACATGAACATTAATCAAACGTAATAATTTTTTCTGGGTACATGATACCATACAGCATCCATATCAAACTTGCGCGGGCCGCACTAACATTAAACTTTCATATCAAGGCGGGGGCCTCAAACTAGTGTCCTGCAGGCCACATTTGGCCCGCGGGCCGCATGTTTGAGACCCCTGGTCTAAACAGTATACTGTAACAAGTGTACTGATGCAAGTATTTGATTTGAGACAGGGCTTTTCTTGGACATTTGTGTAACGAGATGGCAGTGTCTAAAATGGACTATCGCAATATTTACCTTCTTTTCTCCTGTTTCATGGTGAGTTGAAACCACTCAAATTAGTCCCTCCCCTTCTGCTACGTAGCCAAGATGGCAGCTATCGGTGGTGGAAATTGTCACACTTATGTCAGATTTTTTTTCGTTAGATCTGTTTCCTGTTGAATGCACATGAATGCATTAGAGAGAGCTGCAGGGCGCACTAGTTAATGATGAGTTATTTTGGTTGGATTTTTTAGTTCTATTTAGATCATCTGGGCCTATAGCTGGTTGCTGGTTGGCATTGTTGTTCCTTTCCGTACCTGTGACTCGCCTGTGTCGTGAGGATTCCTGAGCTATTTTCCTGTGACTAAGCTTCTACAACTCCAGCCCTTATTTTTTTACCACTTAGTGTAGTTATTTAGTCATTGACTGCCAGCCATGTTCAGCGAAGAGAGCTCCATATTGCCAGAGTTTTGGGGCATTTTTGCTACAGAACATTGAGCTTTAGGACTACATAAACATTGAAACTATGTAATGAAACTTTAGACTGTGTGTTTTTTCATCAGTTTGTAGCCTTTTGGGGCAGTAGGACATAGGGTGGTTTCAGCAAAACCACCAGATTTTGACCAAAAACCAGAGAAAATTTGCAGAGAAGCAAGACCAGTGACTGACACCATATTTTTTGTTTTAGTGACACCTCAAACATCTCAACAGTTGTTTACTTCTATGAAACAATAAAAACAACACAGGAAAACAAGATTTTGATGGCAAAATAACTGCATTTATCCACCGATTTAGAACATAACACGTTATATATAACATATAACATAATATTCTCATCACCGATGTCACCCCTATCGATGTCTTTGGCAATCAACGTTACTTTTTGAAAAGATTTCTGTAGTCGTCTTTGGCAGTCAATGAGTTAAGGACTTTTATTAATGAGCCCTGCCATCATGCTAGGGTACCGCTTAACCAAATTATTGCACGTCTTTTCCTTCCTTCTCCGCTTGTCTCTTTCACCTTCCTTGCAACCCAACAATCCTCTCCCATTCATGGTTTTCAAATTGTGTCTGTAAAAAGGTGGCCATGGCATCATGAGAAAGAGGCCCGTTAAGCTCCTCAGAAGCGATCAAGGCGTGCTCCATCGTAATTATAGCTAAAACAAGCAGCTCAGGGAAGTTTCAGCACCGCTGGAACGTCATTACTGACAATCTTCCCGGCTTTCATCCGCCGTAGCTAAGTCATTGTGGCACCACGGTACGGCGGTGATTGGCGGGGGAGGGCGAGGAGGACAAGATGATGGAGGAAAGATGCTGCGTGCAAATTGGAGCTTTTTCACCAGGCGGTCATCTTGACATGTGACGTGACGCTGCGTGAAATTTAAGCGTCGTGCTGATGTTCGCCAGCTTCCTGTCAATGCTCGGGACCGGAGGAGTGGATGACGCTAGGCTCCGGTCCTTCACGTCAAAGTCATCAAATCGTTTCCCGCCTAAGTGGCAACCTTGTCAGACATCTTATGACAACGTTGTTGTCCAGAAAAAGCTCCTTGATATGAAAGGAATAACATAATAAAATATGTTTGTCAAGATTTTTGCTGAAACGCAGACTTTGGAGTACATGTAACATGTACAACTACATTTTAGATGTTAGTACTACAGATGTCCCCATCTACATTTTTTGGCTTCTGATCCAAACTGATTTTTTTTGTTGTAGTCTTGGTGATCCATTCCAGTACCAAGCCTTTTTTTCAACGATAATCTTTTGTTCTAAACATGGATTTGTGGAATTGAATATGGTTATGAAAATAGCCTTTCAAAGCATTAAAAATAATGCAACCAAAGTATTTTGAATTTACATTCTTATTACACATTATGACCAACAGTATTGTTTGGCTTTTGTAAGAAACCTCTGTGAGTCAGGTCTCTCATCCAATAAAAGATCAAATTGGAAAAATAGCTTTGCAAAATCCTTTTTAGTTATGGTAATGGTTTAATATTATTTGAACATGCATCAGGTTACAATGGCATCACATAATTCAATTCACAGTTGCACATGTCCAAAAGGAGTAGGAAGAAGCAAAGCATATTCAATCCTACCACTTCCTGCCCCATGTATTTTTTTTAGCTTGGGACTAACCATTTAACATGGTTATAGATATAAATTTGTGGTGTGATTTATCAAAACTGGCGGCACGGCGGTCGAGTGGTTAGCGCGCAGACCTCACAGCTACGAGACCAGGGTTCAATTCCACCCTCGGCCATCTGTGTGTGGAGTTTGCATGTTCTCCCCGTGCATGCGTGGGTTTTCTCCGGGTACTCCGGTTTCCTCCCACATTCCAAAAACATGCTAGGTTAATTGGCGACTCCAAATTGTCCATAGGTATGAATGTGAGTGTGAATGGTTGTTGTCTATGTTGTCTATGTGTCCTGTGATTGGCTGGCAACCAGTCTAGGGTGTACCCCGCCTCTCGCCCGAAGACAGCTGGGATTGGCTCCAGCACCCCCGCGGCCTTCATGAGGAAAAAGCGGTAGAAAATGAATGAATGAATGAATGATTTATCAAAACTTTATCTAAACTTCAACACGATATTAATTTATAGACGATCCACAGTATTAACCAGTTGTTAGAGCGGCATGTCCCATGCAAGTTCTCCGCAACATGACACAGCAGTCGAGGGGGAAATACAGCGGTCGGAGCCTAATGGAGCCTAATAATGGAGCCTAAAGTAAAACGAACTTCACTTCAAAGGATAATGTTGTGTGTTCTTCCTCATGTGGGTGGCGGGAGTCGAGTGGCAACCAGCTTTGAGGTGCATTACCGCACCTAACAAGTTGGTGTGTAGCCCGGATCGGCCCAAACTCGTGGCGGAAGCCGAAATTATCCTCCAATCTTCAAAAATACAGCGGATCATCTGCCGATCCTTAGTTTGTACACGAGTGTGGATGTGCTCCAACCTTTCAAGGTTAAAACTAAAAGTAGCAGCCTTGTTGACAAATTGACAAACACATGCACACACACATGCCTTTTCAAATGCTAATAGTTGTGAACATGTCTGCTGGAGCTCCTGATCCAGAGGTGAACTCTCGTCTTGAGAAGGACAATTTATGGAAGCTCACGCAGAGTCCGAGGCTTTGGCACAGCAGGAAGCCAAAGCTCGTCCTTGTGGTCCATTTCTGGAAAGCACACTGGAACAAAATCCAATTTCTGTTTCTGTTCCCCCCCCAGCCCCCATCCAAAACCTCTTCTTAATAACAATGCACACCCGCACATTACGTGCACATTTATGTCTGTGTACCACAAATATTCCATTTTGGTTAGGCGTGTGTGTGCGTGTGTGTGTATGTTCCTCTGGACTTGAACTTGGATCACATAAAGGAAAACATTCATCACGGTCATGTGTTTAAATCCATGTTTTTATCTGATAGCACGAACCCTGTTAGTAAAACACAGCATAGCAAGCACTTCCATTTGGCTACTACACTTTTTTTTTTTTTTACTTTTCCACTTTTTACTCTTCTACATTGCCAATCCAGGCCTGTGAAAGAGTGACATGCGTGTGCAGGTTGCTGCGTGTTCACCTGCCCGAACACGTTTAACACAGGAATGATGTTGTTACTGAACCTTTATTAGACCAGGAAATACTCATTCCTACTTCCAACATTATACATAAGAGTGCCCTGACAACAATATGCAACATCTAAAAGTCCTAGTTGATGGCCACAGTCTGACTTGAGAACTTTCTATTTGCCTCATTTCCTAAGGATGAAACATATAGCGGGCGGCACGGCGGTTGAGTGGTTAGCGCGCAGACCTCACAGCAAGGAGACCAGGGTTCGATTCCACCCTTGGCCATCTCTGTGTGGAGTTTGCATGTTCTCCCCGTGCATGCGTGGGTTTTCTCCGGGTACTCCGGTTTCCTCCCACATTCCAAAAACATGCTAGGTTAATTGGTGACTCCAAATTGTCCATAGGTATGAATGTGAGTGTGAATGGTTGTTTGTCTATATGTGCCCTGTGATTGGCTGGCAACCAGTCCAGGGTGTACCCCGCCTCTCGCCCAAAGACAGCTGGGATAGGCTCCAGCACCCCCCGCGACCCTCGTGAGAAAAAAGCAGTAGAAAATGAATGAATGAATGAAACATGTAGCGACTGTATGAAAGGAGTATGTCAGTGATGAGGTGTGTGAAGTGTCCACTGATGACTTGTTTGGACATTACTGTATGATTGTAGCTGCACACTTGAACGAGCGTGTTGATTGTTGGTGCTCGTTCGAGAGGGAGTGTCCTACTTCCTGGAGCTTTCTTCACGTCCTTGTGAAGATGTGAAGGTCATTTGGACATCTCTGGACCATCTCAAACTGTTCCTGATCCTGCAGCCTTCAGGCGGCTGTTGGAGGATTGCATTGAGGTTGTGTGAGGAAACACGTTCCCAGTGGGTGTGACCCTTCACTCAAAGCGGCCGTGGAGCTCATGAAAAGTACATGAGCACGTAATGGGGAGAGGAAGACGGCGTTCCTATCCATGGAAATGTTGAATACATTGTCGTGTTGACATCTTTCATCTTTTCCCTCTTCCTTCGATGGCGGCTTCAGCCTCTGCAGCTTTTAATTGACTCCTCTTCCTCGCCCGCTCTAATTGGCTCTTAATCACCGTTTACTTGCTTGTTTTCATATGCAAATAAGCGGTGTGAGCTCTGAGGACCCGGCCTCTGTGCGCCGCGCTGTCAGTCAGCCTGACTGACAGCCCACAAGGTCACCGAGGTCACACGGTTACAATCTACACTCATCGACCACTTCATTCGGTACACCATCTAATGAGCTGTATGAACTATTGATAATCATATTCATTATGTTGCAATCATGACTTTATTATTGTGCTTGGACAACTGTATAAAAAGTTGGGTCGTCTTCATGTTGATGTTTCCTGGTAAAGAAATCTTATCTTCAATGTTTTGTATAATCATTTTTCCTGGTAAACAAAGCAAACCCTCCATGTGTTGTATGATGTTGTTTCCTGGTAAACCAGGATTTCAGCCTCTCAAATGTGACTTATTTATTAATTTCCTTAGTCATCCATGAAAGCAGACCTATTATCTCTGGGTTTGAGGCAAAACAAGGTAGTCACTCACATCAGATTTGACTTTTGGAAAGAGCAATCGAAATTTTTGCCTTTTTCTGAGCTCACACTGAATCCATCGTCCAGGAACAAACAACAATATGAAGTAATTTAACACTATTTAATAATAATAAACATGAAAAAAGATATGTTGCGTATGATACTTACTCATTGTATGAAGTCAAAAGGCACCAAAAACCCCAAATTAGCAAATACGGCTATTGTAAGAATATAAGAACTTCTTGTATACAAGGCTAATTATTGCGTGGACATCTGCTCTTGCTAGCGCAGGTTCCGCAGCTGGAGCGGACGCTCATCGCAGTGCCTACTGGAGTCAGTGTGAGTGGCACTTTGCGGCAAGCCGGACTGGATCAGAACCGGAGCTGCAACAGAGTCAGTGTGAGCCAGAGGCGGGGGATCTTGCAGGAGATGTGTGCATAAAGCGTGTATAAGAACATTCTCACGCAAAGTGTGAGATATATCCACTTGTACTTGTGCGTGTACTCTTCCTGTGCATACACGCAAAACATACTTGTAGAACAGTGAAACTACAAATAGCTATAGCTGTGTCTGTCCAGCACAGTCCATATCATTTTGCTACATGCTTCACAACTTGACCATCAAACAAGGCACTCCCCCCCCCAGAGCAGACAAGCCAATGCCAAATGCAAAGCAAGCCCCTCAACTTTATTATTAGTTATTTCTTCTTTATTTACTAGTGACATGTAGCAACCTGTGACTCATTGATTTGCAGTAGTGCGTTTGTGTCTGTTGTGTTTTTATACTCTTTTTATTTACAACATATTGCGCAACGACAGGGTCTTGAGACACATGCTAACTCGCAAACTAGAGAGCTAGCGACCTAAACGGTAGCCTTCAAGTTATTTCCTTTAAACTTAAATAGCCAAAAACTGACCACTTCCACACGGATAGGGAGGATAACTATTAACAGTTATTTAACCTTTAACATGCACATTAATCAAACGTAATAATTTTTTCTGGGTACATGATACCATACAGCATCCATATCAAACTTGCGCGGGCCGCACTAACATTAAACTTTCATATCAAGGCGGGGGCCTCAAACTAGTGTCCTGCGGGCCATATTTGGCCCGTGGGCCGTGTGTTTGAGACCCCTGATTTAAGGCATTGCTGCTAAGAGGCTGAAATTAAAAATGTGTTTTTTTTTAATTAATCAATTAATCTAAAAAAATTACCAACCAATTATTAAAATAACTCCATGTTCCATGTGTTGGATGATGCTGTTTCCTGGTAAACAAAGCTATTGTTCCCTGTGTTTTATGATTTTCTATCCTGGTAATTTGGCTATGTATTATTTACTGGTGTACAATCAAAGAATGTAGATATTTGTTCAATAAGTTGGCGATGTTTTATGTTGCTCTCCTGGTGGTTCCCACGCTCTTGACTGCTCTTAGCGGCAAGATGGCCGCCTCCTAATATTTTCCTCGCTTTGTTCCTGCAGGCATCCTGGACCAAGGCTGCTCTTTGCTAACATGTCCAATCCCCTGACACTTCCAGCCCCGAGCTGCTTTTCTCCCTTTTGGAGGGAGAAGCTGCATGAGAGCAGGATTAGTATTCACTTCCTGTCGCTCCTTTGACTTGCTTATCTATGTTTTTTAATCCACCATCGACTCGCTCTGTCACTTTCTGCCTCCTTTCCTTTGTTTGGACGCGTTCCTGCGCTACCTCCTTGTTGACTCGCTGGTGCTTGAATGATGGAGCGCGACCATGAGGAGCTTTTACAAGCAGCCTCGCTTCTTTTTTAACCGCCACACTCTCCAAGCCAACGCAAAAAAGAAATTACGTCAGCATATAAAGTCTTTCCCCTCTCTGCTCACACGCCATCTGATTACTGACCACGCCCCCACGCCATCTATACACTTCCTTCTTAGCGTACTTAAAATCTCTGAATCATCCATCTTTTCATTTTCACCCGTGGCTGCTCATCCATCATTTCTTAGGAAGTGTCACAACAAAAAGCCTCACTTTGGCTCAGCGTGATTGTTTTCTGTTTGAGTGATCATTTTTTAGCTGTTGGTGTTCAGTTAGCGACGTCAAGCACGGGCGAGAAGAAGAACAAGTGATAAATGTCCTGCATGCAGCATCGCTCCGGCAGGTCTCTCATTCTGCTTCCCCTCATGACGAGCCATTATACGAGCCTCCGTCTTTCTCGTGTCATTAAGTCAGGTTACTAATGAGGCAGCAATTTAAAAGGTCACACCGCTTTCACTTTGTCACGTCGTCACAAAGCAACAACTGGGTGAAAGAGAAGTCTGGGGGCGTGTCTTCTGAGCGGGTCCTTTTCTTCCTTTTGCTGAACAATCTCGTCGTGCAGATTCTAATCTATTCCAGCTGAGAGGAATAAAGCACCAAATGGAGTCATTCATCACAGCCAGCACGCCGCCAGGAGCTGACTGGTGCACCACCAATCGAACAGGGGAGGCGGGGCTTTGTAGGGGGCGCTTGTTTTTCTCTGCAGGCCCCAGTCAGTCAGCTTGTCCTTTACTGTTTTCACACGTCTTTGCAAGAACTCTGTTGTTTTTGAATGACATCTGACAGCCTCAGGCAGCGGTTACCATGGCAACGGTGTCACGTCACTACGGTTGGACACGCCCACCTGCGCCCTTATAAGGATGTCTTCTTCCCTGACTTGTTGCTTTGTCTCATGGCGTGAAACGCTGACTCAGCAGTATGTTGTTAAAGAAGCAGATGAAGAAGCGTGTGAAGTCAGGTCAGGATGAGCCTTCCTCCCCGCTGGCGCTAAATTCCTGTGACATTTGGCGCTCTTTGATAGTCCTGATGATGTTCCCGCCTCAGCTGAAAATCCTCGCTGAGCTTGCGCTGCTCTCTGCGGACCCCTCTGATAAGCTCCTTACATCTTCTGCTGCCAGGTTCTCCTCCTGCCTCCTCCCCCCTCAGCTCACCATCTCATGCCGACCTTCCCCGTCCTCCCACGTGGTCTTTGAGGCGGACGATGTCACGTCCGTGCTCACCTCCACACCCACGCCAACAAGCGTTCACCTTCATCATCCCTTTGCTCTTCTTTTACCTCACGCTGCGTACTGCACCGTGCTGAAAAAGACTGCAAGTAATACATAAAAAGAACACAGAACAATACTGGCAATGGCAGGAGTACTGCAAAAATATCTTCATATTCGAAAGGTAAAGTCAAAACAAATATTTGGCCACACTTGGTGTTTACAAATGTCTTGTTTAAGGTTTCTCCAGAAAGTCCAACTTCCAACATGGAAGTAGTAATAATCTTGTCCATCTCTTCAAACAAGCAAGAACGCTGAGTCATGTTTTTTTTTTTGTTCATTGACATTCTGTCAGCTGCTGAAGGTGAGGTAGATGTGACTCCTCTACACGAATGGCATCATAGTTAATGGCGACCTAGCTCAGGTCATGACCGGATGCTAAATGTTAGCTTTAAAGTGTTTTAGCAGACACAGGGGGGCCGTTGTGCTTTGTGCGCGAGCTCGAGACCCGACTGGTCAGAGCGGTGCATGTCAATGATGAGGAAAGCGACGATGCTGTGCCAAGAGAGCTAGCAGATAAATAAACATGTGTTTGCTCAACGTGTTTGTTATTCAGGAGATGACCTGCACGCGCTCTTTATTTCTACCTATTAGCTCTGTGTGTGTGTGTGTGTGTGTGTGTTTGTGTGTGTGTATGTTTTAATGTGAGAGATAAACAATAAAGTTCAGTCATTAAGACAAAGATGCTCATTATCTAATTAACAACAAATTGAGTCCACTTAGTGCTAATGCTTGTGTCCAACTGGACCGGGGTCTGTTATGTGGTTTTTCACTGGAAGGATTCCGCTCATGGAAGACTTGAGCAGAGTCTCTGTTCAGTTAATTGGTTCCAAACTCAGCTGCGATAAATTCAATTCCAAGAAGTACTGTCGGTTTCAATATTAATAACTGGAATATTGTTGTATCGACTGATATGAAATTTTTGGAGTCAGTGTGAATCACAAAATTTTTAAGCAGATTAATCATGGTTTTAAAATTAATTAATCATGATTAATTATCATTTGCAATTATATATGAAATATATCATTTTTTACTGTATTTTATTGAAAGAAATATAAATGACAATAGACATGGTATACACCAAAAGAAGGGTTAGACTCTCGTCTTTCATCAGAAAAAATGTTTTATTCCTTTTTCCATTCTTTAGTAATCAGCAAGTTTCATCAGAATATCAGTTCTCAACAAAAAAAAAGTGAGAAAAAAAAGCTTTTTGTTAAAAGATACATTTCAAGAATAACTAACAATTTTAGCCATATATATATAGCCAACTCTGATTGGCTGCCAACCAGTCCAGGGTGTACCCCGCCTCTTGCCTGAAGACAGCTGGGATAGGCTCCAGCACCCCCGCGACCCAAGTGAGGAGAAGCGGTAGAAAATGAATGAATGAATATAACAGCATGAACTATTTAAAATTTTCACATTTGGAAGTAAACTATGGGTGCACACATGCGAGGGGGAGGGGCCAGGTACTCACAAAAGGTGCAGCATGAAGACACAAAATGGGTCACACACAATGAAATCAATGCACCCAGGAAATAAACAAAATACGGCAAGATGTATTCAACAATGTACTTGTTCTTGCATGATCACAGCATTTATGTAAAACGATAAAATAGCGTTAGTGTTGTGTGACAAACAAGATTTGGGCCTTTTTCTTGTTGCATTGAACATGACTAACAGAAGTTTGGAGAAACACAAAGAGATGGAAACATAGCGGTATGGACTAGTAGCCCTGGGACATTCCTTTTGTGGAGGCAAGTACATGGTTTGAACTTTGACCTGCACGAGATGAAGATGAATGCAGTGAGATGATGAATTGTTAGCGTCAGGGGATCCTCCTGAAGACACTTTAATCCATCACAACTTTCATGTTGCGCGAGAGAAGAGAATAAGACATCTGGAGCAGCAGACGTTTGACTTCCACACTTTTTTATGTCGAAGTCTTACTCTCTTACTCTCGTACGGGTGCTGATAAAGATCTACTGTTTGTGTTTCCGAAACACAATGCAATCCTCAATAAACACAACAGTCCATTGGTTTAACAATCCATGAGCCACACAAATGCACACAAATGCACACATGCTTCCTGTCGAAGGGAGTAAATGTTTTATGCCAGGCAATAGTGGATAGGTAGAGAGTAAATCCCCACACATTCAGCTAAAATTTTGTTTTGATATTTATTTATTTCTCCAAAAGTAAGTTGTTTTTCCACAGAAAACACATATGTGATAGTTGGGGATGTTCCGTTCAGGGTTTCATGCTGCCAATATCGATTGCCATCACCCATGAGTGAAATTGGCCGATACAATTAGCCTTCACATAGGTGAAGTGTAAATGTTTAAATGTACTACTAGCTACTGTATATGTTGGGGGTCATCAAGGTTTTGTTTGTGTGAGAGCTACAAAATGAAAATGGCCAAGAGCTACTCATTTTATTTTCATAGCTTATTTCAAGCCAAACATAGCCAATATGCTTGTTTTACCATATCATGAACAAAATGCTGGTATCCACAACTCACCTTTTGTATTTCACAATGCATTTATTTCTAGTCTTCTCGCATTATTAACTGAAAACCTGAGTGAAAAGCAGGTTTGCCAGCCTCTGCTGGGCCCTCGGCATCCCGGAGAGGAGACAAAATGCCGCCAGCCATCCGTCAATTTGGAAACACTGCTGAAATCAGTGTGTACGCTGTGCCTTTCAAGCACGGCACGCTCAACTCGTCACAGTCCATGCGAGCGGTGGACAGCTGAACTGGGGAACTGCCGAGACTGACATGCCACCTACCACCAAGGCCGTGCTCACGGAGTCAGAAGTGGTTTTAGAGGACACGTGCGTCACATCTCATCCGTAGCCCGACGCAGCCCGCACACAACAAAAGTTCCCCCTGCACTAAAAGTGTCTGCATGGTCCCAACCCCGTACTAAGGAAGTACTTTGGCCACACTGGAACGTACAGTGGGTTGGGATGGGGGCTTTAGCCGCTGCCCGACGGATGATCACATAGCGAGCCTCAAACTCACTGCACCCTGCCACGTGCTTGCCCCCAAATGCCTCACCAATCTAAAGCTTTTTAAAGCGCCACCGCAGTGACACATATTTGCGGTATGTTTTGTCGGGTGCAAAACTTGTATCACTCTCAAAAACACAGGAAGTCCCACACATGGCAGACATGATTGGTGTGGATGCTGCAGTGGGGGCGGAGCTGATACTGATTGGTGGCCGATTGATCGGAGCACCCCTAGCGATGATTCAGGTAAAATATTCAGCATACATGTACCACTGTTTGAATGCGTTTTTGTAGCAACTTTGCACTGTGTTCAGCTGTCCTTGAACACACCATAGTTGTGTTCACCAGCTTTGTCAGGTAATATGTTACTGCAATTCAGTGGTCCTTATTGTTTTCTGTAATGGAAGGGGCATCTTAAAACCTTTAACTATTGTCAGATGTCATAATGTGAGCATTGGCTATTTTATTCTTCATTTATTTCATAAATTATGCTTGGTTGTACATAACACTGAGCTGGTTATGGATGTTGACACCCCCACTCCTCGCATCTTGCAACTCTTTCTCCTCAAGGAAGCGTTCGTGTTGTGTTTACAGCCGCAATATATTTCAGCGCCGCTAGCCTTCCAGTAAAAAACATGTTCGAGGTTAACAAACAAAAAGACGGTGAAAGGTGGAGAGGGCTGGGTTGTCCTCTGCTGGCCCGATGCTGATCCTCAGCCTGCGGGGCTTTGGACCTTCCCACCACCAACCTCCCTGCATGCTCCTCACGCCTCCATCTCCCCCTCCAGGAGTTAGCCAACATTCTGACCTGCTCTCATTGCAACATTGTCTTTTTTCCACAAAACCGAAGGAGCTGAGTTGTGTTGATTAGCCGCAAGCATTGTGTGTGTGTTAGCTGTTCCAGGAATTGGACCATGTCATGACATTAAGCGGCAAATGAAAAGGAATGGACCTGCGAGTGCTTTTTCATTTAGTTCCATTGATATCGGGCCGGCGTCGCCGTTGAGATGGATGACAGAAACAGTTTGAAGCTAATGCCGCACACATCGGTCAAGCTGACAAATGGCGCTCCCAAACTTGGAAAGTCATTAGCGGGCTGAGGCAGGACCGAAGGCGGGACTAAAGGGGGTCAAGCACTGCTCATCGTCGTGCCTGACCCTCACTGCTTTACTCCAATGTCGGTCAACTTTCCAATCCTGCAGGCAGAGGGCATATGTGTTTATGGTGCAATGATGCTCTCAGTCTTTATCTCAGCTCCTCAAACACATTTTATTCATTGAGCATCAGGAAAGTTTGTCCGATTTTTATGATGTCCCCATAAGCAAGCAAGCTGTGTCTCAATTGGCTCAGTTTCAAACTTAACCTTTTTTCATTTTCTACCTTCACCTCTGAGCAGGAAGAAGTGCTCTAGTAGCCGTCAAGGTCAGCTGTTTGCATTTCAAATGGTAGAAATAAAAAGAAATTCAACGAGGTAACTCCAGTAATTTAGTTGGCGTTTTAATGGATGTACAGCAGCCCTGAAGCATCATGGGGGATTGGCAGCTTAATTATACAAAACTACAAAAAAAACTATGTTGAATTTCAATTTTGAATTATTGTTTTCATGCTGCTATTACCAAAAGATTGAATTCATAATGAAAGAGTCATGTCTGAGCCTCTCTTCTGTGTTGTTGTCTTTGTATTCATAAAGTAGTTGAAATAAAAACATGCACATTTTTTTTTTCTTTTTATTATGTTGTCTTTTCTCTTCACTGATGAGGACAGTAAACAACAACTGGGCCACACATTCATGTTTTATTACATCTCTCCCGGCATTATTTCACAGTCAGCGTGTGTCAGTGTGTGCGTTTGTGTGCCTAACAGCAGGTTACAGTATGTGACCTGCATACAGTCTATACATGCGTGGGCTAATGGGCTGTTAACCTAGCTAGCATATATCACCATCGCCATGACCATTCATCATGTCATTGACTTTTATTCACCTGTGTGTTTGTGTTTACAGCATCAATGACACATCCTGACCTTCTTATAGGAAAACTGACACTCAACTAAAACTGTGACGAGACAAACATCACAAGGCTGTATGTGTGTGTGTGTGTGTGTTTGTGTGTTTGTGTGTAGAAGAGAATGCAGCAGTACAGGAAGTGCGACAACACAGAGACGTTTGGACGTCAGGAATGTAGCCTGACTGTCATTTTAAACGTTGGTGTGAAGGTGAAAGAGGAGAAGATATAAGTAAGTTATTTATCTTTTTCTTAGTTTAGCACATCACCATGGCAACCATACCTTGGGATCTTTTAGGAAAGGGGAAGGATCTTAATTAAAAGGTTGTGTGTGTGTGTGTGTGTGGACCTGCGTATGTTGAGCGTCAAATGGTGAGATGGTGTGTTGACATCAAGTCGGGTTGGTTGGTGGTCAGCTGTTGGTATCACATGATGGAGTAGGAATTTCTCTTGCTCGAGGTTTATTGCTACTTAACTTTGACTATTATTGTTCATTTATTTGATTTGATTACTCTTTACAAGCTTGGTTGGTGTTGTTTTCAGGTGTTGTCCAGGTTGAGGAGGTGAAATGTGTCAAACTCAAGCCCCAGGGATAAATCCGGCCCACGCTGTAATTTCTGCTGAACTATTTGGAAAATAGCATTGAGTTGGCCCGCCTCACCGACCTTATCAATCAAAGTGCTTAGAGCGATCTGAGTAAGTAAGCGATTTGTCCAGTATAAACTACTCTGGCATTTTGATTTGAAATAAATATTGTGTATAGCAACAAATTCACAACCATTCTGAAAAAGGTTGCCAGATTCAGACCAAAAGTCAAAATAATGTAACTGTGTATGACTAAAGCCAGCAGCACTTTATCTACTACACACAGTTTGTACAAAATAACACCTTAAAAGGCATAAGACAGTCAAAAGTGATAAGTTTAACTACAGCAAAGCATGCTGGGAAATGCTTAATCTGCCCATTCCATAGTTGTAAACTCTTTCGGGTTACACATCTCATAGATTGTGATGTTTTTGCGTTGATATAAAATACTGTGGGCGGCACAGCGGTCGAGTGGTTAGCGCGCAGACCTCACAGCTAGGAGACCAGGGTTCAATTCCACCCTCGGCCATCTCTGTGTGGAGTTTGCATGTTCTCCCCGTGCATGTGTGGGTTTTCTCCGGGTACTCCGGTTTCCTCCCACATTCCAAAAACATGCTAGGTTAATTGGTGACTCCAAATTGTGCATAGGTATGAATGTGAGTGTGAATGGTTGTTTGTCTATATGTGCCCTGTGATTGGCTGGCGACCAGTCCAGGGTGTACCCCGCCTCTCGCCCCAAGACAGCTGGGATAGGCTCCAGCACCCCTGCGATCCTTGTGAGGAAAAAGCGGTAGAATGAATGAATGAATAAAATAGTGTAACTGTAGAGAGAATGACAAAGTGGTGGTTGATTGACAATCACTTTATTGAAACGAACAACGACGGCAAAACAACCATAGTCGTATATCCGCCGACTATCAGAAAGTACAAATTTCAAGCAGGCATGAAGGCACACATTTGAATGGACACACACTCCAATGTAAAAAAAAAAAAAGTTGGCTTTGAGTTTTGGCCCCCTGTGCAATTGAGTTTGACACCCCTGCACTCAAATGTTCTGGCACAGAACTTCAGTGTGACGTTGTTGTGCATCAACTTGTCTCCTTTTCTTCATGGAAAGACAACATGTCTTCCCAATGAGCGCTGCGGGAACCTTACATACGGCGTCTTATGCATGTAGCTGTCAGAAACCATGGTGGGGGGGCGGGGCTGGTGTTGACACGGCAACAGGAGCTCATTATCTGGCGGTCTATGCTGATGCACGGCGCCATGGCGGGTTGCTGGTGGGGCTAGGTTGAACAGGAAATGACACGTTGATGCTGTAATCCAGGATTACCTGCGTGTCCTCGCTCTCCAGCGCCCACCGTGTGCATGTCACACGCCTGGCGGGGTGTGCGAAAGCCAGCGGTGGCACACCTTCACTTACTGGCTTTGATTTGTCAGGATGCAAAAGGAAATGAAACATGAGGCCAGACATCATGTCAGGCTTGACTGTAAAAATCACAATGGTGACGTAAGGACGGCTTGCCATGTGCGCCTGTATATTGTATATTAACGTATATTGGGTAACCTTATTGAGGCATGTTATCTGCAATGCTTCCCCGAACATTATATGGAGGAGGCGGCACCCCCCTCAACGCATCCTTCTTTCCCGCAGAGAAGCTCAAGTTTATTTTATTTTATTTTATTAGTAGATTAGAGCAGAAGTCATTTAATGATACTTTGGAATAGAAAAGGTATGCATTATTTTATTCAACAAACAAGATACAGTGGAACCTTGGTTAGCATCATTCATTCGTTCCAGAACCAAAATGAATACTAACTGAATCAATTTTTCCCATAAGAAATAATGTAAATCCAACTGATGTGTTTCAGAATGCCAAAAATGTTACAGTTTTACTTGCATAAAATAATGTAAAATGCATGTAAATACATGATGAATGACAAGGATAAATAAACATTTAAGTAGTGTTTCTCACACAAGTCTTTGATTTTTCTGCTGCTAAATTGTCCAGAATGGAGCCATAGCAAGTTGCAAGTGCCAGCATTTTGATTTAAAAAAAAAAAAGGTGAGAAACACTATTGAATTCAAGAAATAACTCATAGCAAAACACGAAGGTAGTATCAGTGTCATCAAGTAACCTTGAATGCTTATTTATCCTTTTCATTCATCATTAAATTTATGTAGATTTAAATTGTTTTATGCATATAAAACTGTAAACATGTTTACATTCATTCATTCATTCATTTTCTACCGCTTATCCTCACGAGGGTCGTGGGCATGCTGGGGCCTATCCCAGCTGTCTTCAGGCGAGAGGCGGAGTACACCCTGGACTGGTCCCCATCCAATCACAGGACACATATAGACAAACAATCATTCACACTCACATTCATACCTATGGACAATTTGGAGTCACCAATTAACCTAGCATGTTTTTGGAATGTGGGAGGAAACCGGTGTACCCGGAGAAAACCCACGCATGCACGGGGAGAACATGCAAACCCAGGTCTCCTCACTGTGAGGTCTGTGCGCTAACCACTCGACCACCGTGCAGCCCACATGTTTACATGCTTTTAGAATTTGTACTCATGTCAAATTATAATTGTAGATAGAACTACAGACTCAGCTGCAGATGACATAGAGACATGACTGTGTATTTGTAAGCTAATAGAATGCTAACAAGGACGTTATGTTACAAAAATACTTTAGGAACACAGTTGGTCTCACAAAGTATATTAACACCAGGGCAAGACGCGTGCCATATTGTATGCTAACTGGAAAAGTATACACAAACCACGGCAAAATGTGGGTGTATATTTTTGACATTAACCAAAAACCACGATAACCGTGGCGCAATACAAATAGCTGTACATGATTTAGACACTGCAAAGCCAAAGTTGGAGACCTGTTCTGAGCCTATAAAGCAGCATCATGTGCGCTTCCACCCTCCAAATGTACTGTACCTATTAAAGTAGCCAGTGAGAGTATATTTGTCTCACACACACAAAATACAGTTTTAATAAAGACAGGTTGGCGCTGTTGGTTCTTCATGTGATTTATGTTCAGCTATTACATTCTGGGCCAAAGTGGTGTTGTTCGAGTAACCTGTGTGTGTGTGTGTGTGTGTGTCCACGTGCGTGTGCTGATTGGACCTCACGTGTGACACAAAGGCCAAACTAATTGTATTTATTTTGGAAGCTGCCATGCTGGAACGTTCTGCGGGCTGCAGGGAGGAAAATTGCAAGCGTGTACTTGCTTGGGATGTTTGCACAGAGGTCAGAGGTCATGACGCAGCCAGTGGTCCAGCTGTCGACGGCTGGCAGATGTGGGGAGGGGGGGGCTGTGTATCTGGGAGAAGGACGATTCAAGGTCACTGCAGAGCACTGAGAGTCAAAGAGGTAAAGATGAAAGTTTGTGAATGTGAAGGTCAAAGGTGACTTGTCTTCATCCTGCCTCCTCTTCCTCACAGTACTCAACAACTTGAACTGTGCCGAACATACCAATGACATGAACTACTACTACTACTGAGGGGTATGCAGAGGTGCCCCAACCGGCACATCACCTTCATTATTTTACATACATTAATAACATAATTAATAATATAATCATGATATAACACAATTCAAATGAAAAACCTTGTGCTCAAAGTGCTTGACTGAAGGGGCGCCTATAGTGAAGGTGAAGGAGTGCAGGTGCGCCAAAGCAGTGCCTGGCCTCTGTTGTCTATTACATCATTTAAACATGCACAAACAGTGTTTAAATACAGATAATGCCAACTCAAAAGTGCCCCATTTAGCGTGGCGCCACATATAGCCACATAGCCACTGAGTATGATAGACAATAAATATATTGTTAAATGCCATCATCAATGTGAATGCTGTGTTGTGTTTCTTATGAAGAGTCCTGCTGGGTGTAGTCATGTGTGTGATGAAATATTCATATCTGAGGTGTTTTTTTATCATCACCATCATCATCATCATCATCATCATCCGTGTGGTCTGACCCAGTTTGCACGTAGAGAACGTTCTGGTGCGCTTTCAGGATCACAAACAAAGAGTGCAGCTTCCTGTTCCGAGTGCGAGTCTATTTATGTTGAGTGTGGGCGTTTGGAAGCGCCGAGCGAGCTTACATGCACGCCCGCCTCGCCACTTGTTGTCAATTTGGACCTAATGAGCGGAGCAGCGAGCAAGCAGGAATGTTTTTGGGACTGTGCGGGAATAAATGTTGCACATGTGATTTGTCATTTGCAATAGAGGTCCACTTTGTTCTTCATAGATTTTTCATTTATTCCGTCCTCCAACACAAATGCATCACATTCATCACTGTGCGCAACACTAATGGCCTCTAATTGATTCTCATTCTTATGAAAAATTGTCCCAAAAGGAGCAGAAGGCCAAACTGAGTCATGTCTGCTACATAGAATTATTTTTATGACAGAGTAATAAAGTTTCCAAGTTGAAAAGTATCTCATTGACCACATCCTGTCAAAATTAACACTGAGAGGAATAATTTCAAAGCAGGCTGTGTCTGAACGGGAATACTTCCATCAGTACACTACAAGAAGTAAACTGTGTATACTGTGTACTTATTTCTTAAGCGTGTACATATTTACAGTGTCTATTACCTGTAGACACCTATTACCGACAATATTCACATGGTGAATTGTAACCACTTCAGTTACTTCCTGCTATGGAGCCAAGATGGCTATTCTTAGTGTGAATGTACTTACAGTAAGTGCAAGTACGCAAGTGCAACAATTGAAGCACAGCACTATTCTCCTTTGAATGCAAAAAAAGATCCCACTAGAGTTCCTGTTGCCCATGAAAGATTCAATCATTAAATAGAAGTGTGTTGAAGTCCTCAAATTTAGCAAATCAACCAAAAAATAGTCAGATGAAATTATGAATCATTTTAGATGGAAAATGTGTCTTTAAACAACCTGTGTGGACTCCTCCACTCCACCCCCCCACCCCCCCACCACCACCACCACCACACTGCCCCTTCAGACTCGGTGTCCTCCCTCGTCTAACAACTCCTAATTAATCTAATTAGTAATCAATCAGCCATGGACCTCCTGCCTCCTCCGTACTAATAGAGCCTATGACAGGCTCGGACCCTGCATTATTAATACCTCAATTCCTGGAGCCAGCCGCCCCCACCACACCCCCCACAAAGCAGGCGGTCAGGGTCCATCCATCATTGAGCACTGCAAGGCCTCATGGGAAATATCCACCAGTGGGACTGTGGATGGGAAAGTATTGTGGGTGTTGTAGCTAGAATGAAAGAAGACTTATTAACGTGTGTGGGGGAGGGTTGGGGGGTGTTGAGGTAAGGGGGCGGGGGTTAACACCTCCAATGTTGGACATGCACATACTTACTCATACTATCCATTCAGACCTCCAAGAGGTAGTGCTGGAAGCTTCTCAGCTGATGCTGACAGGGCATCCTGACATGAGACCACTCGTACCATGACGTACTAGGGCTCCATCCCCCCATCCCCCGGCCCCCTCTGGCCTGCAGAAACACTGATCATTCACGTTACGACACTTTCCTTGCCCCATTACCACTCTTATTCTGCTGTATTACAGTTTTGTACAAGGTGGCCATCATTAATTACTTGCAAGAGGAGCGATTGCATGAATCAAGTGACACATTTACGAGGTACACCAATGTGTCTCAGTTCCGAGAGCATGCTAAGGGGTTGACTTTTGAAGTATTTTGTGTTCCTGTATTTCATTTCACCTATAAATTATGTCCGTTATCATTAAACATCGGGAGGAGCAATTGCATTACAGTCATTCTGTTGTTGTGATGTGCTTGACACGGATTGGTGCGCTCACATTTGCTACAGTATATACATAAGCCATGCTTTTGGTATTAAGTGGTGTGAGCATACCCTAAATTGAAAAAAAATGTACATTATGGTAATGGTAATGGAACATGCATCAGATTCCAATTGCATGCATCACATAATCAGAAACAATCAAACCTTGGTTTTTGTATGATTTGTTTATTCCTCTGGTTTTGTACACTGTCTGGCTTTTTTGTGACAGTAACACACAAAAAACTAGTCATTTTGCCATTTACTTTGTCATTTTATAATTATTTTGTATTCTAAAACTATAATTATTCTTTATAAAATGTATTTGTTGTTCATACTGTCTGTGTAGGTTTTGGGAATAGATTAATTGGATTCAGGTGATTTCTTATCGGAAAATTTGTTTTTGTGCTAATTAATAATGGAATCCAAGGTTAATAAGTAAGACACGTAATGAAAAATCGTTTCTCAACCTTTGACGACGATGCTGTACTCGGCCTTCTCTGCCGCCTTCTGTTGCTGGTAAAAACAAGTTAGGGAAGAAGTGCCCACTCGTCATCGCGAGCGTGGGCGTGTGACATGGCGCGTACTGTAGCCAAAAAGATGGCGGACATCTGGTGTGTGTGCAGTGTGAACACAAAGCGTGGAGACGCCGGTTCAGACCTGACAAATAACCAAGAAGCCTTTTTTTTTTAAAGTACACACTTTGGTCATGTTTATTTTAAGGGCCTGTTCAGACGGGAGGTTTTAAGGTTGAAAGGTGAAGTTTTTTCATCCACACGGCAGCAGTATTGTAGGTGCCCTGACACTTTTTTTTTAATAGCTTCCAGAGTGGGAAAATCTCATAACGCTGACTTGTAGTTGCCGTCTGGATAAGCAAACTGCTACTTTCTGAAAATGATGACATCACTGCACGTGAACAGTTGTGTACTGCTGCCGAAAAGCAGTCTGAAATGCCAAAATGACTTGCAGAATAATTCCACTTCATCATAAATTTAGACAAGCCGTACAAGCAGTTTGTATGGAATCCTTTCCCGTGTGGATGTGACTATTTACTGATCCAGCACTGTATGGACACCATTTCTTTTCATCCCACAAAAAAAGAAAAAATAGTATTCCCGTGTGGACAAGGGCCAAATCTCATCTCACTGGTTTGGTGTTGTGACAGCTGAGTGACCCCCACCCCACAATGTCTCCATGGGGGACAGAAAGAGGCCCCCAATGCCACAAGCCCCTGAGGACATGTCACTTCCTGCGTCATGTGTCCTAATGTCTTTGTTGTTTCTTTCACAGAAAGTTTGAAGAGGGAACACATTGCTCTGCCCCTTCATCAAAGCTCCACCCTCACCAGTGATCGCCAGCTGAGGTCTTTTTGGGAGATCTGTTTGGACCCGACAGAGTGAGTTAACTTTCATCTTCTTGAGCCAGCAGTGTTTGGGCTGTATTGAACATCAATCAATGGATCAATGAGCTCAGCCTGCAGTGATGCTGGCTGCTCGACACAGATCGATAATCAATTTGCGAGCTGGCAGCTCATCAACAAGTAAAACAAATCCTCACTTTTTTTACATTTGATGGAGAGTCAAAACAAGCATTTCAAGAAACGTTACGAATCCATACAATCCGAGTTCCATATTTAGACTTGGCGGTAGAGTCCATGCACATAAAGAACAATTTTATTCCTCTTTAACAAGATCTACTGCCTTTGTCTGAGGCCCAGAGGTAACTTTTTTACATTCAGTCAAGTGGAAGACAAGAAGACAAGTTTTAATTTTAAAGTTCCCCACACTAGAGAGAGACAGAATGTACAAAATAACATAAAAATGTATATTCAATCCCCTACCAACCTGCAAGCATTCTGACACTAACCAGTGAAACTCTTTAAAAAGTACTCCTAATCACAACTCATTATGTGGACAAAAGACATCTGTCACCCAATGTCCTCCACTCACACTTCCCCACCACTATGGTCAAGACCAAAGAGTTGTCATAGCGCCTCAGGGACAAGATTTAGACCTGCAGAAGACTGGAACACAATTTGCACAATAATTCATAAATGGTATATAATCAAATGAATGATTGTGAGAAAGGTGAGGGATCAGCCTGGAATAACAAGGGAGTAGCTGTTCCTTGATGTCAAGGGAGTTGGAACCACAGTCAACAAGAAAATCATTAGTAACACACTTTCCCTTAATAGATTGAGATCCTGCCGTGCTGTCAAGACCTCCTTGCTCAAGAAGACACATGTACAGGCTAGTCTGAAGTTTGACAATCAACACCTGAATGACTCAGACAAGGCTTGGGAGAATGTGACCAAAATAGAGCTCTATGGCATACGTGTCAAATTCAGTCGGTCTGCATGACTGTTTGGAAAATCTAGAATGATGATTGTTTGTATATATGTGCCTTGTAATTGGCTGGTGACCAGTCCATAGTTTTTGATTGTTTTTCATCGAAATAGTAGTTATGCTAAAACTTGGTGTTGCCAAGTATCACAGTGTCAAAGTGATACTGTATTTTTTTTTTTTTTTTTTCAAAAGACGAAGGATTAGACTACAATGAACGAAGCAAGTACAATAGCCGCCCGCTGTGGCCATCGAGGAAAGTGCATTGTTGTAAGCGGACAGCTTACAGTATCGCTCCAATACTGTGAACATCCAGCAGCAACTCAACATTTTGGAATGACTCACATTTTGATAAAAAAATATACTGAACCAAGTTGACAAACTAGGAGACCCTCGTTCAATTCCACCCTTTGTGTGGAGTTTACATGTTCTCCGGGTACTCCGATTTCCTCCCACATTCCAAAAACATGCTAGGTTAATTGGCGACTCCAAATTGTCCATAGGTATGAATGTTAGCGTGTGGTTGTTTATCTATAGGGCGGCACGAGTGGTTGGCGCGCAGACCTCACAGTTAGGAGACCAGGGTTCAATTCCATCCTTGGCCATCTCTGTGTGGAGTTTGCATGTTCTCCCCGTGCATGCGTGGGTTTTCTCCGGGTACTCCGGTTTCCTCCCACATTCCAAAAACATGCCAGGTTAATTGGCCACTCCAAATTGTCCATAGGTATGAATGTGAGTGTGAATGGTTGTTTGTTTATATGTGCCCTGTGATTGGCTGGTGACCAGTCCAGGGTGTAAGCGGATAAGCAATAGAAAATGAAAGAATGAATATAATATACTAGCAAAGTTGGTAAATCATGTCAGAGCTGTGCTCTAAAAGTGTCCACTCTAGGATTGAGGGTGTATGAAGTGTGCGGCAGCCTCGTTAAGTGCTAACCACCGCCTGCTTTCACATCCTTGTTGTTAGAATGGTTTGGTCCAAAAGCATTCATCCATATGTCAGAAAGCAGTCAAGAAATGTCACTTCCATGTCACGCTAACGCTTGTAGCCTTCACACTGGCGCTCTATTCACACACTCTCCTCTCCCTGTTGCCACCCCACGTGTCACTCAAATGAACAGAGGCCCAACATTTTAGCTAGCTTGGCATTTGTTGGAATGTACAGAGGAGGCTTGGTATGCGTTCTGCCAGTCAAGGCCGTTTGACACAAAGGGTCGTCACACAGTGAAATGGTCACAACTGCCCACCCGGAAAGAGCATGAACAGAAGAGTTTGCTGAGCCAAACGTGCACAAGAGCCAGCGATGGCAGAGCAGCAGCAACAGTAACGACTATGGCGCCTCTACTACATGCACGCTCGGCCTACGTGCACCAGAATACAAGTTGTGACTGTCAGAACTGTAGGAGGCTCGCTATGTTGCATAGTTCATAAATAACAACACCATAGGAGATGCTCAGCACGCATTTCACATCTTTAAGAACATCTTAATGTTCTTTGTTGGTTAACACACACGTTAGATGGAGGGCAGTGATGGACTGTGCAATAATGTTTTTATGGTTTTACCCTGCCTCATAGTGTTTATTCTATATTTTTATACATACTGTGATATAAACATCAGACATCAGTATTGGGAGTCACAGTGTTATTGTTTTCCAGTAATGGGCAATGTAATTAATTACCATGTCAAACATTACAATGCTGTTGCAGCGTGAAATGTGGTGCGTTATTGTACACTGATATTAAACAGCTGCTTTCCGCCCGCCTGCTCACCCATAGAGATGTGATTTTCACAAACAAGTCAAGTTTTCTGAATGACTCTTTTATGTGAACGATGAGAACCGATATAATCTATCATAATAATCATACAGTCATTCCTTGTTTACTGCGGTTAATTGATTCCTGACTAGTAAAGGCGCAGTAAAAACTTTCCACAATATAGGAATCAGTGTTAATAAATAAAATATTAAATCATTAGAACATAGAATATCTGTTTATGACTTTTTAAATCAGGCTTTTGACATTATTAGGGCGCTGTAGACAGGAAGTAACACCCCTTCAGTCATCTTTCTTTCATTGTTTACGTCACATTGCCCAATTCTTATACTGCAGGGGCTATGAGCTAACCAGTTAGCCTTGAATTTTTATTTTTTTTTTTTTAAACTCAAGTAGCCAACAACCTCCAGCACCCCCGCGACCCTTGTGAGGAAAAAGCGGTAGAAAATGAATGAATGAATGAAAGTAGCCAAAAACTTCCACACACAATGGGATGAGAACTTTTTTCACTCTTTCGTGTCCCAGCTGTCTACGGGCGAGAGGTGGTGTACACCCTGGACTGGTGGCCAGCCAATCACAGGGCACATGCGTATAGACAAACAACCATTCACACTCACATTCATACCTATGGACAATTTGGAGTCGCCAAATAACCTAGCATGTTTTTGGAATGTGGGAGGAAACCGGAGTACCCGGAGAAAACCCATGCATGCACAGGGAGAACATGCAAACTCAGGTCTCCTCGCTGTGAGGTCTGCGTGCTAACCACTCGACCACCGTGCAGCCCACATGTTTACATGCTTTTAGAATTTGTACTCATGTCAAATTATAATTGTAGATAGAACTACAGACTCAGCTGCAGATGACATAGAGACGTGACTGTGGGCGACTGTTTCCATGTATTTGTAAGCTAATGGGATGCTAACAAGGACGTTATGTTATAAAAATACAGTTGGACTCACAAAGTATATTAACACCGGGGCAAGACGCGTGCCATATTGTATGCTAACTGGAAAAGTGTACACACACCAAGGCAAAATGTGGGTGTATATTTTCGACATTAACCAAAAACCACGATAACCGTGGCGCAATACAAATAGCTGTACATTATTTATACACTGCAAGTGTTTGTCGATATTTTAAAGCCAAAGTTGGAGACCTGTTCTGAGCCTATAAAGCAGCATCATGTGCGCTTCCACCCTCCAAATGTACTGTACCTATTAAAGTAGCCAGTGAGAGTATATTTGTCTCGCACACACAAAGTACAGTTTTAATAAAGACAGGTTGGCGCTGTTGGTTCTTCATGTGATTTATGTTCAGCTATTACATTCTGGGCCAAAGTGGTGTTGTTCGAGTAACCTGTGTGTGTGTGTGTGTGTGTCCACGTGCGTGTGTGCTGATTGGACCTCACATGTGACACAAAGGCCAAACTAACTAAAAACTAAGCCTAAAAAGGCCTATCCCAGCTGTCTTCGGGCGAGAGGTGGTATACACCCTGGACTGGTGGCCAGCCAATCACAGGGCACATATAGACAAACAACCATTCACACTCACATTCATACCTATGGACAATTTGGACAATTAACCTAGCATGTTTTTGGAATGTGGGAGGAAACCGGAGTCCTCGGAGAAAACACACGCATGCACTGGGAGAATATGCAAACTCCACACAGAGATGGCGGAGGGTGGAGTTTTCAAATATATATCTTAGAATATTTTATTTGTTTGTGTGTTTTCAGGCTTTAGAGCTAAACAAGACACAGTAGATGATACTGAGGGTGTTGATGCACCTAAGGTAGTCCTTGCGTGTCTTTGCTTGCTGCTAAACTTGAGTTGACCTCACTGGCCGTCAGAGTCGCTGTCTTTGCGTGCCCTGGTTTCCTGCTTCCTGCCAAGCCAACACCCCCCCGCGCCCTGGCTGGAAGCTAAGCGAGGGCACGGCCACGTGCACGTCTGTTCTGACAAATTGGCAGTGAGGAGGCAGATGGCGCTGGCGAGGTGATGTGCCTGTCAAGCCTGTTTTCGCGGCGTTGAGAACGCGTGTTGACGTGTAATCGCCACACGTGCACAAACACTTCAACGTGCACCGGAGACGCCACCTTGCGCCAACCGCCAGACCGTCCATGCGTGTGCGGCAGCGGTGCTGGCGAAGCTGAGAGATGTTGACATTGACATGAGGCTCACGCCGCCATCACTCCCGGTATCCACGCACCAACGACCCTAGCTCAAATGTTTGACAGCTTTGCTCGTTAGGACGTGTACTCCGAATATAAACATCCTGCCTCCTAAATATTCCACTTTGAATTTATGAAGAGCTTCACAGGGAAAGACAGACAGACACATGTCCCACATTGCAGGGTCTGGGCACCCATAGGGGCTTGCAAGGCATAGGTTTGGGGTATGGAATATTTTTTGCAATAAATGAATGAAGTTATGGCGCAAGTCCATCCACTTCGTCAAGGGATGCAAAGGTCAAAGCCACTAAGCTTATAAAATATGCAGACAATTATATGCACTTGGCTTTTATTGAGAACAATGACGGAAGGCCAAAATGTGTCACGTGGCTTCAAGTGCTTGCCAAGGCTTCATTAACACTGTTATAATGTGCACTCTTTTGACACTCATTTTAATAAGAGGCAGTAAGTAATAATTATATTCTTATCATTATGTTAAAGTTGAACCAATTAAGCACGCTTCAAACTGCTTTGAAAACAAAGTGGCCTCATTTTTGGACGGTTCTCGTCTCATTTTCTCTCAGCTTTGCGATTTTGTGGGGAAATTAAGTTAATTTCTTTCAAATCATTTATCTTGAAATGTTGAAAATATAAATCATTTCTTATAAGGGGGGTGTCCTAGGAGGTCCATAGTCCCTAAAGGTTTGAGAATCACTGCTCTAACGTCTTTTTTGTTGTATTTCTCACTGGTGCCTCCTGAGGAAATTAGCAGTACTGCAGAGGCTTTGAATCTAGCTTGTTGGGGTGAAGGACAACATCTTACCAAAAACAGCACAACATTACTGCAATATAGCCTGTGAGTCTGGACAAGAAATAACATCCCCACAGTGTGTGAATGTCATGGAGCTCCCTCGGCTCCTTCTCCTTCTTCTGTAAACATCACCAAAAAAAATCAACTACTTCAGATTTCCTCTCAATGCCGGAAGCAAAGAATTCCAAAGAAGAAATTCTTTGTTTTGCTCATCCAACTTTTCTGCTTCACACACGCACACATACACATGAACATTACAAGCAAAAACACACAACATCTGCTCATCAACCTTTGGGGCAGTGCACGTTTCCAGCGTGCACGTTTACATGCAGCACCCAACAGTGGATCATGAATAAATCATCAGGCGTCTACAATGTCAACAAACATGGCTGCCGTTTGTCCACAGGTGTGTCATACCAACATGGTCTGCATTCATAATGACTTAACGAGCATGTGTTAATGAGGATGTGTTAATCAACTCACTGTTTGGATTTAATCCAAACGAGACCAGAACTTTGCCTTTGAGCTTGTCACGCTGCTGATTTGTCTCACTGCACGTTGTTAAAAAGTACAGCTTATTCTTTGGTTGAATGACTCATCATTTTACTCGCAGTCGTTATGTGTCATAAACTCACCACTTTCTGCCACCCATGTTAACATTTGGTTGAGTTCGGGTTCTTGACACCTGGATTATGTTTCTAATTTGAGGTAAATAAAGAAAATTGTTCTTTGGTCCGCCCTGTGATTGGCTGGCGACCAGTCCAGGGTGTACCCCGCCTCTCGCCCAAAGACAGCTGGGATAGGCTCCAGCACCCCCCTCGACCCTTGTGAGGAAAAAGCGGTAGAAAATGAATGAATGAATGAATGTTCTTTGGTCCATTTTTATTTGTCCATCACTAGGAGAAGGGCTGCAATGATTAATCCAATTAATCAACAACTGTTATGGTATACAATCTGTTTTCAGCCTCTCAGATGTGACTATTTCTTTTATTTCCTTCGTCATCCAAGAGAGGTATTGTCTGTGTTTTAGGCAAAGCAAGATCAGCTGGTTCCTCATGGTCCGGGTTTACTATGAAAAGAGCCATTTTATCCCATGACCACAAAAGAAGAATAGCCTGGAGCTGCAAAACATACGTTTAAAACAAGGTCTTATAAACTCTAACAAGAGAATAGAAGAAATAGAAGTGCAGTGAGTGTGCATGTACAGTGCATCCGGAAAGTATTCACAGCGCTTCACTTTTTCTACATTTTGTCATGTTACAGCCTCATTCCAAACTGTATCAAATGAATCTCTTACCTCAAAATTCTACACAAAATACTCCATTATGACAATGTGAAAAAAGTTTTTTTTTGACATGTTTTGACACGAAAGCCATCAGACCAGAGAATTTTGTTTTTCATGGTCTGAGAGTCATTCAGGTGCTTTTTGGCAAATTCCAGACCGGCTGCCATGTTCCTTTTACTAAGGAGTGGCTTTCGTCTGGCCACTCTACCATACAGGCCTGATTGGTGGATTGCTGCAGAGATGGTTGTCCTTCTGGAAGGCTCTCCTCTCTCCACAGAGGAACGCTGGAGCTCTGACAGAGTGACCATCGGGGCCTTGGTCACCTCCCTGACTAAGGCCCTTCTTCCCCGATCGCTCAGTTTAGAAGGCCGGCCAGCTCTAGGAAGAGTCCTGGTGGTTCCAAACGTCTTCCATTTACGAATAATGGAGGCCACTGTGCTCATTGGGACCTTCAAAGCAGCAGAAATGTTTCTGTATCCTTCCCCAGATTTGTGCCTCAAGACAATCCTGTCTCGCAGGTCTACAGACAGTTCTTTTGACTTCATGCTTGGTGTTTGTGCTCTGACATGCACAGTCAACTGTGGGACCTTATATAGACAGTTATTATATTTCCAAATCATGTCCAATCAACTGAATTTACTGCAGGTGGACTCCAATTAAGCTGTAGAAAGATCTCAAGGATGATCAGTGGAAAAAAGATGCACCTGAGCTCAATTTTGAGCTTCATGGCAAAGGCTGTGAATACTTATGTAAATGTGATTTTTTTGTTTTCTATTTTTAATAAATTCAAAACATGTCAAAAAAAATCTTTTTTCACATTGTCATTATGGAGTATTTTGTGTAGAATTTTGAGGTAAGAGATTAATTTAATACAGTTTGGAATGAGGCTGTAACATGACAAAATGTAGAAAAAGTGAAGCGCTGTGAATACTTTCCGGATGCACTGTACATACAAGGGATGCCAACTAGTAGGGTTATCATGGTATCATCTTGGTTAAACCTACCTACCTGACGCCTGAACGTCCCGACGTCTCCCATGGTTTTGGCCGTCAAATTTGCAGGGAATGTTGGGGTATCAAAGTAGTTCAGTACTTGCTAGTATTTAACTCGACGTGCATTTTCCCTACTCTGGTGTTAAAAAAATATTTGAGTATTCCAAAGGGAGCCACAAGAAAGAGGCTGAACAGCCAAATGCGTCTCTGCAACCCACGGCTCTAGGGCAAGGGTCTGCAACCTTTAACATCAAAAGAGCCATTTCGCCTCCTCTTCTAGTAAAAAAAAAAGTCAGGAGCTGCAAAACATTACATAGCTTATACATTTCTAAAAATTGCAATTCTTTAAAAAAATTGTTAAAACCACAAAATTCAACAAACGTGTCTATCAGAGTTCACAGAGCTGAACATCGTGTTTTTTTGCTCGTTTATGCCTGCGCTGAATTGTCATCGGTCCTGTCCTCCAAAGAGAGGCATTCTTTCATTTTCTGAATAATTTCCAGTTTATTTTTTTTTATTTGGAGAATAGATGCGCTGCCATTTTTATGAATGATTCTTTCATCATCATCTTCTTTCTCCATCTGTGAATGGCTTCCCATCTCATGTGCAGCACTGTGCTGCCAACTGGTGTGGCCATTTTCTCACTAAATCTGGTGACTTTCCAAACCCTCTTGGTGACCTATATTCTCAAAAGTGACTAGCGACAAATTTAAAGACTTATGCTCCCATTAATTACTGTAAATTGTTTTATTTTACTGCACAAAAGTCCCTCACCTCAGTCTAGAGCAGGGGTCTCAAACTCAATTTACTTGAGGGCCACTGGAGCTCGGGTCTGGGTGAGACTGGGCCGCATCAGGTTTTCCAAAAAAACCAAAAAACAATGCATTTATTAAAAACAAAAAAAATTAAAAACCTTCGCTTTGGTTCCAATTTTCTACAAGAAAAGCTCTGATAAAACATTCCACTGTTCTCAAATATCTTACAAATCAAGAATAAAGAAAATCAAACTAGAGAGCTAGCGACCTAAACGGTAGCCTTCAAGTTATTTTGTTTAAACTTAAATAGCCAAAAACTTACCCCTTCCACACGGATAGGGAGGATAACTATTAACAGTTATTTAACCTTTAACATGAACATTAATCAAACGTAATAATTTTTTCTGGGTACATGATACCATACAGCATCCATATCAAACGTGCGCGGGCCGCACTAACATTAAACTTTCATATCAAGGCGGGGGCCTCAATTTAGGGGCCGCATGTTTGAGACCCCTGGTCTAGATGCATTCATGGACTTTGCGGTTAGTCGGATATTTTGCATTAATTTAGAAAATGCTTTTTTCCCCTACTTCACCGCACTCCATGAAAGTAGCCACAACAAGGAGGCTGAGACTGCCAACCCCTGCTGTAAGGCCTAACTGTTTACTCATTAACTGTTCACTTATTAATCGACTAAGAAAACAACCCCGACTGTGTATGAAGTAATAAACAGTTGTATGGTAGTAAATCATAGATATAAGAATATCTATAAGAATATTCTTTGATTATCAAGTGCAACACGCCATTGATTGGTCCAAATAAGTGTCTGCTGGATAGAACAAATCTGCAGCCTCACTACAGTGGAAATTCTTGGAGGTCCATTCAGGTTCTTTGATGTCACGCTGCAGCATTGACTTCATTAAAATGCTGTTTATGGACAGAACACCAAACGGGATCAATGCTGTTTCATTTAACAGAAACAGGTCCGTTCAGTTTTGACGTGGTGAACCAGGCTTCATAGCCGTGGATGAACTTTCGTGAGAGGAGTGGTTCCCGGTGGATCACATCAAAAGAATACTTGAGTTCTATCGGATGGTGAGCTTTTATCTCCGTCTTTTGGTGTCTTTTCCTCAGAATCACTTCACACTGTGGGACATTTATGTGAGACATGGCCAGGGATTGAGAGACCCTCATTACCTCAGCTGTCAATCAAGCTCCTCCCAGACAGAGCCCACCTGAGGGTTCTACTGAATGATGTCTTCAGTGTCTCATACTCAAGGTCATTGTGAAGGAGGACACCCGAGTCCAAATGGGTCCAAATTGGAAGTCCAGTTTGACAGATGGAAGTGTCTCGGCCGTGTGACATCATGATAAGTCCAAACTGGCATGTGGACCAGCAGGCTTGAGGGGGAAGCTGTAACAGGAGACACCAGCAGCTTGCAACACAGTATTGATCGGTCCAAGGTCCAGACAACAAACCAGGCGAGCCGACTCCCTCATCTTCCTCCTCATTCTTCCTCAAAAAATCAGAACCTCATCTCTCTCTCTCTCGTGATCTGCTTGAACGCAACAGCTGGCTCAGTTTGATGGCTCGGTCTGGTCCAGATGGCCCGGTACTAATTGGTTCGGCTGCTGGGTCAGAACTGGACTGACGTCATCGCAGTCGGGTTGAGAGGAGCTTTTTTTGTACGACATTTTTTTTATGTTTGTACCTTCTCCTAGTGTTGCATTAAAAGTGAATTGTCAGTGGCATGTAAAGGAGTTAGTTCATTAGTTTCGCATGGAAAGGCGTGCATCTTCATTCATTCATTCATTCATTCATTTTCTACCGCTTATACTCACGAGGGTTGCGGGGGGTGCTGGAGCCTATCTCAGCTGTCTTGGGGCAAGAGGCGGGGTACACCTTGGACTGGTCGCCAGCCAATCACAGGGCACATAAAGACAAACAACCATTCACACTCACATTCATACCTATGGACAATTTGGAGTCACCAATTAACCTAGCATGTTTTTGGAATGTGGGAGGAAACCGGAGTACCCGGAGAAAACCAACGCATGCACGGGGAAAACATGCAAACTCCACACAGAGATGGCCGAGGGTGGAATTGAACTCGGGTCTCCTATCTGTGAGGCCTGGGTGCTAGCCACTCGGGCGTGCATGTTGTGTGTTATTATTGATAATAAAAGTGATTGACCACACACATGTGATGATGGCCTCCTACCCCTACTCCAAGTCGTCATTGCACCGCTCCGCAGTTTGGTGATGTCATCATCCCATGAGGAAGATCTGTCCCCGTTAGACGCCTTCATTCTGAGAGCGATTGTCGGGTCGAAGCGTAATTGGAAGGATGCGCGGTGCATTGGCCTTCAGACAGTGACAAAGTGTTTAATCTGAGCAGGGAGCACACGGTCATGGTGATGGTGTTATCTTAACGAGGAGCCTCTTTGCCGCCATATCCAGCTCTTAACGTCCACTTGTCTTCTGGAAACAAAGCATTTACTGGGGGTAGGTCCATGATGTCACTGCTAACTGATCGCATCTCCTAAAAAACTCACAGATGTTTCGTTTTTATCTCTTGTCCAACGCAACATTTCTTTAGCAGACACTTTCACACCCTGCTTGCACCACAGCCCATCCTGCTGCAAACGTATATGTCTTTATTTAGCGTTAGCACTGTATTATTGGGAACCGCTACAGAATGGTTGCTGCAACCAACGTCCACATCCAATAGATGGATGGTCTTCATGTGGTTTTCCATGCTTTCAAAGCGGTCCAAACAGGTTAGCTCGTCTCTTTTGGTGGTGCTGCTGTCAAAGTCGGCCGCACGGTGGAGAGTGGTTAGCATGTTGGCCACACAGTAAGGAGATGTGGGTTTGAATCTCCGCTTGGGCATCTCTGTGTGTACTTTGCATGTTCTCCCCGTGCTTGCGTTGGTTTTCTCGGGGAACTCCCACATTCCAAAAAAAGATGCACGTTAGGTTAATTGGCGATTCAAAATTGTGAGCGTTAATGATTGTTTTCAATAAACAAAAATTACTTGCCCATAGGGAATCCTTAAGGTGAGAACTACTAGCCCGAACTTGCCCCATGTAAAATGAAAAGACTGCCATAATTCATTCATTTTCCTCACGAGGGTCGCGGGGGTGGTGGAGCCTATCCCAGCTGTCTTCGGGCGAGAGGCGGGGTACACCCTGGACTGGTCGCCAGCCAATCACAGGGCACATATAGACAAACAACCATTCACACTCACATTCATACCTATGCACGGGGAGAACATGCAAACTCCACACAGAGATGGCCGAGGGTGGGAATTGAACCCTGGTCTCCTAGCTGTGAGGTCTGCGCGCTAACCACTAGACCGCCGTGCCGCCCGACTGCCATAATGATATCATCTAATTTACTACATACTACCTTGCACATCGTAGTCGTAGTAAGCAGTGATATTTATAAGTTGTGCACCACAATGAAACAATATTGAATAGACACATTTGTGTACTAGTAAAGTGTTTTTAATCCAGAAAAAAATGCTCAATGGTCAAACAATAATTTGTGAAGCAAAGGTGAGAAAAATACACAGAGAAATGGAAGCGCTAGATTTTGTAGCCTGTGCAAAATCAGCACTTGGTATTGGATCTAATCGGTGGTGTTTCATTGTGACCACTTCAAATTGTCACAGCAGTGTGATTCACTCACCTGTGCCATCGTTTGATTTGCTGCCGCTAATAAAATACTTGTTGAGGAGGCACTGTTTCATCACTTTTTGCTGTTTTCTTTCACAAGTTGTTGGCAGGGACGCCATGATAGATGTTTTCCTAGTCAAACGATCGCTGATTGGTTGATCGCGAACAAGAACGGGTGTGGTTAAAACACGGACTGTGGATTACGGACCGCGGTCTAACTAAACAATTCTGATTGGTCCATTTCAAGATTTGCAAGGATTGGTTTGCAAATTACCACCGGAATTACGCAGTCCGTGTTTTACCAACACCAATAAGAACCGCTTTTAAAAAAAACTCTTTACAGTATGGCATGCCGAAGTGCACTTGCCCGACAGGAATATGACTGATTGGATTTACTTGCCCGAATTTTGTTTTAACTTTCCCCGGGCCATCGGTACATTGTTATTGTCGATTCGTGGTTTTTCTGTACTTGCCCTGCGATTGGCCCCAGTTTACCCAGCATACCCCGCGACCCTAATGAGGATTAGCGGCATAGAAAAGGTCAGGATTGAATATTTTAGCCAGGTCAGAAGTTTTACCGACAAGCTGTCTTTTTCAGTCTGTAAAATGACGGATGTAGTAGCTCGCATGCTTTGCTATCTAATTTTCTTTGGAGTTCGAGCACAATCAGAAACACATCATAGAAACCGTCCAAAACTCCACTTGACACATATAGAAAGGAGGACAAGGGAAGCATTCAGAATTGATTCCAGAATAAAGGAATTACGCTGGTGGGAGTTTTCATGTGGGCTTGAAGTATCAGGTGTTCCTCACTGGAATGCTGAATTATTGATTGAGGGGGGCGTTAGTATATTTTAGACCGCCTGCTTAGATGGGAACATTACAAATGCACCCTGGCGGATTGTGAGTGACGGCGAGCTCCAAGGGTCGGGAATGGTTAGCCTCTCCCAGGGCCAACGTGAATAATTAACCAGAAGCAGTCGGATGGAGAAGACACTCATCCGTCCTCCATCACAACCTTTTAGGAGTTTTTTTTCCCCTGACAAGAAGACAAATGATGGATGACTTTTTCCCAGGCCTCAAAAGAGGTCCTGCCAACATGTAACGTTATCGTCTACAGTTAGCTATCAGATAGTTTAAATCCAAAATACATCAAGGTAATTAGTGAGTTTAAAGAGCTGGTCGTTGCCGGTTACCATGAAGGCTACGTTAGCTTGATACTGGAAATCCTCCGTCCTCTTGTTGGAGTGTAGCATCATCATCTTCTGTCTCTTCTCCTCGGACGTCAATCCTCTGAAGATCCCTCACAGAAGTCAAAGGCGGACTCAAAGCTTCAGGGACGAGTCTGACTCGAGCAGAAGATCGATGAACTCAATGAACTCGGTGACGAGACAGACACCGGCCTGAGCTGGATGACCGCCGAGGTTAAAGCAGCATTCCCAAGAGAGCCGCCTGAGTGGCACCGCGCCTCCCCACCCACCGATGGACACTTGTCAGCCCTTCAGCCACCCATTATGGTGCCATGCAGATTCATGAGGGGGAGACGGGTGATGAAATAAGCGAGAGAGGGAAGACGATTGATTTCTTTTTCATGGAAATAGCAAAGAATCCCGCCGTCACTCCTCTTTAAGTCGGAATGCTAATGGACCTTTTAGAATGTTGGCGTGGAAATCCCCTCGAGTGTTTTTGTTTTTCCCACTTCAGCCTTCTAAAGTGGAGTGGCGTCCCAGCTGACATGTTTGTATTCAGCAATCCTGCTTGAAATGTCTTCTTCTTTGGGACTCAGCCAACATGGCGGCTCAGCCAGGTGAGCTGAATGCTGAATGTTTTCCCATTTGGGAGATGTGAAAAGTTATGGGAAGTGTGCAGGTGTCGATATGCGCTGCCGCCTTGAAAGGCTTGGTAATTGAAGCTCAGCGGGACGCGTGACACCCGCGCGACACCCCTCAGTCCCGCCGCCGTGTCCCGCAGGGATTTGTGCTCCCAATTATTGCCCGGCGCTCCTTGATCCCACTTCCAATTTGCTGCCAGGGCGTCGGTGTGGTCAGCCTCTGGAAATCTAATTAGCAAAGTTTCTCCTGTGGCACGTGCGACACTAGCACAGGCCCAGTAGCTCAGCGAGAAACCATGATGGCCGTCATGAGACCGCAATGAGCGCGGGGGGGGGCATCTTTGTGGCTGCAAGCTCACAATGAGGCGTCTGTCCCGCCGTCCACGTTGACATCATGTGTTGTTTTGTTGCTGATGCGTTAGCGTCCACATGAGCTTGTTTTCACATAACTTTACATTCTGCTGTGTCACTGCCCTTTAGCATTAGCTTGGCCGTACAAGGAAGGACTGATTGGAGCTTTGCCAACATCCTTTTAAGGTGGTGCAACGAGTAGACCCGCACCCCCGCCTATAGATCTAACGTCCTTTTGATTGGACCTTAATGACTACATCAGTCCCGGGCCAAGCCCATAAAATCTACTGGACATATTTTATTGCAAAGTACTGCCTCTTACGCAGAATGTAGTCATTCACAACGGTCACCTCTGCAGTACTACACACAAGCATGGGAAAGGTCATAGGTCAGATGCCGCTCATTAAGAATCAAAACAAACATTCTCAGTCCCTTACATAATACAACATAGCACGTTTACATGTCATACTTAAATATTTACTGCCATGTAGTATGTAATGTGGTACGTAATGGTGTGTGAGTGGTGTGAAAAATTGTTTGCCCCCTCCTGATGAAACTTTTCTCAGCCATTTTTCAAGACATACCCCTCAGTGACAGCCATTTTGACTGATTTTTCAAGACACACTAAATATTGTGTTCTGGGGTTATATAAACATGGTACACACCAAAAGAAAGATAAGACTCTCATCTTTGTAGTATTTTGATGTAGTAAGTAATATACAATGTGATAAAGTGGTATTTAAGTGTAATATTGAATATGTTTTCATGTGGTATGATGTAATGTAGTGTGTCATATAATATTTTAATGTCGTATGTAGTATCTAATGCAGTGCAGTGTTTTACTGTAGTGTGTAGTGCTATTTTAATGTAATATTTAATGTGTTTTCATGTTGTATACCATATAGTGTAGTGTTTTAATGAAGTATGCAATGTAGTATGTAATGTAGTGTAATGTTTCAATGTAGTATTTATGTAATATTTATGTGGTATTCTAATGTAGTATGTAATACAGCGTAGTGTTTTAATGTAGTATGTATGTAATGTGGTGTTTTAATATAGTATGTTTTGTAGTATTTTAATGTTGTGTGGGGTGTAGTATAATGTAGTGGTGTTTTCATGTAGTATGTAATGCAGTGTGGTGTTTTCATGTAGTATTTATGTAGTTTTCTTATGTAGTATGTAATGTAGTGTAGTGTTGTAATGTAGTATTTATGTAATTTGGTGTTTTAATGTACTGTGTAGTGTAGTATGATGCAGTGGTATTTTAATGTAATATTTATTCATGTAGTATGTAATGTAATGCAGTATTTTAATGCAGGTTTTTAACATTGTATGTAATGTAGTATTTCTGTGGTATGGAATATAGTGTAGTGTCTTAATGTAGTATTTCTGAAGTTTTTTAATGTAACATGTAATGCAGTCTAGTATTATAATGTAGTATTTAATATGGTATTTTCATGTAGTATCTCATTAGTGTAGTGTTTTAGTATAGTTTTTTAAATGTCGTATGTAAGTATAGTACATATGTCATATGCAATGTTCTGTAGTATTTTAATATTGTATTTATGTTGTATTTTCATGTAGTATGTCAAATGTTTCAGTGTTATAATGTATTATTGAATGTAGTATGTCATGTAGTGTGGTACTTTAATGTTTCATGTATAATCTCCCTTCCTGGAGGCTGCACTTCTTTTCAAGCTGATGTAACATTTCTCATCTGGGGATCGAACAACGTCGCGTTGCTGAGGAACATGATGGAGACAATGACAAGTTCATGTCCGCAGCAGACCAAAGAGGCTTTAAGAGTTGTAACACGAAGACATTCTTTAAGACTTTAATCCTCACTTTGAGAGATGCAATGTCCTCTGGCCTGCAGCCTCTGTGTCCTCTCAGCTTCAGAACGTTCCAGAAGAAGCAGTTATGCACAATGGCTGCAGCAGTACCACACAACTATGATGTTGTCTGGGAGCTGCTGGCCAAGTGTCCTCACTGTGACCTCATACTCTTATCACTTGTCTTTTACTAGCATACTAACTCGTCTGTTTGCTGTGTCTCAATTGTGTACTTACATATAGGCTGAATCTCAATTCTACTCCTGAGCCCCTCCCCCTCGTCTTACCCCTTAAAATTTAGGGCCAAGGGGAAGAAGCCATAAGAAATGGGACATTCATTCTCATTACATCATAACCCTTCACCGTTTGCTCGCTATAACATACGCATATGAGTCAATGAAATTGGTCATAATAAATGATTCATAAAGTGCACACAGATAGATAGATACGTAGATAGATAGATAGATAGATAGATTTATTTAATAATTTAATAATAAATAAAAATGAATTTATAATAATTTAATGTTTTATCAGAGCTTTTCCAAAGAACCAAAGCACTGAAAAAGTGGAGGGCATAGCAGAAGCATTGAAGACTATTATATTATATATATATATACATATATTTATTAATATTTAATATAATTAATATTTCTTAATATTGTTATTATATTTTTCTGTATATATATATATATATTTATTTATTTATTTTTTTTATAATTTATTTATTTATTTTTAACCTGATGCGGCCCAGCCTCACCCAGACCTTAGCTCCAGTGGCCTCCATGTAAATTGAGTTTGAGACCCCTGGCGTAAACAGTAATTTGTACAAATAATTGAAATAATTTAGAATAAATAATAATAATTTCTGCATTATATCAATATAGCCCACCACAGAACACATTTTCAGTCTCTCGGGTTGTGTACCCCCTTAGCACTAATCCCTGACCCCTTGATTTAAGGAGAATTGGGAACACCTTGACTCTCGTGAAAGGGGTAGAATTGGGTTTCAGCCTTAGTCTTTTATTTGCATCACTGCATTCACACCGAGAAGTACGGAAAAAATAGCAATACCATAATACCCAGATACAAATAAAAGAAGTCATTAAAAAAATAATTTTAATTTTACAGTGGCTCAGGAGTGGAAAATTTAATCTGACCAAAATATTGGGGCCGCACTACACTGTCAAAATGCACACACACACACACTTGGGAACTAAATACACAGTGTACACAGTATATTTACTGATGGAAGTATTCCATTTGAGTCACAGCCCATCTGTCATAACGTTTAGCTGGTTCTAACAGGACCCATAAATGCTAAAAGAATATTCTGGACTGAACTTTGAACCAATGTTTCCTTTTTGAATCCCGCTAGTGCATTTTATTCTGGTGGGAACACGTTATTCCCAGCACGTCCTTGTCACTTTTTAATTAAAAAGCCATGAGGAGCTTGCGACATCTCGTGTTATGTAGTTGTCTGGTTTGTGTTGTTTACACCAGCTAACCTCAATCTGGAATCTTCTGGCCAGAATTCCCAATGAACAATTTTCTACTTGGCAATGTGAGTCCTGCATTGATGTGCGAGGAGGAAGGGTCAGGGGAGCACTTCCTGTTTATCATTGTGTCATTTTTAACAAACATAGCATGATATTAGCCTGTTGGTAATGTCTTTACTGTACAGAAGTACAAATAATAACTGTGACACCTTTTTTTTCCTGTCAGGTGGGAGGGGGTCATGTGTTCCTGCTGAGTCGACACTTTTGGGCCACAATGAGGCGGACGCCGCGCTCGCCCCTCACCTTCCTGCCGTCCCTGCTGCTGGCCGTCGCGGCCTCCTTACCACGGCCGTCCCACGGCGCCCCCTCCTTCCCTCAAGACCTGGAGCCCCTCAGCGTGGTGGGCCGAGAATGTGAGTTCAGTGTTGCCGTGGTGACACCCACTGCTAAGGTCACTAGTGTGATCTCAGGAGGCGTTGGCTTTCAGACCTTAGTCAGCATGCGTCTGTTTGCTTTGCAATGTACTCACATTATCACGAATCATAACCATCGAGAGTGCTCATGCTTGTTCTTATAGAACTGCTTGACTTTGTAACGCACACAGAGCATGACATTTTCATCAGTGTAGTTAATAAAAGAATAGAAATAAATAATTGAAGTCGGCAATAAACGTTGACACACACACACTGATAAAAGTAAACACACAAGGGAAAGAAAGTGAAAGAAACACAGTTACTGCACTATCCCACTTCTCTGGGCTCTGGAAGGCAGATATATGGCAGCTGGGATTGTTGAAGGAGACAATCAGAACATCTCCTCGGCCCTAGCGTGAGGATGTGATGGTCTATGATTGACGGATGTGAGACGGCGGCCGCTGACTGTAATGGGTCAACGTGGAGGCGAAGAGTGTCCATTAGCAGAACTATCAGCGCTAATAGCGGCACACGATGTAATGAGAGCTATTTGTCAGCTGAGGGTCTAACAGGTGACGCCGTAACACGATGTCCCCCAATATGGAGTCCATAAAATCTTCCAGGAGTCACTTTGGAGTGGGAATGTTCTCATCTTTGACTCCATAGCGGGAAAACACAAAATTTGTCGAGTCTGGAACAGGAACGCCAGCAACACGAATGGTTGAAGATCAACAATCATAGACATAGTATGAGGACATCCTCAGACGTCCTTGCATGGACACAATGGTTGCAACAGGTTGATGACTTCCTGTGTGCTAGCAGAGGTTCTGGTTCTGAAGTCTGAAGTCTGAGAGTGGTTTGATCCCATCCTCCCGATCCCCCAGAGCAGGTCAGAAAGAGCAGGCATTCAAAAGGGAGGAAGAGAAGTTCTATGTGTCTCTGAGGGTCACGCCCCTGACTGACTTCAGTCAGTTCCAGATCAGCATCTTAATCAGATCAAGGACCTCATTTGGCTTTTTAATGCAGCTCAGGTCTGATGGAAGTTTCCAGAACCATGGTGGGAAAACTGTGTAGCTGACAATAGATCTACACTGAGTAGAACTTTAAATGGCAACAACCCCCTCACCTATGCTGCAAAGAAAAACAACACATGTGCTGCAAAGCATGCTGGGTAGCTTCCAGGCCACATTTTCCCTACACGTTGTCCTGTTGTAGGCTATTCACATACTTAAAATTCAATGCTTTGAAATTAGGGGGGGGTGGTGGTGTTGCTGCTGGATGCATCATAACACATGAATCATCACTTCCTCTTCCTGCTCTAAAAGACAAACAGGAGGAGCACATACATAATTGTCTTGGGGATGTGTTCTGTGTCTTGAAGCAAGACGTCTGAAAGTTCTTCCTGCTTAGAAAATGATGTTTGTTTCCATGCAGCCTCCTACTTGTATCCCAGCTTCCAAGGTCTGACGGCAGACAACGACACAGAGCGTCTGGGTCTGGACTTCCAGAGGATGCTGAGGATCAACCACATGCTCTACGTCGCTGCTCGGTCAGTCCGCTGTCCGCCAGCATGCAGCACCAGAACAAATAAAACTCTTTTATTTGCTAGTCGTCACATGTTTAGGTCTCAAATCATTAAATCTTCTCTTCCAGGGATCACGTGTTTGCCATCAATCTCGCCTCTTGTTCGGAGCGTATCATCCCACAGCAGGTAGGGGCCGCGGGTCACCACCACAAGTAAGGTCACACTGGGGTCAATGTAGGATTGTTGCAGGGTAACAACAACATTTAGCTTGTCTTCTTGGTGATGCCAGTGGCTTAAAGATGCTAATGTTTGTGACTGCGGTGCTATTGATCTGCGGTTCTGATGGACCTTCAGGCTGGAATGTTTGCGTCTCATTATTCTCTCGCGGCTGCTTTCAAGTGTTTTCCAATCCCAGATCCAATCCGCACAGCGAGTGCAGCACCGCTGCCTCCGATCCAAGCCTCATTTGTCAAACATGATTGGACTTAAATAAAAGTGGCGAGTGGGCCGCCTGCTCCTCTTTGTGTTGAGATGAGCGTCAAAGATGGATGCTGGTGGTGATAAGTCGGCCTGGCTGACGATTTTGCTCTGTTAATCCGTCTCTTTCTGCTCGGATGAAATGTTAGCGTTGTGCTCTTTGCAGCCTGACAGCAGAGTGAAAAATCGCTGTTCTCTTTTCTCGCTGCCCGCGTGTGACTGACTTGTGTCGCCGCCACGTATTCGCCATTTTTCACTTTCTGCCCTCCCCTACGCTTATTATGAGCACGTTGTCGTCTTCACGTGTTTCCACCATCAAGCATCCTCATGCTTTGCGCTCCTGCAAACAGCTGACATTTGTCTTCTTGTTTCAGAAACTGACGTGGAAGACGAAGGATGTGGAAAAGTGTACCGTGAGGGGGAAGAACAGCGTGAGTGTCACGTATGCGTTCTCACAGTATCGCCTCGTGCGTGACATCTTTTTCTCTTGACAGGACGAATGTTACAACTACATCAAAGTGTTGGTGCCCCGCAATGACGAGACGCTGTTTGCGTGTGGCACCAACGCCTTCAACCCCGCCTGTCGCAACTACAAGGTAAGATATCCTCCTGGCCACGCCCCCAGCCTGCTATGTTCTTGGGATCACCAGCAGATGGCGCATGATGTTATGTTGTATGTTGTCCCATCAGATGTCCACGCTGGAGCAGGATGGCGAGGAGCTGTTGGGTCAAGCTCGGTGTCCGTTCGAGTCCCATCAGTCCAACGTTGGACTTTTTGCAGGTGAGACTTGAGTGTAATGATGTTTCCACAAGTGTACTTTGTGTGTAATGCCCGGTCCTTCCTGCAGGGGGCGACTTCTACTCGGCTACTATGACAGACTTCCTGGCAAGCGATGCGGTGATTTACCGCAGCCTGGGCGAGAGTCGCCCCGTGCTGCGTACGGTCAAGTACGATTCAAAATGGTTACGAGGTGAGCGCACGCCCTGTTGTCGTTGCCGTGGTAACTGAAGCTGCACGTTGTGTGACTTATGACTTCTGACCGCTCTCAGAGCCTCACTTCCTGCACGCCATCGAGTACGGAAACTTTGTCTACTTCTTCTTCAGCGAGATCGCTGTGGAGTACACCTCCCTTGGCAAGGTGAGACATTCGCCAAACACAACGTAGCACTCGCATGCTCGCCACATTTTAATCGTCGCTCTTTGGCGCCCCTAGGTGGTTTTCTCCAGAGTGGCTCGTGTGTGTAAGAACGACAATGGCGGCTCGCCAAGAGTGCTGGAGCGTTACTGGACGTCCTTTCTCAAAGCCAGACTCAACTGCTCCGTGCCCGGCGACTCCTTCTTCTACTTCGACGTTCTGCAGTCGCTCACCAATGTGCTGCAGATCAATCGCAGGCCGGCCGTGCTCGGCGTCTTCACCACGCAAGCCAACAGGTCGGTTCTGGTTATATAACAGGTCGTCTCCGTTGCCATGAAGAGCCGTGCTCTACCTCACGCCTTTGTCTTGATCGTCTTTCTCCAGCATCACCGGTTCCGCCGTTTGCGCCTTCTACATGGACGACATCGAGAAGGCCTTCAGCGGAAAGTTCAAAGAGCAGAAGAACAGCGAGGCGGCGTGGACACCCGTCCCAGATGAGCAGGTCCCAAAGCCAAGGTAAGCCTCAGAAGGATTCAAAGTAAAACTAGGGATGTCCCACCAATTTTAATGTATGATATTAGCATAAAATTAGATATTGGATCTTATCACATACTACAGTATTAATTGGCCCTGTACCGTAGAAACCGCCCATGAATGATACGGGAAAAGGCCGAAATGATACTGTGTCAAAGCCCAGGGCAGTGATACTGATAAAATATAGAGTTTAACCATGTCCAATATCAGCCCCCGTAGCTGTCCACTCAGAGTGCGCTGCTCTGGTATCGTGCCCATGAAACAACCAATCAGAGAACAGCACACGAGTGCTTAGTGCCTAGTGCTTCTCCAGTCACCAAAAAACCCAAACTTGATTAATGGAACTTTAATTGTCAGACATTGATAAGATAAGACTGTTGATAAAATATTATTGTTGAAATATTTATGCAATTGTTGTGTTTACACTGTTTAGATATAATACATGTAATAAACTGAATATTTTCAAAACAAAATGGTCTTTTGATTAAATAGTACGTGATAATAAGCTCATGATTAAATAGTATGTGATAATAAGATCATCACATGGTTTGTCTGGTATCAGGCCCAGTATCATGCCCCCAAGTGTCAGTATCAGCCCAAGACCGAAGGTCATAAGTGGGCATAAGTGTTTATTTGTGAAATGCATCAAGTGACATCACAGTAAAAGAAGCATAATGTGGTAAAAGTGTGACGTGACATTAGTTTGAGGGAAGAGCAGCTACTTACATTAGTATCGGTTGTGTATCGGTATCGGTGTCATATTGTATCAATGGTATCAGTGCTGGACAATAAGAAAGCCAGTATCAAGCATCTCTAGATCAAACCAAAGCAACCTGTGACTTCCTCTCAGTTTGCTGACAATATGCGCTCCGGTTCTGCAGGCCCGGTTGTTGCGCCGGCGAGGGCTCAGCCTCCAACTACAAGTCATCCACCGCCTTCCCTGACGACACGTTGACCTTCATCAAGTCGTATCCTCTCATGGACGAGTCGGTGCCATCGGCTAATAACAGGCCGCTCTTTACTCGGACCACCAGCAGGTACAGAACCTCTCAGATTCTGTCTATTTCATGAGCTCAGCATTATCACAGCCTGACTAGTAGGAAGCTTCTAGTGCATTATGGGTAATCACTCACTTGCTGTCATCCGGCGTGGAAGCCAAGGTGCCTTTCAGTCTGATCTCCATCCACTCCGTGGGAACCTGCAGCGTGACTCGCCAGTGTAGGAAAGTTCTGCCGTTTCTTTTTTTATTCCAAGAATCGGTGGAGGCGGGATTGATCAGTGAGGGGAGGCGCTGATGTGAGATTGGATTAAAAGGTGAATGAGGGAGCGATGGTAAGCGGGAAGATGAAGTGATTGATTTTCTCACTCATTTAAACGACGATCTATCCGCCCGCTCGCTCCCTCTGTTTGCTAGTATGGGAACGATCTTGATAACAACGACAACCATCGCACTGCTGCTAGCTACGCTTAAATGTCATCTGTGTTTGATGTGCTGTTTCTTGTGCAGGTTTAAGCTGACACGGATCACCGTGGACACATCAGCTGGGCCCAACAAGAACTACACGGTGCTCTTCCTGGGCTCAGACAACGGCCACGTGTTGAAGGTCCTCACTGGGACAGCGGGAAGCAACCAGTCCTTCGCCACTCGACTCCTGGAGGACATTGACGTCTACAACCCTGACAAGTACTAACCTTACCATGCATCTTTTTTTCTTTGTTTGTTTTAACTTTACTGTTACTTTAAAGCGAACCCTTAGTGTGGGGACATCGCATTTATTTTTTATGGACCCTTGGCATTTCCCAGCCATCCATTTGGAGTATGGTGGTGATTTGATGCAGCAGCATAGTCCTCTATAGTATAGTGATAGTAAGTCTATATCAGGGGTCTCAAACTCAATTAACCTGGGGGCCACTGGAGCTGGGTCTGGGTGAGACTGGGCCGCATCAGGTTTACCAAAAAAAAAAAAAAAACGCATTTATTAAAAACAAAAAAATTAAAAAAACTTCGCTTTGGTTCCAATTTTCTACAATAAAAGCACTGATAAAACATTCCACTGTTCTCAAATATTATATCTTAAATATCTTAATTTTTATTTTTCTACACAAAATAAGATGAAAAATAAATAAACAAATCAAGAATAAAGAAAATCAATCAATCAGTAATAAATAAATAAATATAATAATAATAATAATAATAACAAAACGGCAAATAATAAAAACTTAAGAAACCACATATAGTTGGTGGGTAGACAAATTATTTTTTTCAGATTAAAATGAACAAAGCATTATTAGAGCCCTGTAGACATGACAAAACACGACTATAGTCACATTTATACTCTTTTTATTTACAACATATTGCACAACTGCAGGGTCTTGAGACACATGCTAACTCGCAAACTAGAGAGCTAGCGACCTAAACGGTAGCCTTCAAGTTATTTCCTTTAAACTTAAATAGCCAAAAATTTACCACTTCCACACGGATAGGGAGGATAACTATTAACAGTTATTTAACCTTTAACATGAACATTAATCAAAGGTAATATTTTTTTCTGGGTACATGATACCATACAGCATCCATATCAAACTTGCGCGGGCCGCACTAACATTAAGCTTTCATATCAAGGCGGGGGCCTCAAACTAGTGTCCTGCGGACCACATTTGGCCCGCGGGCCGCGTGTTTGAGACCCCTGGTCTATATCTTTATATAATGTATCCTGCCATACTTACAGTATAAACAGTTTTTACCTAGTTTCATATTTAAATAATCTCTTAGTGCAAGCACTGACATCATTGCAGTACAACATAGAATGCTGATATTTTTTTAGATGAAAAAGTATGAAATATGTATATCCTAGCATAAATATGATGTTGTCTTCATGCTTCAACTTGTTTCAGTCATATATGGTCAATTTCCTGACATCAACCAAGAATATGTTGCTCCTTGTTTACCCCTTTTTCATCATCATTTACTTTTCCGTCATCGGTGTGCGTGTGTGTGGCGCATGATCCCCCTCTCCCCGCCCCTCCATCTTCCAAGTGATGTAATTCTGTAGTTTGCATCAGAGCGTCGCCACTGGAGGCCGTTTGTTTTCTGACGGCGGCGCTTGAAAGTTTGTGCTCACGCGTGCTGTGCGTGTGATTTACTTGGGATGGTGTCTTCCAGATGCAATGTGAGGGGGGAGGACCGGCGTGTGCTGGGGCTGGAGCTGGACCGAGATCATCACGCCCTCTTTGTGGCCTTCACGGGCTGCGTGATCCGTGTTCCGCTCAGCCGCTGCTCCAACTACAACGCCTGCAAGACGTGAGTGTGGACGCCGCTGAGACAACGGTTTAGTCCTCAAGGACGCATTTATTGTCTGACGATGTCAAACTGCTCTCAGTCAGAGCTTTTCTTTTTGTCTGCACCATTATTCTATTTTTAGGGCGGAATGTTAAACTCACTCACCCCCTCCCAGCCCCTGTATACCCTCAGCACACAACCCCCCCACCCGACTCCCCACCGCCGTGTAAAGTGAGAGGAAGGATTTGTCCTCCAGCAGGGACTTGATGAAGTCCCATAGCATGCTAACGTCTGGCTGCAGATGCTCTCAGCATCGCTCACACTTTCACTCCAAAATTGGATCCAGCTGACTGACCAACAGCCAGTGTTGGAGCGGGGGCTGGATAGGGGAGAGAAATGGGGGGTAGCGTCTAGTCGTACTTAAGATCCCATGAAGGTCTGAGTGCCGCAACGTACTGTACCTCATTTAAGGATTAAGAGTCCGTGGAGGCTGTGAGGTCACCTCTCAGCTGCCCAATGCTTGGACACGCCCACAAGTCTGACCCCACCCACAAAGTGACATTTCCTCTTCCTGCATTGCATCATCTTTTCACTAAACACACACATGTGGGTGTGTATGAGTTTGACAATTGGCCATTAAAAAATCATGTGGTTTGCTCTCATGATGAGAATGATCTTCCAAACATGTTGATGTTTGTCGTGCAGACGCTGCTTGTCCTCTCGGGATCCATACTGCGTATGGCTGAAGACAGGAAGCTGCGTCGCCATGATACCAGGCTTCAAGTAAGTCACACATGGTCTCCTCTTTAGCATATCCAACATCTACTTCCTGAGACGTCATGCTGCGTTTCTCATTGAACCGCAATCTATTTGTGGTTTGGGGAACTAGAAGCTCTCCTACAAACCATGAGAAGTTGCTCAAAGATGTTTGTGTAATTTGCATGTGCAAAACAAATAAGTTGTAACTCCAAATGAACACAATTTGGAAGGGTATGAATACTTGCTATATGTGGCAACAAGCTTCCCAAGTGGGCAACATTGGTTCCTCAGGTGTGTATGAGGTGAGTTAAGAAGCAGAGTTACGCTGCCATCTACTGGAAGCTGTTGGAATGACAAGCTACGTTCAAAGACAGTCCCATTATAATGTGTTTATGAATAAGGGCAAACAGTGCCATATTTATTTGTGGTGGATGAATGTATGGGAAACACTGTCGTGTGACACAGACATCATAAATACATGTGAATATGCTTATAATATGACAACTTAAGGAGCAGACATTTCATATTCTATTTCATTTGTAACCATTATACACTGGTAAAGGGGTGTTCATCTGATAAAGACAACTTATGGAGGCGGGACTAAGGACTGTTGATTGGCAGCGGAGGCCTGGCTGTGTGGGGTTTTTTTTGCTCCTACATCAACCAGCGGACTTTTTCCTCCTCAGAGTGAAGTTCTGTAGAAATGTTCTTTTTCTTCAAGAGACTTGAAGATGATGAAAACGTGACAGACGCCTTTTTGATTCCCTGCAAGGCCGTCTTGTTTCGATTTACGAGCCGACGTGTACTATGGAAAGCTACAGAACTGAGCCAGAATAATATTCCAGGATCCAGAGAGTCGGAGGAGGACGACACAACGGGACAAATGAAGACCGAGAATGAAAAGAGAGGAGCTGAAAAGATGGAAAGCAAGGAAAAGAACATCTGCTTTTCATTTTGAACCTTCTTCTCCTCCTTCTCTGTGCTTCTTAACATCCAAAACTGCATTAATGAGCTTTTTCTTGTTTTACGTCTAAAAGTATTCTGTCCTAAAGAAGACACAGACATTGCCACGCCCTTTGACGATCTTCTTCTAGTTCTTATTGGACCACATGGAGACAAACATGTCACACCGACCACTCTTGTTTAATAATTGAGATGAAGTCACTCTTCTCCTCTTGGACATGTTCTGCACACGCGCTTCCTTTTCTTATTCTTATTCTACTTCTTCCTCTGCCTTGCCTTTCTCTTCTTCTACCTCTTTCTTATTCTACTTCTTTGTCATCTTCTTCTTAGGTGACTTTCCCAAATGTCAGTGTGTATGTCTTATTCCTGCTGCTGACAACAAACAAAGAAAAAAAGTTTTCTCCACAAAGTTTTAGCTTCCAGCGGCAAGGGAAGCAAGAGCAGGAAGACTCAGCAGGAAGAGAATAAAATATTCTGGTGTCACACCGTCATCTTTGTCGTCTCTCAGCAGTCTAACATCATCACTGTTGTAGTTTTGGAGGAGGAAGAACATTTCAGCAGCTAAAGGATGGAAGGCAAAGATGATGGTGATGGTGATTGCTTGTTGTCTTTGTGTGTCCTCAGGGGCGCCTTCGAGCAAGACGTGGAGGACGGCGGTGGTCTTGACGCGGACTCCTGTCATGGTGAGACCATGTCTTTGCCTTCTAAAGACAATACAAAATACTACAGTGTCTTTTCTTTGTTTTGCTCATTTAGGTAGCATGCACTGCAATACCTGTCACTACCAGCAGGTGGCAATGCTTTCACTGCATACAATAGTCCAAAATGACAACAACAACAAGACGCAAATAATCAATTATCATTCATTCATTCATTTTCTACCGCTTTTCCTCACAAGGGTCGCGGGGGGTGCTGGAGCCTATCCCAGCTGTCTTTGGGCGAGAGGCGGGGTACACCCTGGACTGGTCGCCAGCCAATTACAAGGCACATACAGACAAACAACCATTCACACTCACATTCATACCTATGGACAATTTGGAGTCACCAATTAACCTAGCATGTTTTTGGAATGTGGGAGGAAACCGGAGTACCCGGAGAAAACCCACACATGCAAACATGCAAACTCCACACAGAGATGGCCGAGGGTGGGATTGAACTGCTGTGAGCAACTAGCTGTGAGGTCTGCGCGCTAACCACTCGACTGCCGGGCCGCCCTAATCAATTATCAGTACGTAATAATTCAAAGTGTTTTCTCTTCTTCTTTTTCAGACATCCTGGCGACCACACGCAAGCAGAACACGCCTTTAGACTCTGCCTATGGTCAGTTGACCCCCCCCCCCATGCTGACAGGTCACATGGTCAACACTCAACCAAAAGCTTGCAGAATCTTGCATGGTTAAAACATGGCCGTCATCAACTGATGTGCCCGCTAAATGGTGTTTACGGATAGAGCGTATTATTCCATAGTCCCCTTAAGGAGGCATTGAAGGTCAAATTGTTAACTTGACGTTTTGTGCTGGACCCCCACTGCGTGACGTCTTCGCTCAGCTGTTCAGATGCTCACTTGTGTTGGTAGTACACCAGCATCTTATGGGCGCCATCTTCCCACTTCCTGTCACCCCAACAATGCCCAGCCCGCAGAGCAAAGGGCAGCATACAAACGTTCGTTCGTTCGAATCGGATAATCCCCACTTTGTTGTCGCCGTAGAAACAGTGCCAGTGAATCAAAGTGAGATGAAAGGAGGAAGCTTCGGCCAAAAAGCTGGCGTGAAGTTTTAGTTTGGCGAGCACAGATGGTGACATGACGGGATGCTTCGCTCGGAGCGAACACCGTCATCTGGCTCTTTGCCAGAGAGACGACAAATGAGCGCCGCTTTACCTCTGCGAGGCAGTTAGCACGTTGCCAACAGGAGGGCGCTAATGATGCTATCATCAGATGCTAACCTAATCAAACCAGAGACGTTCAATGTCGTTAAGTAACTAGCATCCTTAGCCATGGTTTCCTCTCCAATCAGAAAGTTGATTGACGTTTCACTAATCACTCACTCTGTTGCCTCCCCCTCTTCCTCCTCCTCTTTTTCCTCCGCTGCAACCACAGGGAAGCCCGCACCCCCAAGCGCCGCCACATTCCCAAAGGAGGCAGGTGACCCTGAAAGAGGGACAGGTCCAGATGCCCCTCCCTTCATGGGGGAGCAAGGGTCACCTGACTCGGAGCCAATCGGTGTGGAGATGGAGGGTAAGGGGGAGGGATTTGTGTCCTCCGTGACCTTGGACCTCTTAGGGGTTAGCACTGCTGGGCCCTGAACGCCTCGCTGTCATACTCTAACCAACTAACAGACGCCGTCTCACTCTAGACGACCTGTTCAGAGCTCGTTTTGGTCATGTGACCCGCAAGCATCCAATTAGCTCCTGACTGCTGCTGTGTCATTGATCTTCTCACAGAAGCAGGATGAGATTGGTCGTCGAGGGTGAAACGTGGCTAACCACGCTAACAATCAGCTTTAACTTCTCATCTCGTTTGTCATCGTCGATGGTGTACAGTTCAGTAAACCTCCAGTAGAGGGCGCTATTTAAACATACAGGGCGTACTCAAGCTAGCCGTTTCGCACCGTGATGAACGTTCGATTCCCTCTCCTGACTTCAATGGCCTGCATCAACACTGATCCGTTTACTGGTGCCATCACAGCCATGGCTTACTGTGAGTACGTCTTTAATTGGAAATTATTATCAAAAGTCATCATTTAAGGTCAGCACACCGTCATAGATTATTCATTCATTCATTTTCTACCGCTTTTTCCTCACGAGGGTCGCGGGGGGTGCTGGAGCCTATCCCAGCTGTCTTCGGGCGAGAGGCGGGGTACACCCTGGACTGGTCGCCAGCCAGTCACAAGACACATATAGACAAACAACCATTCACACTCACATTCATACCTATGGACAATTTGGAGTCGCCAATTAACCTAGCATGTTTTTGGAATGTGGGAGGAAACCGGAGTACCCAGAGAAAACCCACACATGCATGGGGAGAACATGCAAACTCCACACAGAGATGGCCGAGGGTGGAATTGAACCCTGGTCTCCTAGCTGTGAGGTTTGCGCGCTAACCACTCGACCGCCGTGCCGCCCTGTCATAGATTAGTACCTCCCTTTTTCCTCATAGACACGACTAATTCCATATGCAAACGTCTGCTGCCTTGTTGGGCGACAACAAGCTGTGAACATGACTCATTGTTCAAATATTCATTTATTTCTTCATTGAGGCTGACAAAGAAGTGGTGAAATACATCAAAGCACTCGTACAAATATTTCATAGTTCATGACAGCGACTGACAGGGCCCACGGTGTTAGGAGACACCCCCCTACCCCCTCCCCCATACAGTTGACCCCCCCTGCCTGATAGACTAACACCTGACCCCTTCCCCTTAAAGCTACAGTCCACATTGTGAAAGGAAAAGGTCGGCGTGGACTGTCACTTTAAGACTAGCATCGTGAAGAGCTTGCATGTGCTCTTCCTGGTCGGATCGCTTCTGTCGTCCCTTTAACGGACCGGACCACCCAAGCGCTTTGTCATGTTTGACGACGCTGACTCAGCAGCAGCGGAAGCGGAGGAAAGATCCTCCTGATTGGCGGTCAGCTGCAGCTAATCAGGGGAGAGTGTGACCGATCGTCACTTGGAAATATTGATGGAGCCGTCAACCAACCTGCCAGGGAACGTTGTCTCTGACGTGGAATATTGTTCATGTGTGTATCAGCCGGCAGATGTGCTGATTTTGTGAAGGTTGTGTTAGTGTAGCGTGGTGGTCTCACTCGCTCGCTGATTGCGTGAAGCCTGAGGCATGGCAGTCATGTGTTGGTGAAAGAACAATTACACGGCATGGTAAGCTTCCTCATTAAATGAAACACTTCAACAAAAACTTGTTTAACTCTTGACTCGCTGGACGTATCATAAGAGAGAAAATCAAAACATTCACTTTCATTTCTTCAAACGGGCCTGTACATGTATTTTTTACAGCAGGGGGGTTTGGGGGGCACATCTGGATCTCTTGACATCATTAACTCCCTTGACATCATTGGCATCATTAACCAGCACCTCAGTCTGGGTTGCTCCCTCCCCTTTCTCACAATCATCCCAATCATCTCCCATTCATCAATTATTGCACCAATAGTGGCCTATTGAGTCCCTTCAAGTCTTATGCAGGTCTACAATCTTGACCTCTCTGAGGTCCTTTGACCACTTTTTGGTCTTGCCCATAGTGGTGCAGAAGTTTGAATGGAAGACACCGTGTTCTTTAAAGTCCATTCTAGTCTTGTGGAAGTCTACAATCTTGTCCCCGGGGTCCTTTGACAACTCTTTGGTCTTGCTCTTATGTGGATTTATATTCCCGACACCCCCTCAGGTCCATTGGTAGCTTTTTTTGGTCTTGCCGATGGTGGTGGAGAGGTTTGAATGGAAGAGACTGTTCTTTTGAGTCCATTCCAGTCCAATGCAGGTCTGCAGTCCTGTCTCTGGGGTCCTTTGACAACTCTTTGGTCTTGCTCTTATGCGGATTTATATCCTTGACACCCCCTCAAGTCCATTGGCAGCTTTTTTTTGGTCTTGCCCATGGTGGTATTCTTGTGCAGGTCTAAACTCTTGACCTCCTTGAGGTCCTTTCTTTGGCCTTGCCTACGGTGAAGAGACTGTTCTTTTGAGTCCATTCCGGTCTTATACACGTCTCCAATCTTGTCCCTGAGGTCCTTTGACAACTCTTTGGTCTTGCCCTGTTGCAGATCTATATCCTTGACACCCCCTCAGATCCATTGGCAGCTTTTTTTTGTCTTGCCCATGGTGGTGGAGAGGTTTGAATGGAAGAGACTATTCTTTTAAGTCCATTCCAGTCCAATGCAAGTCTACAATCTTGTCCTTGAGGTCCTTTGACAACTCTTTGGTCTTGCTCTTATGCGGATTTATATCCTTGACACCCCCTCAGGTCCATTGGCAGCTTTTTTTGGTCTTGCCCATCGTGGTATTCTTGTGCAGGTCTAAACTCCTGACCTCCTTGAGGTCCTTTCTTTGGTCTTGCCTACGGTGGTGGAGAGTTTTAAATGGAAGACACTGTTCTTTTGAGTCCATTCCGGTCTTATACTGGTCTACAATCTTGTCCTTGAGGTCCTTTGACAACTCTTTCGTCTTGCTCTTATGCGGATCTATATCCTTGACACCCCCTCAGGTCCATTGGCAGCTTTTTTTGGTCTTGCTATTGGTGGTGGAGAGGTTTGAATTGAAGAGACCTTTTGAGTCCATTGTATTCTTGTGCAGGTCTAACCTCTTGACCTCCTTGAGGTCCTTTCTTTGGTCTTGCCTACGGTGGTGGAGAGTTTTAAATGGAAGAGACTGTTCTTTTGAGTCTATTCCGGTCTTATGCAGGTCTCCAATCTTGTCCCTGAGGTCCTTGGACAACTCTTTGGTCTTGCCCTGATGCAGATCTATATCCTTGACACCCCCTCAGATCCATTGGCAGCTTTTTTTGATCTTGCCCTTGGTGGTGGAGAGTTTCAAATGGAAGAGACTGTTCTTTTGAGTCCATTCCGGTCTTATAAAGGTCTGCAGTCTTGTCCCTTTGGTCCTTTGACACCTCTTGGGTCTTGCCATGAGGATGGAAAGGCCTGAATGTTGAGGTTAAGGTTTTGAGTACTTTCTTAAAGGGACATGACTGGAAGACAAACATTTCATTTCAAACCTTATGAATTGTTTTTTGTTACATTCAGTAAAAATGATGTACTAATCATAGTACCGATTTCAAATACTTATTTTCCCCACGGGATGTGCTGATGTGGACCACCCTGTCCTTCTATGGACGTGTTTGTGTGTGTGGTCCTCGTCTGTCTCTGAGATGAGGAGCTCAATGACAGTGACTGACATCTTCGCTAATGAAATCCAAACATGGTGAAGAAGAAGATGATTTCTGACTTTTTAATGTGCTCATTAGCAAGTGCAGTCACATGACTGAAGTTCTGTTCAAAGTTGCGTGGATTGAATGATTGCATGTCAATGAGACGGGAAGACGAGACGAGAAAGAAGAATCTCAGATCGGCTCAGCTCATCAAAACCAGCTCGACAAGAAAGTCAAAGTCTTCAAATGCTAATTTTACCATACGTCCTCCTTTGTCATCAGACATGCCACACAATAAAGCCTGCAAAGACTCCCGGGAGTTTAGTTGTCTGCCACGTTGCCATGGCGCCCGCTGCCTCCTCACATGCTTTACATTTCACACTTTTGTCTGTGCGGCTCTGGCAAATAGACAATCTTTGATCAGCTCCATTCCGCTCCTCATATCTTTAACAGGAACATTAAACACTCCCTTGATGGACCAAAGTATTATATTTAGGGTGTCAGGTGTCTCCTCCGTAAAAACCAGATACAGTCTAGACCAGTGGTCTCAAACACGCGGCCAAATGTGGCCCGCAGGACATGCAAGTTTGATATGGATGCTGTATGGTATCATGTACCCAGAAAAAATTATTACGTTTGATTAATGTTCATGTTAAAGGTTAAATAACTGTTAATAGTTATCCTCCCTATCCATGTGGAAGTGGTAAGTTTTTGGCTATTTAAGTTTAAAGGAAATAACTTGAAGGCTACTGTTTAGGTCGCTAGCTCCCTAGTTTGCGAGTTAGCATGTGTCTCAAGACCCTGCAGTTGCGCAATATGTTGTAAATAAAAAGAGTATAAATGTGACTATAGTCGTGTTTTGTCATGTCTACAGGGCTCTAATAATGCTTTGTTCATTTTAATCTGAAAAAAATAATTTGTCTACCCACCAACTATATGTGGTTTCTTAAGTTTTTATAATTTGCCGTTTTATTATTATTATATTTATATTTATTACTGATTGATTGATTTTTTTTTATTCTCGATTTGATTATTTATTTTTCATCTTATTTTGTGCAGAAAAATAAAAATTAAGATATTTGAGAACAGTGGAATGTTTTATCAGAGCTTTTATTGTAGAAAATCGGAACCAAAGCACTGAAAAAGTTTGTATATTTTTCCGTTTTTAATGCGTTTTTTTTTTTTGGAAAACCTGATGCGGCCCAGCCTTGCCCAGACCCTAGCTCCAGTGGCCCCCAGGTAAATTGAGTTTGAGACCCCTGGTCTAGACTTTGACGCTAGTCCTGGCTAGCGATACGGCCAAGGAGAAACCAGAGTCACAATAGGAGAAAATAGAAAAACATGTTTTTTTAAAAGTGTTAATATGAGAAATGGTGGAAACAGGACATGTGCTTCTTATTTGCCAGGGACATCACACACACACACACACACACACACACACACACTGCTGTCCTCCATCAATATTTCCAAGTGACTTTAAGTGCTGCTGTGGTCCAGCCTTGTCCACAGAGCGTCTTTGTGTGCCCCACTGCTAGACATGATTGGTGTAGTTGTCCAAAGTTCAACGTTGTGTTGTGTTGTGTGTTTTCAGGCGTGAGGCGTCCCCCCGAGGCGGACAAGTCCAATCACAGCGTCCACTACACGCTCCTCATTGCATGCGTCCTGGTGGCCTTCGTCCTAGGGGCCTTCCTGTCGGGATTCCTGGTGTCCTGCTACTGTAACCGCGCGGCACACAAGACCCGGAAGCTTCCCAAAGACCCCGAGGTGCAGATCCCGCATGCCCTGTCCCTCCGCAGTCTGGCCAAGCTCAATGGTCTCCTGGAGAGCAAGGAGGACAAGCTGGAGGTGTCGTCCCCAAAGATCTACAGTTCCTTGTTTACCAGCAGCAAGGAGCTGCTCCCGCCCAGGAGGAGTGCTCCTCACGGAATGAGTATGGGAGACTCTGTGCACCCTCTGCGCCCCCCCTCAGAGCTGTCTGGTCTTCCCACTCCTGACTCCACCCCAGAGCTTCCCATTAAGAGCATGAAAGCCTTCAAGAACCACTGGGAGAAGAACCACAACTGCAACAATGCTTGCAGACCCTCCTCAGCTGTGCTCCCCCAGCAGGTCTTTCCTTACGGGGGTCCGCTTCAGGGGGCGGGACACCCCCATTATGATGACCGCAAAGTCCACAACACATCTCAGCAGCCCTATCCCGCGTACGCCCACAAGGTCATGGAGGTCACCTCTTTAGACGAGCTCCTCAAGCACATTCACGAAGGAGGCGGAGCCAAGACCCCTCAGCTGATCAGCCCGTCGAGTCTGGCAGCCAGCGGGGTGGGGGGGCAGCTCGCCTTCACTAATCGCATCCAACCACAGATTCCGGAAACAGAATCGGCGCCGTACTACAGCTCGTCCACTTTGCCTCGAGATAGCCTGACGCGGCGCATGGACGTCCCCCCCGACATGCCCCCTCAACACCAGTCCACGCTGGAGAGGAGACACTCCTCCCAGAGGCACTCGCTCATCGCCGCCGCCGCTAAGATGCCCAGCGGGGGCGGAGGGGGGTCCGGGATTCCTCGCCACCACAGTTTTAGCCAACGCAATGGCGGCCCCCACCATCCTCCCCCGCTCCTCACTCGCATGAACTCCACAGGCAGCGCCGGTGAGGTCCACTACCCCCTCCTTCCACACGGCTACTTAGCCCGTCAGCACAGCTACAACATCGAGCAGCACGACGGCCCACAAAGGGGGGCTGTCGTTCGACGAGGCTCCTCCCTAAAACCCGACGCCCCCCCCAAACCGCTCTTTATCCCGGCCTCGTCGCCCCTCAGCCAGCCGGCCAAGTTCAACTACTAGCTCGCAGTGTTAAAAATGGAGGACAGCCGACTTAAAGATTAGCTTTGTACCATATTGGTATTGTTCTCTACGTGACTCACTACATAGACGCTGGAAGCAGTGTGCCGGTGCACATGCAACAACTACAGCGATGCTAACAGCGATGCTAACAGCGATGCTAACGTTGCACAACAGACTGGGAGAAAGTGGGAGGAGCCTGCGATGCTTGGTTCTTGTTTTTGCGTATAAACCTTAGCGATGTCGTCATGTTGCTAACCAGAATGTCTTTCTATTATGCATGTACGTGTACATATAGACTGTATGTGCGTGTGGCTGTGCATATATATGAACATATATATATGTATGTGTGTATGTAAGCTGTGGTGAAGTTAGCAAGAAAGTCACTTTTGTATTTGCCTTATTACACTCCACCAGACTCAAGACATTTTTCCACCAGCCGTTCCAGTTTGGAAGTTCCCGTTCTCTGTCCACCAATCAACACGCTGCATTGTCTAACCCCGCCTCTTTCGGTACCCTGCCACCGTGCAGCCTGAAGATAAGTTACAGACAAGGTTTTTTTTTTGGTAGCCTTCTGACAGTGGACTCGTTGGTGGGAAGATGTCTTCTTGACTTGTCTTTCTTTCCGCCATAAACAACAAGTTCGTCTTTTCTCTTTTTTTTTCACGTCTCGGTGAGCTGACGACTCGCTGAGGAAGTTTGACGGGGTTTTGTTTTTTATTTTGCCAATGTTTCAGTCAGACTGGTGCTTGACAGACGAGTGAAACTTCAACATCTTTTTCAGCGGGAACATTTTGGACCCTGAGAGGCCAACAGTCCCGTACATATTATAATATTTGTGGCTAATGGTTGTAAATAAAGAAATATTCCTGACTAGCCAAATGTCCACTCTGTGTCTACATGTGTGTCTTATTCCATAATAATAATGTACCTAATATTTTGGGTGGTACCTATTATTTTGGCTCTGGGTGTCGTGAATAATTTAGCCTTGTGTGCCTGATAATTCAGTTAAAATGCAAGGACATGGGATCACCATCATTAGAGTTAATGGAAGGGTTTATGGCTTAAAGGGAGGCTTTATGGCTAAAGTCAGATCATGTTATGATGGACTTAGATCTACAATAAATGCTAGAGGTCGAGTTTGTGATACAGCTAGGGCAGTGGCTCACAGCAAGGAGACCAGGATTCAATTCCACCCTCGGGAGTGGAGTTTGCATGTTCTCACCGTGCATGCGTGGGTTTTCTCCGGGTACTCCGGTTTCCTCCCACATTCCAAAAACATGCTAGGTTAATTGGTGACTCCAAATTGTCCATAGGTATGAATGTGAGTGTGAATGGTTGTTTGTCTATATGTGCCCTGTGATTGGCTGGCCACCAGTCCAGGGTGTACCCCGCCTCTTGCCCAAAGACAGCTGGGATAGGCTCCAGCACCCCCGCGACCCTCGTGAGGAAAAAGCGGTAGAAAATGAATGAATGAATGTTTTTGCCCCCGATTTCAAACACTATTGAGAAACTAATAACTATTGATTTAAGTTTGACTTGAGTCAAATTGTATACTGAGTAGAACTAATATTGAAAGTCCTCCTCCTGACAGGTCCTTGTATCCCACTATTGGAGTAAATGACATTGTCAGGTTGACAATGTTTGTACAAATGAGTCCTCAAGGCTTTCTTAATGAAGGGAATCAGATTGTTGTCTAATTTGTGGCACTTTGTGATCTGTAAAACCAGTGGCAGCTCTGCAAAGGATAATGCAGTGTGGTTGGCGGTGTTCCATCCATCTATTTTCTTCTAGAGGCAGTAGTCTCAGCATGGAAGCCCAAACGTCCCGGTCTCCAGCCATCCCTTCCAACTGTGAGACATAATACCTTCACCATGTCCTACTTCTAACCTGGGGCCTCCTTCCAGCTGAGCATGCCCAGAACCCCTCTCCAAGGAGGGGTCCAGGAGGTATCTGACTGAACAACACGCCCCAAGTAGCTCAACTGGTTCCTCTCCGAGTGAAGGAGCAGCGGCTCTGAGGCTGTGTTGATACCACCTACTATTTCAGTCACTATCCAAAGCTGGTGACCACAGGTGAGGGGAGGGAACATAGACGAACCTTGAAACTGACAGCTTTGCCTTCTGGCTCAGTTCTCTCTTCACCATGACAGACCTCATTATTCCAGATGCTGCACCCATCCTCCTGTCAATCCTCTTCAACCTTCCCTCACTCTTGAGATACTTGAACTCCTCCACCTCACTCACTCCAGACAACTATTCATTCATTCATTTTCTACCGCTTTTTCCTCACGAGGGTCGCGGGGGGTGCTGGAGCCTATCCCAGCTGTCTTTGGGCGAGAGGCGGGGTACACCCTGGACTGGTCGCCAGCCAATCACAGGGCACATATAGACAAACAACCATTCACACTCACATTCATACCTATGGACAAGTTGGAGTCGCCAATTAACCTAGCATGTTTTTGGAATGTGGGAGGAAACCGGAGTACCCGGAAAAACGCATGCACGGGGAGAACATGCAAACTCCACACAGAGATGGCCGAGGGTGGAATTGAACCCTGGTCTCCTAGCAGTTTGATTATGGAGCAGATTTCTCTCTTTTCATTATTTCTTATTGTCATTGTTAGTATTATTACTAGGTGGGGAATAATGTTGTCAATGCATTTCAATGGAATGAAGTCATTAGTGGTGCCATACTGTCCCCCTGTGGTCATTAATGTGTAGTACATGAAAAGGTCCACATACTGTACGTACGTATGTGTTTGCTTTGTTTATCGAGAGCGTTAAAAAATCATTACTTCATGTTCTTGTATTTCTTGTCCTCATTAGGGTCACGGAGGGGCTGGAGCCTATCAAAGCTTTTTTGGTATAGGCTCACAAGTTACATGACTTATGTTATTTGGTTTATTTCGTTGTGCAATATTTTAATTGAACTTATTGTATTTCATATGAGACTTGTAAAGGCTTGGAAGGCTTTTGTTCTGTTGATATCTGTAATCTATATGACGGGCTATTACTTCGCTTATTTCAGTTAGTGTCATTGATTGTGGAATTGAATTTTATTTGTGGATGTCTTATCTTCCACTTACAGCATCATTGCTTCTTCCACTTATCTTCGATTACTTAGGTGGGGGTGGAGGGGGGGTGGTCATTGTGGGCTTATCAGCTGTCAGTCACAGGATGAAAATACGGTGCAGTGCTCAATGCTCACCGCTAGAGGGAGACGCTGAACAACATGTTGACAGAGCGGAAGCTTCGGTATAGAGTATATACTGTACAGATGATGATATAACCTTCAACATCATCCACGTTGTAACCTTTAACCCCCCAGGGGACACTCCCACATTCCTTAATGCCCTTATTTGGCTCATATTTACAGCGTGTGCGTGCGTGCGTGGGGGGGTTCACTCATTCGCTTGCAACACATCACCTCGCTGGAGGATTGCCATGGCAACAGGTTGCTCATAGCGACGAGGTACCGCTCCGTTCCCGCCAGCCGGAGTGCCCGAGAACGAGCACAAACACACAGGCGCGCGCCAGGGTGAGGTCCGTGAGCCGAGACAGAGAGGCGGCTCGTTTGGACGCGGGAATCGAACCTGCGGAATGTGACTTCTTGACGACGAGAAGAAGAAGAAGAAGAGGAAGGAGAGGACCAGGTCAGTGACACGCGCAGTGGCACTTTTGGTGGCAAGAGATGTTTTTTTTTCATTTGCATTCATGAGCAACATTCCTGCACGAGCACGACCATGAAGTGGCCATTTCATTAGGTACACCTGTTAGCTGCATGAAGAGTATCTTTGCTTATAAGTACATGATTGACATCAGCACACTTCATTCTTTTCTATATGCCTTATTGTGATAACAGCAATAACAAATAAAAGTTAAGCAATGACTTGAATTATTCTATTTGATTATTCTACACTAGATTATTATGGGCCTGCCTGCTGTGCAATCGCTGCCTTTGGACTATATTATTTGGATGATTATTAGATCATATTCTGCCGCAATTAATTCAGGCCACACCAAGCAAGGAACTCCCACATCTCTAATTAGCCAACAAAGTGAAAACTGAACCAATTGATTAAGTACACCCACGCCCACAGCACCCCCAAATATGTTATATCGCCGCATAAGTCTACATGGTGCATTTCTTTTGTATCATATTGAATAACCATGGCAACATAGTTCCTACAAAACTGACCAAGAATTGTAATTATTTGGTACACCCAAAATGCACCTTACCTCCTCATGTGCGCTTCTTACCCAGGCCAGTAACACACTTCTATAGGCCACATTGACAATAAAATAATGTATGAGAATAAAGTCATACATTTATGAGAAAAAAGTTTACAAAAGTTGACATTTACAAGACAAAGGTCGCAAATTTATTAGAAAGAGGTCACATAAGTCCCCCCTGTGCATAGACAGCTGTCTAGGGCAATGCTTGTTATAACAGTAACAAGCAACAGTAATAGTATTCAAATAACCAGTGTAGTGGTTAGCGTTCAGGACTTCGGAGCAAACGCCCTGGGTTCGAATCTCCACAAGGAAGCATCATTGGTATTCATCAGGAAGGGCATCCGGAATATAAAGTGCTCAAGCCTAAATCAGTATGCGGATCAAAAAGATCTCCTGTGGCAACTCCGAAATCAGGAAAAAGGAGAAACAAACAAACAAAAAGTCATACATTTTTGTTATACGGTGGTAAAGTGGTTATCAAGTTAGCCACAAAGTCAGGAGACCTGGGTTCGATTCTCTGCTTGTGCATCTCTGTGTGGAGTTTTCATAACATGCATGTCCAAATTGTCCATAGGTATGAATGTGAGTGTGAATGGTTGTTTGTCTATATGTGGCCTGTGATTGGCTGGGCACCAGTCCAGGGTGTACCCCGCCTCTCGCTCGAAGACAGCTGGGATAGGCTCCAGCATACCCCAGCAACATAGAAAATGCACGGATGGATGAATACGAGACTAAAGTCGTAAATTTAGGAGGAAAAAAACTCATAACTTTATGCTACATTCATTGCCTGAGGCAGCTATGAAAAGAGAGACCTTATGTGACCTTTGACCTTGGGCATGTGGAGGGAGCGGGGTAAGGCAAGCGGAAGTGAAGGCTAGACATGCTAATCCGTTTGTGCTCGACTTCTCTGTTCTGCTGCCACGTTATAAATAAAAGCTTGCCTGACACACATGACACATAATACTATGACTTTGTTGTCTATAACATACACCCGAACGCACCATCACCGCACCACCAAAGCTGCATTGATTGATGGCATTTTGAATGCACACAGATACTGTGATGAGATCCCGAGGCCCGTGGTAGTGCATCATTCATCATTCATCATTCATCCACGACATCACGTCATGTTGCAGCTTGTGTTGTGGCCATTCTAAGGCATAACTGTGCAATAATCTTGCTGTCTAATCTTAAGGTCTCGTTTAAAGGCCTCTGCAGTTTGTGGGGCGTTTAGGTGGTCAGGGAGGGTGCTCCACAGCCTCAAAACTGCAGAAGAAAAGGCCTGTGTTAGAAAGCCCATCATTTACATTGTATGTTCACGGCGGTCGAGTGGTTAGCGCACAGACCTCACAACTAGGAGACCAGGGTTCAATTCCACCCTCGGCCATCTCTGTGTGGAGTTTGCATGTTCTCCCCGTGCATGCGTGGGTTTTCTCCGGGTACTCCGGTTTCCTCCCACATTCCAAAAACATGCTAGGTTAATTGGTGACTCCAAATTGTCCATAGGTATGAATGTGAGTGTAAATGGTTGTTTGTCTATATGTGCCCTGTGATTGGCTGGCGACCAGTCCAGGGTGTACCCTGCCTCTCGGGATAGGCTCCAGCATAAAAAGCGGCATATAAAATGGATGGATGTTGGGGTACCAAGCAGTGGTGCATGGGTGCCCTACAGCGTGTCTCCCCGTAATGATGTCATTGTTTACGTAGCTAACCCTGCTCAGCCCATGTGACCAGTCAGGACCAGTCTATCAAATGTAACATTTGTGTTTTTTTTGTCCACCAGGTTGTTTCTTCCGAGCCCGTCTTCCCTGTGAGGTTTGAGAGCGCCCACCAAAGAGCTGGAGCCGCGACGCTCAAGCATGGATGTGCCCAGGATGGCCGAGGGCCTCTTCAGCAGCACGCTGTCGACGTCGGGCGGCGGCCATCACGCGGCATCCTACCTGACGCTGGAGCAGAAGGCGGCATTCGTCTTCGTGCTGCTGCTCTTCATCTTCTTGGCCCTCCTCATCGTGCGCTGCTTCCGCATCCTGCTGGACCCGTACCGCAGCATGCCCTCGTCTAATTGGACCGACCACACCGAGAAGGACACCTTCGACTACCGCATCGTCTGAGCTTTGGCCCCGCCTCCTCAGATCACAATGGCTGCTCAGTCACCGGGAGAATGGCTGCCAAACCTCCTCCGCCCCTCCCCCCGCCACTAGTGGACTACCTCGTTCCTCCGTGTTGTGTGTGGAACGTCTCAACAGGGTCCAAATGTTTTTTCTTGACTTTGCAAACCGAGTTTACAAGCGAGCGTCTTTATTAGAGTTAGACAATCAGTGTTGTCCCGCATAGTCGACCTCCTCCAAGGCCTCTCACGCCTTCTTCTTCGTCTTCTTGACACCGTTACAAGACCTCCCTTTAACGTGAAGTTAGGACAGACGAATGGTGGCGGTGTCACGTGACCTTCCAGCCTTGAGTTTCCTGTGCTGTACCGTGTGCCTCATAGATGTTCTTCTTACAGCGTCACTGCCCGCAGTCTCCTCTCATCCGACCCTTTAGCAACTGACGCCGTGACTCTTGTCAGCCTTATAGTGTAGATTGTTTACAGTCTTCTTGGCCTTCCTGGTGATGTCATTCAAAGAGAGACATTCCCTGCCTCCTCCTCCTCTTCCTCCTCCTTCTGGGAATCTTTTTGGCGACATGTGACATGTTCTCGTGATGCTGTGGCCTTTCCCCCCCCCAAAAAAAAACCAGTCGCACAAGTTTCTCTCTGGCTTTGTGGTGTGCATGTAGCTGGCAGACGTGCATGGTAGACGTGACATGCGCGCTTCCTGATGTGTCCTGTCTGTGCCGGAGGCTTCGCTTTCCTTCCTTGTTTTTGGAATAAAACATTGCACAGCCTCCATCTCGGTGTCTCTTCCGTCATGGCGTGCCAGGAGGCAGCAGGTGTTCAGAGACAAATAAAAGATGGATTCCTCAAAGCAATGCCGCTCGGGTGCTGGAAAACATTTCAATTTCACATTTTATCAGCGGCCGGCAGCAGGAGCCCGCCGGGCTCTCGATTGGTTCTCGTGAGGCAGACAGGGAGCATGTACACACAACTACACACACACACACACACACACACACAAGGCTCCAGGTTGTCCTCTGAGTCGAGACCCAGCATTACACGGAACAACAACAACAATGTGTTGCTAAATTTTGCATCCAGCCCGGGGATCAGAATTTGAAATGGGACATGTTCTTGTTACGTAACGTGCTTGTTACTTTTCAAAATAAAGAAGAAATAAGCTGCTTAGCGCTATTAGAAAGTGTCATGGCCACCATTGCAATATGTTGACGAATAAGTTGAGCGGGCAGGGAGAGCATTCTGATTGGCTGTCTGGGCTGACTGACACAGATGATATTATATTTCCTGTTACCAAGGCAACCGGAGTCTTTCCTTTTCGAACGGTGTTGGTTCTCGTCTGCGGTGAAACCATGGTTACGCCGTGTCGTTTTAGTGTTGCATGTACGGATTAATAATACCGATTTTCTCAGCTGATATTGACATAAAAATTAGATGTCGGCTCATGTTGTCATATTTTTTTGCCGTTACTGATATTAGCATGCGAGTGAGACCTCATCAAATTGAAGCATCCACCACAGAGCAACAAGCTAGCTAGCTCAGTATGTTCGCGGTGTGAAATGAAGGTTTCAAGGTTGGTAAGTACACTCTAAAAAGTAATTCAGAGTATCTGTTGACACCACTTGATTTTATACATGCATGCAATGTAAAAAATGTAATTAATTGATTTAGATAAACTTTCTAAGTTGCTAACTTTATTTTTTGAGTTATGTTCAAATAATAATGATGGCTATTACATGAACTTAATTTATATTGTCATATACACTCAAATTTTATTGTTGGTAAGCTTAAAACAAAATTCAGGATGCCATGACTTAATAAAATTAGCTTGGTAACATAATATATACACACACACACACACACATATATATAGTATATATATATTAAGTTACTGCTACTTAAAAAGTTGTGTGCATTGTTTTTATAATTAAGTAGACAACAAATTAAACTACTTTGAATAAAATGATTAAGTCAGTTGACTTAACATATTTCTTTAAGTTACAAACTTAAAAACTTGTCCTTATGACAACAATTATTCAGTAAGCATTACTTAAAATGAGCTTTGAGTGAAGAGGAAACGCTAATTCGTGCAATGCAATATTGTTGGTTGGTTCAAAGCAATTTCAAATTAAGTTGTCATATGTTAGAGTTCTGCTCCTGCTAACAATGCTAGCTCAGCGCAGTGTGAAATTAAAGTGTGAAATTAAAACATACAGAAACATGTCAAAGTATGATGTACACAGGATATCCATCCATCCATCCATCCATCCATTTTCTATGCCACTTGACTGACTGAGCTCATTGAGCAATTCCAGTGCAGCATGAACAAATGGGTGTGTCGATTTAACCTGCCGGCGTCCTCCGAAAGGAGCAGACAGAAGGCGGTCGTGCAGGAGACGCTAGTGCTCGGCATGCTAGTGGCAGTATGGCTATCCTGCGTCAAAGCTCAGATACCTGCTAATACATACAAATTGTGGGACACAATTAACAAAGCATTGATAATTAGCTTGTCTATTTGATTAGTGTGAGCACTACAACACCAAGCTGATGAGCAGGACTCAGCAGCGTAGCAGACCAACACAAGGGTAGCTGTGCAGAAGGTCATGCCGCCAGCACCTCAGCCCTTCTCAAAAGCCCAATGCGTGTTGTTAGCCTTGTGAGAGCCCTATTCAACTTAATGCCAAGGTATCTTGTTGCAGCAGAGAAGGGCAAAGAACATCCGTCAACGATGACATTAAGCTCACATTGTGCCTCCTTGTCGTAAAGAGGTGGAAGGTTGCTGTCACCGTTTTTTGGTTACACTGAGCTTCAGCTTCCATTTTTGGAGATAAGTGGATAAGAGAGCCCTCTAATGCCTGCCAGTTTCTCGCTGAATTTATGACCACCAAGTCATCAACATGGGCAATTTTTTTGGACCAATGTTGCTGGCATGTACAATATAAATGTTGAATAAGAGGGGAGCCAGGACTGATCTCTGTGGGATGCCATTTCTGAGGTGCAGCAATCTTTGGACCATAAGTGGAGAGGGTAAAACTGCGGTTTCGCACAAACGTCACGATCAAAGAAACCATGTGCCTGTTTGTCAGTAGGCGCAACATCTTCCAGATAGTGACAGTGCCAGTGGTGATTAATCCACTTTTGAAAAATACAACCTAGGAGGTAGCGATATTCAAACCAAAATGTAGCGAAGGACGACTGTAATGCAATTAGGCAACATTCATTCATTCATTCATTTTCTACCGCTTTTCCTCACGAAAGTCGCAGGGAGTGCTGGAGCCTATCCCAGCTGTCTGTGGGCGATAAGCGGGGTACACCCTGGACTGGTGGCCAGCCAATCACAGGGCACATATAGACAAACAACCATTCACACTCACATTCATACCTATGGACAATTTGGAGTCACCAATTAACCTAGCATGTTTTTGGAATGTGGGTACCCAGACAAAACCCACGCATTGCACGGGGAGAACATGCAAACTCCACACAGAGATGGCCGAGGGTGGAATTGAACCCTGGTCTCCTAGCTGTGAGGTCTGCGCACCAACCACACGACCGCCGTGCAGCCCCAATTAGGCAACACAGCATCTTTATTTTACCATGCTTAAACAATACTGACGCTATAAATTCACAGCGGTGTGGAGAGAAGGGGGGGGGATCATGACAGAAAGTAATTGAGAACCACTGCTGTGAAGTGTTACGTTTTGCGATTGAATGCGGCTCCAACTAAATAGTAGCACTGACTACTAATGAGAACCATGAATCACAGCTTTTTGCCACTCTTTCTATAACATATTGTATTATTTGTGTTATTTTGCTCATACAAACATTGTTTATATGTGAAAGACATCAAGTGGCATCACGGTAAAGGAAGCATAATGACATTAGTTTGAGGGAAGAGCTCCTGTCTATATCGATATCAGATATGAGATATCAATAGGAAAACCAATATGGAGCATCTCTCAAGCATTTAAGGTTGCATCAAACATCTTGTGAAGACAATTTAAGCAATGAGCTAAAAAAAAAAATGAATGAAGAATAAATGTGAGATAAGGATGTATCTCATTTCACCTCAAGGTGGAAGGTTCCAGAAAAGGCATGATAAGAAGTCAGGTGTTAATTGTGTGCACTAATAAGGTGTCAGGTGTATTCGGTGCTAACCAGTGTGAATCATTAACCCAATATGTGGTGCTGAGTCACCCTGATGGATGTTTGCAACATGGCGAGCATTCATGCAAAAAGTTGATCATTAACTCGAACAAGTGACGTAGCACGCTGACATCTATACTTCCTGTTTCTAGTCTGCCATCACCAGTCAATCATCACTGTTACTACACGCTAACTATGTGTTCAGACTGTGATCCAGCACATCCAACAACGCCACACCGAGTCTGTGCAGGTGAGGAAGATGAGGCAAAGAGGAAGATCACTGCTGCAATTACCAGGAAGAAAAAAAAACAAGCATCGATCAACCGCCGTGCACGACACATCTTCTTGAGGGGTCACCTTGGACGAGAGCGCATGCTGAGAACTTCCTTTAATGCTCCAGCATGGCACTGAAGAACATGCACACTCACACTAACACAATAACAACACAATGATGAGTGGGGTGGAGCAGCACCTCAAAGATGATATAACAACAACTCCCACATTTTTTTTCTGTATCCACGGTAACCACACAACTGCTGGCCTGGACTGCTTCCATTTCATTTACGCTCACTAGCATCATCTATTTCAACACTTCCAGTGATATACACTTCCAATGATATAATGTAATATTATTTATGAAGTTTTTTATTGTATTTGATTTGTTTTTGGGGCTGTACGGCGTTCGGGTGGTTAGCGCGCAGACCTCACAGCTAGGAGACTAGGGTTCAATTCCACCCTCGGCCATCTCTGTGTGGAGTTTGCATGATGAATGTGCGTGTGAATGGTTGTTTGTCTATATGTGCCCTGTGATTGGCTGGCCACCAGTCCAGAGTGTACCCTGCCTCTCGCCCGAAGACAGCTGGGATAGGCTCCAGCACCCCCCGCAACCCTTGTGAGGATAAGCGGTAGAAAATGAATGAGAATGATTTGTTTTTGTTTATTTATGTGTATAATACAATATTATTTAGACTATGCATAATATAATATAATGTATTTGGAATTACCTCAAAATATGAGTGTTACAGATACAGATTAAGTAGTTAGTTTGGGTTAGTGCAACATTCCAATATACCCAGCTACTCTTTTTGGCCATTCTGGTCTCTCAATCGAGCCATCTGCGTTTGCAAAGCCAAAAGCTTCTCCAAGATGTTCTCCCTGTTGTGATTCAGTAAGTAACAGTTTATCAGTGTCCTATCTGTGTTTATTTTGTCTAAGTCATTGAGCAAAAGCAGTTGTCTGTGTAGCATTATAGCATAGAGGAAGCACAGTTACAAATAGCCTTTTCCCATCACAATTAGTGGCTCAACCCGAGTTTTTACACACTGGTAGTCCCTCAAAAGACATCACATGTTACCGATGCCATAGAAAACGCTAAAATGCTATAGCGACTTACCATATAGAAACGTCTTGAAGTAACCTCTTTTCTTGAGAAACTTCGGACTGTCCAGTCTCCACTTGCGGATTGGATTCAGAATCCAACACATATGGCTGTATGTTAAAAGCGGACATTTAAAAACGATAAATTGCCATTTATCAACTCCTATAAAGTTGGAGGCACAATCCGGAAGTCTTTATATGCACTTGGCATTGGGCAAAATCACCGTTTATTATCAAGTCTGGGTGGAATACATTAAAACAGACCGTTTTCGCGGGAAACACGAAAAATACAAAGAAGTACAGCTGAATACAGTGCAGATTCTGGAAGAATGCTTTCTGTGCTGGTTATTGTGTGTTGATGCTCTATAGGAGTCCACAGGTCAATACAAAGGGCTGAAAAATGAACACAATAGGTCCCTTTTAAGCAAAGACAATAAATCGTTATTACTTATTCATTTTGCGAACATACAAGGAAAATATTCATGAAGTGTTCCATCATCCTTGTGCTCCTTATGGGAAATGATCTCAGTAAAACATAAAAAAAAGACATATTTAAGTGGTGGCTTGTTTTTATACTAACATGTTAGTTTGTGTTGTCGAATATGCTCGTCATGCTCCTTTGGCTGAGTGGCACGCAGACATGTAACCATGGCAACAGCAGTCAGAAAGATCTCTGCAATGTCTCTCATTTTCTTGCTCCCTGCTCTTCTTCCTCAGCCCCCGACGCACCCCCCGCACCTCCCGTCTGTCTGCTCAGACTGAAAAGTCTGCCATGGTGGTCTTTTAGTGTTTCTCACACATGACACTGATAAGTATGTCTCTTTCCTCTCATCTTCATGTTTGTCTGTCGCTTGAATCGTCATGCTGTGTCTGTGCATGTGTGTGTATGCGTGTGTGTGTGTGTGTGTGCGTCCACCTGTAGCAGCATCATCAGCTCAGGTTGCCATGGTGATGTCTGGAGACGTCTGGCAGGCCTTTCAGCTACACAGAGCATAGCTCCCTCCACTGGTGAGAAAAAAAACACACTCAAAGCGATGCAGACAAGTTGGGGAGTGATTAGGTTTTATTATGAATCCATAAGTCTGCTCGTTTCGGGTGGTTTGGCTGGTCATATAAAGTCAGTTGGAAAATTGTAATACTGAACACATTATTGTTGTTTATTGCCATGTTTGCATGAATCATCAACTTCACACAGCTCATATATATGAAATAATTAGAATATATATCAATAATTCAAGAATAAAGTCTCAAGGAACACTTGCACACATACGTAAACCTCATTATCTGAAATTCTGGCCTCGTTTCACACGGGAATGCAACATTCTAACTACATTTATAGGCCAGAAAAGTGGAAAAAAGCATAATAGGTCCGCTTCAAGCCCACATCTAAACCACCACACCCACTTCTGGTTTATGCCCCGCCCACTCCGAGTACGGCTATGGATACAGATAAAATGGGTGAACGGATACATACAACAGATAGTGGGGTACTCGCTCATCCCTACTCTTTAGGGATTATAATATAGACGTGTTCTTAAATGGAAATACAAATTAATCTATATTTTTTTCAGCATTGTTTGTCTGTTACAATTAACACAAAAAATATGAATTCTAAATTACAATTTAGTTAGGAGGGACTCAGGGGTAGTTTGTTTTCCTCGGCGTAAATAACTTCATCCGACTGTGCAAGACAATGTGTTTAATCAGTTACAAATCAAAGATAAGCTAAAATGAGGATATGTTGACTACATTTCCCACAATGCATCACGTCTTGCTGTCTTTGGGAGTGTACGTGACGTATGCGCATTTCCGGTTTAAGTGTCGACGTCTCCATGACACAGTTGTTTGGGAAAAGGATTGTGTGTGTCTTCGTCAGACATCTAATCCAACCTTGTGTGGCTTCTTAGCGGCGGAGGGAACCGCGAGCAGCCGGCCGTGATGGAGGCGGTACCCCGCATGCCGATGATCTGGCTCGACCTCAAGGAGGCTGGAGACTTCCACTTCAGCCCGTCAGTCAGGCAGGTGAGCTGGGCGGTGACGCCAGCAAGTGGCCTCAAAGTCGCACAAACAAGGAATGTCCGGTCGCGTTTCCACCTTGTTGGGACAACGAACGATAACCAGAACCGAACCAAGCCAGGGACTATCGAATCTTTTCGAGGAAAACATAATCGAGAGAACTTTCCAGAACAGCTAATTACTTGCTAGCTACAGCCTGCCGTTTGCTTGCTAACGTTAGCTTCTTGCTAGCTGTCGCCACATCGGACTAAAGTCCAGCGTTATGGCAAGCAGCTAATTAAACATCTCATTAAACAGCTCAGTTCCGGAGCAGGCTAAAATGGATCAGCTAGGCTCCGTACGGTCGGGTATGACCAGGGCACTATGACATCACTATCACGGTACGTGAGTGCTCGTCAAAGACATGCCAACTATAACTATAATCATAACTTTGTGTAAATAGCAAACGTCACAGCATCCATCCATTTTCTATAAAGCGGATGTGTGCTGGAGCCTATCCCAGCTCGGGCGAGGGTACACCCTGGACTGGTCGCCAGCCAATCACAGGGCACATATAGACAAACAACCATTCACACTCATATTCATACCTATGGACAATTTAGAGTCACCAATCAACCTTTGAAATGTGGGAGGAAATGGGCGAAAACCCACACACGGGGGAGAACATGCAAACTCCAAGCAGTGAATCAAACACAGATCTTCCTCATCTTCTGACTTTGTGGCCAATATGCTAACCACTTGGTCACCATGCGGCCACACATCACAGCAATAAATATTTACTATTGTTTGGCAGATAGACATATCATTGTATGTATCTCCAGATCTCACAGATTAAATAAGTTGTCTACAGTTGACATCCTTCAGAAAATGATGGTTCTTTGTGTCCAAAGTACAATGATCTATTAAGTTTAAAAAAAAACGTGTTGGCATGATCTCAAAGGAAACCCGTTTGTTGTCTCTCGACAAGTTCATCTTGAAGAACTACGGCGAGAATCCCGACAACTACAACGAGCAGCTGAAGAAACTGGAGACGCTGCGGCAGGTATATGTGAAAGTCATGTGACCAAGTCACCATGGTTTGAACAAGTGGCTGAAGTGTGTGTGTGTACATGCATTTTCCTCAGAATGCCGTGAACGTCACCAGAGACTTTGAAGGATGCAGCACGTTGAGGAAGTACTTTGGTCAGCTCCATTACCTCCAGAGCCGTGTTCCCATGGCAACAGGCCAGGAGGCCGCTGTACCTATCTCATGGTAACCATAACCCCATAAGTCTGTAACTTGTTTTCTAGTAATGTTGAATTCTAGCATGAGGTTGTATCAATAAGGAAGTTAGACATTTGACTGAATCACGGTGGTCCTCCATAATCATTGTGTGCTTGTGTAGGACAGAGATCTTCTCTGGTAAGACAGTCACCCACGATGACATCAGCTATGAGCAGGCGTGTATCCTCTACAATCTTGGTGAGTACAGTTTGACCTGTTACGTTTGTTGTTTGTTGACAAAGCTGCTCTACTCAATTATGTTTGGTTACAAGTAGCATCACCGCCTTTATAGAACATTTTTTCATTAGGAACAACAACAGTGTCACCTGACTAAATGTCATTCATTGAAATGTATTTAGTAATAGCAATTTATTTCAATTATAGGCACCTTTAACAAATAAGAGATAAGAACCAATAAATACATTAATTACAAAACAATTTAATGAAACTCGCCTATATTGATGTGCAGGAGCGCTGCACTCCATGTTGGGAGCCATGGATAACCGCGTGTCAGAGGAGGTACAATGCACACAAACGCACGCATACTGAATCACACTCACTCCAGTGTCTTCGATACATTCATCCATTTGTGGCAGCCGGACCTCCACAAACACTGTAGATATGGCACTACCTGTTCGCCATCACTCATAAAGCCATTAAAATGGCACTTATTGGACACTTTTGGAGACTTAGACATGAAAGCAGGTAAAGCTCTTCTCAACAAGCAGTAGGTCCTGCTGTTCTTGTAAAAGAAGAAATCACAAAATTTATTTTGCTTTTTATGTTTTTTTTTGCTCACTTACACAAGCGTCATGGCCATCTATGCGTATTAGAAATTGATGCCACATATAGATTGCTGTCCTGTGGGAAACACCACTTTCTGTGTTGTCTGCTCAGGGCATGAAAGTATCATGCACACACTTCCAGTGTTCAGCAGGAGCATTCTCCTACCTGAGGGATCATTTCAGTCACAGCTTCAGTGTGGACATGAGTCATCAGATCCTCAACCTCAACATCAACCTCACACTGGTAGGTGTGTACTAAAAACAAACATGGACATACATCGTCTCATGCACTGTGTGTGTGTGTTTCACAGGGTCAGGCTCAGGAGTGTCTTTTGGAGAAATCCATGCTGGACAACAGGAAGAGCTTCCTGGTGGCTCGCATCAGTGCTCAGGTTTTCAAACAATAAACCAGGATGGCAATGTTATGACTTTGTTGTTGGGTGATTAAGTGTGTGCAATGTGACGGTACAGGTGGTGGATTACTACAAGGAGGCCTGCAGGGCTCTGGAGAACTCAGAGACTGCCTCCTTGCTGGGAAAGATCCAGAAGGACTGGAAGAAGCTGGTCCAGATGAAGATTTACTATTTTGCTGCCATTGCTCACGTGAGTGCAGCATGTGTGACATGCACGTCCTACTTCCTGCATCTTTTCTTTTAGCCCAATACCAGTGGATGTTATGTGTGTGTGCGAGTTAACCCACCAAATGAACACATCTTGTCTCCATAGCTCCACATGGGTAAACAAGCTGAGGAGCAGCAGAAGTACGGCGAACGGGTACATGCACATATTCATGCATGCACATGTTTGCAGCCAATAGTGTGCACTAGGTTGTCCAAAGTTTGTCTAGCAAGGGCTGCTTACGTACTTTACAATAAGGTACACAAAATTACCTAACCCTAAACACTACTCATTAGTTCTTCAATAAATAATCAAAATGTATCTGCTTTAGTTCTTCAGTAACTACTCCACTCATTAGTTCTTCATTAGTTACTCAGCAACTACTCTAAATTTACGGGCTTTAGTTAATCAGTAACTACCCTATTCATTAGTTCCTCAGTTCTTTACTGTATATTTGTGTACCTTATTGTAAGGTGAGACCACCACTTTGATATATATTGAACATTGAACGATGCTAAAAACCAATCCAAATGTACACGTACATGTATATTAAGCTAAGCTATCTGGAAAAAAGCTTTGTCTTATAGCTCACAAATTAGTGTAATGTGTAACCATAAATCTCATTAATAGTAAATTTTTCACAATATACCAAAGGCAAAAAAATTAGCTATGTGCCATTATTGGAATTTGGATCCCCATGATGTGCAAAGCGAGTGAAGACTGAGTGTGATTGGATGTCATTTGTCTTTAGCTGGCGTACCTTCAGAGCTCCTTGGAAAAACTGTCTGAGGCAATCAAGCTCGCTAAGGTACAAACCTCTTCACAGGGTCATCATTATTTGTCACCGGTGTCCTAAGTCACCAACTTGTGGTGTTTGTGCAAACAGGGTCAGCCGGAGAGCGTGCAGGAAGCCCTAAGTTTCACCATGGACATCATCGGTGGAAAGTAGGAATGCCATTTTACCATGCAGAATGTCTTGTGGGCATCCAAGCTTGCACACGTTTAATTGGCTTTGACTGTCCGTCCTGCAGGTTTAACTCTGCCAAGAAGGACAACGACTTCATCTATCACGAGACTGTTCCTTCTCTGGAAAAACTGACATCTGTCAAAGGTTGCAGGAAGTTTGTTTCATTTGAGACGGCTTCAGTCTGTCTGCAAAGACCGCTAATATCCCAGATCCATTGTGTGTGCCTCACCAGGTGCCCCACTTGTCAAAGCGCTCCCAGTAAACCCCACAGACCCCAGTGTGACTGGACCAGACCTCTTTACCAAGCTGGTTCCCATGGCGGTCCATGAGGCCTCCTCCCTCTACAGGTACACACCTGTGTGGTTAGCATGTCAGCATGCAAGCAGCATGTGTCCACACATGTACAATGTCTTTTTTTGTGCCAACAGTGAGGAGAAAGCCAAGCTGCTGAGAGATGTTATGGCAAAGATTGACAGTAAGAACGAGACGCTGGAGTGAGTAGAGCCTGTGCACATGCAGAAACTACATTTCAGGTTGCTAAATGCTAATCTAATATGTACCGTGGCCCCAGGCAGTTCATGGACTCTCTGGGTTTGGAGCCTGAGTCTGTAGACACCCTGGACATGTACAGCCACATCCCTCCTGTCCTAATGGAGAAGTGTGCCGCTCTCAGTGTCCGACCTGACACCGTCAAGAGCCTTATCCAGGCCATGCAGGGCGAGTGGCAAGAACTAGACCCAAAGATAACACACCAAAATACTGTAAAATATTGTCTTCGTCTTACTTTCTTTGCCACTACAGTCCTCTCAGGTGTCTTCACTGATGTGGAATCGTCCCTAAGAGAGATCCGAGATGTTCTGGAGGCAGACGAGGCTGGCGAGCGAGCACTCCAGGAAGTTGTCCCCAATGTGGAGCCGCACCCAGTGTCACAGGCCCAAATTCTGGCTGAGATCCGCAGGGATCTAGAGAAATACATGGAAGCCCACGAGAAGGCCAGTTTCACCAACACGGAGCTTCACCGGGCCATGAACCTGCATATCAGCAACCTGCGCCTGCTGGGGGGACCTCTGGAAAACCTTAAGGAGGCTTTGCCCCAGCCACAACTCAGTGAAGGTCAGTATGGACAGACAATGTTTTATACCAGCAAGAGAAGCGCTACATTGTGGGATCACTTTGTGCCTGCAGAGGAAGTGGCAGGGCTTCAGTGCATGAAGCGGCTCCTGTCTAAGGTTCAGGAAATGAGGGATCAGAGAAGCAGTTTGGAGAAACAACTTCGTGAGCTCATTCAACAAGATGACATCACATCCACTCTGGTCACCATTGAGAGAGCTGACATGAAGGTAGCTCAACATTCTGGACATTCACATTTGTACACACTAGAAAGTGTAGTCATTTTTTTTATCATTCATAAAGTCAACATGTGACACTTAAACCTGCCTTTGACCTTCCAGCGTGTGTTTGAGGAGCAGCTGAAGAAGTACGAGCAGGTGAAAGTCTACATCGACCAGAACCTGACAGCCCAGGAGACCATCCTGAAGGCTCTGACCGAGGCCAATGTTCAGTACGCATCCATCCGCAAGGGTCTCAGTCAAACAGAGCAGCAGTGGAACAGCATGGTCCAAGGTCTGGTGGGCTCCTATGAAGCCTACGAGGACCTGATGAAAAAGTCTCAGGAGGGCAAGGACTTCTATGATGACCTGGAGGCCAAAGCTTCACGTCTGCTGGAGAGAGCAAAGACTGTGTGTCAGACCAGAGCCGATGAGCGGAAGCCTTTTCTTGACAAGTAGGAAATATATGCTACATATATATGCTACATATGTACATGTGGACCAAATGCTAAAACTTGTATCTCAGTCAATGTGGTTCCTATCTTCTTATCTGCTCGCCTGTTAGAGAACGCCTGAAAAAGCCTCCAGCAAGGCCCACAGCAGCGAAGCCCTCCTTGAAGCCAAAGTCTCGGGAGGAGGACTCAGCCTGCTCCAGTCTGGACGATCCAGAGTTGGTCCAGCTCAACGCAGCAATCTTGGCTTTAGGAGAGCAACCAGAGGAGCTACACAGCCTCCCACCTGTCATTCCTCGTCTTCCCACCTCTGTGGCTCGCCTGACAGGTCCAGAAGCTTTTCTTCCCCCAGGCGCTAACCCAGGTGGCAGCGGTTCTTTACCTTGGTCCGGTTCTTCAGCTCCGGGTCTTCCTCGATTCCCAGCCAATCTTCCTCCTCCAGAGCTTCTGGCTCGGATTGCTCAGTTTCCAACTTCTGGCGCCGTGGCGACACCAGGACCTTTGGCATGCGCACCCGTTCCTCAGATGCCTTCACAACTACCAACGCAGGCACATTATAGGCCACCTGCTCCTCAAGTCCCTCAAGTTGGCCCAGTTTGTCCAGCTCCAGTTCGGCCCTCAACCACCACAGTGGACAGCATTCAGGCCCCCATCCCCAGCTACACTCCAACACCTCACCACCCCCTCCCACCTGCAGTTTCTACTGCTTATACTGTACCCCCTCAGATCGGGGCATACCCCCAGTTTGTTCCCCAAACGGGGGCTCAGACTATGACACACCAGCAGCAGAAACCAGTTCAGCAACAGTACCCTCTACCAGTGGGGCAGCCAATCCCCCCAAGCTTCCAGGTGGGACCCAGACCCCTTTCTGGCCACCACCCTCCTCTGCAGCCTTACCCACATGGTTACTTGCCCCACCAGTCTGGTGCCCCTCCACAGTACCCACAAACATTCCCAGGTCACATGCAGCCACAACCAAATGGCTACCAGGCTCTGCCTCCAATACCCCAAGGCTACCAGACCCCTCAGACGTATGCCCCCCATCAGCACTCTCAAGCAATGCCAGGCTCCATGCCATGCCCACCCCAAGGCCTAGTGCCCCCACAAAGTGCTCCTCTTCAACTCCCTCCAACGTCTCAGACAACACCGCCTGTTTCTCAGCCTTACCTGTCCCATCCAAAGCAGCAAATTAGCGCGGGGGCAATCTCTCACCACCACACCCCCATGTCGCCTGGTGCACAGCAACTAGCATCCCATCCACAGACTATCCAGCCCCCCCTTCCTGCACAGATGCCACCTGCTCCTCACATCCACCTTCCAAGAGGTCCCATGGCACCAATGCCCCCCCGGGGCCTTGCACCACAGCATCATCCCCATCCAGGACAACATTCCATTCCAAACATTTCCCAGCCTCCCATGTCAATGCCCAGTCAAAGCCAGGTCCAAGCCCACCACGCTGTGGGTGTTTGCTACCCCGGAGGGCCCGCCATGTTGCCTCAGCAGCCCCTGGCACCCCAGCCCGTGGCCCCCCAACAGTCTTCTATGTACCCATCAGTGCCAGGCGCTAATGTGCCCCTAAGTGGTCCACAGTGCCCCCCTGCTATAGGCCCACATAGTCTACATCCTCACACCCTGCCCCAGCACATGGTCCAACCTTCAGCAGGACAGACAACCATCCCCCCTTCCCCTTCACCTGTTCCCTCTACCGCCCCCTCACCAGGTCCCGCATCTCTGGGTTTGACCCCCCAGCCAAGACCCACTCCTACTCCCAACATGGGGGGCGTCGTTCCACCCACTCTTCCCTCGCCCTCAGCAGCGTCTCCCTCCACATCCCTGTTCCAGCGCCAGAACTCTAGCAACCACGACCTCCTCTCCTCCAGTCCAGAGAGTCAACCCGGGGGCACCAAGGCCCCCACCAATGTCCTCCAGCCCACCAAAGCAGATCCCCCAGAGGGGGAGCGGCGGAAGAAGGACTCCCAGGGAGTTCTCTTGATCGAAAGTGACCCTTACCAAGCTCCAGAGGTCGTTGCCCATCTTCACAGTGAAGTTGAACGTTTCAGAACCCGAGTCGAGTCCCTGGACGACCCTTCAGGGACAGACGGGGAGCTGTCGGTGCTCGATGCCTATTGGAAGGAGCTCCAGGAGCAGCAGGAGAAAAACGTCCGGCAGTTGTCCATTGCTATCGCCCGCTGCTACACCATGAAGAACCGCCACCAGGACATCATGCCCTACGACCTCAACAGGGTGGTCCTGCAGTCGGGCAAAGACGACTACATCAACGCCAGTTACATCAAAGACTTGTCACCCTATTGCCCTGAACTCATCGCCACTCAGGCGCCGCTCACTGGCACCGCAGCTGACTTCTGGTTGATGGTGTATGAGCAGAAAGTATCCCTGGTGGCCATGCTGGTCTCAGAGCAGGAAGTGGAGAAGGTATTACTCGGCGAGTACGCTTGTTTTGGTTTTTTTTTATCCAAGTCTGAACACTTTCTCCACATCTCAGGGGAAAGTTATTCGCTACTTCCCGACGGAGCGTGGCCAGCAGCTATTTCAGGGTCCCATCGTACTCACCTTGACCACGCAGAAGGTCATGCCCACGCATGTGGAGCGCATGATCAACCTGCAGTACCGTGACCAGAGCCTGAAGCGCACAGTTGTTCACCTGCAGTTCACTTCCTGGCCAGAGCTGTAAGAATGCTCACTTCCTCCTAGTCCACTTCTCCTGTATTCTTTCAACCTGTGACGTGTCCTCTCCTCACCACCAGGGGGCTCCCTGACAGCAAGAACAACCTGCTGAACTTCATCCAGGAGGTCCATGGCCACTACCTGCACCAGAGACCCTTACACACCCCTGTGGTAGTCCACTGCAGGTGAGACACTGTCCCAGCACGCCTCGTCTTCATCAGCATGTTTTAGTGTGCTAAAAAAAAAATCCATGTTAAGGTACGAGATGTAGTCAGGAATTTACAAACTTGGCAGAAGTCATTCAGCAGGCCATGCCTACTTTCTCTCTTAAGCTCTGGTGTCGGGCGCACGGGTGCCTTCTGTCTGCTGTACGCGGCGCTTCAGGAGCTGGAGGCCGGAAACGGGATCGCAGACCTTCGTGTGCTGGTGAAGAAAATGAGGCAGCAGAGGAAGAACATGCTGCAGGAGAAGGTAAGAGGTAAAAAGTCTCTTGGCCTTTGCAAGAGCTGAATAGCAAAGCGTGTCGTCTCCAGCTGCACCTCAAGTTCTGCTACGAGGCCGTGTTGAAACATGCTGAGCAGGTCCTGCAGAGACATGGTATCTCCATGGCAACCTGCAGCAAGACCACCAGCTCGGCCACCTCAAAGGTGATGTGCCCACGTTGGCCAGTATCCCGCATGACTGTCCGATATTGACGTCTTGTCTTCTTGGCTTTGCAGTCATACTCTCGCCAGGGGTCCCAGCAGGATCTGGTCCTTGGGGGCGACATGCCCATCAGCTCCATACAGGCCACCATTGCCAAGCTCAGCGTCCGCCCACCCAGCACCCAGCCAACGGAAGGCGAGGTCTGTTTTGGCCTAGAGGAGCAGCCCGTCTGCTTTTCACCTCCCCTCGACTTGCTGGACGACGGCCCCCAGGACGTTCCAGATCCGGTCACCTCATTTGGCCCCCCTCTGTCCCCCACTGCTGAATCCCCGCCACCACCCAATGGCCTGGATGTTGCGTCCTCACCGTTGATGCTCCCAGAGACTCCGCCCACTCTGCCATCTGTGTCCTCTGCTCCTGCACCTTCGTCTTTGGAGCTGCTGGCCTCGCTGTCGCCTGAAGCCTTCTCCATGGAGGGCGGGCGGCGGGGCAAGCAGCGTGTCACGAAGCAGAGCTTCCTGCAGCCAGTGGAGGGTGAGGGTCTCCACGGGACTCGGGGGGGCGAAAGCACGGACCCCCTCAGTGGCCTGGATCCCCTGTGGAGCCTCAGTAAGTAAATATTTGACATCCAGAACAATCCCAGCATGTACTGCACAGCCAAGTGATGCTTTAACAATGCGCAGCTGAGCGGAGCTTGTTGTAAGATGACCAATCAGCAATGAGTTTGTATTTTAGAAGCCTCACTAATTGTTAAAAGATGTTCAAAAGTAAATAAAATTAGTCTACACAATGTCGTATCAAAGACTCTTTATTGAAAATTAGTACAGTACAAAGTTTTGTTTGTTACAAAAGTCAATAAGTTAAATCTACACAGCCAGCAAATGAAGGAGTAGGGGTGCGTTTCCGGTCAAAATTCAAAATAGCCGTTTTTCCTAGCAGCCCCTTCCCCTCCAGAGGTCACTGACCTTGCTTGTTTCTAAAAGTGCCTAAATGAGTCATTTACAAAGCACATTTTCACTTGTTTGGTCCAAAACATTGTTTAACAGAGCTGCAACAAAGCACAACATGTGTCATGTGACCGCAACAGCCTTTGTAAACATGACAGGAACATGGAGGTTATGCACGTGGGTCCCGCCAGCAGCATCAGTAACCTTGCATGGAGGCAGAGCTTAAAAGGTGTCTTCCTACCCCCACCAAAATAATTGTTCAGAGCTAAAGTACCTAATAAATAATCCATCTATACATATCAAACTGTCACGTGCACGCGCATCAAGTGTCACAGATGGCAGCAGGCCACATGTTGGCATGTGCAGCAGAGGAGCAGCAGGAAATAAAAAATAAGGACAGGAGGGCTGAGCCTTGAGTGAAGCCCCACCCGGGTCAGCAGCATACAGGGCACTAAATCAAACACACGCCAAACCTGGTCCATGACAGAGAAGCTCCGCCTCCTCAATCCAGTTTCTCTAGTACTGAGGGCACATAGACCAGACTCAGCTCGCTGCCAAAGTCGCACACAATGGCGGCATTGTCCAGCACCAGCAGCTGGCGCACGCCTTGCCCGTCGCTGCTCGGACCCAAGTAGACCGTCTGGATGAGGTCACCGTAGTTGAGGTCCCAGAAGGAGACGCAGCCCAAGCCACCTGTCACCAGGAGAGACTCTGAGATGAGACCCAGACTGGCGCCGCAGCCCGCTTCCTGTTCCACACACACACACACACACACACACACACTGAGGAATATGTCCAACACTTCTAAAGAGGAACATGACGTCGGAACCAACCTGCTGGATGGAGTAGAGCTTGATTGCCGTGTTGCGATCCCAAACACAGATGAGGTCCTCCAGTCCCGAGCTGATGACACATGACGTGGTGCACACCAGTGAGGTGACGTCGCCACGGTGCCCATAAACATGGTGGACGCGGATGCCACTCAGGACGTCCCACAGGCAGATGGCGCCGTCCTGGCCGCCGCTCGCCAGAGCCATGGTCTGAAGAAAGGATGAAAACATGATTGGTTATTTTATGTCCAGCACATTGACAGCGTTTCATTGGTCATAAAACCGGAAATGACCTGGTCGATGTAAATGGCGGTGATCCCCCCTGAATGACCTTGCAGGGTGAAGAGGCAGCACGAGTCCTCCAGACGGTAAACCTGACAAAAAAGACATTAGTCGTATTGTCAACCATCTTTACCAGCCAGGTATCCCACCAAGCGCCGCTCTTACCCTAACAGTGTGATCATGGCTGCCGGTGACCACCCTGCCGGCGGCGGCCCGCAACACCGTGATGGGCTTCTGGTGTGCACACTGCACCGAGCGTGTCAGCGTGCAACTGATGGTGTCCTCGGACCCTCGACCCGCTGCGCCTGAATACAAGATAAACAAGGTGACGACGGCGCTTGGGCGGTGTGCGGATGGCAGCTCACCTCGGAGATGAAGTAGAGGTTTGTTGACGTCGACGCTGAAGAAATCCAACGAGCCGTTGAGACGCGCCGCCACAATTCTGAGCAACAAAAACGACCGCACATGTCAGTTGACCTTTGCATCGGGTGAGCCTGATTTAAAAGCGACTCGGCCACCTGTTGTCCAGGAAGACGAGAGCTGTGATTCCAGAGGCGCCGCCGTCGTTGCTGCAGCATAGACATCCCTCCACACCGTCCCACAGCTGGAAGTACAGGATGGGGCAAAGGTGAGGACGCAGGTCAAAGATCAGGACTCAAAAATGTGGACACACCTCTAAAACACCATTGCTCCGCCCCACAGCAATTAGAGTCCCACTAAACTCCATGGCCCACACTGATCCTTCCACGACACTCATGTCATGGACGGGGGGCGGAGCAGCAGCCTCCCCCAGGGAAGGTCGGCTGTGGACCGTCTTGGTTGAGGGCGGCGAGGAGGGACAGAAATACGCAGATGGCGATGGCGACTTGTTCTCCCTGTAGACCGTCGCCACCAGGCTGCCGAAGTCAAAGCCCCCCCTGTTGGGCAGCGAGGTGCGAGGGCAGGGTGGCGGGGAGAAGTTGATGTCGATGAGCGGCGTCATATCAAGATGGCCTTCGAAGCGAGATGAGCGGTGCCTTAACAGGTGGCCCTCCTCCTCTGAGGCATCGCAACCTCCGGCGCTTGAATCGTCCAAGTTGGGCGCTGCAGTGGAAGCGTCCCAGGAAACGCTTCTGAGTTGGACACAGTAAAACAGCCCAAATAAGCTGGGGTCAAAGGTGGCGTCTCGCAGGAGGTCCGTCTTACCCGAGCTTGGGGATGACAGTCAGGCAGTCCCCCGTCAAAGCGTCCCACACCCGAATCTGTCCCGCCAGGCAGCAGCTCGCCAGCAGCATCCCATCACTGGCCAGACACTCGATGTCCTGCAGGAAGAGGTCAAAGTTGAAGATGAAATCAAGTTGGTCACACATAGAAGTCGGCTGCTTCCCCACCATCATGTGACCGCTCAGTAGGAGCGGCGAGATCTCGCTGACAGGCGGCCCGTAACCATAGCCGTCGCAGGGTAGTTCCCCTCGGCGACGCCGCCGCCGGTCCCTCTGACCGTAGTTGCGTGGGCAAAGAACCCGGTAGAGACAGAAGAGCAGCAAGACCAGCAGGACGCCGGCCGCCAGACCCAGAGCTGCCACCCTGGATGACAACACAGGAAGGTTTGACACCAGCAAACACGACATCCTGCCCCCCCACCACACACACTCAGACAGCGTCCTGATATGTCTTACACAAGGCCAAAGGTTGACCTTCATTACATTATACAACTTGACCTGAATGTCCCGCCCCCACCAAGACAGCACAGCCAGCTATCAATCACATACCCATAAACGTAGAATTGGGTTAAGGCCAAAGTTGGGTCAAGGTTCTCATGCTATGTACATAAAGATGCTGACTCAGCTTAGCAACGTCACATCTGTGCTTGTGTAAGCATGCCACTACTCACTTGTAGAGCGTCAGGTCCGTCTGAAGATCTGTGACCTTGGGAATGGGCGGCAGAGGGCGCTGGGTGTCCTGGGGGTGCCGCGCATCGATGGCTTCCTGGGGGTTCAGGTGAAGGGTGACCGGGATGACGGGCAGGATGCTGATGTACCTGAAAGACCAGACCAGAGGTTTGTTAGCAAGATGGCGTCTATAGAAACCAAGTCAGAACTCAGTGACAGGTCAAGGTCAAATTATATAGCATATTTCCAACTGCTCAAAGTATTTATAGGTCTCTAAGGCATTATGGAAGCTAACACACCAACATGTCACCATGCTGAGTGTGACAATAAAGCGACACTAAAAGCAGGTCTAATCTAATGTGGGTTCACCTCTTGGCTAACGTGATGTTGTAGTAGCTGAAGAGTGAAGGCCAGTGTCTGAAAGACAACTTCCTCCATACTTCTTCATCTCCAGACCCCCACGTGATCTGGGGTACAGCAGGTGGAGGCTGCAGGAAGGGCTCCGCCTCGGAGCCAGGGTGTCCCTGTGGTTGGTTCTCGGGTAACGGCGTCGGGTCTGGCACCCAACGCTCAGTGAGGGTGCTGGTGGGATCTCCTCCACGAAAGACGGGGGCCACGTCCAGGTGGGGGTTCAGGCCTCCGCCTCCGGGATCTCCCAGAGTGCTTTGCTCTGATACCTGTGCGGCCAGGTAGGTGCGAAGTCCAGCCGGGTCGGTATAGACAAGAATACCGATCCAGATCACAGTGCTGACCTGGAAAACAAGCACAGATAATGAAGGATACTTAGACCTACGTTCCTTGGATGAATCTCACTGGATCTGCTCCATGTGCAAAGCAGAGTATTATTCCCACCATGATGATGCGTTGAGCCAGGCGCGTGCGAGCCAGGAAGTAGGCCAGTCGAAGCCTCTTGGGGGGGCGCAGGGGCCTATGGGTGTGCAGGTTGATGGTGTGAGGGGAGGGCCGTGGGGGAGGGCGCACTCGCTGTGGGCCGGGCTTGGGTGGAGGCATGTGCCTGTGCAGGTCAACCAGCTGGAAAGAGGAAGGCCATTTTAGTTGCTTAGAACTGTATTGAAATACAACTCATTCATCTTCTCTATTATTACAATTAAGTCTTGTAAATAAAATAACACTATTTAATTGCATCCAACTAAATTTGAATGCAAAAAATATTAGAAATAAGGGTGATTATTTGATTTGAAAAATTATACACAAAAATGTTTATTTTACTCTGCCATTAAAGGTAAGGTAGGGTAATTAGGGTCAACATTAGGTGCTGAAAAAAAACATTACTTTTAAAACGATAGCAGCAGCTACTTTAATCGCTTCCATGCTAATGAAAGTTGGTTGATTTCGTCATAGAGTTCTTTGTGACCACTAAGACGTGTGTGTGTGTGTGTGTGTGTGTGTGTGTGTATACCTCCATGCGACGGATGTCAATGGACAACACGGTGGTGAAGAAGAACATCTGCAGGAAGAAGTCCGACACCAGACCCACAACAGCGAACAAACAGAACTCCTGCAAGGATAACTGTTAGTCAGTCAAGAACTTTCAGGTCCGGGTGAGGCTAGTACAAGCACACAAGGTCCACACCTGGATTGCTGGCACGAATGTGAAGTATCCGATGAGGATGATGCCCAGCTCAGTGGCCATGTTCTTCATGATGGACCAGCTCTCGTTACTCAGGCCTGTAGACAGAAGCTCAAAGTCAAAACATGTTCTTTCCACAACACCTCCGTCGTTATGACGTCTCACCCTGAGCGATGCGTAGCTTGACCTCCAGGTCAACGGGCGTGGACACCACGGACTTGGTGAGGACCAAGACATTCTCCAGGCCAATCACCACTACCAGGTACGGGAAGATCTCCCTTGCAGAGAGGAAACAAACAATGAAGATGAAACCCAAGTCATAATCATATACTGAAAATGATTATCCTAATGAACCTAAAGCACAGGTTCAGCTATTATATGCCAATTTCTATAGTAATCATTTCCTGATGCAGATCTAAGATAAGATGTGTGCCATTTAGGATGTTACATCAGACAACACGGATGACTGGTTGTGACACGGAGCAGTTCAGCCAATGGAGGGTGAGCATGGATGTGCACCAACGGTGGTGTTGTCACACCATCATGGCTGCTTTCTAATAACGGTCAAGTGATTGGATGTACACTTGTGTCACTATCATGATACCACCGGGCCCCTCACCAAGTCCCGCCCACATTATTTGTCCTCCATGTGAGCAAGTAAACATTAACACAAATCACTGCAAGGTCAACACAGAGGAAATAGGCCAGTGATAAGCGTCTGTGTGTGTGTGTGTGTGTGTGTGTGTGTGCCGAGAAATGTGGTGAGGACATGTAAAAGCACCGTTCCATCTAATGTGCAAGGTTAGCACCCATGATGATGTCTATGTGTGTGTGCTGACAAGATATAAGGGGTAAGAATTCAACATGGTGTGCAGCCTACCCTCCATTGAGCGTGGGCGTCAGGCCGAAGAGCGTGCACAGCCCCACAGACATGAGCAGGGAACTGAGCACCGTGACCACAGCAGCCAGGGCCAGACCCCACTTGGACTTCACCAGGTCGATCTTTCCTGCAAGGAGGGGGCAACAAGAAAGATGCATAAAGCTTGATTCGTTCTCAAAGTACAGACACACACCAGGAAGAGCACAAGGGAATGAACACACACCACTTTGACTGAGATGCAGCAGAAAAGTAACATCACACAACAGTGGTTGCCATATTTAATTATTATTCATACTTTGTACTGTACATTACAACACCCCCTTTTTTATTTTTACTTTGATCTTTCCAGGAACTAAATCCATGCCAGTTTTGTCAGTATAGCTGCTCACGCATCCTCATAGCTGAACGCAATTATTTGTAATCATTCGCGCTAAAAGGCATTAAAAACCAGCGCTCCATTAGCGAGGTGCATGGTAGCATTTGCAACACTAATGGCACATGTTTACCGCAAGAACAAAGGAACGTGACCGTGCATGTGTGCTATGTTCAATACAAGGAAGTGTACTCCAGCTTCCTATTCAAACAAGGTGAAAGTTAAACCTTCATGCGGTGCACTTTGTCCACTGAGCTAATGTTTGTCATGGCAGCTGTCCAGAGGTCAGCTGTGAGTGTACAACATTCCCGCGAGGAGAGATGGGAGGGAGGATTATCCTCACACCCGAATAAACAAAGCCTTCAAGCGCGGCTCAGAAAGTCAGACTCCGAGAGGAAGAGACAGGAAGTGGTACTGACGTGTGGAGAAGTAGATGTAGGCGAACAGGATGATGTATGTGGACACCAGGGGGATGAGCTCTGCCACACCGATCTCCTCCTTGAAGTGTACATGGACCATGCGCTCTTCTTTCAGGCTGCAGTTGGACGGGTGGAGATGCTTCAGACGAGACCGAAGGCTGCTGAGGAACCTTCACAACACAGATTTACAAGTCAACGTCAGCCTTTTTGGACTGATCTGAGAGCAAGCAGTCACACGGCAACACTCACCAGCTACAATACATGACTATGGTACACGCTCCGCCGTACCATCATGACCATGTGTAACAATTTTGAGACGCAAAACATGAGGAGGAGCCTGGAGCGGTGTCATACCTTGCGTGGTAGCTGGACAGCACCATTGTGATTGTATATGTCACCACCCTCTTCCTGTTGTAGTGACTCACACCTGTGTGCTTCCCCGGAACGCCAAACAGCAGATCTGGAACGCATCAACATCACAATAAGAACAACTCAAGCGGTGGTATACATACAATCATATTCCAAGTCAACATTGACCACAACATACTTAATACAAACTTTACATACATAAATCATAATGCATGTATGAAAATGTACAAATTCATCATTTTAACCACAATCATGCATGTGTGCGTGTATTTCTCTCAATGTCCGTTATCCTAATCCCCCCTGCATGCATGCACCCCAATTTTGTTGTACAAGAACTATCGCACTACATAACTATGTGCATGTGTGTGTCAATAATAATCAAACCCCCACAAGACCCTTCAGCAATAACATTGGCAGTCAAAATAAAAGCTGAGGCGTGATGGAGCAGCAAACACTGTGAGGTGTTAGCAACATACTAGCCTAGCCTAACCTAACCTTCACTGTGTCACAAATCATTTAGAAACTTCACCTCTCAGCGTGGCAGACGTGTGAAGCCCTTTGGGTTCATGCATCTGGATGGTCTTGAGGGGATTGGGGTCCGAGTCGAAGATCTCCCGTTGGTTCTGCCAGTAGTTGGCAGGAGAGATGAGAAGGCAGCCGTGCTCCGGCAGGACTGACCGCATCCGCCGTAACCCGGGCAACAGGTCTGTTACCTGGAGGCACAGGGACTCCAGACTGCGAAGACCGGAGCTGAACGGAGAAGAACACCAACCACAAGTCAACAACTGTATTTTTCTTCCTGTTAAGCATCACATTAAAGTATTCTAATACAGTGGTTCTCAACCGGTGTGGCTGTGGGCTCAAAGGCTCAAAGACAAACCTAATTGCAAATATTTTCAGATATCTTATATTTTAAGAGACTGTTTTCAACACAAAATGAGATGCAGCGCTGAGACGCTGCCTCTTTATGGCGTGCTTTTTTCTCCATCAGATATCTGCAGTTATGTGCTCCTTTTCCACTCAAGTTTGACAAAGTCTCCCAGAAACGTGGTTTGCATCTCAAAGCAAAAGCGGGAGGTTCACAAACATTGGGTCGCTACATTACTTTAAAAAAATAAAATAAAAAATCCTACCCAAAGACTGGAGACCCACTTTTTGACCCCGACCCACCAGTTGAGAACCAGTGGAGACAGTTCAAAGATGTCTACTGTGCTAAAGTGGAAACAACTAAAGGATTGGCATACGTGCATGAGGTTGGTCACTAACCCGTCAGTGTGCACGTGGTTGCGGATCTCATCCAGCAGGCTGAAGACTCTGCCCAGCGGTGAGCGAAAGACGTCCACTGGCACCAAGCTGTTGTCCCACGGAGACACGGCTGCCTTGACCAACACTTGCTGGATGTAGGCCACTGGAGGTCCTTCATACTGTCAATAATAAACATTAATGTAATTACAATAACATATCTTCATCTCATATTTCAATAATAATCAATTCAGTGTTTGGGCTGTCACCTAATACATTTGGACTGCTACGAATATGGACCACTACCCACTACCCCACTCCCAGAACACCACAGGTAGACTGCAGTCCCATGAAACCTTGTCACCAGGTGATGCTTCACTTTGCCGAGCTGAGCTGTCTCGAGGTACAATTACGTCAAACTATTTTGTGTAACTAATGAGATGTACCCAAAAATGTGGAGCCCCAAACTGTTCAACCTTAAAGGTTCCACAAGATTTTCCAAGGCTGAGATGTTGACTGTATTCGCCAACAGGTGTGACATTTACAACCAAACCACAGTCACTAAAGTGATTCTTCACACTGGACTGCTGAAGGAGGAGGGAAAGGTGTTTTCGTGTTGATTCCCTACCCAGTCAGGCCACTCTGCCAGGTCTCCCACGGGGTCATGGGAAGGGACGCTGTAGTCTCGCACCCCGGTGGTGAACTCCACAGGACCCGTCCCGGGCAGGGGGAGCCTCAATAGAGGATAGCTGTGAGAGGAGAGGTCATATGTATTATTACAACATCTTCATCTCGGACCATAAGCTTCATCAATGTGTGCACAGTAGCACCTTAACATGAACAAGAAGGTGGTCACAACTTTGACTGGTATAATGTTCCTAGGAAGGACCTGCTACCCCAGAACATGGGTGGGGCATCACTCTGAAAACACCGCCAACACAATAGTGGCAGAGTGGAGAGAACTTCCACTTGTGGGACTTAAAAGGGTAGCTTTGTGGAAATTCGGTTGATGTGGACAAATGACAGTATATACTATATACACACTATACAGGAAATGTGACAGTAATTTTGGAAAATGTGGAATTACAGAAATTACGCGAATTATTTTGGAATGTGTCGATACTTAACTTGCATGTCTGGAATAAGATGAACACTTGTGCATGATTTGGAGTGTAGTGTATAACCTACATCCTTATTACATATAACCTATAGGTTTATTTCACATAATATACTGTGTAACTTATGCCCATATATAGTTAGGAATGTTACAATATGACTTTAAAACATTTTCTGTACATTAATTAAGTATTTTCAAGGGTTTGAGAATGCAACCAAATGGGAATGTGCTGTGAGTCATGTGACCAGCCGGGTACACACCAACAGGTGAGGATGCTGGCCGAGGTGAAGAGGATGATGGGCACTGGGTAAGTGGCACACAGCAGTCCATGGCGGTAGAAGGCCGCTGAGATCTTCTCCCTCAGCTGCTCGTGCAGCGTCATCCTGGTGGGAGGGGTCAACTCCCTGCCATGGGGGCGCACGTGGTGGCCGTGGAGTGGACCTTGCAAGCCATTCAGGGAGCTGAAAGACATGGTGGCACTTCCTGTGATGGCTCATAATAGGCACGCAAGTCTTTATATTCACTCCGTCACAATTTACTGCATTTTCCTGTTCAACAACAGCTTAATACAAATCTCTTCCACACACTTAACAATGTGTGTGTGTGTGTGTGTGTGTGTGTGAAGGATGATTCCTAATGAAACAATGCGAGGTGTGACCAAGTCATCACACCACAGATCATCCCAGCTGCCTGAGTATCATGTGGTGGCGTAAACAAGCTCAAATCGTGTTTGTGAATATCGTAATTGTATTCTAAGAACATTGAATCGATCGCGAGTCGACTGGTCAGTTTGTCTTAGAAGACGTTTTGTTCTCTGCTTGGATGACAGGCGAAAGTTCTTCTATCAATTCAATACTTGAGAATACTCTTTACTACTTTTATAAAAGTAACAAATGATAAACTAATTGAACTCATTTGAAGGTGTGACAACAACAGGAAGTCAATGTTCTGACAATAACACGCAGGAAAATTTCATCACAGGTACGAATGCATCATGTGACAGAAATAAGCGCTGAATCATGACCGAAGAGTAACATGCGTCATATGTCAACAACACAGCGCTAATATGTCCACTATCAAAACATGTCTCAAACACTTGCTAACACTTCTACTACCTAACAGTATTTTCTTCAACAAATGTGCCAATACACACAGCCATTAGACAAAATAAATGTTAACAGACCTGCAAAGGTTAACCAGCTTGCCTCTGAGGTTCGGTGCGGCACGCGTGCCCTCTGCACTAAACACTTGTTTGCTGTTTTGGCTGATAAAGTTTGGCTTGTTTAGCATGTTCAAGGTTGTATAATCCCTCTGGGAAACATACCCTGCTAATTCTCTCGAGCATTTAGGTGTGTTGCTATTAATAGATGACACAGTAAACACAATGGGGAGGCCAAAAAGGAGGCGTCTGCAACTAGTAGCGACACTTAGGCCACGCCTTGTCAGAGGTAACCGCCTCTGGGACACCGCCAAGGCTCTCCATGTCTCCTCAGAGGTTTCGAAAGGAACAAAAGAGACTACATCCCTCCACCCCCACTCATGGAGGTTGAGCCATTGTTAGAAAATATTTGTGTGTCTGGACAGTTACAACATGAAGCTATGACAACACAACCAAGCTAGTAAAAATACATAAGTCTTGTGTCAGTGTTACACAAGATGAACAAAACATCATCCTATCTTCTGTCACTTTTCATCTGCATAATCATTTATGTAAACATTATGGGAACTGAAAAACTTAATGTTAACATCAGTAGAGGTATTCTCCCATCCTCTGTGCTGCTGCCAATGATGCAACGCATCCTGTCAATGTTTAAAGGGGCCCTAGGCTCCATTTGCAACTTGTCAGACTTCTACACGAGTTCCACAGAAGTGGACGTGCCATATCATGATGTGTTTTTCACTTATCCCTGGTTTTGTTTTTATGTCACTCTTGAATTTCTCACTTCACAAATTTAGAAAGTCCAAGTATGACAACCTGTGTCCAGCGGTAGACTGTGACCACTGATCAACCACCACATAGTAGCCATGATCGGGGGGGGGGGGGGGGGGGGAGGCTGCATAAATCGAGAGTTTAGGTTAAGTGGATAAAAATGCATATTTACCCTTTACACAAAGTGAGATTGTTTTATGAGTAAATACTATCAATCTAACATAATTTATCAGTCCCTTCAAGCACACATGCCTGCAGTACACCTTTAATGAAAAGACGACTTGTTAACCCTTTAACATGACACAGGTCTTCTGCTAGCTAGGTAGCCAAGCTCCAAGCAAACATAGCTGGTTAACGGGATTAAAGTCTACATGTTAACCAACAAGTAGGCGTACTCGTATCGTTAGATTACAATGACAGGGTCGTAAATACAGCATTTACATAGAATCAGAATATAATATGTTATAGAAAGACGACGTGAGCTGTCAGTGTCACGGTGCTGCTAATGCTAAGGCTAACAACAGCGTCTTACTCTGTGTAACCCTTTTTAATACTGCACATCGGTTGATTTCTAAGCGGTTATTAATTGCACGTCAACGTGCATAAACTTTAATACAAGTTTATGAGGAAACCAACGCGAGAAACATAAATGAAGTTACTAACATGGCCTAGCATTAACTGTTAGCTTAGCCGCATCTTGACCGTAAACTCATCACATGGACCTTAAGTATTTAAAAGTACAGAAATAGTAAAAGCACCTCAAGTACAAAAACACGAGCTGCACTCCGCACCGTTACTACACACAGTGGATATAATGAGCTCATCAAGAAATAAGACAATGCTAAAGTTTAATTATATCCGGTGACTGTTTCTTAAGAGGTAAATTGATGCTCGAGGCGTAAAAGGCTTTTTTCAGGTAACATTAGAAAAGAACAAATTCGTCCGATGAGCCACTTACCACTTGCACAACACAGCTAAGCTAATGCTAGCGAATGGAAGCGTCAGACTTACCTGGACAAATGTCACCAAGTCTAAGCAGAGGGATGTGTGCTCTTCTGGAACACTGGTATGCGAGTTAATGGCGAAAGAGCCAAAAAGTGTTTAATTGTTTGTTGGCATGCTTCCACTCAGGCTGACCTGCAGAACCTGCAAGTCCACAAAAGCTGCTTGTCAAAGGTCTTCTTCTTTGTCGTCTTCTGCGGCCTGTGGCAACACAGCGACCTCCAGTGTGGACGCTGCTGTCACTACAATTTTTACAGCGGATTTGAAGTACATAATTTATGCTTTCGTTTCATTCATTAATTTTCTACCGCTTATCCTCACGAGGGTCGCGGGGGTGCTGAAGCCTATCCCAGCTGTCTACGGGCGAGAGGCGGGGTACACCCTGGACTGGTCGCCAGCCAATCACAGGGCACATATAGACAAACAACCATTCACACTCACATTCATACCTATGAACAATTTGGAGTCGCCAATTAACGTTTCTATTTTGTTAATTGTTTAAAAGCAGGACTGGTTGCTTTCCAACGGACACATTTGGAAGCAAGCCCTCAATCATTCTTTTCACACCTGTGAGAGCATTTTCAACAATGGATTCCTTGTTTCTCAGTGAATTACCCAGCAACACTTGAAGGTATACAAGCATGTATTTATGAAGATGTACTGTTATCACTTGTGACAATTATTACATGATAATTTTTGAGCTTCTGTATGTCATTTAATATCATGCTGGACGCAAAGTCCAACAGTTCTCAGGAGAAGACCGGCATCCTCCTGATCAGGCATCTCATTTGTCCTCCTGCTGCTATCAAGAATGTTTGGAGACTAGAGGACAGCGCTTGACGTCCCTGGAGGAAAGAAGGAGGCTGCTTTGTCCTGGACTTTGTACTGAAATGTCTTCTTGTTGCCTTTCCGCCTGTCACACACCTCCACCTGAGCAGACACGTAGTATACTTATTGCTGTGCACTGACGCAAGCATTGCATTTGAGACAGCACTGGAGCATTCCATGCATGGTCCTGTAACAGACAATCACCTGACCATGGATGTCCCTGCAGTAGCCAGTGGGTAGACCCTGTACGTAAAGAGCCAGGCTACACTGATGAGTCAACCCCTTCAGCAGTCTCTCTGAGCCTCCATTGTCGTCATCGTCTTCACTGTCGCAACGCATCAGCATCACCACATTGCCCTGCAAAGTCAGGTCAAGGTGGTCACAGGTCGCAGGTGGTCTATGGGGTGAGGAAAGTTCTTCTCAGATGCAACAGACCTTTAGTCGGGAGCACACGGCAGCTCTGCAGTAATGGCTGAAGTCCAGCACGGCGCTCACGCCCACACCAAGACTCAGCAGCACGCTGAGGTCATCCACCAGCAGCACAGGGGGACCCCACAACATCTCTGCGCACCCCTGACTGACGCTAGAGTTCACAAACTGAAAGAGGCTACGAAGACCGGCAGCAGGATTCCTGAAGACGGAAGAAGAGGTTAAAAAAAAATCACCCACCAAACAAACAAAAAGAGGTTTCACCTAAGGAAGTCCATGGCTTCACTTCCTGTTTGGGCATCTTGTGGACTCAGGATGGACAAGGATTCATTGAGTCCCTCCAGGAATACCAGCTGACCTTTGTCCTTTGCCTGAGACAGACTGACACCCTAAAGACAATATTATTTAGCAGAACATTAGAAACAGCTCTCAAATTAATACACATAATATTATTTTACGATTAGCCAAATCATTGCCACAAATAGAGCGAAACTTCAGTATGTTCTTGTAGGACTTACCAGTCTCTGGCTGACAGCACTGTAGTGACTGAAAGACTGAGCCAGGCCCAAAAAACACACTTTACAACCAGCTAAAACATAAGACAACACTAATTACTAAACAGTTAACACAATGGTTCACACAAACAATACTATTAGTACTGTAACATTTGTTTGAGCAATATTCATGCTGATATGAGTTTTAATATCATGTCACATGATCACCTCTGAGGTAGAAGCCTAGGAAGTGATGGACGAGGAAGGAGGCATCACTCTGCCTGTCAGACAGCAGCACAAACTCTTCCTGACAGCAAGTGTGTTAGCATGTTAGCATCTGTGTTTAGTCTCTGTAGACATATCTCAAAGTGAAGATTTAGATGGGTACAAATGTCATGTCCTCACCGTCGGGAAGTCTTCCGGGCTGATGTTCAGGATGCTGTTCAACTCTGTAAACATTGTTAGCCTAACTAGCGATACGACTAGCTAACATCAAACTAGCTAACCGTCGTCATACAGCAACGCAGTCTTCAATAAATATACAAGCCAATAATCCACATGTCCTTTACAAGTAGTATATGTTAACAATAAGAAGAAGACAAGCTTGGAAGTGCCAGTCCATGCTAACTGTTGAGCAAATGTGAGGAAGTGGCGTATTACCAAAGATAGGTTCAAACAACAGTGACGGCTCACTCTTGATTAAAAATGATCTCTTCGCTGTTTTATTGTATTTTTAGGCCTGCATCATTCGTGGTACTTTACCACCAGGATGCAGAGACACATACCAACGAAACACCCACAGGCCATTATGGGAAATTTAATGAGCTTGAAGGCAACAGCATCTTCTTATTATGAAACATCTTTGTAGAGTGTTTGCGTTTTAATAGACCACTGATGGTGGCGCTCTGTAGAAACATTGACAGTCAGGATAAAACATTGTTCCACTTTCTTTGGATTTTCCTTTGGTAAATATACCAACAGATATTGGACAGATATTAAATATTTGAAAATAATAAAGATGAACCAGCAGGTCAGCACGTAGTCTGCTGTTTGGTCAGCAGATGGCGGTGTGAAGCTCTTTTCTAAAGACTACGATTAGAAAGTTATCAATCTGCATTTAATGTAGTACTAGGAATGTTATTTAATCAAATAATATATATTTGTTGGAAATACATTCTGGATGTCTATCCATAGTTTCGTTCTCTAATATAGTAACTAAATAAGCAGTTTAAATTAACTGAAGGTTGATTCTTGTAGCTGTCACTTGTGTGCTGCCATCTTACACCAGGCATTAGTTGCTAGCTGCGATTTGTTATCGGCACCTGTAGTCTAAAGCAACAAGGTAAAGATGGCGTGTCACTTCCTATTTGCACTGACCCAAAGCCAGTGTGAAGACGAGCACCAGTTGATCATGCCCATGCTGCCCCCCACCCCCCACAATGGACACCAACACACGTGCGTGAAATTAGTGCATTCATTTCAGCAGAGCTGCTTGTAGAAGCCACACGTGCACTCGGTGAGTTTTATGTGCGTGTGCATTGCAGACAACGAGCACGGTGCTATGTTAGGACGCGTTTCCTCATGGCAGCTGCTGATTGGCTGAAGAGGTGGTGGAATGATGCTGTTAGCATCCAGCAGAAGCCTTTGTGATTGGCTGACGACCACACTTGCGCGCGCGCACACGCATGAATGCACAAATCATGCATGCATGCAAATTTGCATGACACACGCACACAGCAATGAACACGCACTGAGTAATGTAGTTCATAGGTGCACATCATACCTACATGAGTGTGCTCAAACAATGGGTCGTAATTGACAAGCAACATGGCCACGCCCTCAGACGTCTGCTTGAGTCACACGACCTTGAATGTAATGCTGTAAAGTGCTGAGCCATATTCTATGGTTGTACACCAGGATGTTTTTTTAATTTAACAATAAAAACAAACAATAAAACATTGTGCGTCTTCTTGAATCGAAATGAAACAGCGCCCCCTCTGTCTTGAGATATCATCAACAGGTGAAGGCGAAGTAGTGATCCTGCTAAGATCATCACTGGTTAGTTTGCTATTTACTGCATCAACCCTGAAGAACATTCTAACATTAGTGGACGTACGCGTCTATTTAAGGTGTACAAATAAGCGCACCCCTCCTCCACCCTTGCAGAGTTGGTCATGTGATGCCCACTTGTTGCCATGGCAGCCGCTACTCGTACTTGGCTTCATTGTGTGTGTTTGTTTCCTTCTTTTCTTCTTCAGGATAAAATGTTTCTCTACCCCACCCCCCTCCATCCTTAATTTATTTGAGGAGACACAACGACACCCAGGAGCCCCTCCCCCATGGGAAGCATTGACCACAATAAGCTCTTTAATCCATTCATGTCTCAACATTCCTAAACACAACATGGACAAAGACTGTGTGTGCGTATGCTCCTGCTGTGTATCATTTCTGTACACTACTTGTGTGTCAGTGTGAATGTGTAGTTAGTGTGTGTGTGTCATTGTGATATTTTGAAAAGAGCGTGTGAAGCTGCCAGATGCTTTGTGCACGTATGAATGTACGTCTGCACGTGAGCACTGCTATACTATGTGTGTGTGTGTGTTCATATGCAAATATGTTTAGGGAAAAGAAAGCACTTTTCACATGGGGACTTTATGAAAGAACAGTGTCTCTAAACTCCGCCCAATTTAGTGTCTCACGATGGACGTGTTGACTAATTCTTCTTGCCGCTGAAATGAATAAAAAGAAAAAAAACTAGCTTTACTTCTTGTTTCCATGACAACGTGAGAAGTGCTGAATGTACTACAAAATGCTGCTGAAAGTACTCGATGGCGATGGTTCTCATGTTTGGGTTAGTACAGCACTTGTCTATCAGTAGCAGCGCTTTCAAATTGCATCTATTTTAGTCAGTCTGGCAATTTACACCAGCCGAACACACGTGCGTCTCACGTGCGTCTGACCCGCGTCGTGTTTTGACTGGACGCAAAGCATAGGCTTCAATTCTATTTTTGATGCGTTTACGCAGTAAAGTCAGCAATATATTAGTAGAAGAAACACCGGAAAACAGTTTCCGGTGTCAAAATAAACATAAACAAAACAACGCTTGAAAGACCCCCGACTTATGTAACCAGCGCTCATTGCAATGAATACAATGGATGATGAACAATTAATCTTTGAAGTGGAGAAATTGAACCTTTTTTAAGACTCAAAACACCAGTTTTACAAGAACAACATTCATTCATTTATTTTTCTACCGCTTTTTCCTCACGAGGGTCGCGGGGGGTGCTAGAGCCTATCCCAGCTGTCTTTGGGCGAGAGGCGGGGTACACCCTGGACTGGTCGCCAGCCAATCACAGGGCACATATAGACAAACAACCATTCACACTCACATTCATACCTATGGACAATTTGGAGTCACCAATTAACCTAGCATGTTTTTGGAATGTGGCCCACAAAAACAACATAAGTAAGTTAAAATCACGTGTCATTTTGTTTTGCTAACCGTGGATACAAGACGCTGCCCTAACGCCTCTATTGTGAAATGAGCTTTTTAAATCTACACATGAAACGCTACACGGACGCGACGTGTGAATTCGGGGCGTCACTGACAGTACACTGCATTTTGCTGTACTTCTCAGTGTGAATACACTTCCGCTAAACAGACTAAGTACGCAAGAGTACCAATTGGGATACAACACAAAATGGAAACTATTTTACTTCAGCAGCGATGGTCATGTAAACATCCTGAGACAGGTGAAGAGTTTGTAATCAATCATTTAATTATGCAATCAATCAGACATTTTTAACATTTCAGTTGTAGTGAAATCCACCATGACAGACCATCATCACATTTCATAGACGCCACCAATAAATAAACGAGCTGAGTGCATTTGTGCTCTTGGGCACTAGAGGGCTCTACTGAGCCCTGTCACCTCCTTTGAATGCCAGCTACTCTCATGCCTGTGTCTCAGTTGGTGTACTTTGTCTTTTGAGTGTTTACACTTAGAAGTACAGCAGAAATAGAGTGTACGATCAGTATACCCGGATTTTGTTCTGAAAAGGCTCAAATATTGGTGATAATGCTCCATCAAGTCGTTGCAATTCACCATTAAAAAGGAGAGAAGTAAGTAAATGTAGCGATTGCTATTTCCGGTGTACAACGACCGGAATGGTTGTGGGACAGAATGACACTGTCAATTCACACACTCATAAACTAAGTGTACTGTGTACACAGTATACTTACTATACTGACAATAGTATTCCATTTGAGACACAGCATTAGTGTGTGTGTGTGTGTGTGGCATGGAGGAGAAGGTCATAGAGAGGTCATAGAGAGGTGATGTTAAAAAGGTTTATTTCAACAAGTGTGGTTTGTTGTTGGTTGAAAGAGTATAAAATAAAAAGAAGTACATGAAAGGATTAGAAATGAAAAAAAGACACATCGTGTTTGTTTGCAATATTTAAAACATCACTGGATTAATAACAAACATCAAAGCTCTCACTAGCTTTTTCTTTACACCTTGAAATTCTTTCATCTTTTTACAAAATACAACAATGCAGGCAGGGAGTGTGTGTGTGTGTGTTTGTGTGTGTACGTATGTGTGGTGAGAGAGAGAGATAGGGCAGTCATGTGACAGCAACAAGGGGCGGGGCTGCGAAACAGGGTGCTGAAGGGATGAAGAGGGGGGCGATGTTTAAGGGATATGGGCAGCCGTGGCCGGATGGCAGTGTTGGCGGGCGGGCCCCAGGATGGGCCGCAAGGTGGACCCGTGTGGCGTAGGAGTGGTGAAAATGTTTCACATCATGTTGTTCTGCAGAGAGTTTACCTCTGACGAGTTGTCCTCCCCCAGCAGCTTGTGGTTGTCGTGTTTGGGGGTCAGAGCGTTGTGGATGTTCAGGGACTCGTCCTCCTGGGGCGGGGCCTTCACCGCATCCTCCAGCTTGTTCTGGGAAGTGGGATCATCCTAGAGCCGGGAGGAGGAAGTAGAAGGAGTTAGCATGCAGACAACATGTATACACATATGTACAAGTACATAGACAGTATAGATGTACTGTATGTACTGTACATATACAAGTATCAGCCAATGTTGACTTTTATCTGGGGACACTAACTACAACGTAATGTTCTTAGATGTTCCCAACTGCACACATTAAGTAGTAATATCATAAATACTTGGTGTAGTAGTGTATGCTTATAAATATGAAATACTGTGTGTCATAGTTGTATACATGCTACTAAATACATAATAAATACTTTGAGTAGTATGCTAATAAATGCTACAGAATAAATACTGGGTGTAGTTGTGGTATACCTTTCAATAAATACTAAAGAATAAATATTTGGTATAGTAGTTGTACACATGCTAATAAATAATAAATATGATGTAGTAGTTGTACACATTATAAAAAGTAAATTGTGTAGCATTGTGCTGCTGCAAACTACTGACTACTGACCCCGAAGAGTACACCTATTCTCATAGGAAGTACTTGAATAAAAATGAAAAACATAGCGCCTAACACTCCCAATTATGAATGCACCTCACCACCTTAAATCATAGGGAGTGCAAGTGGACAAAAGTGAAGCTCAAGTTCAAGCCATTCAAACGGAAGGATCCCAACATGGCTTTAATAAAAGATAGTACGAAGAGTAGTACGAATACTTATTTACAGTATTTATCAGTGCACATGAAAAAGTTGAATCAAGTTGAATCAAAGGTTAGAACGAGCATTACTCGCTTACTATAAAATTAATTAACCAATTAATTATGTTCAGTCATTCTACAGTACTATAAACAGCAAAGACCACCGGTGAAGATACTGTGCAGAAAAATCTAAAAAAATAAAAACAAAGGCCATGTTTTATTGACTTTTGAACCCATTGGTGTCCAAAGTGCAGTCCAAGGGCCATTTTGGCCATATAGCTGTTTATTTCTGTATTATCCATCAGCATATTGTAAAAATAAAAATAATAGATTATAAATGAGCTATATTATTACACATGTCCCCATGCATGCGTAGGTTTTCTCCAGGTACTCCGTTTTCCCCACATTCCCAAAACATCAATGCTAGGTTAATTGGTGACTCCAAATTGTCCATAGGTATGAATGTGAGTGTGAATGGTTGTTTGTCTATATGTGCCCTGTGATTGGCTGGCGACCAGTCCAGGGTGTACCCCACCTCTCGCCCACAGTCAGCTGGGATAGACTCCAGCATACGTGGCATAGAAAATGGATGGATTATTACATAGTATTACACTAATTCACTTTGTCACTAGTAACCCAAAGCTAAGCTGTGGATGTTTTGTTTGGATAGCTTAGCATGGATCAGCATCTTTAATATACAAAATGTACCAAAGCGCCCCCCCCCCCCCTCCATTAATTTTGATGTATGTGATGGAAAAATCTAAGGTTTGGGCACTCAACCAATGTTGTCTTGTATGTCTGCTGAGTGATGTAATGTCTTTAATCAAGTCTTGCATCTTCTTAAGAGCTGCTGCTGTTTCCTCTCATTTACTGATTGTTTGCCATATTTCACATCTTCAGTGTGCAAAAAGCCAAAAGAAACAAACAAACAAAGAAAGTGCAGCGTGTACAGTATGCTACGCCAGGCCGTTCACCTCTTGCTGCAGGATGAAACTCACACAGCTGCTAACAAACACATCAGAAAACTGGGAAGTCAAACATCTCCGTTCAGTCATGTCCACAAATATTTTTTCCCAGAAGTCATGAATGCAGCACGCAAAGCTCATCACAGCATCCAAGTCACTTCTCAAGTCCAAGTCAAGTCTCTGTTGCTAAACTTCCATTTTGTCATGCTTGATAGTCAGGGGCGGGGGGGGGGTCGGGTTGGGTGTCGGTGTACAGTGTCTTCCATCTGCTGTCCTCCTGCTGGTGGAAGAGGTGAACTGCATGAATAGCACCAGCCCCCGCCCCCCCCCCCCCATTCACCCCCAGACAAACCAGGAGGAACATGCACATCCACATGCAAGCACCCCACATTAAAGCACCCCCCCCAACTTCATTTCATAATAGTGACTCATGCAGACATAAACACCTATTTGACCACTGATATTGCTGGTAGGTGGTCAGTGGGTACCATGTCCACACGAGGACATCCTCTTTGCACTTTAAGGTCCTGCAGCCTTCTCGCTCTCTCGCTCACACACACACACACACACACACACACACACACAGCACCCCCTCATCCAGTGTTAAATGTTGAAGGTCAAAGAAGGTTATTTACCAGCTAGATAGTAACTTCCGGCAGGACGTGCGGGTACGTGACTTCCATGGTTACGGGGTATGGGCCCTCTGTCCTCCCGTCAGCGTGAAACTGGAAAACGTTTTTGTTTTGTTGGCTTTTGCTTGTGGTGCATGGGTGGAGGTGGTGGTGGGGGGCGAGGGGTAAGGAGGCACAGTCACGAGGAGTTTTCAGCGTTTTGGGAACAGAGATAAAAACAAAGTTCTGATGGTGATGATGATGAAGACCTGACTCCTCCCCCCCAGCTCAACCGGCTAATGCTAATGCTGATGCTACTATTATTGTACAGTTACTAAATACTGTACCGTGATCGTTCAGACTATGCTAGCTCTTTGATGAAAGTGTATTTGCAAACTAATTCAAAGATTCCCTCCTCCCACCACCATTCCATATTTTATTTTTTCATTTTATTTTATTTTATTTTATTTTATTTTATTTTATTTTATTTTATTTTATTTTATTTTATTTTATTTTATTTTATTTTATTTTATTTTATTTTATTTTATTCACCCGCTTATCCGGGTCTGGGTCACAGGAGTAGGGAAGTGAGTAAAGAAACCCAAACTTCCCGGTCTTCGGCCACATCTTCCAATTCCACTGGGGGAACAGAGATGTTCCCAGACCAGCTCCAAGACATAATCCCTCCAGCGTATCCTAGGTCTACCTCGGGACCTCCTTCCAGCTGGGCACGCCTGGAACACCTCACCATGGAGGCATCAGAGCTAGACGCCCCAGCCATCCCAACTGGCTCCTCTCCAGGTGAAGGAGCAGCAGCTCTCCTCTTAGCTCTTCTTGGATGACCGAGCTCCACACCCTCTTAGGGTGAGATCAGCCACCCTGTGGAAGAAACTCTTTTTGGCTGCTTATGTAGCTTCAATTTTCAAACTTTTCCATGGCCACAAAATAAATGTGGACCAAATTGTGGACCAAAGCAATGCGGAACAACTCCCATGTATGATTCTGTACCCTTGCAAGGGTGTAGAGTTGGTCCTGTGTTCTTGACCAAGTCATACCCACACCAGGTCATACCCTTCTCTCCTGCATATGGAACGCATAGTGAAGATGAGTCTCGTGTTCACCTCCAACAAACCTTCACCTGCTTCTGCATTCCATGCCTTCATTGCTTAGGCAGCTAATCAGAGCTGTGGTTGCGAGGAGGTCCGTACCAGTCGTGGCGGCTACCCTCAAACTCGGTGGTAGACACCAGAGGTTAGGGGGGCCAACCAGCTGTAAAAGGTGTCTTACTAAGCATGGATGTGAGGCTCCTCGAAGAGCTGACAGGTACCAACAGACCAAGTGGCACGTAGTGTGTGGCGTACGTATTTGGTTCTTGTCACAGCAAAAACTCAGGTATGGGAGGAGTTCAGTGAGGCCATGGAGAACAAAGAGTGGGAAAGCATTGCCGTGTCCACACTTTTTCCAGTGGGAACAGAGTCCTGCTGACCCCAGCAGAGCATATAATCATGCAGTGGAAGGAGGCCTCTCTCAATCCCACTGACACACAGGAAGCAGAGTGGATTAATTTTATATTGATAATATTGGAGGAGTGGGCGGGGCATGAATGTCATTTAGTTATTTAATTGGCCAGAACATCTAAACCGTGTTGTCATGCTGCCCCAGGGGGCGCAGCCACATTGTGAGTGACAGGGAGCGGCCATGTTTGGTTGTGATGAGCTTTTTGTGGGCGGGGTCTTTATTGTGTTGTTGTTGTTTTGGTTTAACTGACAGCTGAGGCAGCGGATGATTGATTGACAGCGCCACACTAACAATGACACAGCTGTTTGGGAAGGTGAAGGGGCGGGGCTATCTGACGAGGGGGGGCAGGGGGGTCTGGTCTTACCTCACAGTCGGACTCCTCTTTGGTCTTACACTCCCACGTGTATCTGCTCATGGTTTTCTGAGGGGAGGGGGTGGTCAAAGGTTATACTCCTCAAAGCAGACAAGCATCGTCATAGCGACAGAGGGAGGGCGGAGAGAGACAGAGAGGCGGAGCTTACAGCGAGAAAGACGAGGCAGACAGGAAGTAACGAGAACGCTACACTTCTTCTCATTGGGTTTTACATTTTTTTAAATTGACTGATGTGTTCAGCCATGGCTAAAATAATCACATTATAATAATTATAACAGAATTAGTTAGTTAATTAGAATTAATTGCTAGGGTAGTTAGCGTTGTTAGCTTCTTTCTCACAGCACGCCTCCTATTCTCCTATTGAGTAGTACCGAGAAGCCAACAAAAGGTTAGAAATAAAATACAATAAATTGTCTTTTTAGTGTTGTAGTGTGCAGTAGGACGTTTCTTTGTTAGGGACTGTTGGCTGTGACCTTGTTGAGATGTTTTGGGGGAGACGTGATGAAGATGTTTCTTTTTGGTCTTTTTGTGTGAGATAGTTGTGAAAATGTTCTTTCTTCAGTTAGAGGGAGGTACCACTCCTACCAGAATGCAGAAACAAAACACATTCAACCTCGGCTGTAGCGCAAAGTGCAACCATGCTGCTGAATGGCGTAAAAAAAATAACACGCTCATGTAGAACACGTCAGCATGGCATGTTATTTCTACACCATCCCGCCATGCTAGGCTAACTAGCTAGGCTACAAACTATCCATGCTACAGTTAGTCCAGGTCTTGCATCTCAGATGTTTATCCTGATATCCCCCATATAACCTTCAGTGTGACCTCCCACCCAGAGTGTATGACCCCACCCCCTGTCCCGCCCACTTTCAGGATAAACAAGACAGTTTGTTAGAAGACAGCAAAGCAGAGCTGCAGCGACTGGCATGGCCACCGGGTTGGGGGGGGGGGGGCGCGCGTCATGCCAGGACTTACCGATGCAAGAGGCGAGGTCAGAGAAAGATGGCGGCGGCAAGGAGTGAAGGATGGTGGCAGTTAAAGCCACGCGGGGGAGAGGGGATCGTCATGGCAACAGGCTGCAAAAGCCTCACTGTGATAGGATGATTTAGTCCACAAGAGACATGAAAGTCTTTTGCATAGATCTATATCTACATAGAAGACTTTCTGTCTGATACGACCACCATCCTCCATCGCTCTTCAAACACCCCCCTCACCTCCTCCCCCCTCTCACGCTCGCCTCAGAGTATCGATACTCAGATACTCATGCCCATGCATTAGGGGGAAGTAAGGGGGAGTTACTTTAGGTCGGGGGGGTACAGATGCAGAAAAAGGGTGAGAGAGAGGCGAGAAGACGTTACCTGACAGATAATGTTATCATAGTAAGCCAATGCACGGGCATGGGGGGCGTTAGGAGGGGTGTCGCACAGTTTCCTTACATTTGGGTGGGAGCCCTCAGCGATGGTGGACAGCGAGAAATTATCATTGTGCTGCTCCGACGTGGGCCGGTACTTACTGCTGGGCATGAAGGGTGGGGGGGCAGAGAGGGAAAGGATGAAGAGAAGGAAGTCAAAGGGGGCGGGGCAAAAAAAAGCAAGAAAGCAGCTTTAGATTGACAGAAGAAGCAAAACATTTAATCTGTGATGCAAACATATTTACACTGCTTCCTGATTACTTGCTGCCTACTTCCTGTTTACTTACTGCTTACTTCCTGTTTACTTCCTTGTCACTTTCTGTTTACTTCCTTGTGTCCAGTCACTTAGTGGTCTTGCAAAAGAAGAGAAGAGGTCATGTGACGGTGGTCTTGTAATGTGGGGTCCATCAGCGACGTCTGCTCCTGCATTAGCATGACGACGCTACCAGTTTGGGGGGGGGGGTCGCTCATGTATTCATGAGCATTGCCTGCCCCCCCCTCTCCCCGCATCTTTCCTCCTCATCTTTTTGTACTTCATGAGGTTGTTCCTCTTTCTCTTCATTCTGCCCCCCTCTGCCTCCCCTACTCCCACCCTCAAGTTTCACAGCTGCATGTAGGTCAGCCCCACCTCCCCCTCATCCACACGCCCCCCCACTCAGACTGGCCTACTTTCAGCTGGATGCAGAGAAGCAATGACATCATCCTTTTCTCTTTGTCAAAATGCCTTCTCGCCAGCGTCTTGTCGCCATCTTGGTTTTCATCATCATGCCAACTCCCCCCCCAGCTAAAAATAGGCCCATAGCATGGGAGCTTGCATTGACGAGTCAAACGCTCCGCTTCACATTTGCATGTTCGATTCCAGTGAGCTGCTGCTCTTCGGTTACCATGGAGATGGCTGCTAAAACACTGAGGAGGCAGTGGCCAAGCACCTCACCCCCCCCCCCCCCACACCACACACACTCCCACACACAGTCTCACTGTCAGCCTGCAACACTTTACATTCAGTCCACCTCCATCCATGTTGGCAGCGCTCCCCAACCCCCTCTTCCTCTTGACGCCATTTTACCAGGCGGGATGTTCCAGGTGTGGGTAAAAATGGCCACCATATCAGCTTGCTTTCATGACTTTTTAAATGACTGTTGGACATATTCTTGATGTCTCACCTGCGTCTGCGCAGCTTCTTGTTCTCTGTCTTGAGCACATGCAGCTTCTTGGCGAAGCAGACCACCATCATGAAGAGCAGCAACACCACCACGGCCGACGCACCCACCGCCAAGCACATCACCTGGAACTCCGTCACCACCGCCTCGCAGCGAGCACCCTTGTGCCAAATGTAGTCTTGCACGTTACACCTGAGTGGGCGGGGCCAGACATCAGTCACCAGAATGTACAAAATTCCCATTGACGCACATCATGTGTCTCAATTGGTGCACTTGCGTACTTACACTCAGTCTTTTGAGTGCATAAGTGTGTTCACACTGACAAATGTCACAAAATGCAGTGCACTGCCAGTTCAGGATGTAGCTATCGTCCAAAATAATGGCGGCTGAGGAGCAACTTGCAGTGCAAAGTACTGAACAGAAGAAGCCAGTGGCTGTGAATACTTCGGTCAGTACACTTCAAAAAGTATCAAAAAGTACTTTGTACACTGTGTGCTTGGCTCCTGAGTGTGAATTTAACAGTGTCCCAAATCCACTACTTTTGTTGTACAATTACCAGAGGTGACGATTACAATACTTCTTCTGTCTTTTAATGGTGAAATGCAACCACTACAGTTAGCCCCCCCCTTTCCGCAACACCATCAGGATGGCAACCATTGGTTGTAAGTGTCCATCGCTGTAAAATCACCATTTTGAGCGTTTTTAGTGCACAGCATTTTGCCATCCTTCTCCCTGTGAAGACACTTATGCACTCCAAATACTAAGTGTTAGTGCATAAGTGTGTACAGTTTAGTTTCTTTAATGTATTGGTCAGAAGACGTTGCCATGATGACAAGTGATGTGTGTTGCCATGACATGATGCCGCATGTGGTGATTTGTGTGACATGCTGGAGTGGACTTGAAGGCACACAAAGAAGAGGTTTATGTAAGACAGATGGGGGGAGGGGATGCAAATAAGAGACTCAGGAGAGAAGGAGGGGGGGGGTGTGCTGGTCGTCATGGCAACTCCGTCTGACTCTCATTCCATCACATGCAGAAAAACTAGCGTTGGTTTGCTCTTTGCTGCCCCCGCAGTCTGTCCTCAAGTGACCCCTTCGTTGTGTACCCCACCTAGTGACGACGTCTACATGAGCCAACCCTTGGCGCTGTCTCATCATCTCATCATCATCATCATCATCAACTTTAAATTGAACTCACCACCTGACTTCATGTGTGCAAAACACAAAATAACACATTCAACTTCAATACAACCTTGTGCACATTGTGTGGGAGCGTGCATGTGAGATCACTTGAATGTCAAAAAAGTTTGGCAAAAACAAAGTGTGTGAGTCTTTTGTCCCAAACTTGCTGGCAGCCGTAACTCTCATGTGTTTGTGTGTGTGTTTGACCTCATGACCTCATTGACTGGAAATGAACCCTAACACGCCATCTCTTCTCATACTATGTGTGTGTGTGTGTGCGTGTGTGTGCACAGATGGTTTTATTATTGTGAGTGTGATTCCATGAAATTTAACACACTGCATGCAAACGTAATTATATCAAGCTGCAGCACACACACACACACACACACACACACACACTGGCAACGTTATAAGGTTATGACTCACTGATTTTGTACTCCACCTCTCAGTATTTCTCATCTGTTGACGCTTTCTCTTTCTAAAGTGTCTTTCACTCCGGATGTCTCATCTCTTAATGTCCATCACACACACACACACACACTTTAGACCAAGGTCACACATTACCTGCAGAAGGTTCCAGCGCCCTCCAGCAGGTAACACTGTCCTCCATTGTAGCAGTAGTTGGGCACAAATTCACAGGGCGAGCGGCAGGAGGCGTTGACCATCTGGTAGCCCACGCGACACCCGCCCATCCCATCAGAGCCGTCCACCGGGGCAGCGGCTGGAGGCACCCCGGCGGGGAAGTTTGGCACAAGGACGCCAGGACCCCGCGGCCTGGAACGAGCTGGAGACCCGTCGCTCTCATAGGCGTCGGTGGTGGTGTCGGCGTACTCGTCAGCTGTGGGCGACACGCCATCCTCGTACGGCGTGAGGTAGTCGTAGTTGTCAGGCATGGCCCAGGAAGTTGGGTCACCGCCCTGAAGCTCATGTGCCGGGGATGAGGTGGAAGGCCGAGCCAAATCCAGGTTACGCCCACGGGAGGACGGGTCAAAGAAGTCCACATGGAGAACGTCGGGGTTGGCAGGGTGGGTGACGGGTGGGGGCAGGGCGGCGTGGGTGCTGGTGAAGGATGGGTCAAGGTCAAATACAGCAATGTCCTTGTCGTGAATCCATGGTGGGTCGTTGTGCACCACAAGCCCCTCTTCTTCTCTCACGTCATGTTTGCCAGGATTGCTAGGCAACAGTAGCTCCGTCTCGGCTGAATCCGGGCTGATTTGAGATGGGGAGGCCACACCCACTTCCTCCACGCCCGGAACTACAGGTTCACCAAACAAGCCGCTGCCCACCTCCTCCTCCCTTCCAGCACGGGGCACACGGCCCGCCCTTGGGGTCACAGTGTTGATGACGTCAGGCCTGACTGAGCCACTTGGTCCGGTTGCCACAGTGACCACATCAGCGAGCCCCTCCTGCTCGCTAAGTGGGGCGGTCCCGTTGGCGGTGGCGTCTAGCTGGGTGGAGTTGGTCGCCATGACACCTCCTGCAAACATGTACAAACAGGAAGTGAGCTCGCATACGCGTCATCTAAGATCACATGTTTGATTCCTTCCTCCGCTGATAGATAACTGCGGTGTGACATGCTGTGGTATTATGGGATGCACAACTGCTTTAAAGGATTAAAACATCGTTGACTGATGCTCTTCAATGATCAACAGCTTAGATTAAAGATTAGCAAGGACACCACACGTGTGCGTAGTCTCTCAAAGCCCCGCCTACAACGCTGTCTCAAAGTATCAGGTCATTAAGTGCACAAAATACATTTCCTATTTTCCCATGATGCATTTAGACACAAGCACTTTGTTGACTTTCACAAATACCAGCAGAAGAACCAGCAGAGGCACAGCCAAAGATGCTCTCAGATGCTCACATTCACAAACCACAGTGCAGACCTCCCCCAAGGCCAAACAATAGTGATAGTTGTAGAAACTAAAAAGAAGTAAAACCGTTACTATTTAGAGGGTGTATGTCACATTATGATTCCTCATCCACACCTTTATCTGGACCTGCACCAAAATGTAAAAGCCCTTGGTTCATACCACACCCCTCCAGTCATGCTGTGTGTCAAATAGAATACTTGCATCAGAACACTTCCATAAGTATACTGTGTACATTGTGTACTTAGTTCCTGAGTGTAGTTACCGCCTTTGTATATTTAATGGAAATAGAATTCATTCTCATATTCTCTACTTTTTAATACTTGAAATCACTCGACAGAGCTTTATCATTTGGATCCCACCATGAAATATCTGCTATCTTTACCCCCTCCACTTCTCCATTGTACTGTCATTAAAAATTGATTTGTAACCTTTTTTAACTTGCATGTACACCTTGTTTCAAATTAGGCAGAAATTACATCACTTTTTCTTTGCTAGTCCTTCCCCTTCCGTGTCCGTGACTGCACACCAATATTCTGGGCTGGACGGTGGTTTACTGGTTAGCATGTTGGACCACAGAAAGTCGATTGTGAGTTTTGTTTCTCTGTTCTCCACGTGCATGGTAATGGTAATAGTAATGGTAATGGTTTTATTTCATTTGAACATGCATTAGATTACAATTGAATGCATCACATAATCAGTTCACAGTTCCACATGTCCAAAAGGAGTAGGAAGAAGCAAATCTTATTAAATCCTACCCCTCCATCTGGTACTTTTACAATCAGTAACCGTTACATTTGTTCACTTCCTGCTTTCCGTAATACAGTTTAAGGTTTTGTTTTGTTTTTGAATTTTTTTAATTTTGTAATTTTTTGTCCCGTACCGAAGTACAAGGTGATATGAGCATCCAATGACATAATGGGTACCATAGTAAGTGTCAATATAGTGATATGTATAGCACATCATGACTGGTTCAAGACTCTTCATCCTTGTATTTAGCAAACATCAACTGCTTGTATTGTTTCTTGAATTGGCTCATCGTTGTGCATTGTTTGAGGGTCTTACTCAATCCATTCCATAGTTTGATTCCACATACTGAAATGCTATGGCTTTTTAACGTAGTCCTAGCATAGAAGTGTTTCAAATGTAGTTCTTCCCTGAGATCATATTTCTCCTCTCTTGTAGAGAAGTATTGGATGACATTTTTAGCTAATTGGTTATTTTTAGCCTTATGCATTATTTTAGCAGTTTGAAGATGAACTATATCAGCAAGTTTAAGTATTTGTGATTTTAGAAATAAGGAGTTAGTATGTTCTCTGTAGGCGGCATTATGAATTATTCTTACTGACCTTTTTTGCAGTACATTTAGCGAGTGAAGATTGCTTTTATAGTTATTACCCCATATTTCCACACAATAAGTAAGATATGGTAGAACCAGAGAGCAATAAAGAGTGTGGAGTGATTTCTGATTGAGAAAAAATTCATTACTGAAATATTTCTGGCCACCTTATGTTGTATATTTGTAATATGAGGTTTCCAGCTCATATTTTCATCTATTGGGATCCCCAGAAATTTATTTTTGTTCAACCTTTCAATGTCCACACCGTCTATTTGTATTTGCTGGTGCGTCACCAAACATGGGTAACAGGGGGCATGGGTTCTCTCCGGGTACTTCAGCTTCTTCCCACATCCCAAGAATATGCATGATAGAATAAAAGGACACTCTAAATTGCCCATAGATGTAAATTGTTGTTTGTCAATATGCCCAAAATGAAACAGAGTAAGAGTACGGGGTCATTTTTGGAGTGGAACAACAACAATAATGTTCCACTCCAGGCCTGTAGGTAGCAGGCACTACAAAGTGGAGCAATGATGGACACTAAATAAAAGAATCCTGACTTTTCAATTGGTGACTGATTTATGATATGTACCCTCCATAGTCACGTTCTTGGCTACGTAGGAAAACGATCCTACAGTCCTGTCAGGTCCATTGCCAGCTGCTTGGACATGAGGGGCGACATCTTTCCCTGGCTGGGATCTGACGGTCCAAACATGTCTTAGATGTTCTAGAAACAAGAACGTCCTTAACAGAACCAAAACTGAAGTGACAAAAGGACAGAAATGATGATGGAGCTATCCTCGATTGAAGTTGGAACAGCAGCATCTGTTACCATGACAACGCATGCTGTGGCTTCCTAGTATCATCGCAGCGCTTTGGCGCCCTTGGGTTCATTGGTGGTTTGTTTTTCTTCTTTCAGGGTGAGGTCGTTCAAGGGTTAATCCTAAATCCCCTCGCCCCCCACACACACACACACACTGACAGGATGTGAACAACCTGTTTGTCCTCAATGCTGTACTTTTGGTTTAATCCTGCAAACTGTGTGGCGCCCTCTGATGGACCAATACACAACATTCTCATCTTCACCATCCTGGTCGTCTCATCTTTGACTCAACAGGTGGTCGTTGAGAGGAGGGAGGATGTGTTGCCATGGAAACATCCTCTGCCTCACTAGCATCCACACACACACAAAGAGAGATGCAGTTTCCACGGCAACGGCCCACTTCCTGAGCTGGATGCAGGTACGCGTCGTCTGAGTTCACTGAGTTCGTTTCGACAGTGAAGATGGAGTGCACGCGCACACACTGGTGTGCACGGTGAAGGTGAGAACAACGTACAATCACATCAGAAGGATATGTTGTGATGTGAGTGGGAGGCGAAGAAGACGACACTATGTTTTTGTGTGTTGGCGAATCACATGACAGCATACATGTGCCAGCAGGCCAGATGGGGCGGAGTCATCCAGAGGCATGCAAGATACGCCGCCAATCACACGTACACGCACGGTGTGTGTGTGTTGGGGGGTCCATGTCATCTGTATTTAACACACGGGGGGAGGGGAGGCAATAGTAACCGCTAACAGGCAGCAAAGATGACTGACAGGCGACCGCAGAGACCAGACGGTGAGGATGAAGAAGATAAAGACGAGGGTTTTACCAATGCCTAACATGTAGTCAGCCATCTTTAACACACACACACACACTTTAGTTTTTAAATAGTACCATTAACTTGAGGCTACTGCTCGTACTGAGTATCTCGCTTAGAGGTACTTTCGTGTAACTCCCCTAGCCATGGACAGTACCTGGACAAATGTATTGGGACACCTCCATGAAGTTAAAAGTCAAGATGTTGGAGTGTGTCTGTGGAAATTTTTGTCCATCTGGCCCATTTCTTCCACACCAAGTTGGATGGAGTTTGCTTTGTGTGCTAAGAACAGAAAAAGGTCTTCCCCAAAGCATTCCCACAAAGTTAGAACCAAAATTGTTCAAAATGTCTTGTCAAGATGAAGAATTAAGATTAGGGAACAATGAAGCACTAGTCCTCTTTGATTGGTTGCACGATGATGTAAATGAATGAAGGTATAGTGACATTTTCATTCAAATAAAAAAGCTAAAGAAGTCACTGTCTTGTGCACGCGCATGCATTTATCTTACGTGCCAAAATGCACGCGCCTCATCAGACAAAGAGCCAGCGGTGAGTGTATCACAATGTCCGTGCACGGCCCCTCGTGCATTATTCACGTGCACGCTAATCTGCGCCTGCTGGCCCGCGTGCACGACGACGCCCATGTGGTGACCTGATTTCAAGTACACTAATAAGTGAGCATCTGCAGCGCGCGAAGTGCACGCGGGTGCTGTCGCTGGGGGTCCTCGTCACGTGACCTCATTTCAAGACGTCTCATTAATATTCATGTTTCTGTCATAGGATTTTTATAACAATTTATGTGACAAGTCGCGCGCACGCGCCAACAGAGGCAGCCAAGAGCCTGCAGCGTGCATGCATGTGCGTCTCTTACCGTGCACGGAGATCAGGTGCAGCAGCAGCAGCAGCACAGGAACGCACGCGTCACGCGTGCGTCGGCAGCCTCCCGCGCACGAGTTGGGCTCCATGCTGGGCGTGCACGCGCGGTCCAAAGCAGAGAAAAGTGCGTGTGAGGCGTGTGCACGATAGGAGTCTTCTTCACCGGGTCCACTCTGCAGCATCGCCTTACTCGGCTGCTCGGCTCACTTCGTCTCGATTCGGCTCAGCTCACGGCCCCATCGCCTCAATGCGCGCGCTGATGCGTTCAGGACCTTTCAGAGCTAGGCTCGGTCCGGCTTGGCTCGGCTCAGACTGGAATCAAAGAGACAGAAAGACTGAAAGAGAAAAAAACCTGGATGCTCCTCTTCTGGGAGGGAGGGGGAGGAGCGAGGGGGGGGGTCCTGTCCCCTCTTCCTCCTCCCCCTCCTTTCATCATCATCCCTCCTCCCACCTCACAAAACCTAGTGAACATTTGTTCCTGTAACACATATAAACCTTCATCCTCCTCAGTCTCAGCATCTAGACTTTCACCAACTTGTCATCATCATCAACAACACGTGACGTCACCAGTCAAAAGGGGGCGCGGTCACACTGAACAATAAAGAGTCACAGAATTAGACCCCAAAATTGCATTTGAGGTGAGATGATTGACAGCGTTCAAGTGTGTTGCACACTAACCACTAAAACACATTAAAGGCCTGCACAACAATGTGTTCTTGTGTCAGTGACACAACAAACGTTTGTTGTTGTGCTTGCTAAACAGAGCGAAAGTAATTTTAGGTTGGGCCCGCCCCTTCCCTCCGCCTGCTAAAAACAAAAACAAAGTAAGATTTAAACACAACATTCAACTCAAATAAAACCTACCTCACATACTTTGCAACATCTTCATCACTTTTATCTGAATGTTGTCCAAGGAAGGAAAAGTCGCACACACCAGATTCATACGCTGAGTAAAATAAGTTGTTTTTTTTAAATCAAGTTGAAGATGACACACCGGCGGCCATGTTTGCTTGATTTGAGACATGAGATTGTCACGTGACACGGTCACATGTTGAGCAAATTGAGTCAATTAGGCTAGGTGTTAGCACTTGGTTATTATGACAGTGGTGAAAATGTTCAGTAAATCCCATCTCCATAACGTCCTCATGGTCAATCTGCCGCTCAGGAGAAATCTGATGGACGGATTAGCCGCCGGATGGCTGGGATTATCTTTGAAAGTGCCAAGTGAATCATGTTGTGTCCACTAAATCTTTACAATGAAATGTGACTTTAACTGTAGTCACTAGAAAAACAACAAATATTTGAAGCTGAAGTGAGATTGAATATTGTGATTAAATATTGTACTGTGTACAAAGCATCCATACAGTGGCATTCATACGTCAGCAACAGTAAGCAGCCATCAACGCAGAGGACAGCAGTTTGTAGAAAAACATTTTATTGGCCAGCGTGAAGGTCCAAGTAGCAACAGACCGTACAAAATCAAACTAAATGCTACACAAAAACCTGCTCTACACAAAACTCTTAAAAATACAAGTAGCCATTAAAGATGCTATGTGGGAGTGGTCAGTCACATCACATGACCTGCCTGGTGACGGGGTCATGGCCAGTGAAGGGCCATCCACCGACATGAGGACCCCTTAAAAAGACGAGACAGTAAGTGGCAGCAGAGGTAGCAGGAGGCAGAGGGTTCTAGAAGAGGAGGGCAGAGAAAGAGGGGGGAAAGGGTTCTAGAAGAGGTAGCTAGCGGGCGAGCAAGGAAGAGGTAGCAGAGGTGCTAACAGTGCTAGCTAGCTGTCACGTCGCAGTTATTTAATTTATTCAACTTTAACTGTAGCACAAACCACTGTCACATGACACCAGCACGGACACACGGGTGACAATGTTTCATTTTGTACAAGGCCACAGGTGCTGTTTCAACATGGTAACCTATGACCTTTGCACTCTAAATGCACTGCGCAGATGGGGAAGGGGCTGGCGAGGTAGGCAGCGTTAGGAAGCAGAAGAGGAGCGGGGCTTAAGTCACTATAGCATTTATGTAGAGGCAGAGCCAAGACGTCCCAGTCGCACCAACAAAGGCTGCAATTAATGTCCGTTTGTGTGTGTGTGTGTGCGTGTCAGTGCATGGCAGCTCCAGTGTGAACCTCAGCTTAGTTTACGTGTTGCAGGTGGGGGCAGATGTTTCAAATGTTCCTGCAGGTGACCAGCTGCCATCTTTGTTTGGGTCAAACAGGAAGTGGACAAGTGGAGGCACAAACTGCTCGGGAGGAGGCAGCGTAGGCGAGCTGTCATGCGCACTTACACACGCACACACGCACAAACTTCAGTGTAAAAGTTTGAGGCAAGGCAGACTCGTCCGGACCAAGCTTCTGATTTTGTACAGTGTTTGTGTCTGCAGCCTCCATCAGGCCCGACTCAGCAGGAACAATGTTTGTGTGTCTATGCCACCCTGAGTGTGTGCGTGTGTGTCTATGATAACATTTGTTTAGGTGGTGATGCAAAGAGCCTGTGTGTGGGTGCGGGGGTCTCAGTTGTCTGCCACACGTCCACTGGGGGGCACTGGAGCACCCACAGGAACAGGGGGCACAGCTTCAGGCTGTGCAGGTGGTGGTCCCGGGTCTGAAAACATCGAAGTTCAGTTGGAATAGTGTCAACAAGACTGGTGAGTGTGTGTGTGTGTGTGTCTCAGTTTTTTTACTCACACATGCCGTTGGGAGCTCCTGGGTGGCGTGGCGGCATCATGGGCGGCATCCCTCCAGGCGGAGGAGCGGCGGTGGGAGGGCCTGCCATCATGCGTCCAGGCATGGGCTGTCCTGGTCCTAGTGGTGCTGTGAAGAACACCAAGAGAACCTGTCAGAACATCAACCTTGATTGTCCCTGATGCCATCACAAAGCTCCACCATACCTGGCTGGCCCGCATGATGGGGGGCCATAGGGTGATGACCCATGGGAGGGTAGCCGGGGTGCATTGCGGCACCGGGCGGGGGCCCTCCGTGATGAGGAGGGGGGGCGCCGTGGTGGGGAGGAAGGGCTCCGTGGCCGCCAGGATGCATACCCGGAGGCCCCGGGTGGGGTCCTGGGGCGTGGCCCTGGCCCTGAGCGGCAGCAGCAGCAGCAGCCTGCTGCTCCATCTGCTGGCGGGCCTTCATCTCAGCGTACTTCAGCTGCTCCATGTGGAACGTCTGACGCTCTGTCAACAGCTGCTGCCTCTGAAGCTCCAACTGCAGCAACAACAATCATGTGATCATAGGCCCCACCCACCATCACAAACTAGAGGACTAAATCAACACATCTCCAATAGATGAGCTTATATTAATGCATAATTAACAATCTAAGGTATTTCACCTGTTTCCAAGTCCATCTGTACACTTGGCATTGTGTGCATTGTGTACATTGTGTCAAGTGCCAAAGTCGCAAAATTGTGACAACATTGCTGAATTTAACAAGCCATTTGTGCAAATATGGTCCATCGTGTAGTTAATACTAAGAAAATGCGGATATTTGTAACTTCAATCTGAGAAACATTTATGGGGGTTTCAATGCAGCGTTTATAGACTCGTGTACGTGCGGCAGCGTATTCACTCACCATCACAGTCCAAATAAAACATACTTGAGCCAATGCTTTGTTAAACCGTTTCGGGGCAGTAGGGGGGGGGGCATAGAGGGTTGTCAACACCGCAAATGGTGTGGGGGGGGGGGGGTGTTGTGCAGGAGTGTAAAAAACCAAACAAATGCAGAAAGAGCGCCATACACTGTACCTTCCACGGAGGACTCCCCTGAGATATGACCCAAGAATACAATGCATTGGGAATATTCACAGATATAATCTATGCATAGCTAGATAGTTTACATCTATGTAATAATAGCAGTAAAAATAGCAGTTCAGGCAGCAGTGGTGATTATAATTGGGTGATGACTGAAACTTACGGCCTCCTTCTCGCGGTCCATGATGGTCTCAAGCTCCTCAAAGTGCCTCAGCTTGATCTCCAGCTTCTTCATCTGAGTCTCCACTAACAGAGCCACCAGTGACTTAATCTTCCTCTCCTCCACTGCTGCCAAGTGCTGAGAAGCAACAGTTAACATGAAGACCATTGCAGCTTGTTGACGTGTGCTAGCAGAAGACAGAGTCTCACCTTGGCTTTGGTGGCAGCAGATGCCAGAGCGGCGGCGGCCGCGGTGGCAATGTTTCCTTCACCGATGTCATGCTCCAGCTTTTTCCTCTTTTCCTCTCCCTCCTCTGTAGTGGTTTTGTCATCTTTTTCCTTCTCCTGCTCCGAAGAGGACGTCTCCATGGATTCTTCATCATCCTTGTCTGGGAGGAGCAAAGACCGGAAATCAGTTATCAGCAATTTGCCAAAAGCAGCTTTGACTAAGTCACTAACTGCAGTCTTAGTGCGGTTAATAAATAAAAATAAACAACCAACCTGCAGCAGTTGCCTTTGTCTCATCTCCCTCTTCACTCTCATCCTCACGCTCCGACACCTCCCCCGCCTCCTTCTTCACCTTGTCTGGAGTCTCTGCCTTGTCGCTCTTCTCCGCTGACTCATTGGGCTTCTCTGCCTCATCCTTGGACTCGGCCTGAGCGGGAAGTAAGACGACCACCTTATGATGGCACAATACAAACACCCCAATGTCCTCTTTCAGAGGGAGGTCTCAATCTGCGACCAACAAAAGCAGGTAAACACGCTGATGATGCATTGCGACTAATTTGACTTTTTAGGAAGAATCACTCCAGAGTCTGATCGTGGTTAACGGATGCTGTTGGAATAACATGCTCAATTTGTCTGGGCTTTTTCCAAACCAGGAAGCAGGAAAAAATGAAGACTAGCTTTGTCAGACCTGTAATGTCCTCACCTTGTCCCCCTGCTGGGAGTCTGTGTCCGTTTCCATTTTGTCAGGTTCAGGAACCTCTGCAAGGAACAGAGAATCCAGTTCATTTGAAAATGAATAAATGAACGGTATGAAAATAAAGTTCTAAAAGACCGAGTGAGCTTGTGGCTGTGCCACAGATAGTTTGACAGGCAGACGTCAAGAGTGAAAGTGAAAGCTGGATGAGTGTTAAAACATGTCACAGATGCGTGTGAAGATGTAAAGACCTTATAAATATAAATGTGCACTTCATCTCACTACAATTTAACAGCCGGGTTGCATCTGAGGTTTATGCGGAAACAACATGATGGTGGGGGGATGTTTGAAGACAGCAAGAAAAAAAACATGATGTGCACTGACCCAGTTTTCAGCCACCCCTCCCCCTCGTCCTCTCTTAGCCCATCTGCTCTGCAGTTTTAATCTGGCTAACGTGGCGAAATGTGCACACACACCTCTGACCAACAGCAGCACAGCTACAATCTGCTGCCCTCTAGCGGTCACACAACAGATTCAGGCTCAGCAGGAATGACCCACCTGTCTTCTCTGGCTCTTCAGGAGAGGTACCGGCGATACCACTGCTCTCCAGACCGAAGGCAGGGTCCACCTTGCCTGTGCTCCTCGCCGCCTCCTGGACCTTCTTTACGTGAGCCTCAACCAGTTCAGCGGGCACCTCCTCTCGCACGCGGGAGAACTCCTCTGCAGAAAGACATTTTAACACACCTTCCTGCAAGAATGCCAATGCATATAGTTGGCAATACGGTGTACGGTACATTACCAAGTGCAGCCTTGGCGGCAGCAGACGCCACTCTGGGGTCAACCACAGAGGCCAGGAAGGCCACGGTGCTCATAACGGGGTTTCCAGACTGGCTGAAGGGGATGGGCTGATAAGCCAGAGGACCAAGCGACGCTTCTGAGCTCTCCAAGTATGGGTCCTCAATGGGGAGGCGCAGGAAGTGTAAGATGCACTCGTCTTGTGTGCGAGAGCCAACATGCTCTGACACTTTGTTCCAGTCATCTTTGTACATCTCAAGAGCCTGGGAGGACAAAATAGACTCTTTGGATGAGGCGCGCACACACACACACACGGAGAAACATAAAAAGGTTCACCCTGAATCATACACATTAGCACTAAACTAGTTTGAGTCCTGCACAGGTCGGGTCATATGGGACTCACCTCCAGCAGTAGCAGGGTCTCCTGCTCAGTCCATTCTCGAGAGGATGACACCGATTTGCCCTAAAAACAGAACATCATCAGCTTATAATATGGGTGTCACAATCTTGTGAATTTGCCATGTGCATGCAGACGTTGAAGCTGTTTCATCGAACTTGAGACTGTAAGATGATGAAACTCATTAAAAGGTGTTGAGATTAGGTTGTAAGGTTATTTGGGTCAATCTTTCTTGCATCCTTGCTGGAGGTCACCTGAGCATGTAAATGAGTGTTTCAGCATGGTGCTGACCTTTGAGTTCTTTTTGTACTGGTCAGTGCGGAGGCCAAAGTTTTGGAGGTCGATTTTTTCTTTGCTCTTGTCAGGGAAGTTGGCCATCTGCTGTGGAGGCGGAATCTGAAGGCAGGAAGCACAGAATGTCACATTTGTTGCTCCTCGCCACCTCCAGCTGCTCCTGGTCAACAGGCTTACCGGTGGAGGTCTGTGGTTGAGAGGCATGAGGCCAGAGGGGGTGTCAGCCAGCACTGTGAAGTGGGGTGTTGGTGGAGGCCCCATCGGCAAAGGTCGGCTTTCTGCGTCCACTTGGTAGTTCACCAGCCCCCACTGCTCCAGGAAGGCGTGGACCCTAGACCAAATGGACTCGCATTGAGTATAATTCGTAAAAAAAACAAAAAACAAAAACAAAACTGTGTTAGAATGTCATCATGCATCAAGTCACCTCATGATGGCGCACACGTCACCCGTCAAGTTCCTACGGCAGGAGGTGGAGGTGAGGTACTCCTGAGGGTTGAGCCGGTATGTGTCAATCATAAAGTTACGGTAGGCTAGGTATCTGTTGGAGGGCGGGAACAATTACATTAGCATATAACTGTCATTCCATGCAGTCATTTTTGAAGGGGATGTGCACTCACATCTCAGGAGTTTTGGACTTGTTCTTTCCATTAAAGAACTCAGGCAGGGCTCTCCGCTCAATTTCATGGATGCTAAAAGGACAGCAAGGTTTAAAAGGAAAACTGTATTTCTTTTTGGAATTTTGCCCATCAGGCAAGACAAGGCAAGATATGAACGCACTTTTCTCCTTTCTGTGCCTTCTGAGGATACAAAAACAGATAAAAAGAGGCAGCTCAGCTTACAATGCATGTAATGGGACACACCTATTCCACCTAGGAAGCCTGCTATTAAAACACCTCCAAAACTGTTTTATCATTTCATGTTCGGAACACAATTCATCGACCTGTGTCCAGCCAAGTTTCCATTCAAGACGAGATATTTTGATGTAACTATATTTTTAATATACAGACATCCCAGCCATACTACAGTATTTTGCTTAGAACTTCTTTCCCAGATGCACTGATTTCACATAACATAGAAACGAATGCGACACCGAGCATTACATTATGTAGATGCAGCATTGTTGATGGTTTCTGGAGGTTTTTCAGAAGGCATTATAAAACACACAAAAGAGATTAAGATATGTGTGTTCAAGTCTCATAAGGATGGTGGATAATTGGCAATTGTTTTTATTTTTCAAAAGTACCGTTTTCCTCTTAGGTTTGAAACATCATGAAACTGTCATGCTGTGTGATGGCATGCTGCTTACCAGTTATAGTCAAACCACGCACTGTAGCTGGGAATGATGATGTGGTGCGTCTGCTCTGTCACATTGTCCTCGCTGGCGTCCATCAGGCGGTTGATCTCTGCTTTGCTCTGATCCTCATCCTCCTAAACACATAGTCAGTCAGCTCACGATGACAGATGCAGAGTGCCAGGGTTGTTGTTGTTTTTTTAATTCAAGTCATCTACCTTGCCACCAGACAGCACAGAGTCGTCCTCCATGTCATCTGCAGAAAAAAAGCAGCATACATTTAAGAAGACATTATGATGATGCAGTCATCCACAAATGATGGGTTGGGGCACATACATACCCACGTCTTGCCCGTTGTCACCCTTTAGAGGAGTGCTCTCAGCATCCTTCTTTGAATGAGCTTGGTGGAGATATGAAAGCAATGTGTTATGTGCTGGACAGACATGCAGTGAAACTTTATTTACACAAAAGCTTTAATTACACAAAACAATGTTGGAACCCACCATTACCATTTTTCCAATTCCTACAAACACTTCCTCCTCTGCGATACAGACATTGTGGCGATCAATATCGGCCAATAATGATATTGATCTAAAATCAGCAGGAATCATACGCATATTTATTTTGTAGTGTGGAAAGTTACACAAGTCATCAACATTAGCTATGTGGAAAAAATTGACCACTTCCTCCTTTGTGCATCACCAGGCAGTTTTATCGACAATATAGTGACAGCTGGGCATAATCTAACAAGGTTTGAGATGCTCAATTCTGTGTTTAAACCTGACATTACTCTACACTTATAAGGGGTGGCTCTTTCTTGTTATAGCTATTGACTTTGTCATCCCAGGGGACTTTGCTGTGTGATACTACTTCAAATGCGTGATATTATGCCCATATTCAAGATCCCTGGTTCTGTGCCACCACGGGAAACTTGGGCATGACAAGTGTTGCACTCAGCTGCAACGCCTCTTTCGGATTTCAACAAAAAATACACATGGCCAACAGCACTCCTACTTCATGTTTAACACATTAGCACACGCTGCTGTTGTGACCAAATGGGCTCCATCTGGCCACTGCTGTGTAGACATTCTGAGTCTGGAATCGACTGCTTACATTGGGGTGCCAATATTAGGCTGATATAATCTGATACTGTTTTGTTGTTGTTTTTTGCTGATAGACACCAATATCATTACTGGATCAGGACGCCCCTAGTTGGAACCCACCATAACAATTCTTACGAACAATTGGTCTCTTTGTCGGAACCTATCATTTTTCCAAACACTTCCTCCTGTATGTTGGAACCTACCATTCTTAGAAACACTTCCCTCTTCCATGCTGGCACCAGCTGAAGAGTCGTCCAAGTCCTTGGTGACATCTTCCTCAGTGTCCTCTTCATCGCCTCGGTGACCCCGTCGCTTCCAGTAATGTCCTGGGTTCCTGACACAAGAAGAGGTTGTCAGTCATGACATCTACGCTTCATAGATGACAAGCTGTCTGCAGAGAGTCTGAACACGGCGCAGGCAAAAGAACATTTCTTACCCTTTCTTTCCACCCTTCTTTCGGGACTCGGCGGGTGTGCTGGGCGGCGAGGGAGAGCGCCTCCTCTTCTTGCCGGCAGAGTTGGCCTTGCGCTCCTTGCGATCAGGTGTACGGGAAGACTGATCAGATAAACGGCGTGCCGCACAGGGAGCGAGGGATGGAAGATGAGAGAAAGAGCGGCAGAATGAGAGGATGGAACGCTTGCACACACAAGGAAGGGAAGCGGAGGGAGCACGATACCAGGTGGGGGAGGGAATGCAGTGGCGTGGACAAACGACCAGGGTTCCTATGTACTTCCTGTGTGCTGCCATGTACTTAAACATCTCGCAGATCATCAGCTAGTTATACGCTCCAAAAACCTGGAGGTGTGGCATGGCCAACATAACAAAACAAGGACGCAAAAGTACTTCCATTTTCCTCTTTTTCTTTTACACGTTAAATGTAAATTAGCACCGCTCGCTGGTATGGAGAGTGATTTCCACAGAATACACTACACAGACTAATGGCTAGTGATGTGAAATCACTTTATTAGAAGAACCGAATTATATTACATTTAAGATTCAACATGGACCCGTTCTACATGGAGGCGTGTTATGAACGAGCTGGGCACCGCAGTGCCATTATTGAAGCAAGACACTTACTTAATCCTTTATCTTCCAATACATCATCACCGAGTCGCCTGACTTTCATTTCTGCTGGTATCTTGGAGCGCTAACATGGCAGCAGCTGTTCAACTCCGATGGGAAAAAAAACACATGTCACTTGTTGACGCGGATGTTGGGAACACCAAGGGAGGTTGGATTATAGAGGTTTATAGTGTACATAAAGCACTTAATGTGCATTTCCAGTAATGCCTCGTGCACTGCTGCTTCCATATGACCGTATTATTCATTGCAGTGATGCCATAGTCCACAATCTGATTGGCTTCTGGCCATGTGGTCGGGAGACAGCTTTTCTCCAATTAAGTAATGTCACATTTTAGTCTTGTGAGACGACATTTGGGTCCTGACTGAAGACGATATATATAAAGTTTATTTCCAGTCATTCAACACACAGATGATATACTACTGGCCTTCAAAATAGTATTCCGTAGTATTAACCAGTGGTTAGAGCTGCACCATGTGAGCTCCCTGCAACATGACGCAACGGTCCAGGCACAGTAAGGGGGAAGTACCACTGTACCCATGGATACTACTATCCAAGGTGAAACTAACTTCACCGCAGTACACTGCGAACATGTCTGCATGGTGGTGTTGTGTTCTTCATGTGGGTGGCGGGAGTCGAGTGGCAATCAGCTTTGAGGTTACTGCACCTAGCAAGGTGGTGTGTAGCCTTTATTTATGAACATGATATGGCAACCGGATCGGCCCGATCTCGTGGCGGAAGCCAATATTATCAGATCTTCCAAAATACAGTGAATTGGCCGCCTATCCCAATCCTGAATATCGGATCGGGACATCCTTAGTCCAAACATTAGCCTCCATTATTTTTTTCCCCATCTTAATTGCAGCTGGTTAACAGCTGTTAAATTGTTAAAACTTTTTAGTCAAACAGCAGAAACCCCGAGATGCTTCAGAAGAAGAGAAAAGCTATGAGGAAGGATGGCAAGACAGACAGAAGACAGACTGAAAGTAGACAGACAAGCCAAATGGCAGTTTCATGCAACAATTTAGTCCTCAGGTTTTACCTCTTCCTCTTTCGGGAAGATCTTTTGGCGGAAGCTGATCGGTTTCTTGTTGTCGTCCACCTCATAGTCTTCCTCATTCATCCATTCATTGAAGGCGTCTGTGTCCAGAACCCATTTAGCATGAACCTGCGTGCACAGTATGATGATCAATGTCAAGAAACATCACCAGCAGAAGATTATTTTCTGCATTGTGGCCTCATGCGCACCTTCCAGGGTCGGTCAGCGCTGGGGGGCTCCTCAACATCCCCATCCACCTCGCTGGCTGACACCCAGGTGTCATAGCTAAGGACAAGAGGCAGCAGAGCACATGAGACTATGTTTGTTAGCTATACTTGTAAGCTTTCTCTGTCACCTGTCTGGATAGAGCCCCCAGTGGACCAGAACCTGCTTGTCTTTCCTCATGACGGGGCGCACCCACTCCTCTGCAAGACGGTTTCAAACAGAAGAATTAAACAAAGACTGACAGACATAGCAATGACAGACGCGATGAAAAAATCTGACCTTCTTCCTGCTGCAGTGGAGATGGAAAGATGATGTGGGTGGCCTTTGACTTGTCCTCAGTGATGGAGCCCTAAAAAAAAAAAGAACAGTTGCATAAGGAGCTATAATTATGTAATTGTTGAGGTGGTCAGCTGACACTCACCTGGTGTCTCTTGATGGCATCTTTGAGCTTACTGGCTTGTTTGGCCTCAATGTCCGTGTACAAGAAGACAGTGGGTCGGGTGAGACAGTTGTTCTGGAAGCACAACTCATTTCAATCACAATGTTTCTGCTACAAAAACAAGAATGACAAGTGAGGGCATGTTTATACCTGCACCAGGTTCTTCTCCACATTTAAAAACATTTCAACATTCCTGTCCATGCGGGAGGGGTTCTGCAGGTCAAAGCGCCGCCTGTGGATGGGGACATTGAGAGGGGATGTGCTTGAATGTGCACAGTTGGATGAACTATGTTGGTAGCAGAGCGTGTACAAAGTTAAAGTGAACTCACCATCCCTGCTCACTCTTGAATTTGTAGACGGAGCCCAGAATGTGACAGAGAGAGCCGCCGGCCTTCATGTCCAGGAAACACTTGGCCTTGGGGAAAAAGACAAGCAGTGAGAAGACTACAAGACATCTTTCGCTGGAAAAACAAGAGCAAAGCTTTCTAGGACTTTCTACCGGCAGCTTGGTGAGAGCAGGGTTGTTGACTCTGCGTCCGAAAGCATCCTCCTGGAACTGAAGCAACTGGACCACCAAACCCGCCAGAGATTTACTGGAGGGGGAGTCGTTCTGCACATACTGCCAGAAGACACACAGACAGCTATGTTTGTTCATATTCATCCAATACACCGGTGCATCATTTCAGTATACTGATTTAGAGTTCATTTTAAGACAAGTTCGAGTGAGCCTTCTCAATGCAAATGTTAAACAGTCAAATTTCATGTGAGATGTTAATAGATTAACCATTTTAATGGAACGACGTGCATGAAGCTGCCCTGACAACAGGCGACGTAACTTTCCAGCCAAAATAGACTTTCAATCAAATAGGAAATCGTATCTGAAAAGAATGTATTGGCACTAGGAGCATCCACTCTGGTAAGACGGCCACCATGGTGTATTGTGTAAATACTCTGGTATAAATAATAACCAGTGTGTGCTAGCAGGTTAGCTTGTCGAGTGGGTTGGTCGCCAGCCAGAAACCCCACTAATGCATAAGACAAGTCACTCTATAGTGAGCCATACTAAGCAGGGATAAACAGAAAGCTGCGATTAGATGCCACTCTTAAACAAGAAATAAAAGGTTGGATGAGAACTCTGACTTTAAGAAATACGTGCGACTAAACTGAGGCTGTCCATTGTCAGCGCGCCGTGGGCCTTCATAGGAATCAATGGAGCAACAAGCTAAGCTAGCTCACCTTCTTGTAGTGCTTCCCGATCCATAGACGAACCGTTTCCAGTTGAGATATCGTCTCAGAACTCTCCCAGAATTTTGCAGAGGGCCCGCCATCCTTTTTCCGTCCCACTGAGGTCCCGCCGCCGACGGGGCCAGTATTCGGCCCGCTCGCCGTGGTCGCCGCCGTCGACATTGTGTGTTTTTGTTCGCTGCGTTGTCGTTCTCCTCCGCCGCTAGACCGCTACTGCGCAAGCGCACACTGCCTTACATTTCAAGTCTCGCGAGACACGCGATTTGCTGTCCAGTGGGAAATGTGGTTCAACACTTACAACATCATATAATTAATGACTACATGTATAACATTACCGCAGAATTGACTTCAGTCAAAGCAGACTCTAAATATTAAAGAAAGACGATCAAATATAGGATATTAAAGACATTTTAATATGACAGTAGACATATGAATATACATATGCAGACACAATATGTCCATTATATTACATTAAAACGTGACCCACTAAAACGATGCATTACTACATTGTTTCTTACTTGCAGTCCATCTAACTTCTAGGCATATATTTTAATTGAAAACAAAAACATATTTGTCTTTAATGAGAGGTTAACATCTGAAATATGAAATTTGTTTCATTTCTGAATTTAATGACATTAATTACAGTTAATGAAAAATGTATTTAGTATTTTATGTCGAACATTCAGAAAAAAATTTACCCCCCAAATTGAACATTTTGAATGATAACAAAAAAAACAGCCACATCCATTGGAAAAATATTCATGTAACTTTTCAATAGTGCCACGCTTTAAAATCACAGGACACAATATTCTTATTTTGCACAAAACCTCTACATTTGTATTCTAACTTTGTACCACAAAACTAACTAAATAGTAAGAAAACAAACAAATCTCAGCATTTTGACACAAAAACTGACATAAGACACACAGCTTCAAGTTGTTAGGCTTTGAAGAAAGTTTAAGTATCTGAAACAAATACTAAGGTTTTTTTTTTTAAACCAATGTGGAATTGTCCATGAACAAAAACATTTGAAGAAGCTCCGTCTTAAATATTGCCAATTTCCAATTTGTGTAGGTCTATTACGTATGTACAAACTTTATTGCTGCTACTGTACTACTCGTCTACATTTGTTTTGCTTTAATTTGTAGTCAGCAAGGACATTCTATCTGTGATTGTTTGCTTACACAACAGTGACAGAAAGCATGAAAAGACAAAAGTTGACAGTTGAAACTCTTCCAACAATAAACTTGAAAGCTGAATATTGAGTGGATATCTGCTCATCTATCAGATTACAATCGTTGGTTTCCTGAGTGGCGCCCACAGCTGGCTAGAAGACCTCAGTAGTACAAGAAATTGAAAAAGTTGAGGGCGATACAGCGCCGCCTTGTGGATTATCGTGCAACATGTCTGACCCACAAACGCACACATCACACACAAAGCGTTATTCTGTTGCTTTGGCGTCTGTGTTCAGCTTCTCCGTCTCCACAGGAGCCTCCACCGCTGACACGTTACTTTCACTGGGCTCTGCCTTCTCACCTTTGGCGAAGGGAAGCCCATAAGTCTTCCAAAATAAGACCAAGTCACACACAAATGCTGCCGTTGCTAGGAAGCCAAACACCTGGAGGAAATAACCACAAAGTATCATCACAAGAAGGTAGGTGAGGACAGAAGAATGTAGGCAGGAAAACAAGGAGCGGTGTTTCCCATACATTCATTTATTTGTGGTCGCCTGCCATAAACTTGCCACGACATGCAGGAATTGCAGGAAAACGCTACTTCTGTGAAATATTTTTGTGCAATACATTGTTTTTAGTGTGTTTTGTGTTTGTTTTTATTAGCATTTATATTGTATGCGCACTAAAACAGAAGAAGCCTTTTTTAATCTTGTATTTTTTGCAATAATTGTTAACAACATTCATACATCCCGGGTCTGCAAAACCTAGTCTCCCCAATGTAAGGTACGCCAATTCTAATAGTTGGTGTGTGAATAAAACTGAAAAACAATTAGCACCTAACACTCATAATTACCGTATTTTCCGCATTATAAGGCACACTTAAAAGCCTTTAATTTTTTCAAAAATCGACCAGACACCTTATAATCCGGTATCACTTATGTGTGCAAAAAATCTGTAAAAATTCCAATTGCATCCAAATACATCATGCCCATTTGGCAATGGCATCATTTTGTCTCACACAGTTACAGCCCGCACTTCACTGCCACAAATAGATTGTGGGAAACACCAACAAGGTTGAGAATGAAGACGGAAAATATGGTCTTACCACAGCGCTCTTCTCCAGGGGCGTGGCACTGTTGATGGCGGCAAACACGATGGAGGCCAGGAAGAAAAAGAATGCCATGGCACCCGTGTACAAAAAGTCCTTAACACACAACCAGAATGAACATCATTTATGCCATCATAGCAAAATTTAATTGTTTTCTCTTGTTGCAGTGTTAGTTAAGTTACATACGACATGCTACGCTCCTATAGACCAGCTACACACAATAACCAGCACAGAAAGCATTCTCGTTCTTCTAGAATCTGCACCTATTCAGCTGTATTTCTTTGGATTTCATGGTTCCTGTGAAAACTACCTGTCTGCTAACTTTACGGGAGGTGATAAACGGCAATTTATCTTTATATAATGACCGCTTTTAAAGGGGAATCTGGGGAATCTGCATCTATTCCAGTTGTATTTCCTTTGATTTGTATTTCATTCCAAAACGATCTGTTTTAATTTACTCCACCCGCTTCATGCCCGCCTCTGGGCATGCCCACTCCGCTGTGATTGGCCACAACTCCAAAGTGCTTCGTAACTATGAACCTTATGAGGAAGTCCACCCCTCTGTGACATCACAAAGCACCGTTTTACCATGCCTTTTGAAACCGAGCGTTTTGAGCCATCCCAAATTACTTTCAGAACTCACTTCCAAATGTGCAAACCTCATTATCTGAAACTTTGTCATCGTTTAACACAAAAATACAACATACTAACTACACGTATAGGTCAGAAATCAGATGTAACTGCACAGGTATGGGGCCATGGCCACGTTTTGGCCGGTGAGCACAACAAGTTGTTGCTGTCACATTTGTGCCATTCCTAAAATATATTGACATTTCTTTATTTATGTACTGAACTTAGGAAGAACATTCCGGAACGCGGCCACACACAACACAGGTGACATGTGACGGCGTGAAGGCCATGTGACATAAACATTACCAGGCGGGGCCACCAGGAGATTCCGAGCCTCAGCTTCAGGGTTGTGGAAAGGAGGATGAGGAGCAGCAAGGTGAAGAGGAAGGCCATGCAGCTGACAAACTCAAAAAACTCCAATGCCATGCAGTCGATGCAACTGTAGACCACCTCCTCCAGGATGAAAGCCACCAAGGACAGCAGCTGAAACCACAAAACGGCAAATTTAAAATAGAAATCACCCTAGCTCAATATCTTGCTGCAACATAAAAAAACCACAACACCACCAATCATCTTGATGATCTACTGTGAGCGCTACAGGAAGTAGATTCCCGCCATCCTGGCTAAATGTTGCGACAGCGCAGGTCAGCCGCTCGGAGATGTGCTAACAACAGCGCTCTGCTCCCGCAGCACTTTCACTTCCCGCTGGCCACTTCCTGTGGAGTGGCAGGAGAAGGAAGGGCGAGTCACGGCGAGGCCGACTGAAACCGCACCGAAGAGGCTGCTTTCTTCTATCAGGTGTTCCTAATAAAGAAGGGCCTCACAAAAGGCAGTACTAACCAAGTGTTGTTAATGTGATTGCTGGCGTTACATCAGTGACGTCTGTTATTTCAGAAAACCGAATGTCAATCATAATGATGATGTCACTCAGCGTGCATGGATGAATAAATAATTGTGTTTATTGTTTTTTAGTTGTTTCAAGTTGGGCTGTCAAAAATAACATGTTTATTTCATTCATTCATTTTTTACCGCTTATCCTCACAAGGGTCGCGGGGGTGCTGGAGCCTATCCCAGCTGTCTTCAGGCGAGAGGCAGGGTACACCCTGGACTGGTCGCCAGCCAATCACAGGGCACAAATAGACAAACGACCATTCACACTCACATGTGTTTATTTAATTAATTATGTTAATTTTTTTCTGTAATTAGCATGCACACTTTTGGAACATCCCCACACAGTCACACAGCATCTGATGCTCTCAACACATATCTCGTCCATTCATCCTGAGAACGACTCACTCTCATTACAAGAACGTGAGATGCATTCAGGGACACTGCGAACATCACAAAAAACAGCTTTATAATCTGTGTGTGTGTGTGTGTGTATAAATAAACAGGAAGACCAACTCATAATAACATGGTTCACAGCGTGATTCAAATGTTCTGCTATTAGAGAGACGAGTGTGCGTTAAATAGATTTTAAGACTTGTGTGGCATCTTTTAGCTTGAATGACATATTCAGTTCATTTGGAGTTCTTAGTACATACAAATATTTATCATCCTGTCATTTACAATATATTTCTGTTAATTAAATACAGTAAAAATTACTGTTATTAATATGATTAAAATTTTTAATCAGCCCAGGTATCTAGATGAAGGACGATTAGGTCAAGTATAGTTTTATTTGTGCTGTAAACAAAGAGTTCATGTTTGATTGACACTGATAATATAATGTTACTTCCAGCAGACAGATGACCAACTTACATTGCCAAAAAAACATTGACAGCGTGTACAATTAATAGGGGGGGGGGGTGAGTTGTGTCAAAATGAAAACATACACCAACATTTGACACTTGAAGTGTTGAAATCCAAACAACTTCTCTGTTTAAAATCATTGCACGTGAGTTCCTTCCTAAACATCTGCGGTGGTCATTCATACACAGAACCTTCTAGAAGTCCTCACAAAAAAGCTTCCTTATTATATTACAACATCACTCCTTAGGTCAGAGGTTCTCAAATAGTGGGGGGTGGGGACGGGTAAAAGCGGGCGTGAGAGGCAGCGGGGAAGGTTTGCAGATCTGCTATTGTATTTTTTTTAGAATTACAATGCTGCTGGCAACAACTCGTACAGTAGTTTGCACAGATAAATACTGTTTACAACTTACAATGACAGAGAAACACTGCCTTTAGTTCATCAAAATAATGCCAGGTCACATTTCGTATGATGAACGAACACATGATGCTTATTTGACTGTGATGCCACTGGATGCATTTAACATTGTTTGTGCAAAATAAGACAAATATGGCAACAGAGGTGGGTTAGGGTTAGAGGCAACTAGAGGTGGCATATAGAAAAAGTGGCATTCATTTCATTCATTTTCTACCGCTTATCCTCACAAGGGTCATGGGCGTGCTGGAGCCTATCCCAGCTGTCTTCGGGCGAGAGGCAGAGTACACCCTGGACTGGTTGCCAGCCAATCACAAGGCACATATGGATCATAACAAAAATCATGACTAACAAAACGAAAATAAGACGTCCTGGTAAGACAAGTACGACAGGTTAGACTTAATAAATGAATTAAATAAATACATTTAATAAATTAATTAAAGGGCTGCACGGCTGCAAGTGGTTAGCACGCAGGCCTCACAGCTAGGAAACCCGAGTTCAATTCCACCCTCGGCTCCGGCTTCCTACCACATTCCAAAAACATGCTAGGTTAATTGGCGACTCCAAATTGTCCATAGGTATGAATGTGAGTGTGAATGGTTGTTTGTCGATATGTGCCCTGTGATTGGCTGGCGACCAGTCCAGGTTGTACCCCGCCTCTCGCCCGAAGACAGCTGGGATAGGCTCCAGCACCCCCGTGACTCTTGTAAAGATAAGCGGTACAAAATGAATGAATGAATGAATGAAATTAATTAAATTAAAGAGTAAGAGTACAGAACATATTCTTGAACATTTACAATAATTTACCAGTCCTGGGCCGACATGAGGAATTATGACATCATACCGGTAACCTCCGATAAATACCTCCGATAACCAATAATTTGAAAGAAACATTACTCAAATGGTGTGAGATTACTTGTACTGCGCTGAAGCTGGGTTAGCATGAGCAAATCAAGACCTCCTTTCCTGTGACGTGTAAACGTCCTGTTGTAGCTTCATCAGAGCTCACAAACATGATTGTTTGACATTTTGCAAAATGCCTGCAAACATTTCGCGATGAAGGGGGAAAAAAAACATGGAGCTTCAGCACATCAAACCTTATCAGCCACCTGAAATGCCAGCGTTGCTATGATGCCCGAGTCCCAGAGCTTGTTCCTATCGGCGCTGCATTTGAAAAATGCTGAAAGCTAAAGCAATCTGTGCTTTTTACCATCGTTGAAGATACCGGCTTTTGTTGACTAATAACTCGGAGTCACTGTCTGTAGTTCTGAGCAGTCACTATTTTTTTTTAATGTTTTGTTCATGGAAGCAATATCATCATACTTTGTACAGTTGTACAGTTTGTCAACTTTGCTTAATTCCCTCTACCTCCAAGTGTGCACAAACTAAAGTTAAATCTATATTTAAAAAATTATTCTCCCTTGAATGATGTACTGTCCTAAAAATGTTTGAGGTGTTTGAGTGATCTATCTAACTTTTGTGGGAAAGTGAGAGATGATGAGAGACTGTCATCACACATCCATGTTCCCGTCAATGTAAACTAGGAAGTGTCAACGTGGGTGCATGTTTGAGTGCTGCTCGGGGACAAATTCGAAAATTGGTTAAAATGTGTGGGAAGTTGCTTCGATTGGACAACGTTGAGAGGCCATGCGAGTGGTTGGATTTGCATGAATTGGCGCAATTGTATCACAAAATCCTGGAGGGTGTGATTACTAGTAATATTACTAGTAAAGTATGTGTCTACAAGTAGTTCTATTACTAGCAGCACTATATGCAATAATGTACACAGGGCGGCCACTCACCACTTCCATGATTTTGACGATGAAGCGTTTTTTGTCCAGATGAGGTGACGGGACCAGGAAACATGATGAGTTTGGGTTGGGTGCTGTCGTGGAGGAGTAAACTTCATGGGTGGCCATGATGGAGCTGAGAAACACAATGAAGCTCCAGTCACCTTGTTTGACATAACCTGTTTCATAACCTGTACATAATAGTGAAATGCCTTTCATGTTGTCAGTGTTCCTCACCAGAGCTCAGGTCAGCGAGCAGCAAAGAAGTTACAAGAAGGCTTGTGTTCCAACTCTGGTAATTTAGGATAACCTGTAAACTAATTTTATTTTTATTTCCTCATAGTGATCACGTGATCATATTCGAATAGACTCAGCTATTTGAATATGCATTCTTCTCCTGAGTCATGAAGACCGCTCAGTTAATTCAAAGTGAAAGTAGGAAATGTTAGTGAGTAAAGCAGGTGTTTCTACTTCTAAAGCCACATTAGTGATAATTTGACAGTTGCCTTCATCTTTTATACGCACGCTTTGAAAATAAATTAAAATAGTGACTATACTGGACAGACTTCAACGAATTCCTTAAAATACAACGTAAAAGTTTCATTAATAGCGTCATTCGTCATTTAACCTGGACGAGCTTCTGTCAAACAAACCATAACCGATTGAGGCCAAAGTGGCGTAGCGACTAAAACATTTTCCTGATGTGTTGGCTAATAAGGCAAAAACAAACCGACAAGTGTACAATATAACTAAAAATCACATAGCATAAATCCTTCGGCGGAGCTTTACTGTTGTTAAAAGCTGCTAAACAACAGTAAATTAGCATTAACAAAGACGAGACTCACCGCTCAGGTTTGTTCGTATCGAACAACAAGTTTGTAGATGTTTATGTCACTCCAAAGTGACAAAAAATCAACTTCCGCGTTGACTTTTTACTTTATAGTCTGGGAACGTTAACCGGAATCCCGAGTAGGACTTCCGGCCACGCCTTTCAAACTATAAGCGCTTTCATCGTATGGTTGGCTGATTTCTAAACCCTGTTTCTTTTTCAAAACATTTTATTTTTGAGAAGGAAACTAATTGCACGAAAAAGTAGCATTACGACGAATCTACACCACATGAGGTCCAATAATTGTATAGAAAGAAAAACAGACACAGACGGTCATTGTTCGCTTCTGTGACATTTATTTAAAACAAGTAGTGAATATCAGATAATTATCAGTGAATTAGCAGAGATTGACATATCAAACAGATTAAATTAACAGTGAATTAGAATTAGCAGTGAACTCGTGCACAGCTCGAGGTCTGCAGGGCTTGCAGCGCCAATGTCGTCCTGCAGGCGGCGCCCCAGCACATTTCTTTGAGTTTTCTCGGGGTGCGAGGAGGGGGGGGGCGCATATGGGTGTACGGGTTTTCCCGCTTTTTAAGGCGTTAGAGGCGGCGTGAGGCTGAGAGATTCTCCAGCTGCCGGAGGAGGAGGAGGATGAAGCCAACTGATGTCAGTAGTGAACTGAAAGTGGAAACTTTGTGACGTCTTCCTCTTCTCGTACCTGGCACCAGGTAAGAACTCCACATTTCTCACATCATTCATCATATTCATCATCTGGTGCATCCTCTTCTTCCAGGGGATTGAAGTGATGTTCTTCATTGAAAGATAATTGTTGTCATTTGTGCATCTTTGCTTAGACTTGGATTGACAGTCTAGGAGCTGATATAGTGTATAATGGGATGAGTCGAATTCACTCAAAAAGCATTTTTAAAACATGCAGCACACCTTGATGATAATCATGTGACCTGTAGTGTTGAGGAAGTAGCTCATTCTGCTGCTTTATTGATTCAGCACCACCACCACCACCACCATCATCATATTGTTTTCTAGTTTCAAGTTTCTTCTTCACATGACAATGTTATCTGTATTAATGGACGTTCTGATGATGAACAAACATGTCTTTTTTATTGTTATTATTCTGATCCTTGTCTGATTAATTTCGTACATATTGATAACATGAATGATTAATAATTAATTCATTGAAGGCTTATTTTGTATTTCAGTTTTCATTCATTCATTCCCTTCATTCACGCTTTATGGTCCCTAGTTGCAGTTCCACGGTTTGGCCAGTAGGTAAGAAAGTGTCTGCCTTTCAGAGTGTAGGTGCAGATTGACACCTCTGTGTGAGGCCCTGGTTTACTCGTGTCCAATCGATGAGATCCACACAAAGTCCATATAGTTGCAAAAAATGAAATGTTTTATTTTATAGAATGCTATGACAAAAAGGTTCTATTGTTCAAAAAAGATAACTCAAATCAGACACGGTAAAAGAAAACCGTGTGCCTCCACAGCCGTCCAAAGCTTCCACCTCACCGTGTGACACAGCACCTCCCCCAACATGTGTCTGGCCGCACACCTGAATGGAGTTTTTATAATAAGCAGCACCATTATTTGAAACAAAAACAGCAACAACAATTGATGAAAAGAAATATTCCCCTTTCATATTTCAAACAATATTTAAGGTGTGCATCATAGCATAAATAAACTCTACAATTGACTGGCTCATACACACCGGCCCCTAATTGTTTTCTAAACTTAGAAACAATTACCAAACATATACAATATAACAATATACAAAGGTACATATATTGTTGTTAAACTTAAATCCTATCCTTCACCTTTTGTTCACTTTGAAGCGTCTCATACCTGCACGCAGTGTTCTCAACATCTGTCTCATACTGCTTCAAGGAGGAGACTGACCTTGGTGATGGGTCTATCTAGTTCGCTGCTCTTTGTCTTTACACGAACACGCCGAACAAGTCCATGTTCATCTGGCACGGCCTCAATGATCTTACCAATGACCCATGAGTTTCTTGGCGCAGTCTCATCCACCAGCAAAACGATGTCTCCTGACACAAAGTTTCGCTTCTTCTCTGTCCACTTCTGACGTACTTGCAACTCAGGCAAGTATTCCCTCATCCATCGTTTCCAAAAAAGGTCTGCCATATACTGGACCTGCCTCCACCTTCTGCGTGCGTAGAGGTCCTCCTTTTGGAAGACTCCTGGAGGCAGAGAGGGCTTGGTCTTCAGTAGCAGAAGATGATTTGGGCTAAGCGCCTCCAGGTCGTTGGGGTCACTAGTAGGTGTCGTAATGGGTCGTCCATTGATGATAGCCTCAGCTTCACACAAAAATGTTTGCAGATTCTCCTCATCCAGATTCTGTGTCTTTAAGGTGGCATTGAGAATTTGTTTGATGAGTCTGATTAAGCGTTCCCAAACTCCTCCATGGTGAGGAGCGGCTGGGGGGTTAAACATCCACTTAATGCCTCGTTGTAGCATAGTGTCCTCAATTTTGAAGACGTTCCACTCTTGCATGGCCCTTTTGAGCTCCCGCTCTGCTCCAATGAAATTGGTACCATTGTCAGATCGTAATTCCATCACTTGACCTCTTCTTGCAACAAACCGTCGCAGAGCATTGATGAAGGAGTCTGTATCCAGGGATGCTGCCACTTCTAAGTGCACAGCTCGGATTGCTAGACAGGTGAAGATAACACCATACCTCTTTATAGTGGATCTTCCACGTTTAACATCAAAGGGACCAAAATAGTCCACACCAGTTCTGGTGAAGGGCGGTTCATCAGGTATGACTCTGCTCCGCGGCAATTCTGCCATCTGTTGCTGTCCAGTAACGCCATGTAGTCGTCGACAAACTATGCATTTGGACAGGATTCTCCTAATTGTTGCACTGGCATTGGGGATCCAGTATTTCAGACGCAGTTTCGATAAAATATGATTGCGGCCGCTGTGACCAGTGTCTTGATGGATTTTCTGTAGAATGAGGTCTGACACCCTTAGGTCCTTGGCCAGGATGACAGGATGTTTGGTTTCCTCTGGCATGGCTGCGCGATTGAGCCGTCCTCCAACCCTCAGGATTCCATCTTGAAGGACTGGGTTGAGTTTGTATATGTGGCTGCTTCTTTTAACAGCCTCACCCTTCTGTAGAGCGCTAATCTCATTTTGGAATTTCTTGCGCTGGCAGTGGCGTATGATTTCCATCTCAGCCTCCGTCAGCTCATCTACTGTGAGGGTTCCTTTGGTTATGATTGTTTTTTCTGTTAATTTGGGTTTATGTTGCAGTCTTTTCTGTTGATTCTCATCAGAGCTAGACCTTGGACTATGCTCCTTTCTCTTTTGAACCAGACTTAGCAATGTGTTCCGAACCTTTAGAATCCATGCCACTGCCTTTTTAAGGTGCATCCATGAGGAGTAGTGGTTGATTAGTTGCTGCATTGCATCTATTTCCTTCAATGTGAGAACATTAATGATGGCAGTTTTCTTCATCTCGGGATCTCCTGAAGTGAGGTATTTTAAATGATCAGGGTTCTCTGGCCAGTTGTCCGTTGACTGGGTGAGAAAGGTGGGTCCAGAGATCCAGACCTTGTTTTGTAGAAAGGACTCCACCTTCTGTCCCCTTGATGCATGATCAGCTGGGTTCAAGTGTGAGCTGACATGCCTCCACTGACTTACTGTAGACGCTTTGCGTATTTCTGTTATTCTATTTGCCACGAATGTGCGAAATCTTGTTGTCTCGTTATTAATGTACTTAAGCACTGCTGTGCTGTCTGTCCAAAACATTGAATCCACAGCCTGCAGCTCCAGTTCCTTCTTCAACATCCTGTCCATGCGCCCTGCCATAGTTGCTGCTGTCAATTCCAGCCGTGGGATGGTGGTTGGCTTAAGCGGTGTAACTCTTGCCTTTCCCATGACAAAGCTGCAGTGGACTTGATTTTGATTGTTATGTTGGACTAAGTAGGTGACTGTGCCATAGCCGTCTTCGCTAGCATCACAAAAATGATGCAGCTGAGCGAATGTAGACCTTCCAAAGTCTGCTGGCTTGTAACATCGGTCAACTGCAAAGTCGGTGAGTAGCTGCAGTTCCTTAATCCAGTCTAGCCACTGCTGTGTGAGATGATTTGGAATTGTGTCATCCCATCCGAGTTTCATCCTACATAGTTCTTGCAAGATCTTCTTTGCTGAGAGCACCACCGGAGCCAAGATCCCTAACGGATCGTAGATGGAGCTCACCACGGAGAGAATGTTTCTTCTGGTGGGTGGTCTGTGTGGGATGACTATTCGGAATCTGAACTGATCAGACTCAACACACCATTGTACTCCCAAGGCTCTGTCCATAGGAAGTAAGTCTTTGTCCAGGTCAAGGTCTTTCACCTCACCTGCCCTTTCCTTATCAGGTATGGCTGCGAGCACCACTCTACTGTTGCTAATCCATTTAGTTAAATGGAAGCCTCCTTTCTGACAGATGGTTTTCAGATTGTGGCATAGCAACATTGCTTTGTCTTCAGAGCTGACTGACTTGAGGCAGTCATCTACATAAAAATTATGCAGTATTGTGCTAACTACTGAAGCATCAAACAGGTTCCTGTTGTCTTCAGCACATTTCCTGAGAGCATAGCTGGCACAACTTGGTGATGAAGTAGCACCGAACAGGTGGACAACCATCTTGTAGTCCACCAGTGTTTGGCTGATGTCTCCGTCAAGCCACCATAGAAACCTAAGTAGGTCAGCATCTTCAGGTGGCACTCTAACTTGGTGGAACATGGCTTCTACGTCAGCCATTATAGCCACTGGTTCTTGGCGAAATCTTGTGAGGACTCCAATCAAGGTGCTTGTGAGGTCTGGCCCCTGGAGAAGCTGTGCATTTAAAGACGTTCCTTGATAAGAGGCACCACAGTCAAATACAACACGAAGCTTGTGTTTTTTGGGGTGATACACACCATGGTGCGGAATGTACCAAACTCTTCCATCGTTACGACTTAAGTCCTCTTCAGCAACCTTTGTTGCATAGCCTTTGGAGATCATATCACTCATGAAGGTGATGTACTCCTCTTGAAAGATGGGATTCTTAAGGAATCTTTTTTTCAAGTTCAATGCTCGCTGTTCTGCAATAGCACGGTTGTTAGGCATTTTAAGCTTTATATTTTTTAGTGGCAAACCAATGCAATAATGCCCCTGTTTCAATCTGGTAGACTGTGACACACTTTCCATGAATTGGAGGTCTTCTTGGGACATTTCCATCTGTTCCTCTTGGCTACCTTCAGGGAAGTCATATTTGAACTGTTGGTTCCATAGCTCATCCAGTTTGGCCACAGTTATTCTGTTTGATGTAACACATGTTACATCACCAATTGCTTCACAGTTGCCTTCTCTCAATGGGCCATTAACTGTCCACCCAAGTGCAGTTTTGACTGCATAAGGTCCATCATCCACACTCCTGATCACCTCTTCTGGTTCCATAGCCTTTGGCACATTGGTCCCAATCAGCAGACCTATTTCTGCATCAATGTGGGGAATCCGCACTTGCTCCAGATGAGGCCACCTGTTTACGTCCTCTTGTCGTGGGATGTTCCTTTTGTTTGCTGGGATGATCCTTTGAGAGAATACTTCCTTTAGTTCAATGAAGCTGCGGCCTTCAACATCGCTCACTTCTAAGTCCGTGACAACATGACTGGGAACAGTCTTTTGCTCTCCCATAGTTGTTAATAAAATGTTGATCCTTTTCCCATTCAGGTTGAGGTCATTCATCAGCCTTTCAGTGCAAAAGGTTGCAGTGCTGCCCGGATCCAGGAAGGCATACGAATTTACAACTTTGGTACCGTTCTTCGCCTTTACTTGGACTGGTACGATGGCAAGAATACTGTCCATTTCCCCGGCCCCAGTGCCGGAACATATTTTGTTTGTACTGTTGACAAATCCACTGATCACAGATTGTTTCTCTCCATCGTCGGATGATCCTTCCTTCGGTGAAATTTTGTCTTTGCTTTTAATGTGCAACAAAGTGGGATGAGTCATTGAACAGACTTCACAATTTAATTTGTCTTCACACAACTTGCTCATGTGTCCTTGTTTTAAGCAGCTGAAGCACAGCCCCTTTCCACGAAGGAAGTCTATCTTCTCTTTGTGCAAAGCCTTTCTCATTTTTTTACATTCCACCATGCTGTGTTGACCTTGACAAAAGAGACATGGCTGGGTGTAAGCATGGGCAGGACCATGAGAATTCCTTTGACTTGACTTTAAATCTGTACTGGCACTTGATGGGTTGCGCACTGGTGTCACTGTTGTGGTGAAAATTGTTTTAGCACTCTTTCTTTGTGTTGTGAGGTTTATTGGAGTCTTCTCTTGAGCTTTGCTGTTGTCCTTTATGTCTCCAAACAACGGATGTAGCGCAATTTTAGCTTGTGTGTTGACAAACTTGACGAGGTCCTTGAACTTGGGTCTTTTAGTTTGCTTCTGTTGGATTTCATAAGCAACACTCCTCCACCTCTCCCTCAGCTTATATGGAAGCTTATTAATAATGGCACGCATGTTAGAAACGTGATCCAGCTCCTCCATATACTCCATGTCGGTCATGGCATTGCTGCAGCTGGTGAGGAAGAGAGCAAGTGCATTGAGAGCCTCACCATCATCTGCCTTGATTGTTGACCAGTTCAAAGCTTTGTTTATGTATGCTACAGAGATCCTATATTCATTTCCAAAATGTTCTTTTAAAAGTCTTTTTGCTTCACTGTAGCCCTTGTCTGGATCCTTGTGAAGGCAACTTCGGATTAACTCCCGAGGCTGTCCACTGGTGTATTGTTCCATGAAATACAATCGATCCTTGCTGCTCTCCGTTTTGCTCTCCACACCATGTTCAAATGCACTTATAAAAAGTCTGTAGTCCAACGGATCTCCTTTGAAGATAGGAATGTGTTGTGGGGGTAAGGTAAAAAGTCTCTGTTGCTTTACCAGGAATTCTGTAATATCATTTTGGCGCTGCATTATATTGAGCAAGGCTTCAGAGCTTGCTGAGCTTCCACCACTACTGCTGCCTGAAGAGGAACCATGGATACTGCTGCCACGTGAAGCTAAATGTGGCTGTGCAGCAGTACCAGGGCATGGCGTTTTATTGCTTTTATTTTGTTGATGCTTAGTGGTTGCTTGTTGGCTTGCTTCATCATTTTCATCTTTCACATTTTGCTGATTTTCTTGTGAATCTAAGAGGATGTCATCCTTTTGGGGTGTCTTTGTGTCCTCAAACATCTGTAAGACCTTAAGTTTAGCATCTGCAGCAGCCAGAGCAATTTGAATCTCAAGCTCCTCCCTCTCAGCCTTGAGCTTATTCTGTTGCTCCTCCAAAGCTTGCCTTTTCTTCAGAGCTGCTGCCTTTGCCAGAAGTGCAGCCCTTTCCAGCTCTGCAGTCAGACGTATTGAAGTTGCAGAACATGAAGAGCCACCAGCAGTGCCCTTTGACCTTTTTGACCTTGTCGACGCTGCTTCTGATATGCTATCTGAAGGGTGGACATTTTCATTGACTTTCCTTGCTTCCTCCATACGTTTATGAACATCTTCCATCCAACCAGTAACCTGCTTAATAAAGTCCTTAAATGAATCTGCCTTTGGTTTAAACCAGTTCTGTTGATCACTGTTCATAGCATCTTCAGATGAAAGTCGCTGAAATATTTCCTTCACAGAAATGTTGAGTTTACAAAACTCTTCAAAAAGCTTGTTAAAATTGACACTCAGTTCAGTCTTTATCAACTCCAAATTTCCATCATGATCCATTAAATGAAGCAACTCATTCTTTTTTCTTGTCAGTTGAGCCAACATGGACGTCCTTGCACCTATTTTTCTTTGCAATGCATCCTCCATCGCTTTGACTGTTGGTTTCACCTGCCGCTTTTCCACTGTGGCTGAATCTTTATCATCCTCCATGATTTAGAAGCCTTTTCCACTTGCTAGCTGCAGTTAGCTTGACACAGCAAGGTGTTTCAATAGGTTGCGTTGAGGAGCTCCCACCTTTCCTTAGCGAAGTCCTCTTCCAAAGTCCTGGTGTTCCAAAAGTTTGTTCCACATGTAAAGGCCGTGAGGAGAGGGTTTTCTTTTACTATTGTAGGTGCAGATTGACACCTCTGTGTGAGGCCCTGGTTTACTCGTGTCCAATCGATGAGATCCACACAAAGTCCATATAGTTGCAAAAAATGAAATGTTTTATTTTATAGAATGCTATGACAAAAAGGTTCTATTGTTCAAAAAAGATAACTCAAATCAGACACGGTAAAAGAAAACCGTGTGCCTCCACAGCCGTCCAAAGCTTCCACCTCACCGTGTGACACAGCACCTCCCCCAACATGTGTCTGGCCGCACACCTGAATGGAGTTTTTATAATAAGCAGCACCATTATTTGAAACAAAAACAGCAACAACAATTGATGAAAAGAAATATTCCCCTTTCATATTTCAAACAATATTTAAGGTGTGCATCATAGCATAAATAAACTCTACAATTGACTGGCTCATACACAGAGTTTCTCCAAACATTTACCCACAATCCTCCGGGAGTGCCTTGAACGACATCAATTATTACCGCTGTTGTCGTGCAGCATGTGTGTGATGTCACAAGCACAGTTTTAATCCGCCATTGGGAGCGTTCATCCGCCCGCATGACTGCTCAGTCGCCCCACAGCCTCAGTGGGCTGCCATTAAAGCGCCCTGCTTGCACCTGCTTGCCTCAAACACACACATGACGTTTGGTGGATGTCCTCCAGGCTTGCCTTGAGGGACAGGAAGTTTGCTTTTATGAGTACTTCCTGTGAGACAGCTCATCCACACATGGATGCTCAAAGAGTTTCATGTCAAACATCTCTGCAGTGAAGTCTCACGTTGTAACCTGAGCTGCAGGCGGATGTTGCAATGAAGCTGATGCATGAATGCATGTATATGATGACTTCCTGTGTAGGTTCATATCACACACAAACACACGCAAAGTCATCACAAAGTTCATTTGCTTGTGCTTGCTATACAGACTTCCTGTCCCGACTCTGCCATGAGTGACATCTATGAGTCAGCAGCCCACTCGCTGGGTCTGTTCAGCAGTCCATGTCTCACCAAAGTGGAACTCCGGCTCACGTGCAAGGCCATCTCCGACCGGGACGCTCTGTCCAAACCAGACCCCTGCATCGTCCTCAAGATGCAGTCGCACGGCCAGTGGATGGAGGTCTCACTCTCTTTGTGCTTTGAAAGCATTTTTCCCTGTAGGGGGCGCTCTTTACACCACACTCAAGGGGTTTGATGTCCACAGGTGGACCGCACGGAGGTGATGCGTAGCTGTGTAAACCCCTCCTATTCAAAGGTCTTCACCTTGGACTTTTACTTTGAAGAGGTGCAGCGTCTGCGCTTTGAGCTGTACGACATCTACAGCAACTACAACGGCGTTAAGGATGCCGACTTTCTGGGGGCGGTGGAGTGCACACTGGGACAGGTGAGACTTTTCTTTTGCTATGTTTGTGTGCCAATCCGCCATCAATGCTAATGCAAATGCTAACAGCAAAGAGTGTTCTTTGTTGTGTGTGTGTGTGTGTGCGTGTAGATCATCTCCCAAAGGAAGTTGTCCAAAGCGCTGCTGAGGCCAGGGGGCATCGTGGGAAAGACCATTATCACGGTGATCTTTTCAAGAGAGGGTGTCCAGAGTGTTTTCAGCCTATTGTGAAAATATATATTATTAGCCATTACACAAAGTTTTGCTTTGTCATCTATAACACACAGCTAAGCTGTTCAAATAGCTTAACATATATAGCATAACATATATTATTATATATTATATGTACAGTAAAGTCTCGTTATATCGATATCGGTTATAACGAATTACTGCTTATTACGATACTATTTTCATTTCCCGGCAAATTTCTAGTCTTTTATGATATAATTAGTTCCGTTAGTACGATACCCGGTTATTATGATAATCCGGTTACTACGATGCCCTTTTCATCTCCCGCCAGCCAAAGCTAGTAGACCAGCGTTCAATTCCACCCTCGGCCATCTCTGTGTGGAGTTTGCATGTTCTCCCCGTGCATGCGTGGGTTTTCTCCGGGTACTCCAGTTTCCTCCCACATTCCAAAAACATGCTAGGTTAATTGTCCATAGGTATGAATGTGAGTGTGAATGGTTGTTTGTCTATATGTGCCCTGTGATTGGCTGGCGACCAGTCCAGGGTGTACCCCGCCTCTCGTCCAAAGACAGCTGGGATAGGCTCCAGCACTCCCGCGACCCTCGTGAGGATAAAGCGGTAGAAAATGAATGAATGAATGAATGGTTGTAGCAATGTAGAAAATGGATCAAAGCATCAAAGTGGCCCCTGTCCTTTACTTTTTATGTAATGTACAAACGTATCATCCTTTATGCAACACTCACTGGAAAAAGTTTGGACACCCCTGACTTCAACTTTTTTACACTATTAAGCTTCTTCTTGTCATACAATTATAACTATACTGTATAAGAACATGCGTCAAAACGTAAAAAATTTACGGCAAAAGTTTGCCACGGTTTGCGTATATATTCCGGTTAGCATACAATATGGCATGTGGCTTGTTGTGTTATTAATACATTGTGTAAGTCCAACTGCATTCGTAATGTATTTTTAGCACAAAATGTCCTGTTAGCATTGTTAGCTTGCTAACAAAAAAAATCTGTATGTCACCCGTCAGAGGTTGACACCCAAAAATCACGTTTTGCATGCATAAAACAATTCTAAATGCATATAAATATGAGGAAATGATGAATGAAATGGATAAATGAACATTTAAAGTGCTCATGACACCAAAAAAAAACAATAACTCACTTAATAGAAATGTTTTGTCATACTGCGGTCATAGATAAATGAAAGCAAAAAATCAGCCGAGAGACGCCTCGTATCCAAAAAAACAACAAAAACATTCCTAATATGCCAGGTAAAAAATATCTACAGTGGTCCAGCACCTTCTCCCAGAGCTTCCAGCAAGTGGCATTTGAGACTCAGCCACAGTAGATACACATGAATTTGGTCTTGTTGAGAGAGCCATCTGCCAGAGTTTTGAAGCTAAACGTACCTGCTAGTGGCTCAGCAACACCACTGCATTTTTCCCTTTGAGAATATGTACATGAAGTAACTGTGTGTGTGTGTGTGTTCAGATCACAGCAGAGGAGCTGACTGGGAATGACGATTACATTGAGCTTTCCTTCAGTGCCAGGAAGCTGGATGACAAGGTACACACACACAGACACACACACAGTACATCTCCACCAGCAAATGGCAGACAACTAGAGGAATTGATACCCCCCCACCCCCCACCCTCTCCCAGTTCTACTTTTGCATTAAAAGTGACTGTTATGATTATTAGATTATATTCACTTGTTAAACACATTTAAAGTATAAAATATATAGTACCCACCACTAATGAACGATAGTGTAACATGATGGATAAAAGGATGGGATCTGGGTCACAGGCTATTCCTTTGCCTGGTTGGGTTAGGCTAGCATTCGAAGCTAGCAGGCTACAGAGAAGGCATTTTTCCAAATGTTCACCTTCCTGCAAGTTTTGAGACCAGATTGACTGTTGAAGCGGGGCTGCACATTGATGGAGTGGTTAGTGTGCAGGCCTCACAGTTAGGAGACCCAAGTTCAATTCTCCCTCGGTCATCTCTGTGTGGAGTTTGCAAGTTCTCCCCATGCATGCATGGGTTTTCTCCGGGTACTCCGGTTTCCTCCCACATTCCAAAAACATGCTAGGTTAATTGTTGACTCCAAATTGTCCATAGGTATGAATGTGAGTGTGAAAATGAATGAATGAATGATTGACTGTTGAAGCTAGTGCTTCCATATTAAAGTATATTAAAATGGTACGTTCAGGGACCATCAAAATAAATGCGAAGACTTTACGAAAAAAAAGACATAAAGACATAAATGTGGGTACAAAACTGCAGGCTTGTTGAAACAGTGGTATGCTTTATGTGTTACCTGTATTATCACATATCTAGAAATGATCACCAACTTTTGGTGAACAAAATGTGTATCCGGGAGGAAACCTGCAGATTTTAAGGAAAATTCATAAAATTTAAGTGTACTTTTGTGTGTAGGTTGGTCATGCAGTCATTGTGTTGTTATTGTTCAGGACTTCTTCACTAAGTCAGATCCATTCCTGGAGATCTATCGCCTCAACGAGGATGCCACACTGCAGCTGGTCTACAGAACAGAGGCAGGAAGTCCAGCACATACACACACACACACACACACACATACACATACTTGCACACATTGTGTAAAGTGCTTTGTTGTTGTTGTGCGTTTGCTGTGTCAGACGGTGATGAACAACTTGAATCCCGTTTGGAAAACCTTCAAAGTTTCCCTCAACTCGCTCTGCAATGGAGACCATGAGCGCAAGCTGCAGGTATACACACACACACACACACACAAACACACACAGTGGATGCTGAGGTGGCATCAATGATGCTGGAACAGGATGAATGAATGAATATATTTCATTGTGTATGTGTGTGTTTTTAAGCGTTTCCCTGATGATGTTTGGTTGTCAATGGTTGCCAAGGAGACAGAGCCAGTTATTTTCAGCCCTTGTACTGCTGCCAATAATGAAAGTGTTGAAAGTTGACAGACTTAAAGACTTAATGTCCTCCTGAGCGTGACAGCTTGTTAAGTCGGGTATTATCTCTCAGGTAGCTAAAGCTCCTCTTCCTCTTTCAACCTGCCAGAAAACCAGAAGGATGGATGTTCACTTTAATGAGGCATACGCGCGCACACACACACACACTCATCATCTAATTGGTTCGCTCGCCCACTTGACTCTCGTTGACCTACAGCCAGCACAAAACACTACCATTGTCCTCCACAAGGTCCTCGTTATCCCGTTATCAGCTCCGACAGACATTCGAATCATATCTGTCAACAATGACATTGTAAAATAAGGGAAGTTTTCAAGACAAATAAGGGGAAAAATGAGGGAAAATAAAGGAAATTGTCATCTTCCACAATAATTTATTCTCTCACATCTTCATTTTTTATTTAACCTCATCTGTTCAAGGACTTCATGATGATTAAACATGAAACATATATATGCTAATAACATGCTAATGAAGCTCTGGGTACCGTACTAAGTGTGTGTGTGTGTGTCACCATCAGTGCACTGTGTGGGACTGGGACTCTAACGGGAAACACGACTACATCGGAGAATTTGAGGCCACCTTCAAGGAAATGAGGGGCGCCATCGATGGACGACAGGTAGCATGTTCGATACACACTTTTACCAAAATTTGCAGTGTATAAGCCGCAACCTTTTTCTTGATCCATGATTAGATTAGATCATGTTAGTTTAAGACAGTGTTAGTTTAAATTCATTTCAAATGGCGTTAGTTTAATCTACATCAGCACTGTTTTAGTTTAAGTTAGTTTAAGACAGCTTTAGTTGACATTAGTTTAAGACAGCGTTCGTATAAGTTAGTTTGCAACAGTGTTGGTTTATGTTAGGTTAAGACAGTGTTAGTTTTAGTTAGTTTTACACTCTGTTAGTTTAAACTAGTTTAGCACAGCCTTAGTTTTAGATTGACATAGACATAGACATAGACATAGACATAGACATAGACATAGACATAGACATAGACATAGACATAGACATAGACATAGACATAGACATAGACATAGACATAGACATAGACATAGACATAGACATAGACATAGACATAGACATAGACATAGACATTCAAAACATGTCAAAAAAACCTTTTTTCACATTGTCATAATGGAGTATTTTGTGTAGAATTTTGAGGTAAGAGATTAATTTAATACAGTTTGGAATGAGGCTGTAACATGACAAAATGTAGAAAAAGTGAAGCGCTGTGAATACTTTCCGGATGCACTGTAGACATAGACTTTCTTTATTGTCATTGCACAATAACACAGCAGTGAAATTGCCAACGAAATGTCGTTGTCTGGCTCCTGTGTAATAATAAATAATAAATAATAATGTGGAGAATAAATAGATTGCATCAAATATGAACAACAATGTACAGCGTAAACAGTAATTTGTACAAATAATTAAAATAATTAACGCAGTTTAAGCTAGTTTAAGTTAGTTTAAGATCACGGTAGTTAAAAAGTCCTTGTTTAAGTTGAAGTCAATTTAAGGCAGTGTTAGTTTAAGACAGGTTAGGAGACTCGGGTTCGATTCCCCGCTCAGGCATCTCTTTGCATGTTCTCCCCACGCATGCGTGGGTTTTCTCCGGGTACTCCTATTTCCTCTCACATTCCAAAAACATGCCAGGTTAATTGGTGACTCCAAATTGTCCATAGGTATGAATGTGAGTGTGAATGGTTGTTTGTCTATATGTGCCCTGTGATTGGCTGGCCACTAGTCCAGGGCGAGACTTCGCCTCGTGAGGATAAGCGGTATAGAAAATGGATGGTTAGTTTAAGACAGTGTTGGTTTAAATTTGTTCAAGACAGCTTCAGTTGGCGTAAATTTAGGTTAGTTTAAGTTAGTTTAATACAGAGAGCGTGCAATTACTTAACAAGCAGACGTTAGAACAGAGAAAGGCAAGACTGAACGACATTCTCTTGTTGAAGTTGGCAGAGGGATTCCTTCGAGTGGCGGCAAAATCTTCTGCTACTCATTGAGTAAAAATGCTCCTGGAGGAGAAATGTGATTCATGTTAGCGCTGCATGGCAGCAGACTAGTGATTCTCCTTCAGCAGCAGAAGTAATTTAACGGCTGACTGCTCGACACCAGCGCTGAGACCACTTTGACCTCATGAAGCTATGAGACTGTAATGAGACTGTGATGAGACCATGAGATCGCTCCACTCTCTGTCCTCCTTCTACTGGCGTCTACTCGAATGCTAGCAGAACAAAAGCTTTTTACGGTTTTATTCTGAAGACAGGATATAAAAGACATCGTTATCGGTTGAGTAGCAGGAATTCACACAGGACTCGTTAATGGTGTCCACTAGACCACGTCTTCTCTGTCTCCATGGCGACATGTTTAGTTGTTAGCGGCGATTCTGATGCTTGAATGTGCTCCTATAAGCTGATCCATAATGCTGGATAGGGTGCATGTCGGTAACATGGCCGTTGCAGCACGTTCGTGCACCCAAGGATGCTTCCACCGTGACCCTGCAGGCAGCTTTCACCACTTGTAAGCCGACGGCAGCGTCAAGAAGCACCAATTAGTAACGTGATGCCTTTAAAGACGCACCTTGGCGGGCGGCGTGATGCAATTAGCGCACACTAACAGCAAGGCCGAGCTAGCCGAGACGCAGCTGTCCACGAGATGAGCGATGAGACAGGAAGGAGGCGTCCGCCAATTAAAGAGCTAACGTTCCCTTTACAGATATAACCACAAGATGACAATATACAAAGAAAAAAAAAACTCTCAGCAGCTACTTCTAGCTCATTATTTTTAGTCTCTTGTCATGAGGCTCGATGCTACTAGCACGCTAACAAATAGCCATCAAAGACAATGAAGGAAAGGAGCATTCAAGAGGTGGCGTCCGTGATGAGTATATGGCGTGTGCGCATTTTCAAGGAACAATGGCCACGCCCACCCTCATCTAACAACACCAGTGAGAAAATGAAGAGTTTGTTTGCCAAACTTTCCTCCTCCTACCCCTCCACCTCTTCTTCTTCTATGGTTCTGGCTGCTTCCTGCTCCTCCTGTGACGGACGTGTTAGTGTGCACCACAACTAACACACACTCAGTTTTCATCATTGTCATCATCACCTGAGCTGACAAGGGTGTGCTAACGTGCTAATTTGTGTGTGTGCAGGTGCAGTGGCCGTGCATCAACTCCAAATACAAAGTGAAGAAGAAGACCTACAAGAACTCTGGCATCGTCATCCTCAATCAGTGCAAGGTGTTTTTTTCCCCTTATTGTTAAAATGGTGCAGGAAGCGTATGGCCAGGAAGACAGGAAGTGGATCGTTAGCGCAACAGGCTGATGGCGGTCAGACAGCGTTTGAGTGTGATGTTATGCGACAGGTGGAGTCAAAGTCTGTAAATGTCATGCAGGCCGGATGAGATGGCCCACTAATGGGCGCCTCACAGGGACGCCAGGTTAGGACAGCGTGATGGATGAGAGAGCGCAGAGTGGGCGGAGTCAGGAGACAGAATGAGAGCAGCTTAGATCTTTAATGACATACAGGTGAGAATGACTCCCTGCCTCCATCCTCGTAGCATTACTGGCCTCCTTTCCTTATTCCCTACTTCCTCATTCCCGACTTCCCTCCATGTCAGCATGTCAAAGCGTAGGGTTGGGTGGCGTACACAGGAAGTAAGGTCATTTTGAGTTATGGAATGACTTCCAGTCTGACACAGTTGTCGGACACAGACAAATGTGAAAGCGTCCTGGTCAATACTGACTGATCATTGACCTGACTGATCAATGAATTGACTGATCATTGACCTGACCGGTCAATGATTTGACTGATCAGTGAGTTGACTGATCAATGACTTGACTGGTCAGTGACTTGAGTGGTCAATAACTTGAATGAATCATGCGAATGAGTTCTGTCTGTGTTGTGTGCACAGATCATCAAGATGCACTCCTTCCTGGATTACATCATGGGGGGCTGTCAGATCCAGTTCACCGTGAGCACACACACACACATATACACAAACATTGCATCCAGGTCAACGTCCTGCTTCTTATTCCGCCGCCTAGCCTCTTCCAGTGCCGATGGTGTTGCCATGGAGATGGTAACCCTGGCAACACCATCCGCCACCCGCCTGGCCGAGTGGCCCAGTTAGCTCCATGGGCCTTTTCTGTGGTCGGACTGGTCCCACCAGTCAGTGGGCTAGGGGGTGAATGAGGTCACTGCCTTTGACCTTTGGTTTTGGAGGAAGCTCTTTCAAATTGATTCTTTCCTTCAGGTCGCCATTGACTTCACGGCATCCAACGGTGACCCTCGCAACAGCTGCTCGCTGCACTACATACACCCGTACCGACCCAACGAGTACTTGAAGGCACTGGTGGCGGTGGGCGAGATCTGCCAGGACTATGACAGGTGGGTCATGCTGAGATAACTAGCATACCTTCACGTGGTCACATGAGTGAGTGGGTTAACACATGTCTTTCTCCTCCTTTCAGTGACAAAATGTTTCCGGCGTTTGGCTTTGGCGCTCGCATCCCACCCGACTACCAGGTAACTCACTGTGGCCCCCACCTTCTCATCGTGCAATGCTGCTCAACTGCCCTGCTGGCCAAGCGTGACATGACAACAATGAATGGCTTGACCTGTCGGGGGCAGCCGATTGACGGAACGCTAAGCTTACATTCAAGCTTTAACATCAAATATGCTTCCTGTCACCCCCCCCCTCCCCCAACCCCCCTGCCTTCAGGTCTCACACGACTTTGCAGTGAATTTTAACGAGGACAACCCTGAGTGTGCAGGTAGGAGCTTCACTGGGAAAACTCTCATCACCATGACAATAATGAGTATGACAATGATGGAGAGGATGAGAATGATGGTGAGGATGCGAATGATGGCGGCAATAATGACGAGGATGAGAATGATTCTGAGGATGTGAATTATGGAATAATGCTGAGAATGATGGGGAGGATGATAATGATCGTGAGCCTAATGGTGAGGATGAGGATGAGAATGGTGATGGGAAAAATGATGACAATAATTATGACGATGAGAATGATGACAGCGGTGATTGAATAATGATGATGAGAGTGGTGCTGAGGATGAGAATGATTAGAATGATGAGGAAGTGGATGCAAGTGATGGTGACAATGGTGGCAGAGGTTGATGACGCTGAAAATGATGGCAAGGGTGAAAATTCTGATGATAATAACAATAAGGCTATGTGTAAAAATGGTCTGAGTAGGAGTTAAGCTTGCAGCTAAAGGTCATGTGATCAGGCCGAGACTGCCAATTAACACAACATCCTCCACACCACAAGGTCCACATCAGCGTTGCCCTGCGGCATGCTGGAACTCCAACGATGCCAATTTGACTGCCCTTGAGCTGACCTCCACTAAAAGTTCGGAGAAGTTAGAATGTGTCCTGTTGTCCTCAGGCATTCAGGGGGTGGTGGAGGCCTATCAAGCCTGCCTCCCCAAGCTGCAACTCTATGGACCCACCAACATCGCCCCCATCATCAACAAGATCGCCAACTCCGCCTCGCAGGAAGTCCACACCAAAGAGGCCATGGTAGGAGCCAGTAGCATACTAACCTTTAAGCAAGCACGTCTCCTCTAAGTTTGTAAAAGGGAAAGTGAAAGCAAAGTTATTGTCTCTGGAAATGTAATTGTTGTTCCAGCAATACTTCATCCTACTCATCCTGACGGACGGCGTCATCACAGATATGGCGGACACCAGGGAGGCCATCGTGCAGGCATCTCACCTCCCCATGTCCGTCATCATCGTGGGTGTGGGCAATGCAGACTTCAGTGACATGCAGATGTTGGACGGCGACGATGGGATCCTGCGCTCGCCCAAAGGAGAGCCCGTCCTACGGGACATTGTCCAGTTTGTTCCTTTCCGCAACTTCAAGCATGTGAGTGACAAGACTAGGCCTGTCATGATCATGGATATATCCATTTCATTCATTCATTCATTCATTTTCTACCGCTGTTCCTCACGAGGGTCGCGGGGGGTGCTGGAGTCTATCCCAGCTGTCTGAGAGGCGGGGGTACACCCTAGACTGGTCGCCAGCCAATCACAGGGCACATATAGACAAACAACCATTCACACTCACATTCATACCTATGGACAATTTGGAGTTGCCAATTAACCTAGCATGTTTTTGGAATGTGGGAGGAAACTGGAGTACCCGGAGAAAACCCACGCATGCACGGGGAGAACATGCAAACTCCACACAGAGATGGCCGAGGGTGGAATTGAACCCTGGTGTCCTAGCTGTGAGGTCTGCACTCTAACCACTCGACCGCCGTGCTGCCCGATATATCGATTTATCGAACAATTTTTTTTTTAATGGTCGGTAATTATGATCCCTTGATAAATTGACAGTGTATGCACCTCTGTTCCATCTTTCTGTGGCTATACAGCTCAAATATGACCCCCTACACTAGTTTACATAACTGTGTGTGTGTAGGTTTTAAGTGTTTTCTTTCCGTAAAGTGTACTATCGCTGTTAGTACATTCCGTTTCCCAGCGTGCTTTGCTGGTTTTTGTGTTTTGTGTTTAAATGGTTGGAAAGCACATAGTTAGCGCTCGTGTACAAATAGTAGTTGGTTAATATTCTACATTATATGTTGATAGTGTTTCGTTTTAGCTACCTATCTATTACGTCGCTGTATGTAGTTGTTTTGACACCACGACTTGGAATGGTGTGTGAGCTGGTGATGCTATTTATAGCTCATACTGTACACTGTGTTACATTAGACACATACATTAGATACATACATTAGATAAGTACCATTAGCGGCTCAAATGTGACATGACAATTATGACATGACACTATGATCTTTGAATGATATATTTTTTAAGTAAAAAAAAGGTAATATTGGTTGATAATGACTAGCACAATTGTCGACCAGTAAAATGTGTTATCGTGACAGGCCTAGATGAGACTAAAGTTTGTTAGTGGTGCTCCACAAGGCGTGGTTCTCAGCCCACTTATCTTCCAGTATCACACTTTAATGAACATTTTGCTGTTATCTGTGCATCTAACAATGCATCCCAGCTGGTGTGTGACGGGTTAGGAAGGATGGATGAAGGAGGAAAATGTTTCAGATGTTTGACTGTTTTCTGTCTTCCCGTTGTTAGGCGTCCCCGGCGGCGCTAGCTAAGAGCGTGCTCGCAGAGGTGCCCAACCAGGTGGTGGACTACTACAACAGTAAGGGCATCAAGCCCAAAGTGCCGAGCCACTACCAGTCTTCCAGACCCTTTGGACCATGAGCATCTGCCTTCGCCATCATGGCCGTCACTCTCCTGAAAAGCACAACTTTTTTTTGTTTTTTGTACATTTTCACCACATTGACACTTGTTGGAACCTTTTGTCACGTTTGTGTTGAGGGCAGGACATCCTGTTAACGTAGCGTCCACTTTGGGAGCATGTGGTCAAACTGTTGGCTAGTGTGTTAGCGACTAGCAGACTTTAGTCCCCTCTAGCTAGTTGTAGCATCTTTAGCATCTGTCGTGCATGCAAGGCAGAGGAAAGTGTGCACAGTGAGTGTGCACGTCGACGTGTCCGGGGAGTGTTTCTAGTGCACGTACCCCCCCTACCTCTAGATTGTTTTGCTAACTTTGCTAAGTTGAAGCGTAGTGGAGCCAGCACAAGTGCACGTGCTGTCAGGCTCGTGCATGCTTGCGTGTTGTTTTGCATGCAAACGTGCACACTCGCTGTCATGATGTTTACATGTGGCTCTACTAGCATGCTCACAAGCGCGTGAAGGCAAGAGCCCCCACCTTCCCGTTAGTATGGATCTCATGCGGAGCTTCCTGGTCTGTGTTTCAATTTGTGCACTTCCATAACTTCAGTAGGTGTACTCTGTACTTTGTTCTGAATACAGCTGGGGTAGACTCCAGCATACCCGCGACCGTAGTGAGGATAAGCAGTATAGAAAATGGATGGATTGATAGTTCTTCAGTGTATGAATTTTGACAGTATAGTGCTGTCCCAAATCCATTACAGTACTGTACACTTACTAGACGTGACGGTTGCAATATTTGCCTTCTTAATCTCTCCATTGTAATGATGTATTGCAACCACTCAAGTTAGTACCGCCCCTTCCGCTACATAGCCAAATGGCAACCATTGAGGGCAGCAATTGTCCCTCAATCCACATTGAACATCTGGCTGCTGACAGTGTACTACATTTTGCCGTGAACACATCATATGCACTCAGAAAAAGGAAGCATAAGTATGCTCGTGCACCAATTGAGACACAGCCCTGACACAGCCTTTTTGAATCCTCATACTTCCTGGTTGTGACTGTCTGATGCAATATAAAGGACGGGTCTTGGGTCACATGGCCTGCTGATGTATGACAATAAAAGTTTTATGAACTCAAAACTGCATCCATAAAAAGTCCTGTTTGGAGGACGCCCGTCAGAAGTTACAAAGTAAAGTGGGTCGTCTTAATGAGAGCTGTTATTCCTGTTGATCCATTAGAAATAATCCAACATGGCCGCCGGGCATTTTCCTGATGAAGATGGCATCATAATGTGGGTCGTGCCACAGGACATTTGATTAGGTACACTCAGGAAGCTAGATAATCTGAATATCTGGCCTTCAATCAGAAGAGGAAGTGGGGACGACGGCACCCCCTGGTGTCAGGAAACCTGCATCATGTGATGGAGGTACAGCGGCCTCGGGGTTCAGAGCCGTGTCTCGTCACAGCTAAGAAGGGAAGCTTTGAAGAATGTTCTGCAATGAATGTCCTATCTCTTCTGGCTGATTACTTCTGTCTGACTCGACCACCACGCTGACGCAAGCGGCGGCAAGCTGAGAAGAAACGAGGGAACAAATAAATGACCACTCAAGACTTTGACACGGTATCTTCTCTTTTCCACCAGTCACATGACTGGGACATCCTCTCGCACGCGTCCTGTCACTGTAGCAATGTCCTTCCCAGGATTGTGCTTGCCGACTTTGGTAACCATGGCAACCAGGTCCCGTCATCCATCAGACAGGAAACGTTATAGACAATTATGTCTCACTTATTACATACTTTTATTTTGAAAGACCCAACATATATGAAGTGAAAATGTCCTGTTACTGAGGTCTTATAGCACCACCAGTACAGGAATGTGTGTGTGTGTGTGTGTGTGTGTGTGTGGTTGCATTTCAAAACACATCAATATAACCACTAATGGTCTTCTATGAGGCCCACTTATGACATGGGTGGGCAATTGTTTTGAGCTATTTGGCTAAAACATTTTGTTATCATGGAACCTCAGCTAGCGTATGCTATTCATCAGTGCTCATGTCAAACTTTATCCTAATGTCACCATGCAAAATACAAATTTTTCACCTGGAATTACTATAATATAAATTTTGTTTATTATCTTCGATATTTCAAGTTAATTAACATAATAAGGTAGCCAACCAACTGTTGCTGAAGCCTGAAGCCTTTCCAACGTTACATGGTCATGTCGAAGAGTCAGAATAGCAAGCAGTAAGTAACAGTTTATCAGTGTCCTAACTGTTTATTTTGTGCAAATCATGGAGCAAAAACAGTTGTCTGTGTAGCATTATAGACTGTGCATACATGAAGCAGGGCTCTTAGCCATTTCGCACCACAATCAAAGGCTCTACCAGAGTTTTAGAATAGAAGAATAAATAGGTAGAATAAATTAAAACTGTTTTTGCTGGAAATCAAAAGAAATACAGCTGGAATCGGTGCAGATTCTGGAAGATCTGGAAAAGCTTTCTGTGCTGGTTATCATATGTAGCTGTAGGAGTCCACAACTCAAAACAAAGGGCCAAAAATGTAGCATAGTAGGTCCCCTTTAAGGTGGTGCAGAGTGGTGGAGCATGGCGCAGCGGTAATTCAGTCCAGTGCGTAGGTTATTTGGTAAGTTGGTAGACTGGACTGCGCCGAGATGGGCGTGGCGGCGCACCAAGGGAGGTGTCCAAAACAGAAGGTGGGCTGCAAGCTCGCCAGCTCCGACCTGGTCTATTATTGTGCAGCCTGCACAGTGTTAAATTGGCTGACCGGCACACAGCATAGATAAGTCACCAAAAACCTCACAGGCAGGTTTTTCAGAGTGTCACGCCCGTTTCAGTGGAAGAAACAGCTCCAGTCATCGCTCATCTCAGTGGTTCTGCTTCTTTACACACCAGATTGCCCCTCTGTCCCCTCCCCTCCCCTCAGTAACCATCCAATCACAAATGAGCCAACACGGTTAAGATTACACTCGGCTGTGTTAAACCCTCTCACGCCTTCTCTCCACCTCTTTGCCACTTGCGGCAGTGAGAGGGATGGAGGCGTGGGTGTGCGGCGCTGCGCCAGACTGCCCTGCTCACAAAATTTGCAAAGTGCGCTCGCCACACCCCTGCACCAGGCCTGGTCTACGAAATTAGAGAAATTAGAGAGTTTTTGTTATTACTAATCATATAAGATTTAGTGAGAGGTGGAGACTACTACTTTTTACTTTTACTGCCCCCAGGCAGAGAGTAACGTTGCTCAGTGCTAGGCAGATCCAGCTATCATGAAGCACTAAGCCATTCTTGTAGCGTTATCATGTAGCACTCATGTAGCACTAATGTTTCATGGACAAAATAAGAGCACAGTCGCTTACCATGTCTGCTTTTACTGGGATGCTGACTGATGGGATGGCTGTATCTTTCAGCACGAGACTCCACTGTTGAGCTGGTGAATTCTGCATAAAATGTAGAAAATGCTGAACGCAAACTGACCAGTGCATCTGACCAGTTGTTCAGCTCATCACCCCAACCTGCTACAATACACGTGCGAGAGCATGATTTAGAACCGAAGAGTGACTTTTCCAAATCCACAACAGGCAATGCAGCAGATGCAGTAGGTAACGTTATCTCTCTTGCCTGAGACATTGTGAATGGCCTGAGTGAAGCGCCGCCACAACACCAGAAAAGTAGTTCTTTGGTGTTAGCTTGGTTATTATGGAGGTCACGTTATGTAAATGTAATGCAAATGTGTAATGTTGGGAGGTTTTTTTTTGGGTGAATTATAGTTGAAATAGATGGGTCCCATTGGGTGCATTGTTGTTTCATGCCAACTGTTTTTGTGTGTGCACAGAAAAGGGAAAGTGTCACGATTGGGCTTTACCCCCTTGTGACAGCTCTTAGTTTTCCTCTTTTCTTCTGTTCCTGGTTCATGCCCTTATTTTGTATTCACTTCCTCTGTTGCTTTGTTCTGTTTTCCGTTGCTTTCAATTATCTCCCTCATCTGTTTCACATTTTCTGTGATGTCTGTTTAGTTCAGGTGCACGGTCATTGTTGTTTTTTCTGTTGGACATGCTAGTGTGTTGGTCTGCTGCATAGCATAATCTCCAATAAATATATTTTTACCTGCAATTGGGTCTTCATCTGTGCATACTGGGGTCGAACTGTAAAGCTCTCAAGACGGAAAGTGACAGAAAGATCATGTTTCACAAAAGGACTTCCAGTGCAGTTTTTGTGTAAAGGTTTTAAAAAAGATACGGTTATAAATAAAATAGTACCAGTTTGCCTCTCCAAAAGATCTATGACAACCTTGTATGAGACCATCTATGATGACCGTCTATGAGGACAATCTGCAAGAACATAAAAAAATAGTACTATTTTGCCTACCCATGATCTATGACAACCTTGTATGAGACCATCTATGATGATCATCTATGAGGACAATCTGTAAGGACATAAAAATAGTACTAGTATGCCTACCCATCATCTATGACAAACTTGCATGAGACCATTTATGATGATCATCAATGAGAATAGTCTGTAAGGACCATCTGTGAACACCATCGAGGAAGATCATGAGGACAATCTATGAGGATGAGCTATAAGGAGCATGAGGAGGAGTTGTTGCATTGTTCAAGATGGAGAAGAAACCTTATTATTGCTCCAAGAAGACTCAGCAGCTCTTTAATATCTGCTGCTCACACACACTTTAATTACTGCACACACCACCCCTCTTTGAGTATGAGTGTGTGTGTGTGTGTGTGTGATGCTGTTGCCATGACAACGAGCCTTCTCTACTGTATTTGCAGTGTGATCAACCTGAACAAGCTCACACCTCTTGCTCTTTTCTTACCCTCCATGACATCAACTACACATGTTGGACGACTACTTATTACTCCATCTGCACCTTTACCTGGATCTGCACCGAATGTCTGCTTCACTGTCCGTGTTTCATCCCTTTAAAAAGGAATATGCTTTCGGTAACGCTGATAACTAACCAACCAATCAACCAAAAGTAATGTAAAAACTAAGAGAGTGAAGTGTTCACTAAAAAATACATAAATACAAAAGAGGCTGATTAGCATACATTTCCATGTTGTCCTATTTATTCTTTTCTTGGTGCTCATTGGTCATCATGTCATCATGTGACTATCCAACTGGACAGATGATGATGACTGCTTATTAAAATATTTCAAAAACAAAGCTGAATTATGCTCACTGCTAATTAGCATACAAGAAAGCATCCTGTGTGTGTGTGTGCTAATTAGCACAAGCTCATCATTAGCACAAAGTGAGCTGGTTAAAAAAAAACACACATCCTGACAGTTATACCTGCTTCATGCTAATACCTGCCCATGCTAACACACACGTTCAAAATAAACTATTGATCTGCTTCCCTGCAAGCTAATCAATAGTCATTTAAAACTACAGTACCACCCCGAAGAATCTGGATAACTGACACCCTCAATCTCGAACACACACACTTGTTTTGTGATACAATGACTTATGACCTGTAGGTTGAAGTACACACGTTTTCATCAAAAGTGCGTTTGTACACAGTGAAATAAATAAATATTGCAATAAAAACTGCTAGTGAGGAATAAATATACATAACGACTTCAATGTCATCATGGTGGACAGTGTTGTCGTTTATGATAAACACATGCCTGCACATGCAGAGACACACAATGGGACTGTAGCTCCGCCCCGCAGGGATGTCATTCAAGTTCCATCAGCATAATGATATTTCAACGGTAACCATGGCAACCGACTCAATGAAAACTTGGCTGTTTCTCCCACTTGGCGCAGGGGGATCCAGCAGTCATTTATCATACATACATACACATATACTGTATACACACACACACACACACATATAAATATACATAGTGAGAGGAAAAAGTACTTGGTCCCTTGCTGGTGTTGTTGGTTTGTCCACTAATAAAGATATTATCATTAATGGGAGATGTATTCTAACATACAGAGACAAAATATAAATAAGAAAATCCAGAAAATAACTTTAGAGAATATCCATCCATTCATTTTCTATGCCACTTATCGGCACTAGGGTTGCGGGTATGAATGAATGAATGATATGCCTTTATTCGTCCCTCAGTGGGGAAATTTGCATGAAGGGGGGGGTGGGGGGGGCAGAAGGAGAGGGGAGGGGAAAAAACAACAACTCCAAACTAGACTCTTAGATGAAGGAGTACAGTGTGGGACTGTTAAAAAAACCTTGGCATACAAATTGGCATACAGGTATAAGACATTGTTCACACACATGCTGGAGCCTATCCCAGCTGTCATTGGGCGAGAGGCAGGGTACCCCCTGGACTGGTCGTCAGCCAAGCGCAGGGCACATATAGACAAACTCTCAGTGGTTGCAGGACGATTTCACACAGTTCTCATGATCGTTTCCACCCCACAAGGTGAAATCGTCTGTGGAGCACCAGACCGAGGTCTATTGATGGTCATGTTATACTTTTATATAACTTTTATATATATATACTATATATTTTCTCACAATTGCACTAATGGTTGTGATTTTAAAACCCAGCATCTTGCTAATGTTTTTGTAGGCAATTCCAGATTTGTGCAGACCAACAATCCTGTCTCTGAGGTCCTGAGGGAACTCTTTGGACAGGTGTCAATTCAGTTAACAAGTTGATTGGGCGTGTCTAACTGGTCAAAGCCAGAATTCCTAATGCATACTAAAGGATCAAATACTTCATTCATTCATTCATTTTCTACCGCTTTTTCCTCACGAGGGTCGCGTGGGTGCTGGAGCCTATCCCAGCTGTCTTCGGGCGAAAGGCGGGGTACACCCTAGACTGGTCGCCAGCCAATCACAGGGCACATATAGACAAACAACCATTCACACTCACATTCATACCTATGGACAATTTGGAGTCACCAATTGACCTATCATGTTTTTGGAATGTGGGAGGAAACCGGAATACCCGGAGAAAACTCACGCATGCACGGGGAGAACATGCAAACTCCACACCGAGGGTGGAATTGAACCCTGGTCTCCTAGCTGTGAGGTCTGCGCGCTAACCACTCGACCGCCGTGCCGCCCCGGATCAAATACTTATTTCTCTTTTATTTCTGGATTTTATTTTTGATATTTTATCTCTCCATGTTAGAATACATCTACCATTAAAAGTATATACATATATATACACATACATACATGTAAATGTATGTGTGTGTGGGTAATGCCATGACAAAAGTCTGCTTTAATGCTACTTTAATGCTTGTTTAATGTCTCCTGCCTCCTTAAATGGGTCAAGCTTCTCTCCTGTGCAACATTCTTGCATTGGTATTCACACATGTTAGTCTTTTGAACAACTCGAATAAATGAGAACCGAATCCCAGTTACATAAAGGAATGGTTTAACGTTCTTCAGTGCAAATTGTATCACCCATCATATATGTGTGAGTCCCATGGGTCTTGAGTCATCCATGCCATGCCGCCTTTAGGTGAACGACAAATGACATCTGAGTGTTTAAGTGTTTAAGTCCACAGCATGCTTCATTGACATGAGTGAGTTCATCCCGACTGAACACTTTTGCCGCTGCACCCAGAGCCATCTGGCCCATTAGACAATATATGTCTAATGGGTATCTACTACAGAGAAAAGCTAGACTGATTGTGATACACCATGAGCCTCAAAAACTCAACAATACTTTGTCAAGTGTTAGTTCCTCAAATTTTGTATTAAAGTTTTTAACATGCTACAATCCCCGTGACTTTACGTTATTCTCACAGATGGCATATAAGTTCCACAAAGCAGACATGTTGGGTTTGCTGCCCCACGCCTGCGCTGTGTTAAGGAAAGAGGAAGGGGGGCACTAACCAAGACATTAGGGCAGGGCACTAATGTCTCACAGTGTTCTTTGCAGGCTGCAATCATACAAGCACAGGTGATTAGTTTTGTGATCGGCTTTGAAAAGCATTTATCATAAAATGGCAATCACATGCTTTTCCACAGAAGTGGAATGCACGGATGTTATTGGTAGCCTGTGTAGATTTTATTTTGGCACAAAAGTTTTTTCAGAAGGAAAAAAATCAAAATAGTAATCTGTCAAAGCATGGTGTTATAGCACCACCGTATGGAATGTTTGTCGTGAAAATACAGGCCAAATTGAAATTAGAATCAATATTTCAGAATACAGTAATTCACTATTTTGAATATTGGTGGGATGTAAGTTTGAATTATTCTGATACCTGTCGTATCTTATTACAACTACAACTGATTGGTTCCTTGATTAAAAACTCTAAAATGAGTTTAAAAATGACTCCTTAAGATCCGACTCCCTTCATAGTGCCATAAATCTGCAAAGGTCAAGCGATCAATACTAGCATTACATTACATTACATGGCTACTGTGTGTGCTATCGGTGTTACTTTCAAGACAGGATGTTCTTAGAGAGCAACACTGCCATCTAGTGGTGGACAAGGACCACTCATATACTGTCATAAGCACTGCTTTTGTCTTTTTGGACGAAATTAAGACTTCAGTGCACGGTTAATAGACACATAAAAACGCACGCACGCACATGCGCACACACACATACACAAAAAGCTCTCAAGTCTTTATCCACCGAAGCTGGTCGGAGCTGTTGAACTGTCTCGCAGCGAAGCTCAGAGTCTGCCTCGTGACGTCATCTAATGCGGATGTCTTGTCACGTGATTGGGATTTTTATTTTTGACATTTTTGAGTGTTGACTTTGGTGCTAGGCTGCTTGAATGGACAACACATAACACGGTTCCAATGTAAAATATAAAACAATACAAGACAGCATGTTAGCATGTAGCTACGTGATAGCTGGATCAAACAAGTGGCGCATAAGGCACTTAAATGTGGGGGAAGGACTAAGACAAGTCTGTCAAATGACCTCTTGTAGTACAAAACATTCATTCATTCACTACCACCTATCCTCACGAGGGGTGCTGGAGCCTATCCCAGCTGTCTTCAGGCGAGAGGCAGGGTACACCCTGGACTGGTCGCCAGCCAATCACAGGGCACATATAGACAAACAACCATTCACACTCACATTCATACCTATGGACAATTTGGAGTCACCAATTAACCTAGCATGTTTTTGGAATATGAGAGTCCCAGGAGAAAACCCACGCATGCACGGGGAGAACATGCAAACGCCAAGGGTGAGATTGAACTCGGGTCTCCTTGCTGTGAGGTCTGCACGCTAACCACTAGTTCACCGCGCAGCCCTAATATAAAACAATTAATGTGATAAACATAATTCACACAGAGGCAATGTTTGATCTTTCTTACAGGTAACGATGAAGATGTGTTCTTATTCATCTTCATCTTACAATTGTCATCATGATACAATCAACAGCACATTTTACAACAAAAACCAGTAGAGGCATCTTTTGCATGTCTAATTACCTCAACATATTGCTCATGTTTGCCTTTAGCATGCACCGGTCAAACCAGTTGACCTACTGTGTCTCAATTGGTGCACTTGCGTGCTTACACTTAAGTCTTTCTTTAACCCTTAGATGCACGAGTGACTGGACCTTACACTCTTCCATAAGTGGGTCAAAAATGACCCATACTAAAATCAATGCATTTTTTATGCCAATTTTGCCATTTTGGTTAGGAATAACCACTTGTATGATATTTAGTATTATATTTAGGACCACACAAGAATGATTTCATGTTAGAAACATCTTAATTTTTCACTTTTTTACATCTTTGAAAAAGAAAATGACCCCGTACAACAATAAAAAATGTGAGAATCCATTGTGTGTTTCCACTTGTCTCATCACTGCATGCAGTTCAGACAAACTACCTGTTTCTGGCTGTGATCATTCCACACAGGTATATTGCATTTCCCACACATATGGCTGACTTTGTGATCTTTGTTATTTGGCCAGATCTGACAGCTGTTTCTCTTTACTACACAACTGCTGGACAATGTTTTCCCCAAATTCTTCTGAACTGCTCCCCATGGTTGTCTCCCAGTGTAAACTATACCATCTATTGCATAGGCATAGGGGATGCGTGCATCACACACCCAGAATATCTTTAGGCCATACTTGGCTTGCGGCCTGGACAAAAGTCTGGGTCATCAGACATTTCTGACTCAGAGTCCAACCCCGTTACTGCCTCTCCATCATCCAGCATCTGTAGGACCATTTCAGCTGTGTATCTAGCAGCCAAGGCATGGATGAGGAAACAAAAGAGTATTGCTCCACAATACATATAGTAATGTTAGCCAGCTAGTATCAGCTAGTTATAAAGTAGGCCAATTTGTTGATAATACTAACAGTCATGAAAGACACATACACAATATTATATGAAGATAATACTTGTATTAGCACTTTATGTGTAAAATAATATTCCTGGCGGGTGACACTTCTGATATAGTCTGTGTGGTTTACAGTTAATTTATTCCTGACAGCCAAAGTTCACAATAAAAGGTTCCTATTGGATTCCATAGAAAATGCATGCAGGTCATTTTTTACCCACTTCTGGAAGGTTGGGGTAGTAACACAAAAACAAAAATTTCTTAAAATGTATAAAAGGTAGTTAGTCTCACTGTACCCTCTGCACGCCTTAGCACTATGGGGAGCAGAGCTTTCAGCCACTCTGCTCCCAAACTCTAGAACTCATTGCCACCTGACCTCCGTAACTCTGCCGCCCTTCCCATCTTCAAATCCAAACTCAAAACTCATCTGTTCAATTTAGCTTACTCCCTCTAACTGCATCACATGCCCCCCCCCCCACTTATTTATTGTATGTTCTTAGTCATTGTTTGTTCTCTTTTATCTTATATTTTATATTTGTGTTTTTATATCTTCAGTACAGCGACCTTGGGTGTCCTGAAAGGCGCTTTGAAATAAAATGTATTATTATTATTATTAAAAATGTGAATGGCATGATATCAAAAACATGTTTTGTTGAGGAATACCTGGAATATGAAATGATAAATTTTCATTACGAAGATATTTCAAGAAAACAACCTGACCGGGTCATTTTTGACCCACTTATGCATCTAAGGTTTAAGTACATTCACACCGAGAAACACACTTAGCCTTTTGAGTGTGTAAGTACCTACACACTTAGAAGCACACTTAGTCTTTTCAGTGCTTAAGTACATTGACACTGAGAGGCACACTCAGTGTTTTGAGTGCTTAAGTACATTGACACTGAGAAGCACACTCAGCATTTTGAGTGATTAAGTACAATGACACTGAGAAGCACACTTAGCCTTAGTAGACGCAAAGTAGACGCAAACTGAGAAGCAGACCAAAATCCAGCACACTGTCAGTACTCGGCTGTTGCACTCAAAATGATGAGTGTGATTCAAGTACACAGTGTAGGCAGGACAGTATACTTATCCATTACCGTCATTGTACACTTACAGGAAATGACTGCATCGGGTTTTGAGGTCAAGGAACGGCAAAAACAACAACGCTTTGTGCTACCAAGTGCTGTTGCTCAATCGCATCGGATGAAGCTGCCTCCTCACTCCAACCGCTCAACCTCGGGATCCAGAAACATCCCGGCTTCCACCTCCCAGAATCATCCCCAACATCAACATCGCCACCTTTTCCGACAATATTCAAACTCTTGGTGGACTATTTCTTCCCTCTAGTCACCATAAGCACCTTTGTTTTAGTCAAAATGTTTGTGCTTTTTAACATTTACCCACATAAAATGATCTCTATTTGCTGAGTGTGGTGTCGTATTTTTACACTACCCTTTCCGATAGCCCGAAATAAAACTTAGCAATTCTAAAGCACAGTAGTTGACAATCAAAAATGTTGGTAAGTTCTTGATGATTATAAAAAGTGAAGTCTTTCCTGTGCGCAACAATAACTTAAGAGACTTTTAATGGTTCTTCAGACCCTTGGACACTCTCAATGGTTCCTACATGTGTTCCAAGTCATTACCCTACACCCTTGGTGACTACCAAGTACCCAGATCGCTTAGAGGAAAGCTGCCATTAACAGGCGTGGGAGGCGTTTGACACCCTGCTGAAATCCAGAGGAGGCCGATCTCACCACCTGCTTTGAGTGGCCTACAGGGACCAGCCTGAAGGCTCCAATACCCGAAATACAGAGAGCTGGCCCAGTCCTTTGTACCTGAGGGGTCCATCAGTGCACACTCACCATTTTGAGAGTGACATCCAGGCACAGACAGTGCACTGTATTTTGCCGTACTTCTCAGTTTAAAAGCTCTTATGCACCCAAAAGACTGGTTTAAATACACGAGTACACCAAGTGAGACACAACAGCAGCAGGTTAGCATTAGCATGTTGTGTAGAAATAGAAATTATACATAATAATGTAGAAGTTGTGAATTCTAACAATTTGCTAACAGTCTGCTTGATTGTGTGCTTTCATGCTCGGATGTTGAATGGAGTTGTTGCTGAATGAGCATAAATGTGCTCTTGTGTAAACATCTCGGTGGTAAAGTTGAAATGGTGGTAGAACTAGCACCGTGCACGCCGGCCCGTGTGTTGCCATGACAACAGGCTGCGTGTGCATGTGACCCGTCGGGGACAGATGATTGGCACAGATTACAGATGTTGCTCACTCGAGAGTCAACAGTTGTTCATTTTCTGACCAGGCATTTACAATCTTAATTATAAATACAATATAAAATATGACACAAAATATAACTTAAAGAAAAAGACTGGATGTTTCTAAGTGCATCTGTTTGCTATGTTAGCACGCTAACACTTCCTCCAACATAGCAGCATGCTAGAGACATGCATGTGTGTGGTGCATGACTTTGTCCTACACTGAAATAGTCTAAAGTGTGTGCAAGCAGGAAGAGAATCTGCAGCAAGAAGTGAGCACCAGCAGGTAGAAGTGAAAGTTAGCAAGTTAGCAATATTGGCGACGTTATAATGGCACAAACAGGGCGGGGAGCTCTTCTGTCAACATCAAGTCAAGTAGAAGGCTTGTAAGCAAAGGCAAAGATGGAAGTAGGCATTGTTCTTAGCAAAGACGTGAACGTGACTCTGTGACGCAACGCCAACATTTCGCAATCTTTTTTTTCTTAAACGACGCTGCTCCTGGATCACCTCCTCATACCTGCAACCCCAATTGTATTCAGCTGTCAGCGTGTTGCGAGGCAGAAAAGTGAGCCAGGGGCAGATGAAGCCATCCTCTTCCCAAATGACCATTAGCCATTACATAGCCGCACCTGCGTGCAGAAAAACATGTGACAATCATGGTCATGTGACTTCTACTGCATGGTTCAGTAAAGCACACTTAGCATGTTAGCTGCAGGATTCTTACTAACATAGTCTCAGATAGTTTGCCTATGTCCCAATGAACATACCAGTCTGCTGGGGGCCACAGGACACGCTGTAAGATGTCAACAAGCTGACGACCATCAGGAAGGTTGTGATGAAGCCAAACACCTGACAAAACACAAAAACATACTTCAGTTATCAGGTGCATCGCCCCGACAATAAGTCAGGGCTTCGCATGATAACTCATTAACAACAGTGGCACTACATACTCCATGTGTGAGCTGAGGCAGAGGTCTCACTCTGCCAGTTTTTCCACAAGTGTGTGGAAGGCAACAAAACAAAGAAGAGCTAGCATACCGATGCCACCACCAGAGCTGATACTCCTCCGGCCAGCACTGCGGCCACGATGGAGGCAATGAAGATGAGGACAGTCCCTATGGCGTAGTGGAAGAACTCCTGCAGGAAAGACAACATGAGGCGTCGGGGTCGTATGACCAGGAAGTAACAGAGGAGCGTCACTTACTGTGAGAGGCCAGTTGATGCACGGCATCTTGGCCTGCAGTCGGAAAAGGTGCATGAGGAAGAAGACCAGCAGGACCACCAGGAACCACGCAGAGACCACATGAAGGAATTGGAAGGCCGCCCAGTTGGGCCACCCTCGCACACAGTGGACGCACAGGAAGGTGATGAGCAGCGCCACCTAGGGACCACAGCAGTTACTCTACATCAGAGGTCTCAAACACGTGGCCCGCGGGCCGAATGTGGCCCGCAGGACGCTAGTTTAGGCCGCCTTGATATGAAAGTTTAATGTTAGTGCGGCCCGCGCAAGTTTGATATGGATGCTGTATGGTATCATGTACCCAGAAAAAATTATTACGTTTGATTAATGTTCATGTTAAAGGTTAAATAACTGTTACTAGTTATCCTCCCTATCCGTGTGGAAGTGGTAAGTTTTTGGCTTTTTAAGATTAAAGGAAATAACTTACCGTTTAGGTCGCAAGCTCACTAGTTTGCGGGTTAGCATGTGTCTCAAGACCCTGCAATTGCGCAATATGTTGTAAATAAAAAGAGTATAAATGTGACTATAGTCGTGTTTTGTCATGTCTACAGGGCTCTAATAATGCTTTGTTCATTTTAATCTGAAAAAAATAATTTGTCTAACCACCAACTATATGTGGTTTCTTAAGTTTTTATTATTTGATGTTTTATTATTATTATTATATTTATTTATTACTGATTGATTGATTTTCTTTATTCTTGATTTGTTTATTTATTTTTCATCTTATTTTGTGTAGAAAAATAAAAAGATATTTGAGAACAGTGCAATGTTTTATCAGAGCTTTTCTTGTAGAAAGTCGGAACCAAAGCAAAGTTTATTCATTTTTCTGTTTTTAATAAATGCGTTTTTTGCTTGTTTTTTTTTGGAAAACCTGATGCGGCCCAGTCTCACCCAGACCCGAGCTCCAGTGGCCCCCAAGCAAATTGAGTTTGAGACCCCTGCTCTACATAAAAGTTGGCAAAGTCGTAGCTCTCTGACAGTTTTCGTGCGGCTTTTATGAAGGCATGAAACATGTTGACGTTGAGTTCATTACAGTATTTGAGTTCATTATGGTAGTGTGCACTTTGCTGGAGTTTATTATGGTATTTTTGCTAACATACGCCTTGGATGAACATAGCTCAAAGTTTCCCAGTCGAATTGCGGTGTTTTGAGAAAATATCTTCAAATTCGATCTCAAAATGGCAGGGAAAAAATGCACAGTTAAATGAAAACCAGAGTTGTGTCAGCTGTCTTTAACACATTTTTAAGCTTCTAATCTTCAGTGACACTTCACCTCACATCGACCAATGCATCTGGCTAAGTAACAAGTAAAGGTAAAGAGTAAAGGTATGTGTGTGAGGGAGGAATGATGTTTCATATGTATGATGTGGCTCTTTGCAGTAACAGGAAAAAATGTGGTTCTTGATCTCTGACTCTTTGGCCACTCCTGCACTATGTGATATCTCTAGCTAGCTAGCACGTGAACTTGTATTTAAGTCACATGACTGATGACTACACCGCAAAAACGCGGTCTCAAATTCTAAATTTGCGACTTTATTCTACGAAATTTTCTTGTAAATGTACGACTTTATTCATATCAAAATCTCAAAATGTTTTTTCCTCAATATGGCCCTAATACTCCGTCGTAACTTATTGATACAAAGCCTCGTACTTTATCACACTGCACTGGCAGTCAAGTTGTGTAGAAATGCATACACTGTTGGTAGTTGATACATTCAAAACCGCTAATGTTACCCATAGCTACAGTGTATGTGTGTGAGAGAGTGAGGGACAGACAGAACCACACCCACAGGATGCTACCTCTTGTTGTTGTGAGGGTGATATTAATGCTAATGCTAGCTAGAGCCATCATAATCATAGTTATCGTCTTCATTACCAAACACATGACTGCAGTGTCTCACCATCTGGGCCAGTTTGAGCAGACCCGGGATGGTCCTGCTGTAGCCCAGGTTGACGACGCCGTCAGAGGCGGAAGTCGTGGTGGAGCTGGCGGTGATAACAGTGTGAGACATGGCGGCTTCGGACAAGACGACTCTCAACTTTGGACTAGAATAAAGTTGATATGAAGAAAAAGCTCAGGAAAAAGACTTGCCGATTGGACAAGATCGAGTGTACGCGCCTAAATGTACGCCCAGTCCACTTCTGTGGACGCATTTCACACCCCAATCACAAATGACGCGAACACTTCCGGTAATGTCTTTCACAACAAAAGCCATGTAAAAAGGAAACGTGACAATATTAGGGATGAGCTAGTGTTCGGCTCGGATTATGCATTTTTGAAACGAGTACATTTCGTCATTTCGTCATTATCCGTATTTGTGAATTCGTGTTTAAAGAAAATGGTCATTATGTATTCACTCTTCACGCTCTGTGATTGGCCAGTCGCTCACAGCGACGCGCTGCAGCCACAGAAGTGCTTCACAACGTGCAATTGGTAAGTTTAAAACTGCATGACGTTTGTCACAATGCATCCTCTTTATTAGGTTTTCTTCAGCTTGCCTCTATTTTGGTTTGTATCTAAAGTTGCACAGACCTGCATTGATTGGCCACAACATTAGGCACACTTGATGCTGCAAAAGGGCAGCCCAGTGAGCTTGGTAAATGGTCGTTCACTTTTAAGCACTAAAAATGACTATTTGACCACAGTTTTGAGAGAGGTGGTGGGTCAACTTCATTCAGTTTGCCATTTTATTTGTTAGCTAGTAGGATGCTAACAAGGAAGGAAGTATTTGTAAAGATATTTGGTGTGTGTGTGTAATCACAATGACCTTTGCCTCCAGTCAGCAGGCGGAGGCTCCAACAAAGCTGAAGAACATAAATACATAAAACATCACTTATTGTTTGCTCAAATGTATCTTATTTGAGAATATATTGTTAAAAATAAACATCACATGACTGTATTTGTATTCAACAGAGTATGTCAATTCTTATGATGAAATGCATGTATTTCAAATCTTTGATACAAATATGATGCAGATTTGCCTGGTTTGAAAGCATGTGTGTGTGCTGTCACCATGTTAGAACGCCAACTCCATTAGCAACCTTTTTATTTTACACACTGGGTTCTCGAAGGACCTCACTTTGTGGTGTTGTCATTGCTGTCATGGCAGGATGAAGACTAATGCAGGCTCACAGTTGAATACAAAATGTCTGAAAGGACAAATTTACACTTTTGTTTTAAACCTGGAACAATACAACAAAATGATGGAAAGACCATGACGACATGGACGACGCCAAGGATGGTTCACCTGGTGTGCATGTGACCACTTCACCTGCAAGAACACAGTCACTATATTATTACATAATTACTTTGTTATATCTTCCTGTAGAGAAGGCACTCACTTGAAGCAGGAAGTACAACAGTGGCGTAAACTGGCTGAAGCTCAACAGTATCCTCAGCTGGACGATGTGAGGAGTGCAGTGGACGGTCCTCTTCTACACATACACACGCATTGAGTCTACAAGATGTGCATGTTCTTTTAAGTAGCAATAGAAGAGCGAGAGCGTATAGCGCCTACAGCCATGCCAATTAGGTATCCCGCCCCTCTGTGACATCACAAAGGAACAGCATTGCAACGCCCTTTGAAATCAACCATTTTGAGCCATCCCAAACCTCTTTCAGGGCTCACTTCGACATGCGCAAACCTCATTATCTGAAACTTTGGCATCATTTAACACAGGAATATCCGCTTATCCGGGTCTGGGCTGTGGGGGCAGCAGTCTCACGTAGGGAAGCTCAGACTATCCCGTCCCCGGCCACCACCTCCAGCTCCACCGGTTGGACACCAAGGCATTCGCAGGTCAGCTGTGAGAGATAATTACTCCAGCGTGTCCTAGGTCTGCCCCGAGGCCGCTCACCAGGAACACCTCACCAGGAAGGTGTCCGGGAGGCATCCGGACTATATGCCGAAGCTACCTCTTAGGGTGAGTCCAGCTACCCCACAGAGGAAACTCATTTTGTATCCGCAATCTTGTTCTTTCGGTGACGACCCAAAGCTCATGACCCTAAGTGAGGGTGGGAACATTGATCGGCCAGTTAATTGAGAGCTTTGCCTTCCAGATCAGCTTTCTTTTCACCGTGACTGTCCGATACAGCAACCCCATTACTGCAGATGCAAACCCTATCGACCTCACACTCACAACCATCAGGCTCTTGCGTGCAAGTCAGGTCCGTCAGGTCTTGGCTCCAGGGTGGGAACTCGGTTTCCCACGTCCGGGCCTCTCCTTGCTTTTATTCATGAAGGTGTACAAAAGTGATAACTACTCACCAGCTGGAGTATTTTCATGAATCGTAGATTGTTGTTCGGAAGCTGAGGAGAAATGAAAACATGAAGTTGAGTGGCCAAGTCACATGGCCACACCCTTTAATCGCTCACCTCTGAATCTCAGCAGGAGGACGACGCCCCCAATGGCCAGCAGCAGAAAAACAGCAACACTTCCAGCTATCAGAGCAATGGTCAGAGAGTTTGATGGGGGGTGGGCCTGCTCGGCCCAACCTACTTGACTCTCCGCCTTGCATGTGACCCGGTCCTCCCCATCATAGGGTACCCAGCTGGTCAGCTGGTACAAACCTATTTTAGAGGTATGCACTTGCTGCACTAGGAGACCTCTGGAGGCGGACAGCCAGGTGATGTTGGGCAGAGGGTTGCCCTCTATGGTACACTGCAGCCTCTGAGGGGCGCTGTTGTTGACGAATGACAAGCTCAGGATTTCCGGCTTCGCTGGGGACAACCAAGAAAACAATGAACATAAGCCAATGGCTAGTTTAAACGACTTCTTCATGTTTATTTCAGTTTTCACCTAAGACTTTTAACTTCAGCTCCTTCATCTGGGTCAGCTGCCCGTCCAGCTTTACGCAGCAGAAGTACATGCCCTCATCCATCAGCTTGACCCCACGGATGAGGAGCGACAGCACCCCCTGTCGCGGGTCACCATGCAGTGAGAACCATGCTGCAGAGCAATCCCCAGGCGACACTGAGGAGATGTTTTTGAAGGAACATTCGAAGAACGGCTTCACACTGGATTGCCTGGCCCGCCACTGGACATCGATGGTGCCGCCGTAGTGCTCCTGATCACGATGAGTGAAGGAGCATCCAAGGATTGCGTCTTGTCCTCGCCACGCCACTACCTCCTTGGAGACGTTCATGCTCAACTCGTTGGCTGAGAGAACTCCTGTACAATCCAACAGGGCGGCCATGTTTTCTACATGATCAATACTCTACTGCATGATTGAATTGGATATTGGATATCATTGGATAAATATTGGAGATTAATAATAACATTAATATTTATTATTTATTATTATTATTAATATATTATTTACCCTTGTATGCCACTGCCCTCCATTTTGTAACATTTCCCTGTTTTCAGTTTCGAGTTCAGTCTGTACAGTACAGATAAATAAATCATCATTATCTGTTTGGCAGCAGTATTTCAAATCGGGGGGGCGGGGGGGGGCATGGCAGAAAACCATTGAGAACCACTGGTGTAATTGGACATGCTGTTCCATTTCAAGGCAAAGGATTTGTGTTTGATTCCAATCTTGGGTAGCTTTTTAAATCTAAACAAGAAGAGGCTCTTAATGGCAGTGGGGACAGTCTGAATCAACTTTTTGCCACAGTCCAACCGACAAGTTGTCATACAGTATATGGACTTCCTACATGTTTAATTCACAAGATATTGTAGAAATCTTGTGAAGTTTCCATTCACTAAGTGTGGGAGTGCAATAAAAATCAAACTAAGGATTAGTTTAAAACACCACTCTCGTGATAAGGCACTTCTACCTCATGTAAAACATGAGTACAACACATACAAAAAGTTGTAAATGTAGGACATGGACCCTTTAAAGAAGACCACCAACAGGGCCAATAGGGGTCCAGAACCAGAAGCAAAACTCACCTGCGATGACAGAACTTAGAATTACAAGGACACAAACTGTCATGTTGAGCCAAGTCCAATGCAAAAAGCAAACAAGGAAGGAAACTGGTCACATGGCACTGCATATTTTTTTGCAAGTACACACACACACACACACACACACTGGAGCCTATGAAAATGCTCTATAAAGTGTCAAGCTAACTGTTGAACAGACCTCCAGAATCATGCAGTTAGTCAACACAACTTCCTCTTATCTTTGACCTTTATTTGTCTTGTGGCGATGTTTCATGCAGACAAAGCTTCCTCAAAACAAAAGTAACAATGGAAAGACACACACACACTAAACACACACTGGTCCATCATGGAGGTCGTCTTGTGCGTTCTGTTGTTATTTGCTGCTAGCAGGGGTGAGCTGAACTAAACACACTTTGTTGTTGACACTTAAAAGTACTAGTGAGATTAATAATGTGTGCTTCCAACATTTTGACCAGAGCTAAATAAGTATTCACAGCGAGGAGACCAGGGTTCAGTTCCCACCCTCGGCCATCTCTGTGTGGAGTTTGCATGTTCTCCCTGTGCATGCGTGGGTTTTCTCCGGGTACTCCGGTTTCCTCCCACATTCCAAAAACATGCTAGGTTAATTGGCGACTCCAAATTGTCCATAGGTATGAATGTGAGTGTGAATGGTTGTTTGTCTATATGTGCCCTGTGATTGGCTGGCGACCAGTCCAGGGTGTACCCCGCCTCTCGCCCGAAGACAGCTGGGATAGGCTCCAGCACCCCCGCGACCCTTGTGAGGAAAAGTGGTAGAAAATGAATGAATGAATGAAACGTCTAATGACTTTGTTAAGGGAATGACATTGATAAAAGATACTGTGATTGATTTATATATGAAAACAGGCTCCAAAGATGGCGGTTGGTTCGTGCGTGTGCAGCCGGAGGTGCGTGCTATGGAGGGCTACCCTGTGGTACTGCCCTGCACCTTCAGCCACCCACCGCATTCACAGCATTCCTCTGTCCGGGTGCTGTGGCGCCAAGGACATAGCGAGGTCGTCTACGGCTGCACCAGTCAAGTGGGGGCCCCCGCCTGCGAGCCCAGGCCACAGCAAGACCAACGGTACCGGCTGGAGGGGGACCCACACGAGCACGATCTGTCGCTACGCATCAATGGCGCCACCCTGCAGGACAGTGGCCGTTACTACTGCGATGTTGATGTCGAGGGACGGGAAGACGTGAGCATTGAGGACAAGATGGGCACCCTGCTGAGAGTGGAGGGTGAGTCCTGAAGACCCAACGTCCACTTGATGATGGCGCCGTCCCTCAGTGTTTCCGTGTTTGCTACAGCTGCTCCAAGCATCACATCTATGAGAGTGGAGGGCAGCGAGCATCTTGGGTACACAGCTTTGTGCTCCGTCCAGGGCTCACCGCTGCCTGATGTCCAGTGGCTCAGCCTGGACCGCCTTCTGGAAGGGTCTACAGCCATGAATCAGGGCGACACCACCAGCTACCTCACCATCAGCCAGCTGCCAGGCATAGAACCCGGACAGCAGATCACCTGCAGCGCCTCCAACCCGCTGGGAAAAGACAAGGCTACACTCTATGTGCTGCCCCCCCAGATCCTCCCATCTGAGGCTGGGGTACCATCCCCTCTCCTACTGCTGCTGTTTCTGTCTCTGGGGTCAAAGGCCATCTTGCTGATGGGGATTGGGATGTGGTTAATGCGGACCAGAGTGTTCTGGTGGAAGTAAAACGTGGAAACCCCAATCCTCGCACGCTTTGACAAAGTCCAATAAAGATTTGACTTGACTTTAAATCCTAATTTCATTTTTTGTTTTTGTATACACACATACACACACTCCTATCACTACCATATCGCATTGATATTAATGTGAGCATAACAGCATAAGTTAGCATGAGAGCTACTGCACAGGGAAGAGAACCGGACCGCGGTAGCAGATGGGACGGATTGGTTTACAACAGTCTTCCTCAATCCAGCTAAAGTCCTGACCCGGTTCTAGGCTCACGGTCCCACACTGGCCACCCTGTGCGTTGTTGGGCTCTGCCCCCTTCCAATTGGTGGCGGTGACTGGTGCCTTGTTGAGCCAGTACCACTGTCCAGTCAGCGAGCTGCGTCGCAAACCAATCCACGCCCGCGTCAGGCTGCCATCCTGTACCTGCTGGACTTTAGGGTAGATGTAGTTCTGCAGTGACAGCGTGGACAAGCTGACTAGTTGCAGGTTCTTGTCTCGGCAGTACTTAACCGACTCCTGCCAGCCGACCGCTTCTTGGCCAACTTCCAGAATGTCAGGTGACAGGACGCAGCCTCTGTGATCTGTTGAGGACACAAAACGTCTGAATAAAGACATGGTACAATTCTGACTTTTGGACTCACCTGAGGTCTGGCTGATGGCAGGTGCCGGGTTCCCAAACAGAGCATCACCCTTCTCTCCCAAGTAGTAGACGGCCATTTTGTGCGAACTGTGCCAAATAGCGGTGTCTGACGTCAGCTTCACAACCGTAGAGACGTGATCCGTCCCTTTCAGTTGCTCCCATGAGGGATTCTCTGGGGTCGATCCGCCAACGTGGACCCCATCAGTAAAGTCCTTTTGGACCACGATTACTGCAGAATCCTGCAGGCCAGGAATGGTGTTGACGACATAGCAGGAAGCGAAGTCAGCCTCCGGGATGATTGGGAGGAGCATGCCAGGCAGGTAGAGGATGACGCTCCCATTGATCTCCACCAGAGGGGCATCCGGAACCAAGTCCTCCACTGTGGACATTTCTTCCTGGGACAGAAGCAGGGAGGTTTGATTCTGGGAGAACGCCGTTGGGATGAGGAAGGTCATCTTGTGCTGTGCTGCCGGCGGGAGGGTGGCGAACAGCATGGAGCAGCTACAATTGTTCATCATGGCGCAGGTGTGACCAAACAGCACAACCGCTGGATGGTGAGCCCTCAGGACCCTCCAGGCGTCGTCGGCTATCAGCCAAAACCAGGTGACATAAAACGGCTCCAGCTCTGTCTCTCTGCTGACGTCACCTTCAAGTATGACCTTGTTTTGTTTGTCTGCGTTGACAACAATAAGCCTGAAGGGGCCTCGCTCGGTCACAATGGGGCTGACCATGGCGGCTGGATCAGTGGTGCCTTGGATTTTGGGTATGGGCGGGATGAGGTACTCTGTGCCCAGTCGGTCTGTGGGCAGAACCAGAGTACTCTGGATGCTGTCAGCTTTGGCGCTCAGGGCGTGCACCGTGATCTCCCTGCTGCTGCTCACCTGGACCAATCTGTGAGACACTTCCTTTTTATCCAGCTCATCTTCACGGTAGAAGAAGAAGTGCTGAGTCTCAGCGGCGCTCATAGTCCGAAACTGAACTTGGGTGGGTGTCCTCACAGTGACGTGGGTGTCGTGGTACAGAGCAGTCACTTGTACCTGGTTCTGAGGGCCTTCGGGGTAAAAGTAGGCCACATTCTCTGGAAAAACCACCAGGAAATTCAAACCGCTGCTGATTTCTGCCTCAGATGATCCTGTAAAGCAAGAACACACACACACTTGTTGTGATTGGCTGTCATAGCAAAGCATAATGGAGCTACAAGATCTTCAAATAAGTAAAGTTTCGCAATGACGTCACAGTCACGCAAGACTCACGTAGCTCTATCGCCCCCAGCAGCAGAAGCAGCAGTACTGCAGGATCGAACATCCTGTGGAGGCAAAAAACTTTTACTTTCATGTTCCAGTTCTCATTAACTCCAGTTTGCCACAGTTTATAGCACAGTATGCCAAGGCCACATGGATAAAGAGATACATATTGATTTGGAATATTAAAAGTAAGTAAAGTACACCTTATGGACAGCTCTGAATCCACAAATGAATAAATGACTACATACTTCGGCATTGGACTGCTGCAGTCCTTACTTGTCCCTGACTCTCAATTCTTCATCTTAATAAGATATTTCGGACACTTTTATGTTCCAACTTAGTGGGAAGACTCTGGGGAAGACCCTATTTCTGTTCCTATGTGGACAAGTTTGCTATGGAAAAACTAAAACAGATGGGAAGAAAATTCCCACTGACACACTACAACATCTTATAAAAACAGAAGAAGCTGTTAACTTTACTCCATTCAGTCGGCCTTGTTCTCTTTTCACAGGAGAATAACAAAGTTATCATTTTTAAATCATCTTATTTCTTGTCAAACTTCCTGTTCTGTCCTAAAAGAGACATTTTCTCGTTTTGAAATGACATCTTACCTTCTCTTGTCTTCGCCTACAGCGTCTGATTTGAGCTGCAAACACGGAGGCAAGCATTTGTCAGTCAAACAGGACGTTTGCATCGCATCAGCGTGACACTGAGGAGTGTATATCAAAAGTGAAGACTTCACTTTGACTGTCAAATCATCTGTCTATATGCATCACCTATATCTATCCATCTATCTACTTGTCTATCTATATGTCTACCTGTCTATCTACAGTGGTATGAAAAAGTTTGGGCACCCCTGATAATTTTCAAGATGTTCCTTTATAAATCACTGGTTGTTAGGATCAACCATTTCAGTTATATATACCATATCAGACGAACACAGTGATAGATGAGAAGTGAAATTAAGTTTATAGGATTTGCGTGTGCAATAATAGAAGTAGGCTGGTGCATAAATTTGGGCACCCCAACAAAAAAATAGTATCAACATTTAGTAGATCCTCCTTTTGCAGAAATAAACACATCCTATAGATTCCATTGAGGGTCTAGATTCTGGTTGAAGGTATTTTTGACCATTATTTTTACCAAAACATCTCCAGTTGAGTCAGGTTTGGTGGTTTCCAAGCATGGACAGCACCACAGCTTTTCAATAAAATTCAGGTCTCTGGATTGAGATGGCCATTCCAGGACGTTGTGCTTGTTCCTGTGCATGAATGCCTTAGTAGAATTTGAGAAATGTTTAGGGTCATTGTCTTGTTGGAAGTATCCAGCCCCGGCGCAACTTCAACTTCGTCACTGATTCTTGAACACTGTTGCCAAGAATCTGCTGATACTGACTGGAATCTATGCCACCTTCAACTTTAACAAGATTTCCAGTACCTGCACTGGTAACACAGCCCCACAGCATGATGGAACCACCACCAAATGTTACTGTGGGTAGCAAGTGTTTGTCTTTGAATGTTGTGTTCTTCATCCGCCGTGCATACCCCCCCTTGTTATGTCCAAATAACTCAATTTTAGTTTTACCAGTCCACCGCACCTCCAAAATGAAGCTGGCTTGTCCAAATGTTTTTTTAGCAAACCTCAAGTTACTCGGTTTGTGGCATGTGGGCAGAAAAGGCTTCTGCTGCATTACCCTCCCATACAGCATCCCCTTGTGCAAAGTGCACTGAATAGTGGAACGATGCAGTGACACCATCTACAACCCAGATCATGTTGTAGGTCTTTGTAGCTGGTATGTGGGTTGAGTTTGACTGTTCTCACCGTCCTTCACCTCTGCTTATCTGAGATTTTTCTTGGCCTTCCACTCTGGGCCTTAACTAGAAGTATGCCTTTGGCTTTCCATTTCCTCACTTACTGTAAAATCCTACTTTTTTCTCAGTTTTATACACAGTGGTATTGTCTTAGCAAGACAAAAAAAACAGTTAAGGACTGGGCTAAGACTGAGAGGTGGACATGAGGGATATATATATATTTCAGTGGTCCTCTGATTTTGACTTGTAGTGCTTACACAATGCCAAAGGGATGATCCATTTTGGGGGCACTGACTATATTATTGAGAAAGGAATTTCATTTTGACACAAGTGAATTGTTTTGGGAAAGATTTAAGTTTTTGCAGGTGAACTGTGGTGTTGTGCTGGACCATCCACGTTATTTTGGCAAAAGCACCAAGTGTGTTGAGAATGTACTGTCTGTTTCAAGAAATGAGCCAAAACAATCGAAAAGGATCTTGTAATTTTTAAGTATTGGCTATTTATATGAGAAATAAATTATATTTTGACACGTGAAAAATTCTGACATACTTTGTGCCATAACAGTTTTAAGACTGCTATTAAGGAAAACAATCTCAACAAGTTGGTTATCAACTTTCACTTCAGTTTCTGTATTGAGTTTGTAGTTGCTTCAAAGCAGATGCTTGGATTGATGCATGTTTAGTCCATTGTAGTCTATAGTTAATAATGCACACGCACACACACAAGCACACATACACACACACACAGATCCAACCAGAGGACAAAAGGTCACATCTCGGCACCGTGAGGTGCATCATTGAAGGTCTCTGTGTGTCTGAGCTCTTATTAATGAACATTAATGACGTGATGTGAGCTTTGTGCACACAACAATGACCTGATTGTGGTGCAATAATCAGTCAGCAGGAGGGAAACACAACCATGAAGGTGCTAATCACAGATAAGCTGTTCAAACAGCCAACATTATTATTCACTTCATGAAACCATTATTATTTACGGCCTGTGCTGCTTTATACAACTTGTAATAAGTCATGTATATGTTCATTCAACTTATGGATCCCAGCAGTATCTGAATATTGATAAATAACCCGCCTCAGACGTCAATATTATGAAGAAGTAACTCACAAGCCATCAAACATACTCAATAACAAACATAATGTTCATGGTTGGGCTAACAATAAAATAATACCTAAATTATTAAATGGATTCTTTACAAGACACGTTTGCCTTAGGAGACAACAAGTTACAATGATTGGTGGAACAAAGCTAACCCTGCACTGTGACTGGTGGAGAGACATGTCAGTCAGAAAAAGGTGGGTCTTCAAACTGGAGTCGCTATATAGTCCTCACTGTTTAGACGCGGCGGCAGAGGGCATTGTTGACGATCAGTTAGTGTGTTGTGTTACCATTTTTCAGCCTTGATGAGCCTAAAACTTCCCAGGAGGAAGATGAGTTTTCCCGGTGGTGTGAAAATGGCGGAAGACATCAGCGATCAGATGAGACCGCTACTCACATCCGTAAGTTGTGACTTCCTTGTGAGAGAAGCTAGCCGGGTGGCAGCTAGTTGCTCCCATCATCTCGTCAACGGTCCACTAAAGGCGCCTGCACTCAAACTTCACCTCGAAGCAACTTGTAGAGTGTCTTAAACAAGACAGTTTGCTTTCCAAGTTAGGCTGTAAGTCAGACGTTTGTTGTCAATGAAGCACGGAAGTCAGCTCGCGCTCATCACTTTCGTTCCAAACTCCGACAAGAGAAGTCCAACTTGTAAAACCTCTACAAAGTGGTCTCCACTCCATATTGATGTATTTTTCAAGGACATAAACGAGATGTCCACTATCTGACCTTACATTCAGCTCGCATCTTATTCAGATCGAGGCGTTATTCAGTAAAGAAATCTTTTTCACCATGTTCTTAACTCTTGCGCGTATGCGTCTGAAACACATCACTATTTTGAACGGAGTCCGGTGGTGTGGACTGATGCTGCACGCTTGACCAGGTCAGCTCTTGTACTCTCTACCAGCATTGCCATCCTCCATCATTTTGTCACGTGTCTGTGTAAGTTGCCGCTGTTGCGATATCACTGCTGGCTGGTGCAGATGCAAGGTGGTCTCTGGTTGCAGTGTAGCGTGGGACAGGGCAGTGCACCCCCCTCCCTAACTGAGCAACATTTTTGTTACCAACTGTTCTTAAATGGTGATGATGTGACAGATTGTTCCTATGGTCTTCTTGTGTAAGACATGAAATAGAATGCTGTGTATGTGCGTGCCTGTGTGTGTGTGTGTGTGTGTCAGACATGTGATTGATCTGTGAAGCCCTGTCTGATGAGTGAGGAATGAATTTACACATACATGTTTGTGTGCGTGAGTTGTAGGGTAATGATGATGAAGCGGTCTTGGATAGAGGGAAGACCAGCGCCACGCTCTCCACTAACTTTGAGAAGGAGGACCTGGAGAGTGAGTGTTTTTTTTTTAAAGGATACTTCAAGAATTTCATATTTGTTACCATTAACCTGCTGCCATATGCAATCAGGTCACAGGGCACTCTATGTTGGCGTCCATGTCCCACTGGGTCGACAGAGCCGCCGCCGGCACCGTCACAGAGGCCACAGGCATCACCGCAGAAGGCGGGATCGTTTGGAGCGGGAAGACGACCAAGAGTATCCATCATATGGTTCGTCCTCCACTGTGGACACTCGCAACCACCGTCCCTCTGACTACGGGCCGATTGATGCCATGTTTCTTTAGACACGCCCTCCCAAAGGGTACAGTTCATCCTCGGCACGGAGGATGATGACGAGGAGCACGTTCCCCATGACCTCTTTACCGAACTGGACGAGCTCGCCTTCAGGGACGGAGACATCCTGGAGTGGAAGGAGACTGCCAGGCAAGGACGCCATTCCTTTGTTTGTGCACGTCATCACACATGCCCATTTGCTATCACTGCGTGTGTGTGTGTGTGTGTGCAGGTGGTTGAAGTTTGAGGAAGACGTAGAGGATGGCGGTGAGCGTTGGAGTAAACCTTATGTGGCCACGTTGTCACTGCATAGCCTGTTTGAGCTGCGCTCCTGCATCACGAACGGCACCGTGCTGCTCGATATGCGCGCCAACACCATCGAGGAGATCGCAGGTCAGCAGGCTGGCGCCACCACTGTCAGGATGTGTAGCTTGCTCTTGTTTGACTGTTGTTAAAGTGAGATTCTACTTTCCCCCTCCTTGTAGACATGGTGATTGACAGTCTGCTGGCATCCGGTCAGATGGACGAGGATGTTCAGGACAAGGTGAGGGAGGCTGTTTTGAGACGTCATCACCATCAGAACGAGAAGAGGCTGAGTAACCGCATCCCGCTTGTTCGATCCTTCGCCGACATCGGCAAGAAACATTCTGATCCCCATCTACTAGAACGCAATGGTGAGGATGCAGCGTATCCCTCTGGGATCCTCCGCCATTTGTTTGATTTCTCATCAATGTATGAACCACCAAAAAAAGCAGGATAACTGCCAGACGTGATGTGAGACTTCTTCCTGTGCTAACAGGTATCCTGGCGTCTCCTCAGTCGGCTCCCGGGAACCTGGACGGCAGCAAAGGGAATGAAACTCGTGCAGGGGGAGGCAGTGGTGAAAACAGCACAGTAGACTTCAGCAAAGTGAGAAATGGTGGACATGACCAGCTTGTACTGTCCCCTGCAGGTCATGCATGTCATTATGTGTATTTCAGGTGGACATGAACTTCATGAAGAAGATTCCTCCCGGTGCAGAAGCCTCCAATGTGCTGGTGGGGGAAGTGGACTTTCTGGAGCGCCCCATCATTGCCTTTGTGCGCCTTGCCCCTGCCGTGCTCCTCACCGGGCTCACCGAGGTCCCAGTGCCCACAAGGTGAGATCAACACCACCATTTCTGGAGCCCAAGTCCTGATTCCTTTCTCAATTAGGTTCCTCTTCCTTTTGTTGGGTCCGTTTGGGAAAGGTCCACAGTACCATGAGATCGGACGCTCCATGGCCACTCTTATGACAGATGAGGTGCCACCTTTGAGCGTTGCCAGTTATATGACCGGATACTGTGGCTTTAAGACTTCTATTCATCGGTCTCTGGCACTTGTAGATTTTCCATGATGTTGCGTACAAGGCGAAGGACCGAAATGACCTGCTGTCAGGGATTGACGAGTTCCTGGATCAAGTGACTGTGCTCCCACCAGGTGAATGGGACCCCAGCATCCGCATCGAACCACCAAAGAGCGTCCCCTCTCAGGTGGGCTGCACAGGCCTGTAGACGTGCTACCTCGAATGTTAACCTTTCACAAATTCATTTGTCTTTACAGGAGAAAAGAAAGATTCCATCTGTCCCCAATGGCTCCGCCCACAGTTCTGAGATCATCAAAGAGGCAGAACATCAGACTGGACCAGAGCTGCAGAGAACAGGAAGGTCAGAAGATACTGAACATGATCAATTTTAGCGATGAGACTGCCAACGTTCTGTGGCATGGCCAGGCTGTTTGGTGGTTTGGTGAAGGACATCCAGAGAAAAGCGCCTTTCCTGCTAAGTGACATTACAGACGCCGTCAGCCTCCAGTGTTTGGCGTCCATCCTCTTCCTGTACTGTGCCTGCATGTCGCCCGTCATCACTTTTGGAGGCCTGCTGGGAGAAGCCACAAAAGGAAATATTGTAAGAAGCCGTGTGCCGCTGCTAGACGCTGTGCCTTCTCAGGTTCTCAGATCTGATGCTCCCTGTCCTTTTTAGAGCGCCATTGAGTCTCTGTTTGGGGCTTCCCTTACGGGTGTGGCCTACTCTGTCTTTGCGGGTCAGCCACTCACCATCCTGGGCAGCACCGGTCCCGTTCTGGTCTTTGAGAAGATCCTCTTCAAGTTCTGCAGGTTAGTCATGATTCTAAACGATTGTGTGAGGTTGAGTTGCTGGGATAGGCTCCAACATACCCCCGCGGCCCTAGTGAGGATAAGTGGCATAGAAAATTGATGGATAAATAAATTCACATACAGACTTGTTTTTCAAGACTGGGCCGCATCAGGTTTTCCAAAAAAAAACAAAAAAAACGCATTTATTAAAAACAGGAAAATGAATAAACTTTGCTTTGGTTTCGATTTTCTACAAGAAAAGCTCTGATAAAACATTCCACTGTTCTCAAATATCTTTTTTTTTTTTTTTTTGTCCCGTCCAGCCATTGGGGCAGATAGTATTGTTGATCTAAATGCCCTTACATGCTAGACAGATTTGCTCTGTGTCAGGAAAGGTGTTGGCTACAACTTCCCTGTACCATGAAATTTTATTTGCCGTTATTTGATGTTTTTGTTATGCCATTTGGAGCGACTGGACCGGAGCAAGAAGAAGAACAGAAAAGAAGAGGAGAGAAGAGAAAGGTGGGGTCGGGGGGGGGGGGGGGGGGCAGTAGAGTGAGAGACAAAAACAGCAGCAACAAGAATTCCCAAAACAACAACAGTGACAAACAGAACAGTTAAATGTCAATGATGGCTAAGGGTCACACTGGAGATGATATCAGTGAAATGAAACAGTCCAACTTACCAGTAGCAATAGTAACAATGAAGACATGAACCGTGATAGTAAACACAATTGGAACCATACGGTTCTCAAATATCTTAATTTTTATTTTTCTGCACAAAATAAGATGAAAAATAAACAAATGAAGAATAAAGAAAATCAATCAATCAGTAATAATAAATATAATAATAATAATAAAACGGCAAATAATAAGAACTTAAGAAACCACATATAGTTGGTGGGTAGACAAATAATTTTTTTCAGATTAAAATGAACAAAGCATTATTAGAGCCCTGTAGACATGACAAAACACGACTATAGTCACATTTATACTCTTTTTATTTACAACATATTGCGCAACTGCAGGGTCTTGAGACACATGCTAACTCGCAAACTAGAGAGCTAGCGACCTAAACGGTAGCCTTCAAGTTATTTCCTTTAAACTTAAATAGCCAAAAACTTACCACTTCCACACAGATAGGGAGGTTAACAATTAACAGTTATTTAACCTTTAACATGAACATTAATCAAACGTAATAATTTTTTCTGGGTACATGATACCATACAGCATCCATATCAAACTTGCGTGTTCCGCACTAACATTAAACTTTTATATCAAGGCGGGGGCCTCAAACTAGTGTCCTGTGGGCCACATTTGGCCCGCGGCCCGCATGTTTGAGACCCCTGGTGTACAGTAATTATTTTATATATAATAATATGGGTTAAGGTTTGTAGCTTTTTATACAAAACTCAGATGAATTTAATTATATCTTCATATTGTGATACATCCCGAATATATTGGAATACATGCTAAGGTAGCAGAGATGAGGATGCTGAGGTTCTCATTGGGAGTGACCAGGATGGATAGGATCAGGATTAGATCAGATTAGATGTGAGAGGCCTTGGAGATAAAGTCAGAGAGACCAGACTGAGATGGTTGGGACATGTCCAGAGAAGAGATAGTGAATATATTGGTGTAAAGATGCTGCCAGATAGGAGGCATAGAGGAAGACCAAAGAGGAGGTTTATGGATGAAGTGAAGGAGGACATGAGGGTAGTTGGTGTGAGTGATTCAACATGAAGCTAAAGACAAAACGCTAATGATCAACTTTTATTTTGTGAAAAAGCCAGGTCCTGTGTCCCTTTACCCCGAATGTGTAAAGATGGCTGCCATGCTCACATAGGAAAGAGCAAGAAGCCGCTAAAGGTGCTGTGATGGTTGCTGTTGTCCCAAATCTGAGTGTTTTGCCACAAATACAGAGAGAGCTTGTCGCCCTGTTCCAGCAGCAGGGCGGCTCCATTGGATGCCGTGTCGCTGCCCTCGCCTGACGGCTGCTCGTGGGTGATGAGCTGGATCTCATTGTTGTTCTTGTAGAGCACAGCGCTCATGGTGAAGTCGGTGGGGGCGTTGGTGGTGAAGCGGATGTAGTAGACGCCACGAACAGGTGCTGTGAACTCTCCTGCAAGATGAAGTAGAGGATCATATCCACCCAAAGTACAATATTAATTCTAATTTCTACCAAACAAACGTGTTGTCATGTTGTCGGAGGTGTAGTACAATGTCGCCATTCACCTGTTTCACGGTTGTACGCCTCGCCGATGTTGGTCAGCACCTCTTTGTACAGGAGCTTCCTCCTTCCTGTTGTTGTCTTCTGAAGGCCATTGCCACCAAGTGATGCCGCAAACGCTACCTTTGGCACATCTGCACAAGACGGCAAATAACACCCGATAAAGACTTTTTTTTCTTACTAGCTCTGGGCGTGTGCTCTTTTTTTTCTGCCAGGATGCTGACAATTGTGAAACTACTGACTTCTTATGGCCTTCAGCTCCTTCTCTGCAGTCTCCAGTCTGTCTTTGAGTTCTACAAACACACAATCATTATTTGATTCCATTCTTACACCCGTACACCCATTCTTACAATGATGTGAAGAAACAAAGAAAATACCTGCATTTTCAGCCTGAGCCTGTGTCATTGAAGCTTTAAGAGTTCTCATCTCCAATTGAGCATCAAACTCCATCGGAGGCTCGTCCACCCTTCAAGGCCAACACATACAAACGGCCAATGATTGCTGTGCTACAGTAGCGGAACTACAGTAACTCTTCACTGGGCCAGAAATGGACATGTAACTTTGTACAAGTTTGTACTTATGGAGACAATGATTGTGGAGCGCCTAAACGCTCAAAGCCCTGCCCCATTCTCTTTCAATTCTCATTGTGTCTGACTGTTAGTTTGGAAGGCTGTGAATGAAGTTTGGGTTACAGTCTGGTTCTTACAAGGGGAAGAGCAGGAAGCCACTGAAGGTGCTGTGGTGATTGCTGTTGTCCCAAATTTGAGTGTTGTGCCACAGCACCATCTTCAGCTTGTCACCCTTTTCCAGCAGCAGAGCGGCGCCGTTGGATGCCGTGTCGCTGCCTTCTCCAGACGGCTGCTCGTGGGCAATGAGTTGAATCTGATTGTTGTTCTTGTAGAGCACAGCGCTCATGGTGAAGTCGGTGGGGGAGTTGGCGGTGAAGCGGATGTAGTAGACGCCCCGAATGGGTGCTGTGAACTCGCCTGGATGAATGACACAGACAACATTCTTCTCAATCACTGCTGCTGTCGCACAATGTCTCACTCTGTCTACACTTACCTGTAGCGGCATTATAAGCTCCGCCCACATTAGTCAGGACGTCCCTGTAGATCAGATCTTTGTTTCCAGACATCGTCTTCTGGGCTCCGTTTCCTCCCAATGAGGCCGCAAAGGCCACCTTTGGAGTTTCTGTGCCAACAAAACACATCATGTCATCCTTTTTGACATCTTTTTTTTTCAAGTGAAGAACCCGCCGACTCACTCACCTTGGACCGTCTTGAGCTCCCTCTCGGCCGCGTCCAGACGCCGCAGCATGACTGTTAACATGGAAACATGTTAATCACATGGAGAGAGGTACTGTTGGCCACACTCTAGAGCAGCATCACCTCGCCTTTCAGCTTGAAGACTCTCCAGAGCCTCCTGAACAATATTCAGCTCGGCCCGGCTGTCCACGGGCTGAGCCCATCCACACCGGGCCAGAACCAGCAGCAGGACCACAAGACGTAGAGACATGGCGGCAAGTCGAAGACAAGATGGCAAAGAGGACTCTGTTTCTGCTGTCTCTTATAGCCAGGCAGGCTGCGGCCCTTGGACTTGAAACATTTGTCCCGGATCAATATTGACTATGATAAGAGAAAAGAACCTCATCTGTACTCCATCTTTAGTTAAAAACCTTCCGTCCCTGAATTGTGGCTTCCAAGTACAGCTGACCTCACCTGCCTGACAATGGTTGGATGTTCAACTGTTCAACTGAAAAGACAACACTTTAACACTCCCTTTAACAGCTTATGTAACAGCATGAGGTCAACATCAGACAGTTCATGCAGCTTGCAGGACTTTGGTTAGTGATGGTGCAGTATTGATGGGGTTGAGGTCCAGCTGGCGTTGGACTGTTTTAAGAACAAACTGTAAAAGTTCTGATGTCAGAAAACAAACTTTGCAGATGAGCCTTCTTAAAGGGATAGTTGAGATTTTTTTGTCATAAAGTTGTATGACACTCCATCAGTGAAGTCCATCAACAGCAACACACTCCTCACTTTGCGTCCAGAGCCGAGTTCTGGTTTGATTTCGGTGCTGAGGAAAGTAGTTCCAGCTAGTTGCTGGAGACAGTTAAGTAAAGAGTATACCGTGGTAGTATTCATTCATTCATTCCTCACAAGGGTCGCGGGGGTGCTGGAGCCTATCCCAGCTGTCTTTGGCCAAGAGGCGGGGTACACCCTGGACTGGTGGTCAGCCAATCACAGGGCACATATAGACAAACAACCATTCACACTCACATTCATACCTATGGACAATTTGGAGTCGCCAATTAACCTAGCATGTTTTTGGAATGTGGGAGGAAACCGGAGTACCCGGAGAAAACCCACGCATGCAAACTCCACACAGAGATGGCCGAGGGTGGAATTGAACCCTGGTCTCCTAGCTGTGCGCACTAACCACTCGACCGCCGTGCCGCCCTGTGGTAGTACACGACAGCAAAACAATAAGCGATGGGAGACATGCTGAATGGGCCCAGTTTATAATTTCACTGATTGTATTGTATTGAGCATCTCTAAATATGAATTCTTAATCATCCATCCATCCATTTTCTATGCCGCTTATCCTCACAAGGGTCATGGGGGTATGCTGGGGCCTATCCCAGCTAACTTCGGGCGAGGAGTGGGGTACCCCCTGGACTGGTTGAACAAATGTGTTTTTCGCTGTCCTCAGTGACTATGGCCTGTCCTACCTGTCTCTGCGGACCAGCATTGGCCTGTGGACCGCCTTCCTCTGCTTCCTGCTGGTCGCCACAGATGCAAGCTCGCTTGTGTGCTACATCACACGCTTCACAGAGGAGGCCTTCGCCGCCCTCATTTGCATCATTTTCATCTATGAGGCACTAGAGAAGCTGGTCCATTTGGGGGAGCTCTACCCAGTTAACATGGGTAACCACCTGGACAACTTGACCTTCTACACGTAAGACGCAGTGTAATTTTTTTGTCCACCTTATGTGCTCTGCTGTCCTACTCTTATCGCTTACACTTAAACTCCCCTCTGTGATGGTTTGCTGGTTCTGCAGGTGTGGATGTTCCCCACCTGCCAATACATCAGCTGAGATGCATGAGATTTGGAGCAACTTCGGCTACAACTCATCTGAGAGCGTCCCATGGGGGCAGCTGAGTGTGAAGGTGAAATCTTGTATGTCCAACAGTCAGCCACTAGTGGACACCAGGACATGTACAGCTGAGCGTTGTCTTTTTGCAGGACTGTCAGACTTTACACGGCAGGTTTGTGGGCATAGCTTGCAACCATGACGGTCCCTTCATCCCTGACGTCCTCTTCTGGTCTGTCATCCTTTTCTTCACCACCTTCCTCCTCTGCTCCTTCCTCAAACACTTCAAGACCAGGAGATACTTCCCCACCAAGGTTGCGTTCACGTCTTTGTACACACGGGACAACCAAAACAAAGGAGAAAACTAACGCTGTTTTGGTGTTTATGCCGACAGGTACGGTCCACCATTAGCGACTTTGCCGTATTCCTCACCATCATGGTCATGGTGCTGCTGGATTATCTGATGGGAATTCCTTCTCCCAAACTCAGCGTCCCAGACCGCTTTGAGGTAAAGCTGAGGTCCCAGCAGGGACGCTGATAAGAGGCGAACATTGATAGGATTTACATGGCGGTCAAAAACTGGTCACATCAGCTTTGTGATATTGTGTCTCTCAGCCCACCTCCAACACCCGCGGGTGGCTCATTTCACCACTGGGTACAAATCCCTGGTGGACACTGCTCGCCGCAGCGATCCCCGCTCTGCTCTGTACCATCCTCATCTTCATGGACCAGCAGATCACGGCTGTCATCGTCAACAGGAAGGAGAACAAGCTGAAGGTGGGCCCGACCCATCTTGCCTATGCGTCGCCTGTGAGGCTTAAACCTTTCTGTCCGTGTGCTTCCAGAAAGGCTGCGGCTACCATCTGGACCTGCTGGTGGTGGCGCTGATGCTGGGCGTGTGCTCCATCATGGGACTCCCGTGGTTTGTGGCGGCGACCGTGCTCTCCATCTCGCATGTCAACAGCCTCAAACTGGAGTCGGCGTGCGCGGCCCCAGGCGAGCAACCCAAATTCCTGGGTATCAGGGAGCAGCGTGTGACGGGGTTTGTGATCTTTGCCCTTATGGGCTGCTCCGTCTTCATGACCTCTGCCCTCAAGGTGAGCGCCACGCCATTGTGCTCACCTGACCTTTCGCCATTGTCACGCTTTCCTTCGTCCTCAGTTCATCCCCATGCCCGTCCTCTATGGTGTCTTCCTCTACATGGGCGTGTCCTCGCTAAAAGGAATTCAGGTGTGTGTCTGTGCGGCCTTCTCTCCCATTGTGTGTATTTTCATGTGTTTGTCTTTCATGTGTGCAGCTCTTCGACCGCATCAAACTATTCGCCATGGCAGCCAAGCACCAGCCCGACCTTATCTACCTTCGCTACGTGCCTCTCTGGAAGGTCCATGCCTTCACGGCCGTGCAGCTGTCCTGCCTTGTTGTCCTGTGGCTTGTCAAAGCGTCCTCTGCCGCCTTCATCTTCCCCATGATGGTGAGACGTAATGGTGAGGTCACCGTGGCCCCGCCTAACCACCTTCTTCGCTGTGCTCCGCAGGTTCTGGCGCTGGTGTTCATCCGGAAGCTTCTGGACTTTTGCTTCAGCAAGCGAGAGCTGAGCTGGCTGGATGACCTTATACCCGAGAGCAAGAAGAAGAAGGACGATGACAAGAAGAAGAAGCGGGAGAAGGAGGTGAGCGCCGTTGTTCCACCAAGTGACCACATGACTCTTCGCTGACTCACCACCCGCTTCCCAGGATGCTCAGCGAATGTCTGAGAAGGTTGAAGAAGACTTTGCTTTTGAGCCGGCCAAGGTCGTTGAGGTGCCGGTGAAAAGTTTGAAAGGACGGTGAGTCACCACGCACACTTGTTCGCACACACCCTTTTAAATGTCTAACGTGTGTATGTGTGTGTGTAGGACGGACCCATCAGAGGTGAACATCTCATACGAAATGGACAAAAGTGGCGTGTGGAAGTCTCTCTCTGTGAAGTCTGACAGCAGCAAAGCTCTGAAACAAAGCAAAAGGTGACCCTGCGTTCACCACGTGTCTACTGATGATGTCACTGATCTGATGATGTCATGGCATCTTCCAGCCAAGAGAATCTCACCAGCGTTGCTGTTTTTGGTGGAGAAGATGCAAGTTCCGTTGATGCTGAGACATCGCTATGAGCCGCGCAGGAGGTCAAACTTCAAGAGAACCAGTTGGGTTCCTCCTTGACTCAAGGACGGATGTGTTGGTTTTTTTTCCCTTCACCGTTTTATGGTGAAAATACACAAGTTTTATTTTCACAAAGCCAATTCTTCCATCACAATGTTAATGTGCATACGTGTTGCTGTTTTATTTGTAAATTTAATAAAAATCAGTTGCTTGATCTGATGGATAGCTGCTCTCTTTTATTTCGTATAAGGGTGTCAAACATAAATAATCAGCATCCAATCAGATTTCAATATCAAAGAATAAAAACTTTTTCATTCGCAGTACAAATAAGTATAATCTTTCAGTACAAATCTTTCTTAGGTAACCTGGACTTGGAGCAGGTGTGAGCAGAGATCTGGAGGTTGAACATGGATGAAGGTGTCATCTTGGTGTGAAGGTGCAAGGTGTGATCTTGACCCCTGCAGGTGTGATTTTGGATCAAGGTGTTTAAAGGAGTGTGAAGATGAAGATGACCATCAGCAGTGACACCGTCACACTTTGAGGTCCTCCTGCCAAAATGTAAGAAAGAAAAACATTTGGACTCTTTGAAGGCTGTGATATCAAAACTTGATGACACCAAGGTGGGCCTCACCGCTGTGCAGCAACATATCCTGGGTGGCCTGCAGTGATCCGTTGTGTGGAGCTGGTTGGATGTTGAGCAGCCGGCACATGAGCGGGTAGATGTGGATGCTGTCAAAGGGCTCAGACAGGAAGTTCTTCTTGAAGTCCGGTCCAAAGGCCCTGAAGATCATCTTCATGTCCATCTCGCCATTATGATATCCATGGTCGCCTTTGTTGACGTAGACGATGAATCTCTGGCGGGGAAATGAGACATGTAGTATAGGAAGAAGCAAGCAGATGTATTTCAGAGAAGACTCACAGAATTCAGGTTGAATCCCAGATCGGCCACAACGATGATGGGAGGAAGTCGGCGGCTCCTGGCTAGATGGAAGCTTTTTGGCATGTCGTCTTTCCTGTACACCGTCAAGTTGGGCGCCTTGGACAATGCGTCAAATACTTCCTGCTCTTTCCCCGGCCTCGGTGTCAGGATGCCAAATCCACCATAGTCCAGGATCTCGAAGCTGGCCAATTTCAACAAATTCACATACTTGTTGAGGACAATCTCATCCACCAAGGGGCGCTTTTTGACCGTGGTCATGCCGTGGTCAGAAGTGATGATGACGTTCAGGCTGTCACTCAGGTGGTGGCGACCGATGGCCTCGCTCATGTAGCCGATGGTGCGGTCAATCTGGCGGATGATCTTCTTTCTGTCGAGGTGGTCTGGCCCCCTGACGTGGCCCACATTGTCAGGCTCACCATAGTATAAGGTCACAAGGTCAAAGTCCTCTTGTGAGAACCAGCTCATCACTGTGTCGATGTTTTGCCGCCACTCTGTCTCGTTGTCGTCAATATGTCCTGCCTCCTCCACCAAAGCTCGGTTGACGGCCTGTCCGCTGTAGTTGGCCCCGCCCCCCGGATAGAAAAAAGAGGCGGTTTTCAAGCCCTTTAGCCAAAGAAGATTACAAGTGATGATCATGCCTCAACGCCTCCACATAGCACTAATTGTTGACGTCAGCGATTAACCTTTTTCAGAACTGACCTGGTTCTGAGCTGTGATCCACAATGGCAGAGGTCCGTTGTCCCACCACTCAGATCGGGTCAGTGTCTTTTTGTGAGGAACCTTCTGGTTGGTTTGCGTGTTGAACATCATGTTGTGGACGACTTCATGGTCCTCCACCCACCTGCCTGTCGTCCAGCATGACACAGTCAAACATGAAGACCCAAAATAATTAATCTGGGGGGATACGAGTCACCTGTGATGGTGGTAAAGTGGGACGGCGAGGTCATGGTCAGCATGGGCGGCGTGATGTATTTGGCCTTCACGCCCTCCTTCACCAGTCGGTCCATATTTGGAGTGTCCACATCTTGGTCGTAGTCCCACCTGAAGCCATCAAAGGAGATCAGCAGTAGCTTGTTCCTCGTCTCCCTGAAGGGGCTAGCAGCAGCCCAGGTCACAGCAGTAATGAGCAGGCCCACTTGGAGCTTCATTATCCTCCGAGAGCGAGCGTGGCGACTGAGTATCTGTTGGCTGAGCAGCACGTTAATGACTGACGCTGCTTTGATAGAGATCTGCTGATGTTCACCTGGAAGGAGCAGACCTTGCACCATCTTTGACCACACCTCCAACAGCAGGCACAAGCCGTCACTGACGGTCTGGCGCTGAAGGGTTGCAGGTTTGATTCCCTCACTGACAACCATTTGTAGCTGAGCGTTGTATGTCACATGTCACTAAAAGATGATGATCAACTTCCAGGCTCCACCCGCACACGTTTTCTGCTCTTATCTGGTGAGCTGATATGAATAAATGAAGGGGATGACACATATTAATGATCCATCTGTGTGATAGGATGTACTGTAATTACTCTTTCGCCTTGAAGTGGTCAAGGTCAAAGGTCAAACTCTAGGCAAGTCAAAACCAACTGTGACTATGACTCCACGTTGCCAGAGTTTCCTGCAACATATACATCTATAGTGTACATAGTTTTCTCTTTACCCTTTTGGTCACCAGAAACGTTAACAATACATCAAATATTTCAATTATTGACATGAAGAGTGCGCCTTTTACTTTGAGTCTGAGTACTTTTGTTTTGGAGGACTCATTTCCGGTGCCTTGGTCACTTGCTACTTAAGTATTCGTCTTTTAGCTAGAAGTCTACTGTGGATGTTCTGCTCACAAAACGCTATTAAATGGTTCCGTTTTATGAGCAGAAATGTTAACAACGACTAAAAGACTTTTAGTATTTTAGCAATGTACATATAGCATACAGCATCTCTTACGTTGGCCCGGAAGTACTTTGATTTGAAGGGATAATTTCCGGTGTATTTGTCGCTTGCTCCTCGGCTAAAAGACTACTGTGTGTGTGTGTGTGTGTGTTCACAAAATATCATTAAATTCCGTTTGACTACGGGATATGAGCCTGTTTTCACTGCGAATAAGTGTGACACTGGGATCGTTGTTTGAGTCCCGTCATCAGGTACGATAAACTTGTTTGCTGTGAGTTGGCTATTAGCATGTTAGCACGAGGACAAGCTATGACATGTAGGGCGAGTTAAAGGACAAATTTGACAGTTAACAATACGGTTCTTTAGTTCCACATTTAATGTCCACAATATACCGATTTAAAGCATTCGTCCTGCTGCATGCACATTGCATTGTGTTTGTCTTGTAGACACTGGCATATCTGAAATGAGCAACGTTTGTAGGTAATTCATTCATTACTTGATCTTGTGTCATTTTGTGTCACTTGTGTGTTCCAGTGATGTCGCTGTTACAAAGTTTAAGACCTGCGCTCACGTCGCTCCTTCAAGGCAAGTTGGCATCTGTAAAGCTGCAGTACAGTACAGTACAGTGGAACCCCTAAACTCGAAAACAACCACTCAAAAACAATGTGATAGGACACCAATCAGGCACAGGCATAACAGACAACATTATCCATCGAGTATTGGCGCACAAACCATGTTTTGTTTATACACAGCTACTACATGGACTGTGTTGTGATATCATATGTTTCATACCTGATGTATCAGAATCAATATCATGGTGACGTACTCGATGGACAGTTGTTAGTGTGGTCCAGCTGGTATGGGGCGTCTTTTCCAGTGTGCGTGACTCAGGTTGGAGGAGTATATTTTCACCATGTTGTGTTTTATCATTTTCATATAAGGACCATTTTACAAAGCCCGCTGACCAAGTGCAGGTTGAGTGAAAAAAGACGAGAGGCATAAAGCTTGTATCGATTTCAAATGCCATTCTCAACACACTCAACACATTTCATAATACGGTTTCTGTGTGTGTGCATGTGCTTGCAGCATCCCAGCAGACCTGTGCATGGACACGCCCCCTGCTATCAAGCACCATGGCAACCCTCAACCAGATGCACCGTAAAGGCAAACTCAAAGCTCCTCCCAAGCCAATGGGGGCCACCTTTGGGCGGCCCCAGTTAAAGGCAGTCATACTGAAGACCATGATCAGGAAACCCAAGAAGCCCAACTCTGCAAACAGGAAGTGTGCCCGTGTGCGCCTGTCTAACGGCAAGGAGGCAGTGGTGTTCATCCCAGGCGAGGGGCACAACCTGCAGGAGCACAACGTAGTCCTGGTGGAGGGGGGTCGCACGCAAGATCTTCCTGGCGTCAAGCTGACAGTGGTCAGGGGCAAGTATGACTGTGCCCATGTGGTCAAGAAGAAACAATAGACGCACTTGGCGGCACAACCGACTAGCCTGGTGGACTGTCTACCGACACAGTGCGTCAGTCAAATTGTTTCTAGCCTTTTGTCTATATTTGGTCTGCTGTCATTGACAAACCTGAGCTCTGTTGACCTCAACACACACACACACAGAATGGGATGGAAGATGCAATTTCTTTTGTGTTTCATTGTAATAAAAACTTTAAAGACTTGAGTTTGGTGCTTAATGTTTTAAAATGAACGATGACGAATTAAATATGAATAACAATGTAAATATTCATTCAAGAGCTAGGATGGGTGCTGGAAAGTGTGTGTGATGACATGCCAGCAGACAATAGGCCAGCTTTCACCTTCAAAGTCCTGTTTCCTGGTGGAGGTAATGTTTGCGTTTAAGTCTTCTGGGCCATCATTCATAGAACTTGTTTACGCAAAGGTTGTGATTTATAAAAATAAACTTTGCGTGACATTAGGAGACTTGACAAAAAGGCAACACACATTTGAAGTGGTGACTCGAAATCATAAGGTAGAAATAAACACGCAATAGAACCCAGTAAAGATTTATCCATCATTGCATGAAAACACGCCATTATTGACTACCAAAATGTGTGGAAAGTGTTATTTATTTGATACTGCACATATCCGGACTAAAATGATACATAGAAAAACACAAATCAGCGCTTCAATACTTCATAATTTGACTTTATAGTCATGATAATATCATGTGTTGGGTGACAACCACAAGCATATACCATATAACAAACACCAGGTTAGCAATTAAATCATTACGTGGATTAAATTGACAAGGCACAAAGCTAATATCCTCAGTGCTCAGTTTCTCACTTTTCTTTGGACAGTTAAAAAAAGTTGCATATGTGAGATGAGAGGTGAATCTAGCTGCGCAAACTTGTAGGCGTAATTTAAAGAGGTAAAATTGCGTGCAGGTGTGCGTCCTACGGTTTTGAAATTGGACCCCCGACTGGACGTGAAGGCGTCATGACGTAGTTAGCCTGGCTAACCTGGTAGTTAGCTTGTGTTCGCTGTGTTTAGCCGGTGAGCTAGCTGCTGTTAGTTCATGTTCGCTATCACTGGTCAGTGCTTTGTCTTTCTTTATCCACTGCTTGCTTATTTACTTTGCGTTTTCGTTTTTACATCGTGCTTGCTACCGTAAACGTGTTAACATGTTTTGTTTTTTTTACTGTGTATTGAGCTAATGCTCACCACCTTTTAGCTTGTCTTCGTCGCGTTTAGTTTGTCTCGGCTGCCTTTTAGTGAGTGCTACCTAACTTAAGAGTCTAAATGAGCCTCTGTCAAGTTTCGCTTTGTATAAACAATGTCTTGTTGCAGCCTTTGGCTCGGATTGAAGGTACGTTAGCTTGCTGGCTAATGTAGGTAACTTGTTGGTTTATTCCACGAAACCATTGATGACTTGCGGGCAGCACAAGTGAACTCTAAACTCAGAAAGAAAGAAAGAAACGCTTCCGGGCCTTTTTGCTGCTGTAGGACATGTTTATTAAGTTTTTATGGTGACCTCTGAACTTACTTTTTTAGAGCACAAAGGAGATGAATGAAGTAAAGCTAGAAGAACAAAACCTTGCTGGTGGAGGTTGGTTTTTATCATACCTGATACTGTTGCTGTCAATGACGTCATCAGTTAGGTCATCATGGTGTCTTTGTCATCACCCTCTGCAGGAGCCGAGCCGCCGCAGTCCAAAGTGAACGTGGGCTCGTCCAAGCGGCGCCACCACTGCTCGCTATGCAACCGAGACTTTGCAGGTCCGGCCCGCCTCTCCGACCACATGGCAGCGCACTTGGGCGAGAAGCCACACGTGTGTGACATTTGCGGCAAGCGCTTCAGCAAGAAGATCAACGTGAAGATCCACCAGAGAGTGCACACGGGTGAGAAGCCGTACTCATGCCCTGACTGTGGTGTCAGCTACGCACAGTTGGGCTGCCTCCGGCGCCACCGCCTGCGCCACGCCCCTCAGCAGCAGCACATGTGCACTGTGTGTGGGCGTGGCTTCCTACAGCGTCGTTACCTGCTACAGCACCAGCGTACGCACATGGGTGAGCGGCCCTACGCCTGCCTGTTTTGCCCCAAGCGTTTTGCCTCCACCGCCGGCCTGACGGAGCACCACCGCTCGCACACGGGGGAGAATGTCTACTCATGTTCGGTGTGCCACAAGGTCTTCTCTACGCCATCAGCCTTTCGTGACCATGCAACGTTGCACACGGGCCGCAAGCCACACCCCTGCTCCCTGTGCAGCAAGAGCTTCAACAGACCCGGTCTGCTCAAGAAACACCTGCTCAAACACGCAGAGCAAGACACGGTGTGTCACGCTTATCATGTCAGCCATCACTCCTGTCTCTGCCGTTCTCACCTAAACACATCATGTCACATGACAGCCGGCCGATGGTGGTGTGGGCGCAGCCTCGAATGGTGAGGAAGAGGAGGGTTCTCAAGAGCAGCCTTTATCGCCAGGTGAGAGAACTGCATGCAGCACATTGAGTCCACTTCCTTGTTTTTCTGGCTGGATGTCACTGTCTGTCCTGTTCGCAGGGGGAAGCGGGACGAAAAAGAAGAAAAGGAAGAAGAACCATGTGTGTGACATCTGTGGGCGGAGGTACGCCAGACCCTACAAGCTGAAGGAGCACCTGCAGGTACATGGCCCCCAGAAGCTGCATGGCTGCTCGCTGTGTGGGAAATTCTTCGCCAACTCCACCAACCTGAAAGCTCATGAGAAGATCCATGTAGCAGATAGGCCGCACCCCTGTAGTGTCTGCTCCAAGCGCTTCCTGCGGCCTTATGAGCTGCGCAAACACATGAGGATCCACATCCGCGATGGCCTGGTGGATGACCCTGCCAGCTCCACCCTGGAACAACCAGAGAATATGGTGGTGGAGGTGGCAGCGGCAGCGCCAACACTACTTCCTGATAACACCATTAAAGTGAAGGAGGAAGACATGCAGCATCAGGTAGCTTTGATATCTAAATGTTACCATGACCACTGACCGGTCAAGTGATGTTGTCGTCATTCAGCAGCTCTATGGTAACCACAGCAACAAGGATGTTTCAGTGGAGGACGATGATGTCAGGGCGCCGAGCGAGGAAGATGGTGTCAGTGGTCTGATTAACTCGGATGGTGAAGAAGAAAACTGGGGCCCCGCCGTCACCGGTATGTTGACCACATGTCCCTCATGACTTCATGTCTTTCATCTTCTGGTCTCCTTGTCCGTGTGCTTCTCGCAGATGGCAGCAAGGAGGTCCAGTCGGACGAGGACAAGGGCAAGCATCGCTGTCCCGTCTGCGGTCGCGACTGCTTCAAGCCGTCGGCGCTGCAGAAGCACCTTCGTATCCACTCGGGAGAGCGTCCCTTCCAGTGTACCACCTGCGGCAAGAGCTTCGTACAGCATGTTCACCTGAGGGAGCACCAGCGGATCCACACTGGCGAGAAGCCATTCGCGTGTTCTGAGTGCGACAAGCGCTTCACCTTCTCCAGCGCCCTACGCCGCCACCAGCGCCTGCACACCGACACACGCCCATACACATGCAATGTGTGCGGCAAGACCTTCAGGCAGCCAGGCACGCTCAAGAGCCATCAACTGACCCACTCGGGAATTCGCTACCCGTGCCCCGTGTGCAAGAAGAGCTTCTGCCACCCGCGGGAACTCCGCTGTCACATGGAAATGCATGCCTCCAACCGCCCATTTTTCTGCCACACCTGCATGAAGAATCTTAGCAGTGCCCGTGCCTTCCGTAAGCACATGAAGCACCACGAGGCGGCAAGCTTGCCTCCTAAGCCGGACGCCACCCAGATGAGCCAATCTGGTTTGGACAGTGCTAAGCTAATGGACCCAGTGTTGGGGTCCAGTATTGACGGAACCGAATGATGATGGCAAAGAAACAGCAACACTATATAAATAAAGAAGAAATTCAGTACTTGATGAACAACTTTTGTTAACATGGTTCTTCATTCCGCTTGTGTGTACAACTTTGTCCTCTGGAGGGTGCTGCAGGGCTTCCTCCTCTGGTGGGCGGGGCTTGTGTGTATAAATGTGCTATGCAGCACACACTCTGAGCCAAATGAACAAAACCAGACATGGACCACTACACAGACGGCATGCTGCCATACAAGAACTTCACTGAACCACATGACTGGACCCGGGTCAGTATTTAGTGTTTTGTCAAGATGAGATTCGCACATAGTTCTGATTCCTGTGTGGTCTGTGCAGCCCCTTGAAGTGGTCCAATGGGTCAAGATACTCATGGCTCTGCTCAGGTTAGCACTTCTGATTGGTTCTGGTGATTGTTTGCTTCTAACGCGGTCATTACAGTGCACTAGGTTCGGCTTCCATCATTGCCTGCATGATGTCACAACAACGAAGCAGAACCTCAGAGGTGAGTGCCTGGCCCCGTCAAAACCACATGACCGTGTCCAGAACCTGATGAGCGACTGTGATGCGACCTTCAGCTCCGGCCCCTGGTTTTGTTGAGTGTTTCGGACCTGCTGCTTGCCCTCTGCTTGCTGCTGGAGGGCACACTTGCATCTTTGCGCTGCCTCAGTTGGTACCACCTGCACACAGCCCAGCAGGTCAGAACGCGGAATGTTCCCACAGTCTGTTGACCCAAATGTTTTGTTGCGCTTCCATTGTTGTGCACGTGACATTTGTGTGTGTGTGTGTGTGTGTGTGTGTCAGGCTGTATGCATGGCATCCTTCTTCTACACACTCAACTATGTGTGGAGTGTTTATGATGGCCTACGTCTCAGGTTCTCCTGTGGCCCACAGCACCACCCTGGACAGGTACAATAAATGCATCTAGATGCTTTGTATCTATAGAGGTCTGCATCATTGTGATATTTTCCCAGTTTTCCAAGCAAGTGATCCGGGCTGCCAACTTGACGGCTTTGCTTTGCGGGTGAGTGTGCTCTGGTTATCACTTTAGCATGCCACAGAAAGTGTGCTGAAGGGGAACAATATGCTCGTGTTGCCAGCGTGGTTCCGGTCCTCTTGATGGCGCCTGTGTTCATCCAAGGAAGTGTCAATCAGTGCGGCGCCAACTGTAGCAATTCATACAGGTGAGGGGGGGTGTCTGCCGTCAACCTGCAGCGGCGGTGTGTTTGCTGACAGGATGTTCTCTCACACGCACAGATGTCCGCTGATGCTTCCCATTCCTGCTTGGCAGCCAATCAGAGCCTGTCTGGTGCTGCGTGGCTACTGCGGCGCCATCTTCCTCGCTACCTTCTTCCTTACGCTGGTCACCATGTTGGTGAGTCGTGCACTCCAACATGTCACACTCACCCGCCACGTGCCTCGGTAACAAGACGGTGTAACTCTCGTGCTGCACCAGTTGCTTATGGGAAAGGCTCGTCGTGTGTACCGGCGAGTAGTGATGTCACATGGTTACCTTGGCAACCAGCAGCGGGCCTCCTTCCGTTCGCTGGACTTCCGGATACTTGCATACTCGTTTGTGTTTGCCCTCTGCTGGGGACCCGGTAAGTTTATGCCTTTTTTTTTTTGTATTGTTTGTCGTTTATCAAAATAAAAAAAGGTCATGTGGCCTTGTTCCACCAGTGGCATGTTTTGTGCTCATGCGTTTGTTGGTGTCATCGGGCGACATGGACATGGCGGTGGTGATACTTCACATCACTCAGGTGGGTGACCTTTACTGTCAAGGGGCCGTCACTGACGGGTTGTGTCAAAGGTTACATTTATTTGTGCGGTAGGCCTTCACATCACCGTCTCAAGGCGTCCTCCATTGCATGCTGCTGGCGTGCACACGTGTGTGGCACACGGGCCGGCCGCTCGCTTGGCGACATGCCAACACTCAGACGCCGCTTCTGCGACGGCAGAAGAAGAGAAGCTATCACACCTGATTGTGATGTCATTACTTTCACTTTGACTGGTGGGAAAAGTCCCTAAGAGTCCAGGGAGATTCCCGACAAGAGGAAGAAGCACTCTGGAAGAGGAAGTGATCAAACGTCACATATGCCGCCAAGAGTCTACGAGAGCAAGATCAATGATGACATCAGAGTAATAAAGGTAAATCATTCTTTGGTTCTGGTGTCATTTCAGTCTTTACGGGTCACCGGTACTGACATGTGGTTCCTGGACAGAACTAGTATGTACGCTCAGCCCCCAGTGCACCCCCCCCCCCCCCCCACACGCACTGTGGCAGCATCACAAAGAACTTTCTGTTAATTAGGACAACTCATTCTTGGCACAGCGTCTCATCACTGTCATGGCCACCACATCATCCATCAGAGCATAGGCAAGCTGTCGTACAAACATGGCCACCCACCTCAACGCTGATGTGCATGGTCGGGGTCTATTACATAATGTTTATGACCAGCGTGCAGTGACATAATCTCACGCACCCCTGCCTCTATCCCATAATAACTTTTCATGTCTACCAAGCAGCCAGTATGTCTCCATGGTAACTGTTACATAGCAAACAATCAGTGGCATCAGCACGCCCTCCAGTGGAAGATTTTATTTTTTTTATGACTTAATAACGTTTTTTGATTCTCAAAGACAAAGATGTTGTTCAGAGCTGTGGCGCGGCGTTGTGAGTGCTGGAAGTGGCGCTGAATGCGTCCGGGCACAGGAAGGCCTCACACCTGCCAAAGTGGGCAGAGCTACTGGCACTGACCCCACCAATGACGGGCAGGTAGGAGTGATGGAGGATGGGCAGCTGGACAGACAATCGCCGCCGCACGCTGACATGCAAGAATCATGAAAGAAGTTTCAGGGCTGCAGATTGATTGACATGTGACAGGAAATGGACTTACAGGTCAGGAGCGTTGACATCAGTTGGATTCTCCTTAGCTTCCGCTGCTGGACCACCAGAGTGTGACGACAGGTTGTCCATACAATATTCAAACGGCAAACCGCTGGCACTTCCTGTGGCGCTCTGAGGAAGCTGCACCTCCAAAGCCTCACAAAGCGTGTCAATTTGAGCGTCCAGCTGTGAGGGAGGACATTTGCATGTGACTGGTTGCACTTTGTTTGTCCTCATTTTTCCTCACCTCGGCTTTTTCGTGTTTCAGCTGTCTGTTCAGCTTCTCTTCATCCCTGCCCTCTGTAGCCCCGCCCCCTCTGCTCTGCAGCTGACTGATGTTAGACGTCGAGTTGATGAACTAAACACAAAGCATCACAGATGCTTGCTCTTCTGAAAGAAGGCGGAGTTAGAGAGCGCCTTGCTGACCTTGACTCCCAACAAGGCAGTGAGGATGAGAAGGTCACAGGCAAGGATGAGACTGCTGGTCACGCAGAACTGAAGTGAAGGTTTGTGGGACAAGAGCAGCCAAGCGCAAGCTACCGCCACACTGAACGCCACCGCCACCAACATACTGAGCGCCAGGCTCGTGCTTTGCCTTCTGATGTTCCACGCCACGAAACAGCCCAAACCCTGGAAGTGACCCATTTCAAAATAAAAGCACTGAAGTTAGCTTCAGTACATTGTCACGTAGTCCACGGGCCGCCCCAACGTGTGTGATTACCAGTAGAGGTGCTTTGTAAGTGTAAAGAATGGTGGTCCACACCTCCGTGTTGATGCTGCTGCAGCTGTCTGTGTGAGTCAACATAACATCCGAGTGGGCGGAATCACTCTGAAAAGTAAATGGGACAGACTCCATCACTCTGGCCCAAATGAGACGCTGCAGTATATAAAATGAATTAATGTTCATCCATGTAGAACAAGATGGCAGAAGATCCACAACTAATATGCGTCACTACCTGTTGCCATTCATACAACAGAAAAGTCGTACATGTTGGCACCTTGGCAATAAACGTTCTTGTCTCACCTCAGACCTGTGCACTCCCCGCCTGAGAGGGTCCCCCATTTGCCAGGTGGTCAAAACAAACACGTCCGGCAGGGCTAAGACCAACGCCACGTAGCATGGATGCGGCACACGAGCTCGCCGCGAGAAACATCGCCATGTTTGAGTGAAGACTGCAGAGTAGCCCAGAGTTTGACCCAACAAGAGAACCCCCAAACGAACCTGTGACATGTGACATATTGGCGTCATCGTGGAAACACTTTCTGCAATGTCTGATGCTGAAGTAAGCAAAACAGGGGACTCGGCTATGAAAATTTGCTTGGAAATCCGACTGAAAGTCTTTGTGCACCAGAAACCCAAAATGTGCGTACAGACAAAAATATTCAGACCTATAAAAATGGGGGTGTACACACACATTCACGCAAATTGTGGTTTATGGATTACACTTTGAGAAGTGTGTGTGTATGCAACTCCGCCTCAAGTTACGGCCTTTCCAAACCTCCACTTCACCATAGACGTGCAATGAGAAAGAACTCATGGCTGTGATGTTCAGATTTAAAATTGGAGTTAAGGATGGTGGGAAGATGGCGAGGATGAAGAAGCTTTTACAGAATGATAATGGAAATACTGGAAGAAATTTCATATTTGGAAGACACTGCAAAGACACTAAATGACAAATGGTCTCCAAAAAGCACTGGTCATATACTGGACTGTATAGCATCTAACAAAGTATATAGTGTGTAATGTAACATGCAGCCTGTATGCTGTATAATGTAGTGTATAAGGTGTATAACATGTACAAACAAATATGGCCGAGCTGACCGAACAGACAAGGTCCCGCGTCGGTCGGGGGAGTGAGCCGTCATCGGGGCCGGCGGCCATGATGGATGTGGTGGAGAAAAGGACAGCTAGCAGAAGCATTGCATCCTGGGAAGCGGCCGTGTTGTCAAGGTCATACCACGTGCAGCGCTTGATGACGATGATGCAGAGGACGATCAGAGAAATGACGGCAGTTACAGCGGCGAGCGCTGACACTATCCTGAAGGCAAGAACGCTGACGTGACTTTGCTCCACATGCACCTGAGTCCGGTCTGTGGGTGGAGCAGAACCTGCACCAGTGAACACTTGGCGTTACGGTGGCCACCTTTGCTCAGATGAACGTGAACATGAACGTGAAACAACAGGTGACCTTTGAACTTGATCAGATGCTTATCCAGTCTGAGTTGTTGTGTGTCGCTGAGGAACTCTCCCACCATCACGACATCATCACCTGTGAGCAGGTCATCACATCAGTGGTCACGTCATCACACGCGCACGTGCACACACCTTGAGACTGGATGAGCTGAATAGATGTAATTCGTTCGCCATCTTGGAAAGAAACAGGACCCTGAGAAACGCAACATGATGTCATCTTAGTGACTCCGCCCCCCCACAGACAAACAGGAAGTGAGCAGTCCACTGACCGTCATGCCGTCAAAGTGCATCCGCTTCAAGGCGTTCAAGAGCGCCCTCGTCACTTCCTCCTCTGTGACGCTGACATTTTGGTTGTGTTTCTCTCTCCGCTTCACCGCCTCCATCACCTCGCTCAGAGCGATGGCTGCCACCCACACGGCATCATAGGCGAAGGCCTGGAGAGGGCTGAACTTTGCCCTCTGCTGAAGAACCTGCTGCTTGTAAACATCCTGGTGCATCTGTGGACACGTCCGTGTCGAGTCAGTGTACAGGAAGTCCACCCTTCTAGAAACTCCTAGTGTGTCGAAGTTGCCAACACGCCTGACCTTCAGCCAGATGGCGCCGTCTGCCGCCGTCAGAAGGTCATCAGCTGTGCAGCCAGAAACCTGCGACCAGGACCTCCATCCCGGCTCTTCTCCTCCTGCAACGATCCATTGATATCCTGAAGAAAACAGCTTCAATCTGGAGGCCTGAAAATGTGATGAACACACTATGAACATACTATAAACACAAAATGAACACATGATGATCACACTATGAACATGTGATGGAACACATGAACACGAGATGAACATACTATGAACACACTTAACATGTGATGCTTTAAAAACGGTCAACTTACGCAGCAGAAAACCTGAGCGACAGAATCTTCAGAATGTGTGAGGATGATGAAAGTACGGACGTCACGTTCCTGTTGTAATGCGATGATGTCACATGACGTCACCTGATGTGTCATGTGCAATATCATCAGATAAGGATGTCAAAGGCGTACCTTCATGTCTGTCAAATCGCTGCAGGTATCATGATGGAGTGTCGCCATGGAAACGAGCTCAAGACCGGCCTTCATGAGCTGTCTGCTCAGATCTTCCGCCATCTGAATGACAAAATCACAGGTCAAAGATCACAGCGTCATTAAACAAGAGCACCAAAGGGTCAGTCACCTCTTCGGACCCCTCCTGCGCAATAACGCCAACACATGTCCACCTGTAGCGCTGCAGGAGTTTGACAGCAGCCTGATTGACAGCCCGAACTGATGGCGCCGTGCTGAAGGTGTTCCCATACCACTTCCTGTTGGACAAACCGGGTGCTGAAAAAGACACCTGTGTGTGTGGTGGGGAGGGCAGGAAATGAGACGTGATGATGTCACAGATGAATCCGCTCCATGTCAGTACCTGAACCATCCTGAACGCCGGCAGCGCACGATCCACCAGCGGCGTCACGGAAGGACACGCCCCGCCAAAGAGCAGGAGATACTTTGGCCCGGTCCACATGGCATCAAACAAAACTTTGAGAGCGGCTGACACATCACACTATACAAGAAACATCAAATGCCATCAGTGGGTGGAGCCTGTTGCAAACATCTCCCTTCATGCATTTGGGCTCCTCCAACTTGACATCATCGGCACCAACCTGCAAGTTCACCACGTCAAGTTGGACCTCATAGTCACCCAGAGGTGGAGCTTGCTTCCTCAGGTCCTGCAAGGCCAGTTGCACCGTCACATTATCCCCGCCTCCATGACCTGCAGGCCTCAGCCACAGGACAGGAAGTGGGTGACGGACTCGGGTCGGTATCGAGTCGAGCAGTGGGCAGCAGAACAGCAAACAGCAGAGCAGGCCCAGCATGGCGAGCAAGTCCAAGTCTTTTCCTGTAGGACGGCAACACTAATCTGAACTCAGAGGATCAAAGGCTCAGTCGCCATGGCAACACGACTGAAGCCATTGTTAATTACCTATTATTACTGGTATTGATCAGTCCATTTTTGGTGGCAATTTAGTAAAAATTATTGCTATTTTTATATTTTCATTTAATGACACAAAATACATGTGGACATTTGGTGTGTTGTTTAATTACATCCAAAAAGAATTAAATAATACCAACAAATCAAAGTGAGTCATAGGAAGGTCACAGGAAACAGGAAGTGGCATTATGTCTAATCAGGTTTTGAGATCAGCTGTCGGCTTTGGAGTCTCTAGAACGTCCCCTGCCCCTGGCACCTCCTCCACCTCCCCTCTTCCTCTTGTGACCACCCCGTCCTCCACCCTCCTCCCTGGCGGAGGCGTGGGCCCACAGGCCATCAAAGCGGCCCGGTGCCTGGTACCCAGGCTGCTGGTGGTCCAGAGGGTCCCTGGAGAGAAGGATCCAGATAGCAGGCAGCTTCCTGCTGACCGTGAGGCTGTCCAGACCGGCGGCAGGCTCCAGCGGCTCCCACACATCCATCACGGTATTGTTGGCGAGCTTGGTCAGCTGGTGCAGGCCCCTCACACGCCGCTTCAGCAGCTCGGCGCACGTGATCGCTTTGGACACGCCCTTTCCGCTCGCTGTAAACACTAGCTGGCGGCAAATGGGTGAGCCTTTGTGGATCTGGTCTCCACCTTCTTCATGGGCCGCAGCCCTGGGCTTGACCTCCATGCGGTCGAGAGCATAGCGCAGCAGGTTGCGGATCTTGCTGCCGTCTTTGACACGGACCTCCGGTGTGTTGGGTGTGAGGCTAAACGGACAAACACATGGCTGGTCCACACTGCGAGTTTTACTGTAGTTCTCCATCTATGAAGACACACACACACACACAAAGTCACGAGACAATGAGGCTTGTTACTTTAGCGCCCCTTAGCGTCCATAGACAGTATCATACCGTTGAGGAAAAAATGTAGGAAGTCAAACGTCCGGCCACTAATGCGTCACCCCGCAAATAAATGGCGACCATACGTGGTAGGATTGTATACTTTTGTTGTAATTAAATCAACTTTACGGTACAGGGTGACAGGACATTGCTTTTACTGTTACATTGGCAAATTATAAGGTCGTCATTTCCTTGTCATAGTCTTGTGCTTCCGATTATTAAACACGCTACACCTGAATGTAGGCCTACTCCACATTTAAGACAACAACAAAAAACAAAGCAGACTCACGTGCAGCCACTAAACATGTTGCTAACGTACGCACAACTAAGGTTTAAAACATGCTAGGCTAATGCTAGCAGCAGCTATGCGAGATTACAAACGGCGAACCTTTTCATTCAACTGTCGTGAGAGCAAACACATATACACACACACACACACACACTTTCCTAAACGTGTTATCTAGGTCCTGAAAAAGAATTGTTAAACTCTTACTGTTGCATCGATCTGTCTCACATGTTTAACGCTGCCGGAAAGTGAATACAAGTGTCGCAAACAGCCCACTGCCCTGCCTGGAGGGGGCGTGTAGTGTGTGTGTTTGTGCGCGCGCGTGCGTGATGATAATAATGGAGATAATCAGGTCCAATTAGTGACTGGTACCATATTGTTCTGTAGTGATGAAGTTTCTTTGACACTTTCACTTTCTTACAAGCTGACATGTTAGTGTATATGAACACTTCTGTGTGTGTGTGTGTGTGTGTGTGTGTGTGCGTGTGTTTGAGGGAGAGAGGAGGGTGGTGGTCTTGGGGGGCGTCTCCAGGAGGAGGCAGGCTGCACCTCCCTACAAGGCCGTGGGATTGGAGCCATTGGCGTGTGGAGGACGCGGCTGTACTGTGGACGGCGGAGCAGCAACTTGTAAGTTCTGTCTTTTAATGATGATGATGATGATAATGATAATGATGATGAGAGGATGGTGATGGTGATGATGAGGGTCACGTGAAGGTCAATCAATGGTGTTTAAACTTAAATATTAACACGTTAATGAAGTATTAATTAAAGAATGTCGGTCAGTTAAATGTGTCATTTAAAACATTAGTTTGACCCCCTATAGATGTGTGTGGGGGGGGGCAGGCATGTGAAAGTCCAACAATGTAAGTGGTACCAGAAGGTTTGGGGGATTTTGGCAGAATTCCCCGCCCACATATGTTTGTACTTTAAAAAATTTTGAGTATGTTTGTTTGCATTTAACAAAGTAATGATGAATCCTTGCTTTGTATGTCGAAGAACTCTAAGTCAATCATATTGTACAACTTTGACCATGAATGACTTTTTAAATCGTGTGTGTGCGTGAGCGAGAGCTCCACTGTGCGTCTTAAAGGACATGACATCATGCTTAAAGGTATACAAGATAATCACTAACGAGGACGACGTATGTATGTGTGTAGGCAAGGGAGTTGTCGTCTTGGTTAAACAGAGGTTAGAGGTCATGTGATGAGAAAGGACGTAGGCCAGCGTGACACCACTGATTGTCCCAAAATGGCGAAAATCTGAAACTCATTGATACGGCCATTACATTTTTTGACACACTCCCAGCCTCCTGGGATTTGCAATAAAAAAAGACTGTTGGAATCATTAGATTATTAGAAATATTAAATTGTAAGTTGTAGAAGCTTGCTGTAGCCACACAAAGAGAGCGCCACCATCTTGCACTGATGTCACATCATTACATGTATATAATATACAGTATGTGTACATTTTATGCTTTATTGCTATATTGTCCCCGCCTCTTGCCTGAAGACAGCTGGGATAGGCTCCAGCACCCCCCGCGAGCCTCGTGAGGATAAGCGGTAAAAAATGAATGAATTAATTATCGCGTAGTCCTGTGATTGGCTGGCGACCAGTCCAGGGTGTACCCCGCCTCTCACCCGAAGACAGCTGGGATAGGCTCCAGCACGGCCCGCGACCCTCGTGAGGAAAAGCGGTAAAAAATGAATGAATGAATGAATAATCATCACGTATTGCCAACTTAGGCTGAGTGTGTTTTCTGCTAAAAATGTACTTTCATCAATATACTTCAATAAGTATACTGCGTGCATCGCACACTTAGTTCTTGAGTGAGTTTTGACAGTGTAGCGCTGTTCCAGATCCATTTCCTGTCGTTGTACACTCACCGGATATGGCAATCACAATATTTACCCTATTCTTCTCTCCTTTTCAACGGTGATTTGCAACCACTTGAGTTAGTCCCTCCTCTCCCGCTATTGAGGGTGGTTGCGGTGGTGCAGTCACTGCACACTCACCGTTTTGATTGCAACATCATACTTCTCAGAGTGAGCACACAGGTACATGGGCCTACAAAAGGGCACTAGATGCAAGTGCACTTGATGAAACCTGAAGCCTTTTTTTTTCTTGGCGGTGAATGTTAGCTCTTCTGCCCTCTGCTGGCCCATATCGGAATGTTGCTCTCAGATATCTCAATATCTCACCTTTTTAAATACACCACGTGCACTCTCATGCACGTCATGTAAACAGTGGAGCAGCACACATGATTGACCGCTTCCTGTTTATTTCAGTGTAAACTCAATCAAGACACATTTAATCATTTTTTAATCGTTTTCAATCATCAATGATTTTCATGTGGAATACATTCAGAAACACACAAAAAAGACAATACAATATAATATTTGATTTGGACTTTTTCCTGTGTATCCTACATTGTGTGTTTAATGTTAAGAGGTAACCAATAAATTCACGTGGCGTAAACGTACTAAATATCATCTTCTAATTTATTATAGCGGCATCACATGCCTTCATGCATTGCTTGTTGGAAGTCCAACATTCCCCATTGCCTCAGCCATCTTGAATGCACCATAAACTGTAATGTAGGAGTTGAGTCTCATGCAGATTTGGACTCATAAATCATAACTCTTGTGACTCGTAATAATAGCAACATTGCGTCTTTCTCTAACCCTATCGTTTGCAGCTGCCTGGAAGGCACCGTAATGGAGCAGTTGAGTCTCTGGGCTCTCCTGCAGCGTTGGGCCCACAAAACCAAGAATAAATGATGAAGTTAAGTTAATGAAATAAACCACTGAGTATTCGTCAGATCACCGAGGACGCCAACATTCTGTCTTGCTTGATTTGCTTCACAAAGTTCTCTGTGTGGAATTTCTCGGTGAAGTTCTAGAAGTATTGTCCGCAGGACATTCTTCATGGTGACCAAAAAAGGCAAAGCAGTTAGAAACCTGTATGGGCATGTCCCCCGTCCACATTTCTGCCAGCAGTCATTCGTCAGGTCCAAAGTGATTGCAATCAGGAAATAAACAGATCCGCCTCCACAGCACGGAGCTGCGAGCTAACAGTCATTTGTTCTTGTCTTCAACAGAGCAATACGATAAACAACAAAAAAGTAGATGTTTATTGGTAAAAAGTCAAGAAAAAGTCATCTTTTTCAAGCTGGAGTAGTTTTGATGTCAAGGCTAGCTGCTAGCAGGAAGTGTAGCCGAGCTGTGAGGGTTCATGCCAGAGCGTCTTTGTGAGGTGCCGGTCCATTTGGTTCCTATCAAGGAAGAATTCGTACATGGACAGACCCAATAAGCAGTGTAGAACTTTCAAACAATCTGCAGCCGGCTGCATTCATCATATGGGTGGTGGGGGGATTATGTCAAACACTGGGGGCCACTTCCAGGGCCCGACCCGTTTTGACTGATCCTAACTTGATGAGGAATTCACAGATTGACACGTGTTCTCCTTCCGACTCACTGGGCCGCTATTGTCTTGAGTGTCGGTCCATTGTCAGAACCGCAACCCAAGACCCAGTTGTCCTTTGGCTGGGTTAGTAAATCAGTAGTACATTAATGAGGGGAAAAGTGGCGGCCCGCCGGGTCGGCCAGCATGGGAAGTGGCCGAGAGATGTGAGAGCTAACATCTGTTGTCCAGATGTGACGCCGGTGTACGCTTCTGGCTCTGCTGCCTCGAGGTGGGTTGCTGTTATCCCTGTCGCATGTTTAAAGTCCAGCTGGCCCGGTTCTGCCGTTGGTTGTCCTCCAAATGGATTACCGTCTTCCAATAACTTTTCAAGAACTTTTAACACTTTCACTCCAGAACCACATCTTTCAATTCGCACCCCAGTCGTCACCTTTGACCCTTGGCTGCCTTTTGCTCATCACATGATGTCATGGAGACACCCCACGACCCCCATATGCATGGAATGAAATGAGAAGCAAACAACGTCAATCAGCCTGTCATTGGACCCTGATTACATTCACATGCTGCTCATTAGTGGGGCCCCATTCACTCTTGGGGTGGGGGTGGAGGTGGGGGTATCGCTTGGCAGGTGATTAGACACAGGCCTCCAACATGTTAACACACACACACACAGTTGTTTATGTCACTATTACTCTTCATCATTGTCTTCTTCATCTTCACCTCACAGTCCTGTAAATCCTGTCAGACCTGCTGCCAACATACACACACACACACACACACATGCACACACACGTACTATAGCCTCTAGTCTAGCTTTTCATAAACGGAACATTCCAGCACGCTGATTGGGAATTAGTTTAACAACTCAACATTCTCTTCATCAAAAACAACCATGTGAAAATATAGAACAACATAGATATAGAAGAAATATAGAACAACAATAATAATGGTAATATTCATTCATTCATTTTCTACCGTTTTTTCCTCACGAGGGTCGCGGGGGATGCTGGAGCCTATACCAGCTGTCTTTGGGCGAGAGGGCACATATAGACAAACAACCATTCACACTCACATTCATACCTATGGACAATTTGGAGTCACCAATTAACCTAGCATGTTTTTGGAATGTGGGAGGAAACCGGAGTACCTGGAGAAAACCCACGCATGCACGGGGAGAACATGCAAACTCCACACAGAGATGGTCCAGGGTGGAATTGAACCCTGATCTCCTAGCTGTGAGGTCTGCGCGCTAACCACTAGACCACCGTGCCACCTAATGGTAATATTAATTGGAATAAAACATATAACCACAGTGATCTAATAATAGCAATATAATTATAATATTGATGACATTATTGTCAAGAGAACAATGATGATAATAATACTATTATTACTAATGATACTAAAACTGAACTGTGTTAGAAAATGGATGAAGAAAGTCAACAAGTTCCTTTGTTCTTCCGTCTGCTTCACATTCCAAATGGTCTGTCAGTGAATGTAGCTTGATGTGGTGGACGTCTGCAGGAACCAGAGCCGCCAGTGCTGGCGGTAAACACAACCACATGGTCTGTTTCATGAGGCCTCCCAGCAACACAGTGAAGACCTTTTCATTCTTTGGAATTCCAGCATCTGCATCCTTATTTGCTCTGCATGGAACACATATGGCAGCATCTCACGTACAGCGCTGGCTCGGTTCTGAGAGTCCTCAAGCTTTGAATGTGCTAAGACAAACTATCTACTCATCTAAGTGTCTGCAAAGTAACATCATGGAATGGAGCCAAACATCTGCAGATAATGACTTTTTTACAAAAACAAAGAGAGAAAGAGGAAACTGTGATTAAATGTCTGGTGTTTTTTTTTGTCTTTTGCGCCACTCCAGATGTTGGCATCTGGCCGTGGCCGTGGCCTGACGTTATTGACTGACACTCATCTTTATCACAGCAGGAGAAACACCGGTAACATGGAGGTGGTGCGGAGTCTTCTTCTGGGCCTCATGGTTGCGCTCTATTTCCATGGCAACACGGCACAGAGGACAGGTGGGTGACATAAATCAGCGATGACCTCACTTCCTGCATTCCAGGATGTACCAAATATGACACAGCTGGCTCATGTTCACACCTTTACTAACAACACCGTGTGTGTGTGTGTGTGTGAGCTGTGCACGTTCACGCACTAATGCTTCACGTTCAAAGGCAACATGCACCAAAGTGTCATTCCCGACATCCCATAGTGATGTCCAGAAGTAGACAAGGTTATCATGCTGAAAAAAACCCCGTCCATTTTCTTTGTTTTTTTAAGTGTATGCTCGCTGCTTCTACTGCCCCAAGGGGACACATGAGACTATTTCCTTCGGTCCGTGCGTTTGAATTCGGCGTTCTTATGCACGTTTCCAGGATGAAATGCTTTAAGCAGAGGCGTGTAAAGTGCAAATCGCTAGCCAAAGGCCACGCAGCTTCTGCCTTCATCACGCTTTGTGCCGGGCGGTCACGCTCTTCCTCTAGCAAAGTACCGGCACGTCGTCCGAGAATGACTCAGTGTCCCGACCTCTGCTGTCAGTGTGCACTCAAGAGGCCGTGGCTGACCTTGTCTTCATGGTGGATGGATCGTGGAGCATCGGAGCCGAGAACTTCGAGCAGATACGCCGTTTTTTGTCCACGCTGGTCAACGGTTTCGACGTGGGCCCGGACCGTGTCCGTATGGCTCTGGTCCAGTACAGCACCACACCACGAAGCGAGTTCCTGCTCAACACCTACCAGAACAAGGCCGACATCCTGCAGTACATCAGTACGCTGCCTTACATGGGGGGCGGCACGCACACGGGTCAAGGCTTGGACTTCATGCTGAGTCAGCATTTTGTGGAAGAGGCCGGGAGCAGGGCGGCACAGAATGTGCCACAGATCGCTGTGGTCATCACCGACGGGAAGTCACAAGATGATGTGGAGTCTCACGCCGTTGAACTGAAGAAGAAAGGCATAATCTTGTACGCCATCGGTATTAAAGACGCCGATGAAGACCAGCTGAGGGAGATCGCCAATGAGCCGCACAGTCAGCATGTCTACAGCGTGTCCGATTTTGCAGCACTTCAGGGAATTTCTCAGAGTATCGTCCAGACGCTTTGCACAACCGTGGAGGAGGCCAAACGACAACTTCTGCAGTTGTCGCAAGGTAACGCTGACAGTGACTTCGTGTTTTGTCGGGCAAACAGCAGCAGCGAGTCACAGTGACAGAATCGTTGACCTGGATGTCGTAAAGTCGACGTTGTACGATTTAGCCGGTCTGATTGGCATTTTCTTCAACCTGACACTGACTTTCTTCTCTATCCTCTCCAGAATGTGCCCAAGCCACTGTGGCCGATATCGTCTTCCTGGTGGACGGTTCATCAAGCATCGGACCTGATAACTTCCAGGAGGTTCGAGGTTTTCTCCGAAGCGTGGTCTCTGGTCTTGACATTGGTCCAGACAAAGTCCGGGTGGGATTGGCGCAATACAGCGATGAAACCTTTCAGGAGTTCTTGTTGAAAGATCACATGGACAAGAAATCCCTGCTGGCCGAATTGGACAAGTTCCCCTATCGGATGGGAGGCACTGAGACCGGAAAGGCCATCGACTTCCTGCGGACGCAGTACTTCACAGAAAGCTCTGGGAGCCGTGCCAGCCTGCGAGTTCCTCAGATCGCTGTTGTGATCACAGATGGAGACTCCACCGATGACGTGGTTTTGCCCGCTCAGCAACTGAGACAACATGGAGTCATTGTCTTTGGTATCGGAGTGGGACAAGCCAACCGTGTAGAGCTGGAGTCCATTGCCAACCGACCTTCTGACAACTTCCGCTTTTTCATTGATAGCTTCCAGGCCCTTCAGAGGCTCACCGACGGTCTGCTGCAAACCATGTGCATCTCCATGGATAATCAGAGGCAAGGTAAGGAACTGCTCAGACTTTCTGTACTCTAGAGGTCTAGTACATGGAGCGGCTGGCCCCACGGCTGGCCGGACTCCTCGGCTAACGGGGCAGGTTGAAGAAATCTCAAGAACATGGTCACGGCTATGGAAAACTCATTCATTCATTCATTCATTTTCTACCGCTTTTTCCTCACAAGGGTCGCGGGGGTGCTGGAGCCTATCCCAGCTGTATTGGGGCGAGAGGCGGGGTAGACCCTAGACTGGTCGCCAGCCAATCACAGGGCACATATAGACAAACAACCATTCACACTCACATTCATACCTATGGACAATTTGGCGTCGCCAATTAACCTAGCATGTTTTTGGAATGTGGGAGGAAACCGGAGTACCCGGAGAAAACCCACGCATGCACGGGGAGAACATGCAAACTCCACACAGAGATGGCCGAGGGTGGAATTGAACCCTGGTCTCCTAGCTGTGAGGTGCCGTGCCGCCACGGCTATGGAAAACTAATATAAAAAAATATTGATAGCCCCATTTGTTTCTTGAAAGGTCACCTATATTGTCCTTATATCATCTTTTTCACACAATTTATACTATCTTGAGCTGAAAAGAGGTAATTTAATTTTTGCGCTTGTTCGGCCGGCTGACGGCTGGCCGCTCAAATCTCACCACGGCTGTGGAGGGGCGGCCAAGGAAAAGCACAGCCGTTTAGACCTCTAACTGTCCTCCTTCCTCTATTACAGCAATAACTTCCTACTGTAAGAGAAGGAATTTTAGTACGACTAAATCTCGACATGACTTTGGTTATGAATTTTAAGGTGACATTTTGTTTTTTTTTAATTCGTGATGAGCTCAAATCAACAATTCTTTGTCTGCAATGCTTACACAACACACCGCAATAACGCAGATGAGAAACAAGCTTGCAGGGATGTGTGCGGCGAGCCAAAACACACAACATTTACAGATGGAATTCTGTGGGAGGGTTGATCTTTCTGTTTCTTCATGTTTATTATGGGAAGATATGATGCCTGTTTTAGGCAGCAATAAGATGTCAGATTTAAGGCCCCTTTTTTGTCAAAGGGGAATGCTTGCTTTCAGCTTCTGGGAACTTCATAACAGCAGTAAATTCAGGATGGGAGGGCAGGTTGGAATGTTGCCACGTTTAGCTGTTAGAAATAAAAAATGTACCTTGTCCAACAACACATACGAGGTGGAGAAGACTCTCGGCATCGAAGCTGCCGGGTCCACCATCATCAACGAGGTCCAATACACCATGATCAATCACGGCATGAGCATCCACGCCGCCACGTCATGCTTCTAGCCGACCTCATGTCATACAAGGGCGAGATACTCGGAATTACTAGATTTGGCTTGGCCAAAATGAAGGAGAGCGTCCTCATGCTGGCGTCCTTTGAGAAAACGGCCGACCACCTCTTTGACGCCGCCTACTTTGGGCAGAAGGACTCAGTCTGCGGCGTATCAGAGTGCATCATCATGGGCATCCCGATGAACATCGGCACAGGGCTCTTTAAAGCCCTCCATAAGGCCGACAGGGATCTGTGCCCACCGAAAAGGCTGCTCCTCTTTGACCACGCCGACTTCAACGTTCTTTCTTATCACGTAAAGAGTGAGGGGGAATGGAAGTTTAAGTATTTCAGTGCTTCAATAGAGCTGTTGTTAATCATGTATATGAAGAAACATCTTTTTTTTGTACTTGTGTGCATTAATAAGCATGCAATAATTTCTCTCAGCAGTTATGCTATTCATAGCACAGCAAATTACTTCTTCAATTTGCGAAGAGATGACAATTGTTTTTATCATTTAAACATTTTCTTTTCATTCATTAAAATCATGTGAATAAAAAAAAAAAAAAGAAAATGTAGCCTGGACAAGGTTGCATTTTAGCTTAGCTAGCATGGGTTAGCAATACTCAGGCCTTCAGGGCAGGTTCTTGTTGTTGCAAATTGATCGACTTAATTCAGTTTTGAGATGAGTGCCAAAGATAATCACCACAGTTGTTTTGTTGCCTTTCAGCCTTGTCAGAAAAGTTTGCTGACATCTTCTTCCTCGTGGACAGCGGCTTGAGTCAAGCTGAATTCCAGCAGGCCAGAAGCGTCCTGGTGCGACTGACCAACCAACTTAGCTTCGGAACCTCAACGCATCGCCTCGGCTTGGCTCAGTATGGTCAAGATACCAAAGTGGAATTTCTCCTCAATGCTCACCAAACAAAAGACGAAACCAGCGGCGGCGTCAGGCGTTTCCGCCAACGCAGATTACAACCCAACGAGCCACGCAACCTGGGTAGCGCCTTGGAGTATGCCAGCTCGCACTTCTTCACCAGCGAGGCGGGAAGCCGGGCCGACCAAGGCTTTCGTCAATTTTTGGTTGTTTTGAGCGGGAAAGACTCGGACGACTCCATTTATAAGCAGTCTCGATTGATCAAGTCAGAGGGCGTGACCGTTGTGGGGATGAGTCTTGGAGCGTCCATGCAGCAAATGCGCGTTGTGGCCACGAGTCCTTACGCATACCAGTCCATCTCGAACGCCGTTCCGGCTCTGAAGACGATTTTTGAAAGCGAGGACCAGCAGATCACTCCTACTGGAGGTAAAAGGAAGCTTATTATTGTTGTTTTGCTGCTGATATCTTATGTGTAGATCATCTCATGGTGACCTGATGATCACCTTCCATAATACCCTCAAAATAATTCCATCCCCAAATTCATTCATCCATTCATTTTCTACCGCTTATCCTCACAAGGGTCGCAGGGGGTGCTGGAGCCTATCCCAAGACAGTTCCGAATGTTCCGAATGGAATGTGCTCCAAATGTTTTGGAAGCCATGCTACCATAGAGAGGATACAATACAGAAATCATCAGTCATTCATTCATCATTTATAATGCTGGATCTACTCCAGTGAGGTTGAATTTGTATAAAAATATCCAATTTCTCCTCCAAATTCAAGCGCCACCATGTGGTGTATTTGCCAGGAAAATGTCCTAGCATGTTTTTGGAATGTGGGAGGAAACCGGAGTACCCGGAGAAAACCCACGCATGCACGGGGAGAACATGCAAACTCCACACAGAGATGGCCGAGGGTGGAATTGAACCCTAGTCTCCATCCCCAAATTGAATAGTATATAATATCCAGTTGACTTCTAGTCAGTTACGGGTCACAATGCAGGGAGACTGAGACTTTGCAATGATTGAAAATGGTGTGATTTGTCATCAGGCAGACAGAGAAGATCACAAATAGCTGGTGTAGCTTCCATCCTGTCAAGAAATCTGAACATCCTCTTTTTCCACAGAATGCAAAGGAGCCAAACTGGCAGACATTGTGTTTATCATCGATGAATCAGGGAGCATCGGAACCCCAAACTTCCAGCTGGTGCGCACCTTCCTGCACTCGATTGTAAGCGGCCTGGATGTGGGTCCATCTAAAGTGCGAGTGGGCATCGTGATGTACAGCGATAAAGCATTTGCACCGGTCTACCTCGACACCTTCAGGGACAAGAATGAGACGCTTAGTTTCATCAAAATCCTGCCCTACCAAGGCGGCGGCACAAACACCGGTGCCGCGCTCAATTTCACGCGGGAGCACGTGTTCATCAAAGAAAAAGGAAGCAGGAAAAACAAGGGCGTCCAGCAGGTGGCAGTGGTCATCACTGACGGTAAATCTCAAGATGATGTGAGCACCGCTGCTGCTGACCTGCGGCGGGCTGGTGTCACCATCTACACAGTTGGAGTCAAAAACGCCAACCATGCCCAGCTGGTGAAGATGGCGTCGCATCCTCCCAAGAAGCACATGTTCACTGTGGACAGCTTTGCCAAACTCAAGTCGCTGGAGCAGAAGCTGCAGAAAATTGTTTGCCACAACATCATCCGCCAAGCCGTCAGCGTCAATATGAGAAGAAGTAGCATTAAAGAAGGTTAGCAACTCTGCTCCTGGATTCTTTGGATGATTACAACATATTTTTATTTATATTTTCTTTTTTTTCCTAGGATGCTTGCAAACAGACGAAGCGGATATCTTCTTCTTGATCGACCACTCTGGAAGCATTCAACCCACAGACTTTTATGACATGAAGAAGTTCATCATTGAGTTCCTCAGTACTTTCCGTATCGGGCCACAGCATGTCCGCCTGGGGGTCGCTAAGTATGCCGATGCACCAAACCTGGAATTTGATCTGACGGCCTACACAGACATCAAAAGCCTGGAGAAGGCTGTGGAGGCCATCGTGCAGGTCGGAGGCGGGACTGAAACAGGAAGGGCGCTAGAATTCATGGTCCCGCAGTTTGATCGGGCGATGATCACACGTGGCCAGAAAGTGCCGGAATACCTGGTGGTCATCACTGATGGGAAGTCCTCGGATGACGTCAAGGTGCCTGCGGAGAAGCTACGTGCGCAGGGCATCACTGTGTACGCCATTGGAGTGAAAAACGCCGTGATGGATGAGCTTCATGAGATTTCCGGCAACCCAAAGAGGACATTCTTCGTCAACAATTTCGATGCTCTGAATCCCATCAAAGACGATATCATCACTGACATCTGCTCCACAGATGGTAAGACCTGAAAAAGTCCAAATGTTCTTATAGGACGTTCTGTGACTTGAATGACTGGAATAAGTTGGAATATTATGCTGGAATAGTCCTAAAGAAAGAAAGAAACTGCTTTAATTTCTCCCAACATCATAGAAAAGGTTCTCTTCCAGTAGAGCAGGGGTCTAAAACTCAATTTTACCTGGGGGCCACTGGAGCTAGGGTCTGGGCCGCATCAGGTTTTCCAAAAAAAACCCCCAAAACCGCATTTATTAAAAACAGAAAAATATACAAACTTTTTCAGTGCTTTGGTTCCGATTTTCTACAATAAAAGCTCTGATAAAATATTCCACTGTTCTCAAATATCTTAATTTTTATTTTTCTGCACAAAATAAGATGAAAAATAAATAAACAAATCAAAAATAAAGAAAATCAATCAATCAGTAATAAATAAATATAATAATAATAAAACGGCAAATAATAAAAACTTAAGAAACCACATATAGTTGGTGGGTAGACAAATTATTTTTTTTCAGATTAAAACGAACAAAGCATTAGAGCCCTGTAGACATGACAAAACACGACTATAGTCACATTTATACTTTTTTTATTTACAACATATTGCGCAACTGCAGGGTCTTGAGACACATGCTAACTCACAAACTAGAGAGCTAGCGACCTAAACGGTAGCCTTCAAGTTATTTCCTTTGAACTTAAATAGCCAAAAACTTACCACTTCCACACGGATAGGGAGGATAGCTATTAACAGTTATTTAACCTTTAACATGAACATTAATCAAACGTAATATTTTTTTCTGGGTACATGATACCATACAGCATCCATATCAAACTTGAGCGGGCCGCACTAACATTAAACTTTCATATCAAGGCGGGGGCTTCAAACTAGTGTCCTGCGTGCCACATTTGGGCCGCGTGTTTGAGACCCCTGCAGTGGAGCATTAAACACAGTGTTTAGGTGTTTCTTCACACTTTAGGTCAGGAATATTCAATGTCAAGTACAAACACATTTCATCTGAGTCCATGACTGGAATGTGTTTAGCTCCAAATTCGGAGCCTTGACCTTTGTGTGCTGCTCTAGTAGCTTTTTGGCTGACTGAAGTCCACAGGAATGTAATAACTAACATGTTGCGTGTCTACAGTTTGTAAAGACATACCTGGAGACCTCCTGTTCTTGATTGACAGTTCTGGGAGCATCTATCCGCAAGACTACGAAAAAATGAAAGACTTCATGAAATCTGTTATTGGCAAGTCTAACATCGGACAAGATGAGGTTCACGTCGGTGTCATGCAGTTCAGCACCGTCCAGCAGCTGGAGTTCCCCCTCAACCGCCACTACACCAAGGATGAAATGCTGAAAGCCATCGATGGCATGCAGCAGATCGGAGGAGGCACGCATACGGGTGCGGCTATCGCGGCGTTATCGCAGTACTTTGATGCTCCCAGAGGAGGGCGTCCTGGCGTGAGGCAGAGGATGGTGGTGGTGACAGATGGCGAGGCCCAAGATGATGTCAAAATCCCTGCCATAGCCTTGAGGAGTAAAGATGTGGTGGTCTACGCCATTGGGGTAGTGGACGCCAACACTACACAGCTGCTGGAGATCTGTGGATCACCAGAACGGGTCTATGCCGAGAGGGACTTTGATGCTCTGAAGGACTTGGAGAGCCAGGTGGCTTTGGAGATCTGCGATCCAGAGAGAGGTCCTTTTCCTTTGTTAGCAGACTGAAAATTATTGAATTAATCCTCTGTTGTCTTTATTTATTATTCTTGTCTCTTCCACCAGATTGTAAGAAGACAGAGAAGGCTGACATTATCTTCTTGGTGGATGGCTCAACGAGCATCACGTTGGACAAGTTCAGAAGCATGCAGAAGTTCATGTCGTCAATGGTGAACCAAACCACGGTTGGCAAAGAGCTAACTCGCTTTGGAGTCATTCTCTACTCCTCAGACCCCAAGTCCATTTTTACTCTCAACCAGTATGAATCCAAACGAGATGTTCTTCAAGCAATTTCAGCTCTGAAGTCTCCATATGGAGACACCTACACAGGCAAGGCATTGGACTATGCCTTGGCATTCTTTAACGACGAGCACGGCGGTCGGGCAGTACTCGGTATTCCACAGATTCTCATGGTGATCACAGACGGCGATGCCACAGATAGTAACAATCTGGTCGGACCGTCCACGGCACTGCGAGAAAAAGGAGTAAGCGTCTTCAGTATCGGAGTGGAAGGCGCCATCAGGAACCAGCTGGAGATCATGGCTGGTCACGACTTAAACCGAGTTTTTTATGTGGATAATTTCGCTGCACTTGAAACTTTGTACAAGAACATCACGGAAGTTCTCTGTAACTCCACAAAACCAGGTAGGAGATGCAAAAACTGGAGAAAGCTAGCTAGTATTGAGAGTTTTGACGTTTTTGACTCTGCTCTTTGCTTCTGCAGCCTGCGAGAAACAAAAAGCCGATCTCATCTTCCTGGTCGATCAGTCTGGCAGCATCGGGTCCCAGGATTACGACACCATGAAGAAGTTCACGACAGAACTCGTATCCAGCTTCAGCATCAGTGAGGATTTGGTGCGCGTTGGTCTCGCCCAGTTTAGTGACATTTTCCAGCACGAGTTCTACCTGAACCAGTACTACACCTACGAGTCAATCACCAAGCGCATCATGGCTATGACCCAACGTGGTGGGGGCACCTTGATCGGACGGGCACTGGATGCCATCAGGGGTCACTTTGAGGCCTCTCAGGGCTGCCGAAGATCGACTGGCGTCTCCCAAAATTTGGTGTTAATCACTGATGGCGAATCCCAGGATGACGTGCAGGAGGCCGCGGATCGTCTTAGGGCTCTAGGTGTTGAGGTGTTCGCCATTGGCATCGGAAACGTCCACGATCTGGAGCTCTTGCAGATCACCAGCAGCGCCGACAAGCTCTTCACAGTGGAGAACTTCAACAGTTTGGAGAACATTAAACAAAAAGTGGTCAGCACAATCTGTAAATCCAAACCACCCAAAGATCTTACAGGTACGTTGAGACGTCTTCTTTGTTCTTTTCGACCTCTGAAGTTAAGTTGTGTCTCCTCCGCTTTAGGCTGCAGTATTGATATCGCTATTGGCTTTGACATCTCGCAAAGAAGCGGCCTTCCGGGTGAGATGTTGGTCAGCGGCCATGCCAAGCTTCGGACCTTCCTGCCAGAGATTGTGCATTACATTTCCACCGTCCCCGGTCTGTGCTGCACCGGCACCGCCCCCATCAACACCAAGATCGCTTTCAGAGTGGTGGGACAAGACGGAAGTCTCCTGCACGACTTCAAATTCAAGCCGTATGACTCAAGCGATGATGTTGTGACAAAAGTCATGAACTTAAATTTGAACGTTCCCACACGGCTCAACACTGCCATGCTAAAATCCTTCCAGGAGAAATTTAAGGCCGATTCCAGAGGTGGCGTGAAGGTGAGTCACGTGAATGTTAGTTAAGCTTCATAGTCTCATCGCCTGATGTTGTCCTTACCATGGGGATCCTTCAGGTTCTGGTGATCTTCTCAGACGGACTCGATGAAGACGTGTTGAAACTGGAGGACGAGGCAGAGCAGCTGCGACAGTCTGGTAAAAATTTGTAGTAAAAGTATGGTTGTGTGGTTAGCAATGTCTGCCTCACGACCAGGAGGTTCTGGGTTTGAGTCTCAGCTCAGAATGAACGACTTCCTTCCTGCAGGCATCAACGCACTGCTGATGGTGGCCCTGGAGGGAGCACGGGACGTCGCCGAGCTGCAGATGTTGGAATTCGGCCGAGGGTTTGGCTACAAGCTTCCTCTCAGCATCGCAATGCCGAGTGTTGGCAGCACGATCCTCAAACAGATTGTACGTTTTTTCTTGTTCGCTAAATGCTATGACTAGCTAGCAACTTATTAGCAAGTTGGTTAGTTAGCCTGACCAGGAAGAACTTCTCTTGTTCCCCACAGGACACGGTCTCAAATCGAGAGTGCTGCAACGTCATGTGCAAGTGTTCAGGACACGAAGGCATTCGCGGCTCTCGGGGTTCGCCGGGGTCAAAGGTGAATGCGATATATTGAACATGAGACCAAGTGGAGAATGACGAGGTGTTTATTGTCTTCTAGGGACCGTCGGGACACAAAGGTTACCCTGGCTTCCCAGGAGAGGAGGGTGTCCCTGTAAGTTCTCTCATCTTCCTGCATGAAAGCATCTGTTCCAAATGTGCAACACCTGAGGCTTACCTGCGTGTTGGTGTGTTGCAGGGCGATCGAGGACGTCCTGGACCCAGCGGACCTCAGGGCGTTCAGGGCTGTTCTGGACTCAGAGGCCCAAAGGTACTATTCTGTGTCGCATTGCACAATGACATATGGACGGTGTCATTGAACGTGTTCTCCTTTGCGTCCTCAGGGCTACCGTGGCCTGCGAGGAAACCGGGTGAGTAAAGATGGCGTCCTTTAAGATAAAGTTGAGCTCATGACCGTTGAGAAGACTCAGCTGTGCCTGTCCACTGGTGCAGGGCGACAACGGAGAAGATGGACTGAACGGCGTCAACGGAGAGCAGGTAGCGCCTCAATAAGGCAATGTCTGGGTTTAGATGACTTTAAAGGTGTTGTTTGTGTGTGCAGGGTGTGATGGGACAAGATGGCGGTCGAGGAGAGCGAGGACATCCAGGAAATTCGGTAAACAAATGAAAAGACAGGACAGACTGAACTGACTTGATGAACAGGGACTTACTTTGTTAAATTAGTTTTATTGGTTAGCATGTGGGCGGCACGGCGGTCTAGTGGTTAGCGCGCAGACCTCACAGCTAGGAGACCAGGGTTCAATTCCACCCTCGGCCATCTCTGTGTGGAGTTTGCATGTTCTCCCCGTGCAGTGGGGATTTTGCATGGGGTGCATGGGTTTTCTCCGGGTACTCCGGTTTCCTCCCACATTCCAAAAACATGCGAGGTTAATTGGCGACTTGGTATGAATGTTAGTGTGAATGGTTGTTTGTCTATATGTGCTCTGTGATTCGCTGGCGACCAGCTGGGATAGGCTCCAGCACCCCCGCGACCCTCGTAGGGAAAAAGCGGTAGAAAATGAATGAATGAATGGTTAGCATGTTCCCTGGAATTCCCCTGTGGCATGTTGGCTGTTGAATTCCCGCTACTTGGTTGACCTCTTCACTTTGGGTCCTCAGGGCATTCCAGGTATCCGAGGGGCGGCGGGACAGAAAGGACAGCGAGGGCTCAGAGGAGATCCGGTGAGTTTGACTGTTCCATTTTCTAGTTTCCACACGCTCACATGACCGACCCGGGCGTGACATGACTTGTTTTTGTGTCCGACAGGGAGAACCAGGCAGGGACAACACTGTGCCGGGATCTAAAGGCGAAGTCGGCAATCCTGGTTTGCCGGTGAGAACAGGCCCCACCGCGCTGAGATGACATTATCACATTGACACACCTTGACATGTGACTTTCTACATCTACAGGGACAACCGGGACAGGATGGACGTCCCGGTGAGGTTGGCATCATCGGGAACCCGGTGAGACCATTGATCGTTTCTGAATACTGTTTTGGTTTGGAACATGCCAGCATCACCTCACTTTGAGTATTTTTGTACTGGCAGGGTCCGGACGGCAGACGAGGGGCCATCGGGAACAAGGTACACAGATGAAGCACAGCACACTCTGCTTTGTGTCGCCTTTGATTGACAAGTCTGTGTTCCCTAATAGGGTGGTGCAGGGGCTCCTGGAGTTCTAGGAGTCACAGGAAGTCCTGGTGCCTCAGGTCCACAGGTGGGTGACAAGAACAGAAGTCAGCTAGGGCTTCCTAACATGTTAACTTGATGCTTCCTTGATGTGGTTGCAGGGTCCCAGAGGGGTGAGAGGTCAGCCTGGACCAAGAGGGATCCCTGGACTTCCTGGACCACAGGTCAGCACGTTGTCTGATATGTAGACATAGAACAGCGTTGATCTAACAAAGGTTTCTTGTGGTCCCCTGCAGGGAGCAGCGGGCTCACCTGGAGCAGCGGGCTCCACTGGACGGCGCGGTGCACTCGGTCAGAAGGTGAGAGGTCACTTACGTTCAATCAAGGCCAACGTCCAATGAGACGTAGGGACAGTTATCAGCACAATCATGGTGTTTTGTCTTTCAAGGGCCAACCGGGAGATCCGGGACCGCAGGGTGTACCAGGAACGCTGGGAATGCGAGGGATGCCGGTGAGTGTGTGGAACCTCCAAACCACCAGGGGGTAGCATAGCTTAGCTTCAGCATCTTAGCTTCTAATTTGATGTTTGACGTAAAACAGATAACTAAGGTTAGTCAGTGACTGGAATGTCAGTCATGTGATCTAAATTGTTTATGATGAATCCTTCAGGGTCAAGACGGAAGGGACGGATTTGGACCCGCAGGACCCAAAGGGATCAAGGTGAAGACCACAAGAGTCCAAAACTTTGACTGCGAGTGGACTCTGATTATTTGTTTGTGTGTGTCCATGTCCAGGGAGATCCAGGATTCCCAGGTTATCCTGGTTTAGCGGTGAGTCTTCCTTCTCTCCTCAGGGGGCTCCTATCATGTCTGACATGGTATTTCGTGGTGTTTAGACACGGCCTTATGCTCGTTACCGACTCATCTCGTACTCGTTAGCAACTCTCGTCTTGTCCTCATCAGGGCGAGAGCGGCCTCCAGGGAACCAAAGGCTACCCGGGCAATAAAGGCAATCGAGGTCGAGGGGTGAGTGCAAACAGACATTTTGTTTTGTCAAATGTCAAATTGTTGATGTGTTATGTTACGCAACCCCTGCAGGGCAACTCGGGCCGTACTGGAGACGCAGGCGTGCCTGGAGAGCCAGGCTATGCGGGGCACCGGGTGAGTGACCTTCGGTTGAGTCGTCATGCCACAACATGACTTCCTGTTTTTGCGTTTTGCTTCTCTATACGACGTCTTCTGTGTTCCACACAGGGCCTGCGAGGTCCACCCGGAGGTAAAGGCATGACGGTGAGTGTGTGTCAGCTTGTGTAACATGACAGCAGTGTGTTGTGGTGGTTGTGTATGATAAGTATGTTGTTGTTGTTTTGTGGTAGGAGTGTCAGTTGATCACCTTCATCCGAAACAACTGTGGTGAGTACCTGAGGACACGCCCACTCTGTCCGCTTGTCAGCCAATCAGCTCTAAGTTGTTTTTCTCTTTTTCAGCATGCTCCATGGGTACGTAGGTCACATCCTGTGTGTGCGTGTGTGTGTGTGTACACGAGGTGAGTAGACGAGCCGCTGGCGTGTTGACTTTGGATCAATTCCTTCGTGGAACGTTCTTTTTGTGTTTTTGGAGGAACTCGAGTCAAGACTAACAGGATCCTCATTTTTAGGCCACCTAAATGAATGTTTCTGTGTGTGTGTGTATATAACGTGTGTGTGTATTTGTGTGTATATATATATTAATTCAATCATTAATTTTCTACTGTTTATCCTCACGAGGGTCGTGGGCATGCTGGAGCCTATCCCAGCTGACGTCAGACGCTGGACTGGTGGCCAGCCAATCACAGGGCACATATAGACAAACAACCATTCACACTCACATTCAAACCTATGGACAATTTGGAGTCGCCAATTAACCTAGCATGTTTTTGGAATGTGGGAGGAAACCGGAGTACCCGGAGAAAACCCACGCATGCACGGGGAGAACATGCAAACTCCACACAGGAATGCCGAACTCGGATCTCCTAGTTGTGTGGCCTGCGCGCTAACCACCGTGCAGCCCTGAATGATGCTCAATCATGATGAATTAATTTGAAAATAAATTTCATGAAATCATTTCACAGCCCTAATATACATAAATTCATACTTCCTGATTTTTTTTTGCCTGTTTGTCAACTTAAATGTTTCACAAAACATTTAACACAAAATGCAATTTTTAAATGAAACGTTTTATTATTAAGGGAGAAAAACCAATCCAAACACACATGGCCCTGTGTGAAAAAGCCTCCCCCCACTCATTCAAGCATAGTGTTAGAGAATGATAGCGTTCAATTTCTGCAGGCACACCCAGGCCTGATTACGATCACACCTGTTCTCAATCAAGAAATCACTTAAATAAGACCTGCCCGACAAAGTGAAGTTGACCAAAAGATCCTCAAAAGCTAGACGTCATGTTGAGACCTAAAGAAATTCAAGAACAAATGAGAAGGAGAGTAATTCAGATCTATCGGTGTGGAAAAAAAGGTTACAAAGCCATTTCCAAAGCTTTGGGACCATGAGAGCCATTATCCACAAATGGCCAAAACATGGAACAGTGGTGAACCATCCCAGGAGTGGCCCGCCAACCAAAATTAACTAAAGAGCACAGCAACAGCTCACCCAAGAGGTAATAAAATAAATATTTCATTTAAAAACTGCATTTTGTGTTCATCAACTCATAAAAAACTCATTTAAAAAGTTGACAAACATGCCTAAAAAAGAGAAATCAGGAAGGGGGAAAACACTTTTTCACACCACTGTACATACATACAGTATACTGTGTATATATAATACAGTTTATATACATATATGTACATACATACAGTATATTGTGTGTATCTTCTATGTGCATGCCCATTATGGCCATGAATCTTGAGACATGTCCATTGGAGGAACATCAAACATTCTTCTATACAATTCTGCAGACCACAGCACTTGCCCAGCCTTCCCCACCGAGCTGGTCTTTGGACTTGACATGTCCGAGGACGTGACCCCAGCGGCCTTTGAGAGGCAGCGTATGGCGCTGCTCTCATTGCTGGAGGATATCGCCATCGCCGAGAGCAACTGTCCAAAAGGTGCCCGTGTGGCTGTGGTGGCTTACAACAGCTACACCAAGTACCTGATCCGTTTCCACGACTACCGGCGCAAGACGCAGCTACTCGACGCCGTGAGGAACATCGCCCTGGAGCGCACGTCCAACCGGCGCCAGCTGGGTGGCGCCATGCGCTTTGTAGCTCACAACGTCCTGAAACGCGTGCGCTCGGGGGCGATGATGAGGAAGGTGGCAGTCTTCTTCTCCAATGGGCCGTCGCAGGATGACAGCAACATCGTGACGGCCGTGATGGAGTACCATGCACTCAACATCGTGCCCGCCGTCATCGCTCTGAGGAACGCTCCCGCCATCAGTCGTGCCATGGAGGTAAGTGTGGAGGTCAAAGGTGACTCTCAGCAAGCCGTTAGTGTATGTTTTAATGAGTATTTCCTGTCAGCTGGACGACACGGGGAAATCCATTTTCTCCGTGCTGGGCAGGGACACGGCCGCTGACCTCAAGAAGGTGAAGAACTGCGCCATTTGTTACGGTAAGATGCACAGTTGGCACATCAGCGAGCTCCTCGACGACAATACAGGAAATGGCGCTGTTTGTTTGGTCAGACCCTTGCAGGCGGGCCCAGGAGTGTGCCTTCATTCAGGAGACGTCTCAGCCACAGGAAGTGAACGCCGACGTGGTCGTGGTCGTTGACAGTTCCCGTGAGATGCAGGCCGACGAGTACGCCGGCGCCCAGCAGTTGTTGGGTTCCGTGGTGGAACAACTGGCTGTGAGCCCTCAACCCCGCCAGGCCGGGAACCGCGCCCGTGTGGCTGTGGTTCAACAGAGCGGCACCCGGAACACCAAGGTGGAATTTGGACTCCAGGCCTACCAGAACCAGCAGCTGATGAAGACGCACCTGCTGAGCAACATGCATCAGCAGGGCGGCGCTTCGGCGCTCGGGCATGCTCTAGACCTAAGTCTCAGGGAGGTGTTGCTGAAGGCCGGACCCGCCCGCAGGAGGAAAGTTTTGCTGGCGGTGGTCGGCACCCAGACGGCGTTGGAGGACCGTGAAACTCTGCGCTTCGTCACCCACAAGGCCAAGTGTGAGGGTGTGGCGCTGTTTGTTGTCACGGTTGGTGAACGCTACAACCGCACGCAGGTGGAGGAGCTGGCCAGCACCCCTACACAGCAGCACCTGCTTCACTTGCACCGCCTCAAAGCCCATGAGCAGGACTATGCACGCCGCTTCTTCCGGGTCTTCATGTCCGCACTCGACAGTAAGTCATTTATCTTGCTTTTAGTACCTCCATTTCCCTAAACGACCTACATAAGCATGTGTCTGTTGCAGAGGGTGTGAACACATACCCGCCCCCGTCTGTCAAACAAACCTGTAAAGATGGAGGGCAGATCTTGATCAGCGGGTAAGACGCTGACATCATGTGAGCCGCAAGCCAGGTGAACATGATGATCATGTGACTTTGTGTCCAGGCAGGAGTTTGTAGAGGAGTTTGCCGACCAGCCAGAAGAGCGGGAACAGTTCGAGGAGCAGACAGGACATCTGGACGCCGTCCACATGCCAACCGCCGGAGCGTTCGGTAAGTTCCTTCCACCGTCAATCGAACTGGAAAGTGTCTCCAACAGACCCATTTGATCCTTTGTTTGTGTCAGATGGAAACGTTCCAGCCGGGACTCAGTCGACCATCTTCAAAGGTAAGAAACGTTAAAAAGGACAACACGACAAGCGATAAAATCTTACATCCTGTCTGTCCCGCACTCCCATGCAGACGCCTGTTTCCTGGGCCAGGATGTCGGCGGCTGTCAGAACTACACCATGATGTGGTTCTACAACGACCAACAGAACCAGTGCCAGCGCTTTTGGTACGGCGGCTGTGGCGGCAACGAAAACCGCTTCAACACGCAGGACGAGTGCGAAGACCTGTGCATGAGCGAGACATCCTGAATGCAGAGCGTGTGAACTTTTGTTTGAACTTGAAAACGTTTTCTTTGTTGTCGTCGTAAAAACTTCCAATCATTTGTGCCGCTCCACGTGGACATTTAACCTCAAATGTCATGGACTTCTCATTTCCATACATTCACGTACACGGAGGAGCGTTACGACATTTTCCTTCAACATAAGGACACACATGACACGTCTTTAATATTAGTATTATACTTCCTTAATCCCACACTCACTTTTAGACAACCATCCATTTTCTATACCGCTTAACGTCTGCAGGTCACTAGAAATATTTTAGGATAAATTTGCCAAAAAAACAGTCCAATTGTACGTGAAAAAAAATAAAATAAAATAATTCTGTGTCTTCCTAGCTTGTGTGTCCCAGGTCAGTGGCCCCGGGGGGCTCGGATCGAGCCAATATGTTAAGTGTCCCCCTTGTGGCAATTACAGGAAGTGAAGATGAACATGTTTTAGTGGCTGATTACCTTTATTGAGGTGTGCAGGTCACATGACTCCTACTTCATACAAGGACTATGTACAAGGTGTGTGTGTGTGTGTGTGTGTGTGTCACTTCCACACTTTGATGATGCCATCTCGTGATGATGTGACAATGAAGCCTTGTGTGGTCTGGAAAGTGGCGATGTCAGTGATGATGTCATGATGTCCCACGGGCAGCGACTCAGGGCCGCGACGTGGTGAGTCCTCCGTGGCGCCGCTCTTCTGTTTGCTGTGGATCTCCTGCGGTGGAAGCAAACAGTGAGGTAAGACATTTGCTCCCATAAGAAGGCGTTGCCAAACTGGGGAGCGTGTGTTTACCTGCACCACTTCGGTTCCTTCTATGATCTTCCTGCTGTAAAGGACGGACGGGCAGTGCAGGGAATCGTTGGCTCCGCCCGCCACGATGTAGGACCTCTCCGGGTATACCAAATCCCAGAACCTGATGAGCACAAGTCGGACAGTGATGAGCCCCCTGAAGCGAACTTGACATTAACGCAAGAGCTTGTCAGACCTGATCCGCATGTCGGAGCCGGCCGTCAATAGGAGCGGGTTCCCGTCAGCCGGACTGCAGTAGATGCCGTGCACGCTGTGAGGAGAAGGCTGCAGGACACGCCAATGAATGCACGGCTTGATGCTAACAAACAATGCTAACTCACCTGCAGCTCAGACAGTGGAGGTGCTGAACTGGCCCACAGTGTGAATTTGCGGTCTCCTGTCTCCATGTCCCACATAGACACTTCATTGTTGCCCTGGACGGCTGCATGGCGATACAAGAGCGCACATCGGGTGAACAGGAAGTGGGTCAAGCATGGTAATGATGGCGGTCTCACCTGCGATGACAGACGACTGGTACAGCGGGTGCATAAGTAGCCGTCTGATTCGTGCACGTGCGGGGTGGGTGTGGTTAGAGATGGGGAGCTGGAAACGCATGTCCCAGCATGCCATGGTGCCGCTGCTTGTCCCTGATGAGGAAACATGTGAGAGTAATTTACGTGCAACTTAAGTACGGCATCCAAAAGGGGGGGGGCGGCGTGCGCACCGAGACAAAGCCAGCACTGGTGCATGTCCACGCTGAAGGAGGTGATGAGTCCCAGACGGAGATCATGGCGAAGCGTCCAGGCGTTGGAATTGGAGCGAAGGTCCCAGCCAACCAGCGAGCCGTTGACAGTGGCGTACGCCAGCACGGTCTGAGCGCCGGAGTTGAAATGGTGGATGTCCACCGCACAGCCGTCCTCCTGGAGATCCAGAGACCTGGGCACAGCCAAAATATGAAGAATACCATTGATAACTAATAAGAATTGCCCCCCCCCCTGCTGTTTTGGTTACCTAGTCTGAAAGGGTTGAACTTTGGGGGATTTTGGTGGCTTGTTGGCTTCCACCGCTAGCAGCTGGATGGATCCGTTGTCCGACGCCACAGCCAAGTAATGCGACCCCTGACAGAAGGCCAACGTCTTGACGTGACCGCCAATACGCGAGTAGGTGAACACCGACCTTGTCGTGGTGGTCTTTCCCTCCATCTTTTGACTATCCCACACTTTGACCGTGCCGTCATTGGACGCCGTGGCGAAGATGGCGTGTTCGTCTGAGACTCGGATGCGGTTGACAGCAGCTTTGTGTTCGTGAAGATGGGCGACCAGCAGCCCCTTAGGGTGCCACCCTAAAACACATACATGTGGTGTCACCACAGCTGGATGGTGCCCTCCCCTGATATGATTGCGCTAGTTACCGGGTGGCGGAGGTCGACTCTCCCACTCGGCGCTCTCCATGATTTCTTTCGCCATGCGCTCTGCGCTGCACTGGTCCCGCTTTTGCTGCACCAGCTGCTGAAGCTCTGTCTTGCATGTGTTCATGCGGCGCTGGTAAGAGGGGCCACTCGTCACCGACTGGAGCACGTGGACCGCCGGGGACGCAGTACTCCTTCGGGTCTGACTCGCTGGCCCGTCAGTCACCTGCAGGAGCATGCATGCTTTGATTACTAAACATCATCAGTGATTGTCTGGCCAGGATGTTAGTAGTACAGAGGAAACTTGGACCGTGGGCGTTGGCGTAGCAGTGGCGGCCTCCTGAGATCCAAACATACTCTTCCACTCCTCATTCATAATGGAGTCCTGCTTGGTGTGCTTCCTCACTGTGGGAAATGACAACAATTAACCTTCTTTAACATCACCACTTTTATTAGCCTCAAGAAGAAAAAACAAGTGTGCAAATGTCACCTCGCTTGTCGTCGACCTCGCCTTTGGGCTTAGCCAGGTCTACTTGACGCCCGGTGATGCCGAGCATGGCCAGGTCAATAACTCCTGTCTGGGCGGCATCCCCCAGGTGAGTCTGCTCACCCATGTTGGCTTTGGCCTTGTTGGACTTGAGCATGAAGTCTCGCAGCGCCAGTAGCTTGTCCTCCTCCGCCTCTGTCATCCCCTGCATAGACCAAAACCAGGACATCACAGTGACGTCTTTGTTATCTAACCTAGCGCTAGTGTCGGGTGGCGTCACCCCCTGCTAGCACACTATCACCTGTGAGAGTAGCTTTTTGAGGAGCTGAGCAATAGCCGGGTCTTCAGGAGGCGGACATTCTGGGATGGATCCTGCACGCTTCTTCTGCCGCAGCAGCAGGTGGCGAAAGAGGCTGGAGATGTCTTTGGATCGCAGTGCATAGTCAAAGATGGAGCGGCTCAGCGGCTCCTTCAGGACGCTCAGCAGGACCAGTTCTTTATCGATCTGAGGATGCAAAGGCACGCAACTGACAGCCGCTGTCATCACGATGTCAGCACGCTGTCAGCACTCACCTGGATGATGGGCTGCGTGATGAACGGGTTGAGGTGCGGCATCAGCTTGCAGTAGACATCGGCCACGTTGAGGTGCTGAGCAACCACCGTGACGAAGCCCACCGCACCATAACGGATCCACAGGTTGGGGTGACACAGAAAAGGAGCTGCAGCAAGCATGCGAGGCGGCGGGGTCACAGGTCAGAAAGACAACGTGGTGCAGGGTCGGTGTGATGCGATGCACAAGCTTACCGATGTCAGCGACAAACTCGTAGATGTGAGGTTTCTGCAGCAGACCAAGCTGGCACATGCACATGAGCGCGTTTAGAGCTTTGTAGATGACAAACTCCTCTGTGTCGCTCAGACCCTGTTGGAGGAGTGGCTTCAAGATGGAGGAGCTCTGCCAGCCCACGTACGCCGCCACGCCTCCACACGGTTAGACAATGGAAAACAGGTCACTTGCGATTGCACGGAATATGAGAGGCTAACACCAGTGTGATGCATGACAGGGAGAGATGGTTCTCACCAACAATGCTATCAAAGAAGGCCCCCCGCAGATGCCAGTCGTTCTTGTCATTGAGAAAGGTGATCATGTGCGACAGCAGCACATCATTGGCCTTCTGGCGGCCAAAGAAGACACAGAGCCGCGTGATGCCGTTCTCCATCAGGGACTGCTTAACCACATTCTCAGAGTCGCTCAGCAGCGTCACCACCTTCTGCTGCACCATCTCATGAAGCGCCTGCAGCTCTGCACATGCAAACGCCGTCACACTCACGACCTCGTGCACGTGTTCAGACAACAATTCAACGCGCACGCACCTGAGTCGTAGTTCTCATTAGGGTGCAGCGTTTCCTCGACATCCTCGCCGCAGGCATCATGCTCTGTGTTCACGTTGTTTTCCTGCACCAACTCTAAGAAGCGGAGTGCGCTCTCTGCCAGGTGTGCCACATTCTCTGATATGATGGAAAAGAATATTCAAAACACGTGTGCCTCACATTCACATGAAAACAGCAGCCACTGACCTGCGTAGGCCAGACGGACGATGGTGGCGTCGTCCTGAGCGAGGTGGGCGATGCCAGGCAGGATGTACTCTGGGTAGATGTTAACGTCGTTGCGTGGCACCTCCTTGACCAGCGCCAACACTTTTGTGAGCGTGCGCACGGCCTGTGCACGCACACGCGGTACATGGTCATTGCAGAAGTGCAGCAGGTACGGCACAACGCGGTCCAGTAGGATATCGACACCCAACCGCGGCGCCAGGTGGAGGATGAGCTCGAGTGCGGCCAGCTTGGAGTCGCAGGAGCGAAGCGTCTGCAGGCAGGAAGTGATGACGGATGTCAGCACGATGAGGCCCTGCTGCTCCTTCGTGCTCGCAACACCCTCGTCAACCTCCTGAGGGGGACATGATGTGCCTGCATGAACACGCCCACACTCATTATTAACATTAACTGGTGAAGGTATAGGACATCAAATATTGAAAACACTCATAATAAAACATGCATGTGCACCTCGCAGGTTGTGAAGGATGTTGTCCAGGTCCTTGCGAATAATGAGCACCCGCTCATCAGCCGACTGGAAGGTCTCCTTGGCAAACTGCGCCATGTAAGGCTGCAGGAAGGTGTAGAAGATGTCGGGGAATGCTTTGCCTCTCTGCTGTTTCAGGTAGTCCTCCGCCGCCAGGCGTCGCTCCGGTTCCCTCTGAACCATCTGAGCCACCTGAGAGAGGGCAAAGTCATTCCAGTGATGCTCCATTGTGGTTTCTATGGAAAACGTGTTAACACACGCCTCACCAGCTGTCGGATGCTGTGATCCTCGATCTTCTCCAGGACCTGCTCTGTCTGGAAATGACCTTTACGGTAAGCCAGGAGCTGGGACAGGTCGAAGAGCGGGACGCCCTCTGTGAAGAGCTCGGCGATCACACAGCCTGAAGGCAAAGACAGCGAGGGAATGTCAGCTGCTAGCCAGATTATGGTTACTGAAGACTCTTACTAAAAAAAAAAACAAAAACATATTTTCCATGACCTATAGGTGCCTACCTGCAGAGAAGATGTCCATGGCCTGCTTGAGCTCTCCTCTGCTCCTCTGGTTGTTGTTTGTGAGGTCCACCAGAGGCGTGTTCTGGTCGCTCTCTGTGGCAAACATGCTACCATCCACAAAGCGCTCAGGAGCAATGTAGCACGTCCTGCGCCTGGATGTATCAAAGAAGTAGTTGAAGTCGGCAGGGTTGTCCTCTGGCAAGTAGGTGGGCTTGAAGCTGGCAAAGTCGGTGAGCAACACCCAGTTCCAGCTGGTCACCATGATATTCTCAGTCTTTATGTCACCGTGGCGCACGCCGACCTTGTGCGCCTGGTCCACGGCATTAAGAATCTGGAAGGCCAGCCAGCGCTTCTCCACGTTGTTGAGGAAAGGCCGGGTGCTGATGCGGTCATAAAGGTTATCCCGGACATACTGGCGAAACAAAATGGCGGCCTTCTCCGTCAGGGAGGTCTTCTGAAAGGGCAGGCAGTTCTGGCAGGAGTGCAGGTAGATCTTCAGCTCCTCCAGCTCCTGCTTGTAGCTGGTTAGCGGTAGAGAGGGGTCCTGGATGGCAAAAACCTTGACAACCACCAGGCCCTCGCGGTGTTTGGCTCGAGCCACCTTGAAGAAGCGTGTGCTGCCCAGACTCTTGTCATACTCATGGTCATGGATGTCCGAGAAGTAGCTGTCCACGGACAAGATCTGAGATGGGGCGATGCCTGCCAGCTGGTTCCCCATTGCACCCCTGCAAACATCAGAATGAAAGGTCACATCACTGCCGTTTAGCCTTCCGTGAGAACGTTTAAATCCATGTTGTTGGCCCACATGCATTTTAGAATTTTATTGCACTACCCTTTTTTTAATGACACACATGAATTTGATCGTTGATACACTTAGAGGGCTGAATGCTAACCATCGATGTTTTCATGACATGCCAATATGTGGTTTGTTACCGGGGTCAGTAGAATGTTATTTTGGATCATTTTGGCGTCTAAATGAAGATAAGGTGTCGGGAGGCTAAAACATCCGGACCTATTTACGTGCTATAAGGCGCGTCACATGACTTCAAACATGACAGCGCTAGTTTAGTATGCTAGCTAACAGTAATTAGCTCTCCGATTACGTTCACATTAACTTATTAAGTCGTTGTAAACAAAAATACGTTACCTGCTGCTGGCCCGGCTGTAGTTGCTACTGAGCGTTTACGATTCACGATCGGAATATATCTATATCAATAAACGCTTTATCGATAGATGCAATCCGACCAAGATCAAGCTAGACTTGTGACCTGTCAGCAGCTGTTGTTGTGTTTCCGGTTCAAATCGTGACGTCATTCGATAACCGCCCAGTCTGCTTAAGTAAAGCTCGTCTATTTAGGTAAGTAAACCACATATACACAGTTACCTTTACCGTTCGACCGCCAAACAATAAAACTGATCAAAACACTATCATACAAAAACAAACACATTCATTTGTATAGAAAATGTACATTGACTGACAATTACATAGTGACTGCCTTTACAATCTAAAGAACTCTAATGCAAAACATGTAACTGCAGATAATAAACAGATTGCACTGTGTACCTAATATAGTGGCCGCAGTGAGTGGATTAGAGATTACATTGCACTTTTCTGTTCGGATAACAAGTCCATATAGTCAGTCATCAACAGATGTAGTCAACATCATCAAGCTTGATAGACTTTTGGAGCCTTCTTGTAATACTGTGTCTTTGGATATCAAATATTAAAGATTTTTACAACAATTTTCCACCCATTGATAGTTTTTCTAACCATCCCAGACAATAAAAAATAACAAAATAAAATATAGCTTTTTACCACAAAAGAAATTGCCAGAGAGAGACTAATCCACACCTTCGTCTCCAGCAGGTTACTACTCTTAACAGCCTTCCACTGAGTTCACTAATGCAGTGCCTCTGGAATGCTACTGCTCAACTCCTGACTAGAACCAGAAAATATGAGTATATTAATCCAGTACTAAGGTCTCTGCACTGGCTTCCGGTTGCTCAGAGAATAGACTTAAAAACAGCTCTGCTTGAGTCCAAAACTTTTCATGGTCTTGCTCCGAAGTACACCTCTGACATGTTAGAGCCACGTAAACCATCTCGGCCTCTGAGAAGTTCAGGTAGTGGTCTCCTGTGGGCACCCAGAGTCAGGACTAAACTGGGTGAGGCTGCCAAAATCTGAAAACGATCTATCAGAAGATGTGCGACAATCCTCCACCTTGGCAATGTTCAAATCTAAGATTTATATTCAACCGTGCATGTGGGAAATGAAAGCATTTCATCAGCACTCCTCATTTTTTATTTTTTGGTTTTGCTTTGTTTTATGGAATGATTTATGGAATTTTGTTTAATGATTTTAGAAGGATTCTATGTTTTTATGGAATGATTTTATGAAGGGACTTTACCCTTCTTGTCTGTAAAGCACTATGAATTGCCTTGTGTACGAATGGTGCTCTATAAATAAACACGATCTTTGTTACAACGAGGAGGAACTTTCTGGCAACGACCACTGATGATAGACAGGAATCAGGAAATGAACTGGTGTGGCACTCAAAATAAAAGTCATCGTGTTTGATCTTATCAGCGTGTGTGAACTGAGGGTGCTTGTCACTACCGTGCTTACAGAGAGAAGACAACGTTTTTTTTGACAGAGCAGAAAATCAAATGCAAGTGTTAATGCTCTTATGAGGGAAAAAAAATCAAAGGTGAAATTCTTATTTAACCAGATAAACAAAGTTAAAAGGTAAGAACACAAACGGTTTTAGTGAGTAAAAAAAAGTCAACAAATGTGACAGTTTGAAAACCTTTTTGTCGCCAAAGTGAATCATCTTCCTTTTCTTGTGATCCTCTTAATGAGCAATGTATTAACATAAAAACTCCAAATTATTCAGCGTCTCGACAGCCATCGCCGCATGTCACTGGTATGAATGTAATATGAATATAATGTAATAAGTACATAGACTCCAGCAATGAGGATAAGCGGCATAGAAAATGAATGGATATATGTGATAAGTACATCATATTGTTTGTGTGCGGAAGTCATGCTGTTGTTTTGAAAGTACATCCGGAAGTATCATGTAGCGGTGAGGCATTCGTGCATCTGAGATGGTGATTTCACTTCTGTCAGAGATAATCGAGCTACGCTGTGGTTGTATGGAAGATGCTGAAGAAACGGGAGTGGCTGGTAAGTCAAACATCTGCTGACGCTTTAGTCAGACTCTGTTCGGGGCTCTTGACTTCACTCTTTCCGTTGAAAAACACCCACGGCCCTCCGGAGGCTCACATCCGGCCGCAATGCGAGGAAGGCGGCGGCTCTGCTTGTTCGCCTTTCGCTGTTAGCTTGCTGCTAATGCCCCTGGGTAGCACACCATGAGCCTGGCAGCCTGTTGACGGTGATTTATAGATATGGTTCGATATGTGCGCGTGGACGTGTTTAGTTGTACCATGGTCCAACTTTTGTTGGAATAAGCAGCGATGTCAGCCGGCAGGTGCCGCTTACTAGCTCGCCGGTCGAAGTCCGCATCGTGATGAGTTTGGAGCTCTTGTTATTTTATCAATTATTTTCTGTGTTTTTGTCGAATGTTCTTCTTTTTGTTAACTTTATCCGTAACGTCCTAATAGTCCGTAACGACTATTATCATACCTCCACGAAGACAAACTGTATTGTTAATTGTTTATTTGCGTTTGCTAAACAGCTGACTGGAAACACGACACAGGTCACCGTTCAATGAGCCTGTTTCCTGTTACCATATTAAACTTCCTGGGAATCTGTGATCCATAGCTCTCAATAATGACCAGCATAGCCTTCTCAGCTATGCATTATCAGAAGCACTGACCTACATTTACAACTTCAATTGCTTATGACACCCAAAAAATTATTTAAAAAATTAAAGTATTCACATAATAAAACATTTGTTGTTGCCCGACATAGAAAGTAAGAGTGAAATAAAGTTTTCTGAACCGCCATTTTTCTACATATGTACAGTACATGTACATACAGGTATATTCGTTTTTCAACATTTACAGAATAAACACTGTTTGCTGATTCTGTATCATTGTTGGAAACCAATGACGTCACTTGGTTGAATCCCAATTCCACCACTTATCCCTTCCCCTTCGTCTTACCCTAGGGTTTCCTCGACATGTAATTAATGGTGGTGCACCACCCTGACAAAATAGAAGCCACCACACCTTTGGTGAGATGAAGCCTCACAAGGCTTTGAACCATTTCAGTCAACTGGTTTGAGAAGGGATTAATTTTTTGAAGCTTCATGCACACAAAATCACCTGCTGGCCTTGGATACAATTACATGTGGCTGTATCTTCATGTGTGATGCATTGCATTATGATCAGTTTTGGCTTGTGTAAATTATGTACTACAAAACATTGTATAACCAAATGCTTCATCTACAAATTGTGAGATAACATGTACACTATATATATATAAAATGCAGAATGTTTTCTTGTCCATAAGTGCTTCTGGTATCATGTGATATGGCTAGTTTCATCAGGGTTTTATGTCACCTGGCATGGGCCCTTGCAGGCAGAGGACAGTGAAAGTGCTTGTGTAACTAGGAAGATGTATGAAGATGTATGCTTGTGTAACTTGGACAGAACCTGGGAGTTTTTATTGATTTTTTTATTCAAAAATACTAGTTTCTCAACAACTTTTGGTTTGCGGCGATTCTTCTTTTTTTAATACAACTTCTCCACTATGCTGAAAGGTTGTGTATCTTTGACAACCATGTCAACAAGGCCTCATCCAACTCTTGTTTTCTTGTGGCTGATAAAAACGTATGATTTTTCATTGGCACAATGAACATAAGTCATGGAAAATTGAAAATTTCTTAGTAATACTGTAATACATTATTATAATGTAATGATATTAGCCTTACCATGGTTGTGTGAAGGTCCAGTTTCAGCTTTATGTTCATGAAAGGCACGCTAATGCCTTAACATGGATGAGGTGTTATTATTGTACCCCAACTCCTTGAAACACAATAAGCACTTCACCTTTGAATAACAATGAGTGAAAATACAGGTCTTGAAATGCAAACATACCCCATCTCTTAATAATGTTGGATTTGGCCTACTTATTTGGACTGATCAAGTCAAAATGTTCCCACACACGAGAAATTTTTCTAGCTGGCTCCCTATCTTCTCTCTCTGAACTCCAAACTAACTCTGTACTAACCAAACCCTCCAAACTGTCGGCAAACACTATCCACACTGATTGATTCTCTCCACAAAACCCCAAATTTAAATGTATAACCTGAGGGGTTTATGTCAGTGAGTGACAGGCAAACACCGCGCCAAATTCTGAACCACTTCCCGAATCCGTCATGTGGTACAGCCGGGCAGCGAGGCTTTGGACGTCATCAATTCCGGACCCTTACCCCAATTAATCAAGCCTCGGTACACGCTTTGTGGAAGCGCCCACTCGATTACTCGACACACACTTTGAAGCCTTGGCACCTCTGGTGACATGGCTAAAATACAGTGTTCCCTCTTTTATTGCCGGGTATAAGTTCCTAAAATAGCCCGTCTTATGTGAAATCCGGGAAGTAGCGGCCTATTTTATTTTACAATTATTACAGAGGTTTTAAGGCTGTCAAACCTCTCAGCATACACTTAACACACTTTTCTCTGACAGGTATTAACATTTTGTCACATTGCGCTCTCATTTAAACACCCTCAAAGTTCAAATTTCATTTTGATTTTGATGATCAATCTGCATGTTTGGACACGAGGTGTATGCCACTCCTGACCTTGTCTTGTCCTGGCACTGTTCTGCTGTAGCGTTTTTGTATCTTTGTTAAAACAATATTGCTCCTGTTGTATTTTACCCCTCCTCATAGTCCTCCACGTACTGAGGATTTGTTTCCAGTATTCCTTAATGATGCCGTAGCATCACCAGCAACCAGGAAACAGGAATAACTAGCAACAACTAACAATTCAAAACATGACCAATATTGGAGTAGCAAAGTACTGAATATCTAATAAAACATGAGTGACATTATTGTGAAACTCAACAATTATGCTGAATTACTTAATTTGATATGCTTCTGTCGGCCTTCGATTTGCCGTCTTGTCAGCGGGAGTGTTATATCAGAGGAAACTCTGGAAACTGGTGCCCAACTACACTTGGTTTGTAGGGCTATACACCCTTTAGCACTTACCCCTTACCCCTTGATTTAAGGAGAATTGGGACACCAAAACCTGAATGCAGGGGTGGAATTGGGATTCAGCCTTACTAATTTGTCTCCTGTCTCTGACTGGTTTGCTTTTTTTATGGCAAAAAAAATGAAGAAGGGGTAAATACACTCCTGATCAAAATGTTAAGGCAACCTAGAAAATTAAAATAATTAATATTTTGCAGTGTTAGATCTTAAAGAGGTTCTAAGTAGACCTTCAAACTGCAAAACGAAGAAATGGGAGTGAGACTAAAAAAAATGAGTAAGTTATTTATTGCAAACAAGCATTAAAGGGGACCTATTATGCTTTTTCAACTTTTCTGACCTATAAATGTAGTTAGAATGTTGTATTCTCATGTTAAACAATGCCAAAGTTTCAGATAAGGAGGTGTGCTCATCTGGAAGTGAGCCCGTAAAGAAGTTTATGATGGCTCAAAACGCTCGGTTGGAAAAGGCGTGGTAAAACTGTTCCTTTGTGATGTCACAGAGGGGCAGACTTTCTTATATGGTTCATAGTTAGGAAGCACTTTGGGCGTGTGACCAATCACAGTGGAGTGGGCAATTAAAACAGACCCAAACATATGTCCCTGGCTGGGCCTGAGGTGGAGGATCCGATTGGCCCTCCGACAAGACTCTGGATGATCCTTTGCCCAAATGAAGGTTGTTACTGGTGTTGAGTGCAGTCCAGCAAACATGGCATCAGCAAGAGAAGGGTTTGAAGATGAAAAAAACGTCGTAGTAGTGGACCGAACCATGTCATGGAATCAGTCAGTCAATATGGAAGTTTACTTTTGGTGAATGTGGACATTGAACTGTTGCTACCAAATACAATACATTGTTTTAATCAATATTTAGAAAAAATATCACAACCAGTAAACCAACGTAGAGCACTTGGAATTGTTCTAACTTTCCCCCATTTATGACACCCCTGCACAGGAATCAAACATGCCCAAACCATTTTTTTTGATCAACTGACATCCTTTTTAATTTTAATGGTTGTTTGCAACAAATCTCTTATTCAAAAACATTTTTCTCACTCCAATTTATTCTTTTGAAGCCCTAACTCTTAAGATCCAACAGTGTAAAATGTAAATTCTTATTTTTCACCTGGTCTTAACATTTGGATCAAGAGTGTATTTTGTGACACACCTAATGTTAAAGATGTGCTGCTGGTTTCTTTCACAAACCTCACCTGCCACTCCTGCCGTATTTATGCTCCTGACTTCTGTTTTTTGATGGCCTCAAGTTTCCTTTGTCCTCCTCAGTATGACGTTGTCATCAGTTACTTTATGCAGGTCCAGCCTCAACTGGTTTGGTGAGGTGCAGGATTGTTCTAATTCCCCAACATGCTGTCAATGCATGAATGATTCACTTATCCATGCCTTACAGGTGATAAGATGATACAATAAAATCCCTTCTGTACAGCGTTTGGCGTAGGTTTACAGCTTTTATGTGTGTGTATATTGTAACTGGTAATGCTATTCTTGTGGCCACTTTTAAAAGCCGTTCCTCTTCGGACCAGCCATTTTTCTGATTTTTACTCATTTTTCAAGGCACATAGAATATTGTGTTATTGAGCTCTATAGACATGGTATATGCAAATATTAAACTCTTGTCTTTTATCAGGAAAAAAAGTGTGTTTCTACCTTTAGCCTTTTCGCTTCCTGGTTGCTGCGGAGCATGTATATCAATGGGAGAGATGCAGGCCTTATAAATGGGCTCTTATAAAATGCACTTCTGCTATCTTGTGGCCGTTTTTTCGGCACCAAACATGCTCTCTTTTATTGTGGTGTTACATCAACACCTCTTTGTGCTTCTCGTGTAAATAAACGGAAAATACATCTTTGGGAGCAAGCAAGACTAACTCTAATAACAATGACGATTTTTGACACTTTTAAGGCAAGGATGACTAACTGGCGGTCCAAGATCAGACCCACAAGCCATCCTGTACGGACTTAGAGTCAAGAAGTGTATAGTAAAGAAATTATTTTTCTATGTTTTGGCGGGGTGCTTTCATCTTGATTGCAGGCGTTACGCAACTAGTTGGAAACTATCACAGTATTTAACCTTACGATGGATTATCGATGCACTCTCGCTGTGTATCATGTTGTTATGAAAATATAGCTAATCTAAATGTCTTTCACGATTTCTCCTCAGTGGGTCTTGTCGCCATTTTTCATGTCATCCAGGATGCACTCTCTGTGCTTGTGACAGTTTTTGTTTCATTCTATTGACGTATCACAATGTTGTTATCATGAGCCATGCAAATCGTGTGGTATTGTGAGATACCCTTAGGTTTCCAGCCCTACATGATTCTACTAAGCAGGGCTGCAACTAATAATTATTCATGTTGTTTAATTGGCTAATCGATTAATCATTGATTGTTTCAGTCAAATCTGTGTATTCCAGGTATTAAACATTGACACTAGAGATGAGCTGGATACTCAATAGAGATGAGTATCTATTACGGATTATGCATTATGGCCGGGCATATGTTTATGCCTCGCCCACTCCGAGTACAGATACGGATATCATTTCAATGTGTCAACAGTAACAGATACAGATAGTGGTGTACTCACTCATCCCTAAATACAGAGACAGACGACAGAGAGAAGCAAAGCAAGTGACAGAAAGAAGAAAGAAACGAATGAGATTTACAGATAACAAGGACAGTGATATGAGAGAGGTACGAGAAAAGTGGATGTGTGTGCTGTGGGAGGGTGGAGCATCTGCTTAAGAAAACATTGAAGGTAGACGGGAAATAGCAGAATTGGTTGTTAGTGTTGGCATAAGCAAATGTGGAATACAAACAGACCGGTTAAGTTATGTTCTGAAATGCGGACCTTAGCATATATCACAATTTTTTGGGGGGATGTATCATGATAAGATGACACAAAACGATATCAAATTTAAATTCAGCGGAGTCTTGTTTAAAAAGCTACAAACCTTAAGCATATAATGAAATACACTTCTCATATTGTAAAGCTCATTTATTTATTGGTAACACATTTTTCTAATGGGATGACAGCCTCTGCACACATTGCTACTAAGTCTTCAACAAACTGTAATGACTACGCTTGTAATGAAAGAAGATGTCGTCACCTATGCAATTCCAACTGTATATGAAATATATTTTTTATGACACTCTTTTGTTTATGCAGATATGGGGCAAAAGGCACTCTTACTTTGAAGGACTGTCACTGAAGTATGTTCCATGTGTGGGGAACGTGTACTTACAGCTAAGACAAGTAACGTTCAAAAATAAACGTGCTTCTCTTATTTTTTCTGCACCTTCCTTAAATTAAAGCCGTAAAACACAACCTGGTGAAAATATACTCATCGAGCCTGACAAGCTAACTCCTGCTACCTTCAAGTCACCCTCAGGAAGAGGAGATTCTGCCAACTTTCAACGCTGTTTATCACCATTTCAACATGTTTCGATCGGGAGGGGATCGTTCAGTGTTTAGAATGACCGTTTTGGGTGACTTTGAATGCACCAGGGGTGGAGGAGGCGTGTTATTCGGGGAGCCAGGGAAGAAGCACTGGGGTGGTCAGTTGCACTTGTTTTGGTGGCGTGGTTACGGCCAACAGTAGCCATTATTGTGTGCAAAAAGACCTGCTCATTAGTGACCACAGTCGTGTGACTTCAGTAGCGTTGGGGACGACGCTACAATACAATACATTTTATGTTACAATTTCAAAACATGCAATATATCATATGACAACTAAATACACTCGGATCATTTTAAAAATGATTTCAATGAAGACATTAACTTTAGTGTTAATGTATGAGTCCCCTGTAAATCCTGCATGGAAGTGAAGTCGACACGGGAGTTAACACTTGCATGCTCCAGTTATAACGTTGCAATAGTCTTAGCTAATGATGGACGTGTGAATTAACAGCTGCATCGATCTTTTTTTTTTTTACAGAGATGCAACTTACACGACGTTAAAACACAGTAACAAGTTGCATTTATCTGTTTACTTCAAATAGATGCAACTTGTGCAACATTAAAATGCTGTGGAGAAAGTGAGATATGCTTGTGTCTGTGAGGGGGATGGTCCACAGGAGCAGCTCAGAGAGACAGAAAGGGAGCAACAGACTCTCCATGCAGCTAAAAAAGTTAATATATCAGCTCCATTTTCAACGATATTGATTAATCTGTGATATGTGATAATCGACCCCGATATATCAGTCAGCCTCTGGTTAGCAATATCATACCGAATAGTTGGCTGTTGGACTATTTGATGTTTGTGATCCATGTTGACCCAAGTTACCTCAATGCATGTGTCTTTATTTGTGTGTGTCTATATGTGCCCTGTGATTGGCTGGCGACCAGTCCAGGGTGTACCCCGCCTCTTGCCCAAAGACAGCTGGGATAGGCTCCAGCACCCCCACGACCCTCGTGAGGAAAAGCGGTAGAAAATGAATGAACGAATGAATGTGATAATCAGCCCCGATATATCAGTCAGCCTCTGGTTAGCAATATCATACCGAATAGTTGGCTGTTGGACTATTTGATGTTTGTGATCCATGTTGACCCAAGTTACCTCAATGCATGTGTCTTTATTTGTGTGTGTGTATGTTGCAGCTTTCCCACACACAAGAGTGCAGTGAAGATGACAACATGGTGCCTGTGCTAAGCTCCAAAAAAGCAAGCGAACTGGCCGTCAATGAAGTGGCTTGTGCCCTTCAGGTATGACCATGTCATCAGTCCGTTCATCATTCAGCATTCTACTCTGTTTAAGACTATTTTGATCCAGACACCAAGAATGAGGCTGAGCGTTTATCTTGTTATGTCTGCACTGCAGGCCAACCTTCAGTATGGGCTGAGTGAGGAGGAGGTGGCTCGTCGCAGGATCTACCACGGCTGGAACGAGTTTGACATCAGCGAAGAGGAACCGCTGTGGAGAAAGTACATCTCCCAGGTAAGATGACATGGCCGCCAGCGAATCTAAAGTCAACAAGATAATAGCTGCTCCTTGGAAGTACTGTTGGTTGTGTTGTTTGGATGCTTATATGAACTTGCTGGTCTCTCTGAGGCTCTGCCCACCTCCATTTTGTTACATCATCTCCTTCTGATCAACTCAGGAAAGGAGGAACGGTCCTGTGTCACTCATCACACAACCACCACTACTGATACAGTGTGCACATTAGCGAGCATGCATACAGACCAGTTCTGTCCCGCTTGAAACCAGGTCACTGGGATGTTGGACCTGAAAATAGAATAGAGTGCAAGACCCCTTTCCAACAAACCACACCCATAACCTGAGGGCAGCGCTTACAACAGAAGCCTGTTTTCATCTGGCATTTTGACTTTATTCCTAATCTGAAAGTTTACTGTTGTTGTTGTAGTAATGGACTTGTGTTTCTGTTCCTGCAGTTTAAGGATCCGCTCATCCTGCTGCTGCTGGCGTCGGCTGTCATTAGCGTTCTCATGCGCCAGCTGGATGACGCTATTAGCATCACTGTGGTGCGTTAAGATCTGTTCTTTCTAGAAGATTCACTTGAGCGACGTCAGAGAAAATCTGATCAACTTGGATGGCGTTAGCATTAGCATCATTAGCACCGTGTGGTGTCCCCACCAAAAGATAGACTGTGTTTGGATTCCTGACAGGCAATTATCATTGTCGTGACCGTTGGCACCAGACGATGCTAATGCTTAGCATTAGCATCATTAGCATTGTGTGGTGTCCCCACCAAAAGACAGACTAATGTGTTTGGTTTCCTGACAGGCAATCCTCATTGTCATGACCGTTAGCACCACATGATGCTAATGTGTTAGCATTCGCATCATTAGCATCGTGTGGTGTCCCCACCAAAAGACAGACTAATGTGTTTGGTTTCCTGACAGGCAATCATCATTGTCGTGACCGTCGCCTTTGTCCAGGTGAGTCTGACTGGAAGACAAGGTGCATAATGGGAAAATAAGTCCTCCTAAACACTGCCTTTGTTTATTCTACAGGAGTATCGCTCTGAGAAGTCTCTAGAAGAGCTTGGAAAGCTAGTGCCCCCAGAATGTCACTGGTATGAAGTATAACCCTGATGGAGTAATCGGGAATATGTAGATGCATGTTGTGAAAACTGGGGTGATATTTCAGTGTCAGGGAAGGTCAGCTGCAGCACATGTTGGCCAGAGAACTGGTTCCTGGAGACACCGTCTGTCTGTCGGTGGGAGAGAGAGTCCCGGCAGACCTCCGCCTCTTTGAGGTGAGCACCCGCTAGCATGCATGCGGTGCTCAATCTGCACTGCTGCTTTGATTGAGCCACCTGATCCAACAGGCCACCGACCTGTCTGTGGATGAGTCCAGTCTGACGGGGGAGACGGCGCCCTGCTCCAAGTCCATCTCCCACCAGCCGTCCGCGACTGACGGCGACATTGCTTCCCGCAGCAACATCGCCTTCATGGGCACGCTGGTGCGATGTGGAAGAGCCAAGGTAGCCAAGCGATGGTGAATGTACCACTCTGGAAGCTTCTACAGAAACACACTCACATTTCTTCTCCTTCCTGTCTGTTAGGGAATCGTCATAGGAACAGGAGAGAACTCTGAGTTCGGGGAGGTGTTCAAGATGATGCAAGCAGAAGAAGTACGTCTCCTCTTATTGTCTCACATGCGCACATATTCAACCTACTTACTGTTTGCGTTTTTCAGGCCCCGAAGACACCTCTGCAGAAGAGCATGGACCTGCTAGGGAAGCAGCTGTCTCTTTATTCCTTTGGCATCATTGGTCAGTTGGTATGACACGCGTCGTCACGTGTCATTGTGTGCTGCTGAACACGATGCGTCTACTTTTTTCAGGGGTCATCATGCTGGTGGGCTGGCTGCAAGGAAAGAGGATCATGGACATGTTCACCATAGGTGTCAGGTACTTTCCTTTCACAATCCATGACATGGCTGAGGTATACATGTACATGAAAATTGCATTTAATCCTTTGAACATGTTCAGTCTGGCAGTGGCAGCCATTCCCGAGGGTTTACCCATCGTGGTGACAGTGACACTGGCGCTTGGCGTGATGCGCATGGTGAAGAAAAGGGCCATCGTCAAGAAGCTCCCCATTGTGGAGACGCTGGGTACGACACAAAAATCGGGATAGCCACGGGAGTCGCGTGACCTTCTATTCTTCCCAACAGGATGCTGTAACGTCATCTGCTCGGACAAAACCGGAACACTGACCAAGAATGAGATGACTGTCACGCAGATGTTCACATCTGATGGGCTCCATGCTGAGGTGAGAACACCACATTCCATTCGCTTCACGACATGACTCTTTTGTCTAGTTGTTAAATCAATGTTCCTTGCTTTCATTGTTTTTGCTCTGGATCCCAGGTGACAGGTGTGGGCTACAACGGGGACGGAGAAATTCTAGTGGACGGAGAGGTCATCCACGGCCTTTCCCGCCCGTCGCTCAGCAAGATCGTGGAGGTCAGTCCCTGGCTGAATGTTTGCACACTGTGGAGATTTTCACACCATCACTGACACAGTAAATAGAGTGCTAACTAGTGTGTGCGTGTGTGGCCGACACAGGTCGGCTGCGTGTGTAACGACTCTGTCATCAGAAACGGGACTCTGCTGGGACGGCCCACAGAAGGAGCGCTCATCGCCCTCGCCATGAAGGTAGTAAGACTGTGTCCATGTCACTCAGTGTGTACTTGTAACTACCGCATTTGTGCTGTCAAGATGGGGCTGGAGAGCCTGCAACAGGAGTACGTCCGCCAAGAGGAGCATCCCTTCACCTCAGAGAAGAAGTGGATGGCAGTGCGCTGTGTTCACCACACCCATAGGGTGAGAGGCGGTCACTCCTTCATTGCCTCTTTACAGTGTGGAATATTTGTATGGTATGGCAGTCTCATTTAACATGTCACCATGGTGTTGACACTGTGCTGCTTCAGGACGAGGTGGGGGTCTTCTTCATGAAGGGAGCCTATGAGCAGGTGATCCAATTCTGCAGATCCTACAACAGCAGAGGAACCGCACTTCCCCTTAACCAACAACAGATGGAGCTCTACCAGCAGCAGATCAGTTATATGGGCACTGCTGGCCTCCGAGGTAAAGATACCAACTTGATGTCACAGAGGAAGCTGCCACGTTTGCCTCCCATCACTCTGTCCAGTCGAACACTCTGTCCCTCTTTTCTTAGTTTTGGCCTTTGCTTCCGGTCATGAGATGGGGAGTTTGACCTTTTTGGGGCTGGTTGGCATCATCGACCCTCCCAGGTCAGGGGTCAAAGAGGCTGTGGCCACGCTTATCAGCTCTGGCGTTGCCATCAAGATGATCACTGGTGACTCCCAGGAGACTGCCATGTCCATTGGTGAGTGTGAGGGACGGCGGGAGACTTGCTGATAAGGTCGCCATGTTTGCATCCATCAAGTGGTTGTCAGATGATGATGATGATGGTAGCTCAATGTGTGCAGCCAGTCGACTGGGCCTCTCCTTCAAAGGATGTCAGTGCCTGTCGGGAGATGAAGTGGACCGCCTAGACCTGCAGCAACTCTCGCAAGTTGTTCCTCGAGTAAGAATGCACACACAACACCTGAAGTCTGAAGGAGGTGCTCCTGAGCATGTGTCTATGTTTTGTCTCTGCAGATCTCTGTGTTTTACAGAGCCAGTCCCAGGCATAAGTTGAAGATCGTCAAGGTGACCAAATACACACACGTCATGTCAGGACATGACAGGAAGTACAACCTGAGACACCCTTCCCTCTCTCTATCTTCTCGTCTGCAGTCTCTCCAGAACATTGGCGCTGTGGTGGCCATGACGGGCGATGGAGTCAATGACGCTGTGGCTCTGAAAGCGGCCGACATCGGTGTGGCCATGGGCAGGACGGGCACAGATGTCTGCAAAGAGGCGGCTGACATGATCCTAGTGGATGACGACTTCCAGACCATCATGTAAGTCCCATTAATTCTCTTGTTCTTCCTTTGTTTCTCCACTCTTCTTTCTTCTTACCATGTGTCTTTCTTCCTTTTGTTTTTGTCCTTCCGACTTCCTTCGTTCTTACTTTTGTGCACTGATGACTTGTGCTGGCAGGTCGGCCATCGAGGAGGGGAAAGGTATTTACAACAACATCAAGAACTTTGTGCGATTCCAGCTGAGCACGTGAGTGTGGGAATACTTCATTTTTACAGTCCCGCAGAAATGTCAATAACCATGATCCTCACCCCCCCCCACTGACCTCCAGGAGCATCGCTGCACTGACGCTCATCTCCTTGGCGACACTGATGAACTTTCCCAACCCCCTGAATGCTATGCAGATCCTGTGGATCAACATCATCATGGACGGACCGCCCGCTCAGAGGTACCAGAGCGGTGAAGCAGGTTGTGTCCGCTGGCGTCAGGGTGAAAGTAATTGTAACATTTCATTCGTTGTCAGTTTGGGCGTAGAACCGGTGGACCGTGATGTCATCCGCAAGCCTCCTCGGAATGTAAAAGATAGCATCATCACGCGCAGTCTCATTGTCAAAGTTCTGGTGTCGGCCTTCATCATCGTCTGCGGGACACTCTTTGTCTTCTGGAGAGAGGTAGTGTTGATGATGATGGTGATAATGCAGACGGCGCCTAGACGTTTGTGTTTGCGTACAGTTGCAGGACAACGTGATCACTCCTCGAGACACCACAATGACCTTCACCTGCTTCGTCTTCTTTGACATGTTCAACGCACTCAGCTCTCGCTCACAGGTGATGCTTTGTGTTGACAAATCTACTGTGGCCATGTTAACCGCATGTCGCCATGGTTACTGTGCATTAAGTAACATGTTGGCGTACCATCCTCAGACACGTATGGTCCACGAGATGGGTCTGTGCAGCAACAGAACCTTTTGCTTTGCCGTGCTGGCATCCATCATGGGTCAGCTGCTCGTCATCTACTTCCCGCCTCTGCAGAGCATCTTTCAGACAGAGAGCCTCAGCTTCTTTGGTGGGTGTCCTCCATTACTAAAAATTAGCGAGTCATCAAAGGGTCCTCCCGTATTTGATGGCACAACCTAAAATCATTTGGAATTTATCATCTGTCTAGGATGTCCAATTCCTAATAATAGGATATAAAACAATATGAAATTTTAATTCAGTGGAGTCTGGTATACAATGCTACAAGCTATATGCTTAAATACAAGCTCAAATTGTAAAGCACATTTAATATTGGAAACAAAGTGGCTAACTTTGCTAATGGGATGTCAGCCTCTGAACGCATTGCTTCTAAATGTTCAACAAACTCCAATGCCTGTTTGTGATTAAGGAAGATGTAGTCACCCATGCAATTCCAACTGCATATGGAAGATATTTTTTATGGCACTTTGTTTTGTTGACGCAGACATAGGGGGAAAAGTGTGTATTGAAAATGTGGTTTCATTTTTTTACACATAGCAATTATGATGAAGATCTGACCTAATTAACGTTAACATTTTGTGATGAACCGCTGTTTTTGACGATCAAAGTTTGTTGCCATGCACCGCCCACATCCTATGGCATAAGCTTAAAGGGGAGCTATTATGCTTTTTCTACTTTTCTGACCTATAAATATAGTTACAATGTTGTACTCTTGTGTTAAAGTGTCAGATAATGAGGTTTACGCATTTGGAAGTGAGCCCTGAAAGAAGTTTGGGATGGCTCAAACACTTGTTTCGTTGTTTTTGTTGTAAAACTGCCTCTTGTGATGTCACAGAGGCCTGGACTTCCTTATATATAAACTCTCTGCCCTCCTCAATGCCTCCGCAATGCCTCAAAAGGGAATGATTGATTCCCTACCAGCTAAAGAAAGGCATTTTAAGCAACAGTCTAGTCAATGAAATACAACTGAATATGTTAATTCTGGAAGAACTGGAAAGCTTTCTGTGCTGGTTATTGTATGTAACTGCTCTATAGGAGTCCATAACTCAATACAAAGGGCTGAAAATGAGCACAATAGGTCCTCTTTAAATACTATATCATTGCCCAAGTCTGTAACTTTCATTTTGATTTGGACTCAAATTCCTTAGGAGGAGTGTTTCACACAAAAATTGCCGGTCTAAACCAAAATGGAAGACCTTTTATTTTATTTCACATTTTATTGAATATGTCCTCTCAAGGTAGACCCCTGTTCAACAAATTATGTTACTGTCTGTGCAACTGTTGGAAGGGATTTTTTTTTTTTTAAAGGGGGCGCTCCTTAGTGAATTTTCTAACATGTGCTAACATGTGCGTTATGCTCTGTCTTGGTGGTGCAGATCTTCTCTTCCTGGTGGCACTCACATCGTCAGTGTGTGTGGTATCGGAGGCCATTAAGAAGATGGAGAGATGGCGAAGAGGAGAGAAAAACCTACCCACTGACTACTTCCACGAAGTATGACGTTCTGGCTCCTCCTGTTCGGAGGAACAAGACCAGGATGAAGGTGACGGAGTCTGAGGGCTTGCAGGACCTCCCGCGTTAGTCAGGAGAAAAGACAATTTGGCTGCTCTCACCCATCACACCATCACCCACATTCCTGGTCTTTCCCGTCCCCTTGAGGATTCCACTGACAACTACTGAGCCTGCTTCCAGGAGGTCAAAGGTTGTGATGCACTAGAAGGGAACAAACATGGAAAGCTCCTTATAACACACACACACACCCCTGCTTTGGTTGACTCTGATGACGTGCTTTCAAGTACGACATCTACAAAAGGCACAGCAGGCTAGCAAGCTTGCGGTCACACACAAGCTAGCGAGGTCAGCCCAGCGGCGCAAAGCAGGTGTGTTCAGGGTCCAAACGCCCGCCTGCTGTAGTCCTCCTGTGCCTTAACGGAGTCGTCATCATCATCGCCTCGCTCTTTTCCAAAGGTTTTTAGATACTGTACATGTTGTTTTTTTAGGTTTGAATTTCATTTCTAACAATAGAATAAGCCAAATGAATCACTATTAAATCATTTCTTTATTACGAAAGAAATCTAAACCAGTTTTTGTCAAATCTTGACCTTTAAGACTCCCATAGCGACCGTCTGACGGCCAAACACAATCCATATTGAAGAGTTTGTGTTGAAGGTCTCATGACCTGTCTTGCCAGGTGTCTTTTCTTGTGATCATGTGACCTGACAGGTCTCTCTTCCTTTCATCATGGGACCTGTCTCTCCAGGTGTTTTCTTCTTTGCTCCTGAGACTCTACTTCCTGATCATTCCATCAGCTTTGTGTCTGCTGCAGGTCCTCACAAAGCACATCAGTCGCCATTCAACTAATACGTTCTAGAATATTCTAGTAAAACATGACTACTTTTATAGTTCTGTATACGGTCACTCGTCCAACCGTTTACCCAAAAGAAGCTTGAATAGTATGAATATATATTTTTAATAAGTAGACATTCAAAGTTGTAGTGAGACTGTGGTGCATTGCTAAGAACAAACATTTTATTTCATTTTGGACGTGTGCTCACCGGCTGTTTTATTTATTTTGGGTGTCACATGTTAAATAAAAGGATCTTTACAAGGCCCCAATGTGTATTCTGCGCATGCGGGAGTCAATTGTGTGCGTGCCTTGTCACGTGATCGACGTGCCGGAGAACTGGTTCAAACCGACCGGAAGCTGCGAGCACAGACAGAGCGTGCCGACCGCTATGACGTCTGCCAGGACTGCCACCCTAATTCAGCGGCTGAGGGCCGCTACCGCTACCGCTACCCCTCGCCGCCGCTTCAGCCTGGACGTGAGCGCTCAACTGCTACGTACAAGCGGCTACGTGCACGGCCACTGGGTCTCGGCGCCTTCTGACTTCCCGGTCCTGGACCCGGCCACCGGAGTGGAGATAGCCAGGGTGTCTGACTGCGGGCCGGAAGTCGCCAAGCGAGCCGTGGACTCTGCGTACACTGCTTTCTATGAGTGGAAGCAGTACACTGCCAAGGTGGGTCACACGCCGTTTGTGACGTCACGAAAACTGCACAACACAACAAGGAGCCAGCATTCAATCGGCGGCGTCTAGTCATGTGTGTAAAACATAACGTGTGATTGGTTGTTGCAGGAGAGGAGCCTGCTGCTGAGGAAGTGGTTCAATCTGATGACTCAGCACAAAGATCACCTGGCTAGGCTCATCACCTTTGAGTGTGTGAGTGTGCTCCGAGTGTACCGCAAGTCTAGTTCTAGTCCAGGGGCCCGTTGCACCAAAGTAGGATTCAGACATTCTGGATAAATTAATGAGCTGAATTTAGCCAATCCAAAAAATAGCATCTTTGCTAATTGGTTGCACAAAGATCCTAGCACCAGGATGAGCATACATGGATTCATTCATTGATTTTCTACCGCTTTTTCCTCATGAGGGTCGCGGGGGTGCTGGAGCCTATCCCAGCTGTCTTTGGGCGAGAGGCAGGGTCAATCACAGGGCACATATAGATAAATAACCATTCACACTCACATTCATACCTATGGACAATTTGGAGTCGCCAATTAACCTAGCATGTTTTTGGAATGTGGGAGGAAACCGGAGTACCCGGAGAAAACCCACACATGCACGGGGAGAACATGCAAACTCCACACAGAAGATGGCCAAGCGTGGAATCGAACCCTGGTCCTCCTAGCTGTGAGGTCTGCGCGCTAACCACTCGTCCGCCGTGCCGCCCCATACATGGATTAATTAATGAAATGAAATGTATCAACTACTGCTGCTGAAATGATCACAATTACTATCCAAAGTGGATTAACTATTGGTTTCCATCAATGGTGGTTGCTGATCATGGATGAGATTAAATAGATCATGGACCTGAGCTCCACAGAATAAATCTCCATGGTAACTATCATGGACACACAAATTAAATTATGTAACAACTTGTTTAATTGGATCACGGATATGTTAAAATAGGATTACACAATATCCCGGCTCCATCCCTTATCCTAGTTTTGTGCAACGGACTCCAGTTCTAGTTTACTCGTGTTAGCTTGACGTACGGTGTTGTTCAGGGCAAACCCCTCAAAGAATCTCTTGGTGAGATCGCTTATGCCGCCTCCTTCTTGGAGTGGTTTTCGGAGGAGGCTCGGCGTGTGTACGGCGATGTGGTGCCCCCGCCCATCAAGGACCGAAGGATCCTCCTCCTCAAGCAACCAGTTGGCGTGACCTCGGTCATCACACCGGTAAGCTGTCATTGCGTGGATCGCTCTTTCAGGCCGGGTGCTAGCACGTTAGCATGTTGCTGGGCCAAAAACAACACAAAATGCCAATGCCACTGCTAGGCTATGCTAACTAAAGTTTGCTTTTGTGTTGGCAACAGTGGAATTTCCCCAGCGCCATGATCACCAGGAAGGTCGGTGCGGCGCTGGCGGCTGGATGCACTGCTGTGCTCAAACCTGCAGAGGACACGCCCCTTTCAGCGCTGGCTCTGGCTGAGGTCATCTATCACTGAACTACTTCCTCTTAACTTGACAGCCACAACTCAACCTCTAAGCATGGACAGCAGTGTGGCTCATCTGATAAGCGTAGGCTGCTAGCTTCTGCACTTTACAGCAGCGCTTAAGTGGTCCAGTTCTAGTCTACATGAAGTATTTCTAGGGCTGAAAATGAACATAATACAGCATGTCCCCTTTAAGTTGTGGTAGCTTTAGTCCAGTTGTAGCCTAGTTCTTGTCTGTGTTAGCTTAATGTAGTGTTAGAATTCACCAAGCGTTAGTTTTACCCAAATGATGATTTTGCAATAGTAATTCTGCATGTAAATACCTGTGTGGTGGGTGGAGCTTCTTGTATAAATGTTGGACAAAAAAAAAACTTTTCCAGAGGCTATCTGCACTTGAGGGGACAAAGGGGACCAAGTGCCTGTGACACTTTTGAGACGTAAGATGGCTAACTTGTTGTGTGGTGCTATGGCGGTTGCAGCTAGCAGAGCAGGCGGGGATTCCAGCGGGTGTCTTCAACGTGGTTCCGTGCTCCAGAGAGATGGCGGCATCGGTGGGTCGGGTTCTGTGCACGGACCCTCTTGTGGCCAAGATCTCCTTCACGGGCTCTACTGCCACTGGCAAAGTAAGATGGGGCCGTCATGCTAATATGCTAATGCTAACAGTATTGGACACTCATTCGTGTTGCTGTCAGATGTTGCTGAAAATGGCCGCCGACACTGTCAAGAGGGTTTCCATGGAGTTAGGAGGCCATGCGCCCTTCATTGTGTTTGACAGCGCGGATGTGGACCAGGCGGTGAATGGAGCCATGGGGTCCAAATTCAGGAACTCTGGACAGGTGAGGGATGGTGTAGTAACGCGGCGTCACACTGTTGACTGTCATCTTCTCGTCTTGCAGACGTGCGTGTGCTCCAACCGCTTCCTGGTACAGAACGGCGTCTACGAGCGTTTTGTGGCCAAGCTGGGCACAGCCATGGACGCCCAGTTGCGCGTGGGCCATGGCAGCGAGGCTGACACTACGCAGGGGCCGCTCATCAACGCCAGAGCGGCTGAAAAGGTCCAATCAGGTTATTGACTGATCGGGCGGAGCCATCTTCACGCCACATGACCTCTGTACCCCTTCTTCCCAGGTGGGCCAGCAGATAGATGATGCCGTGTCGCAGGGGGCCAAGGTGCTGAGGGGCGGCCGACGCCTGCACGGCTCCTTCATGGAGCCCACCCTACTGGTGGATGTCACTGCCGACATGTTGTGTGTACGGGAGGAAACATTTGGGCCGCTGGTGCCCGTCATCAGGTGAGCGCCACTGCCTTGTTACGTGACGGCCATGACGCATGCACTGCTGTTTCCCTGCGCAGGTTTGACACGGAGGAGGAAGCGCTGGCCCTCGCCAATGCGTCCAACGTCGGTTTGGCAGGTGAGAAGCAAAGATTCGGGTTGGATCTCCAATCGGTCCTGATTGGCTCCTCTGCTTTCAGGTTACTTCTACTCACAGGACATCAGTCAGATTTGGCGTGTGTCCGAGGCGTTGGAAGTGGGCTTGGTGGGCGTCAACGAGGGCCTCATCTCCACGGCAGAAGCCACCTTTGGGGGCGTCAAAGAATCAGGGATGGGCCGCGAGGGATCAAAGTATGGCGTGGACGAGTACCTGGAGGTCAAGTACGTGTGCATGGGGGGCCTTAAAGTCTAGTGCCATGTTCTAATTAGCGTTAGCTTTCAGAATAGCATTGTCTCTTATTGTTTTGTTGCTATAAGTTAGCCCTGTAGCGGGCTAGTTAACTTAGCATCTGTTTGGTGACAAATGTAGCGGTGCCAACAGCCAATCAGAGGACAACGTTTACAGATTTAACTTTGGATGGCCGTCAAGTAGAGTTTATTAAGCATGGAAAAATGTCCTTTTAATTTAATCGCCTTGGTACGCTTTCAAGCCTTGGCCCCCGCTTTGTTTTAATGTCGCTGTCTCAAGAAAAAGCATGTAATTCCATATGAAAATTGTAGTTATTGTGATCTTTGTACAATAATATTTTTATATTCATGTCATTATTTAACTTCATATCTAAAAGCACAGTGGTAAGCAGAGTCTAAAAAAAATGTTGATTTGTTGACATTTATTTTCTTTTGTAAAAAAAAAAAAACATTTCCATGAATAAATTAGTGAGAAGACGACAGTGAGTTTATTTAAATACGCAAACATCGAGGCAAAGCAAACATCATGGAAGCAAAACACATTTTTTGTGGGAGTGAAATACTGCATAATTGCGTAAACTTAAAATGACAGGAACTGAACAGTGTCACGTGATGAAGCGAGCACGCTCAGACCCAACCGTGTCTCCTCCCAACAATGTAAACTTTGAGGGTGACGTGACAACGTCAGAACTTCCTGATGAGAGAAGGATCATTGAGGACTAAGGAGGCAGCACTGAGTGTATCCAAGCAAAACGAAACGAGGAGGAAGTCAGTCACACTTTTCCATCCTTTCAGCTTGCGGCCCACTGACGTCGGCCATCTTTATCACTCTGGACCCCAACCAACATGGCTGACACTGTCCGAAATGTTCTCCATTTTCTCCACCCATGCTCGGCAGGAGGTCACAGCTCGTTCTCCTATTATGACGTCTTCTGGACATCAAAAGATAGTGGCGTCGTAGTCCAGCAGAGGGTGGCAGCAGAGCATGCTGGGTAGTCAGCACTCCAGCGGTGGGTGGAAGCTGCGTCTGCAGTCGACTGCCTTGGCGCTGGGAGGCTGAGCTCGTTTCCTGCGAAGCTCGTCTTTTCCTAGAACGCTGCCCAAGCGCGAGTACGCCGCCTTGTACTTCTTATCGAAGGCGGCTGCGGATGAGAGCGAGAGAGACGGCGTTAGCAGCGCAACGACATCCTTTGGACCACAGGTCTTACCGGCGTGGTCTTTGCCCATGGCGGCCAGTGTGAGGAAGAGGAACTCGCGGTATACGCTCCTACAACACAAACGCAAGATGACACAGTGGAGCGTAAGTTGGCGGAGCCTCATCTCACCTCTGTAGGCGTGGCGGCACTGGCTGTTTGGCCAGCGTGTCGAGGAAAAGGGTTATGGCCTTGTGGACCTCGTTCATGCCCACCCAGCGTAGGACCTCCTCCAGGAAGGACAGTGTAAATGGGTGATTGTGGCGGCGCCATCGGAAGCTTCGCATTGGAATGCCACCTGTTGGAGGGAGGGGGAAGTAGAATTGGCGGGGTTATGGATCAGCAGCGGCGGGCCATGCAGTATGTGCAGTGTGAGTTTACTGTGGAGCCTCCAGAGCACGTATAGGGGGGGCCAGGTGTCTGGGTCCGGGGTCAACGTGTCCCAGAGGAGCCTCACCCTCAGCGCCACGCCCTCTGACTGATGAGAGACACACACTTACTAGGACGGGGATGTTAAAATATAACATTAATTGTGATTAATTTGTCATTTAGTGTGTTTTTTTTCATCGTGTTAATCACATTTTTTAATCTGTAACTTTACAGTTTCTGTAAAATCAGTTTTATTGCGTGGGTCTTCTTGTGATTGAGTTGTGGGAGGTAGAAAACAACTGTCAATCACACCATCAAATGGACATTGACTAGCTGTCATTGTTTGGGCTATTTGGGGGTAAGCTACAACTCCCATTGTTGTCGGGAGGGTAAGGTGAGGAGCAGTGAGTTGTGGCGAGGAGATGTGACAACGGAGGGGCACGTTAGAGTTTTCAGTCCAAAACAACTAGCGCCAAATCTAGACTGACATGAAAACAGCGAGTGCTGCTGTGACCCCCTCCCCCCATCTAATAGCACTCACAGCCAGTAGGAGGTGTGCTACCTGCAGGGATGGGCTGAGCAGAGGTGAGCCCCGTATGAGCTGCACCAAGTGACTGGGCAGGCCGAGGCGCTGGAAGAACCACAGAAGGTTCCAGAAGATGATGCAGTGGCTTTCCAGGAATTGAGGCTGTGCCAGCACCGCCTCGCCCTCATTCTCCAGGAGGCTTTCTAGCTCCTTCCGCAGCACCAGTGGGCTCACGTAGGCCACGGTCACCTGTGGGGCCACGCCCCCAGTCGAGGACTACAAGGGGAGGCAGAACATCAGCAAAAAGGAGGTTCGGTTGAGCGTTACTGCGGTTACCGTGGTTTTCATGCTGGCTTCGGAGGGGACGTCTTCCCCCGCGCCGTTACACTGAAACGGCGGTGATGTCCCATTGCCACTGGGGGATCCGCCAGCACTCTCCACCTCATCCTCGGCATTCCACTTGCTGCGTTCGCCACTGCAAACAAAGACGGAAGTGAAGTTTGACACAGACAGAGGAAAGACGCATGGTGGCGCCACATACCTACTGACGGGTCCAAGGTCACTGATCTCGGCGTTGAGGAAGGGCACAAAGGACGCAGTGCAAAACGGGCAGGAAGAGTTGAGGTTGGAGTCGTCCGAAGTCCATCCTGCCATGATCTCCTCGTCATACACCAGCGAGTTGCATGAGCGACACCGCGAGCAGCTGGACATCAACACCTGCCCATGGAGAAGGGTGGGTCTTAGAGACAGGTGATTAGTGAGAGGGCACCCAATTGTAGCTTACCTCAAGCCCCGCCCCCTCTTGATTGGCATCCCAAGAATTGCGTAGCGGGTACGCTGCGTTGGCCGTCTCCGCCAAGTCCAGGTCACTTCCGACCGAGAGTGAACTCTGGCGGGGAGAAGCGTGCCACCATCAAATAAGAACATGTCGAATTGTGGGTGGAGTCAAACCTCTGAGGTGGCGTTGGCCAGACGCTCCTTGGCTTTCAGCAGTGTTTCAGCAACTTGTGACTTCTTGGACTGACGCTGCTCCGACACCCTTCGTCCCGACGCCCCTCCTCCTCCTCCTCGTCTCTCATCCACACTGGCAGCCCGTCGTACCGCTGATCTGTGGCGTGTCGGCGTGAGGAGCTGCTGGAGCTTTCCTGCCAGGCCTCTGCTGGGTGAGGACACGTTGTTGTCATTCTCATCCACCGCCGCATTTGTGACGGTCGCCCTGTGGGTGTGAGGTCAGAGCTTAGAGCATGCTGACATTTTATCGTCCATCCTTGGTGACTTTGCTACCTCGGATGATAACCGCAGTCCAACTCTGCCGACTCAGCATAGAAGGACGACAGGCAGATTTGACTGCGGCGCACCAGAGTTCCAACAGGGGGCGATGTGGCTAACGTGGAGTCTCTGCACGCCAGAGGGGGTTTAGCAGCACCTGCTGCTACCGTCTTATTGCTTGCTTTGATCTCTGTTGAAAACGAATTGGCCCCCCCTCGTGTCTTACGCTCGGCCGGTGTCTTGACACTGCTCAGGCTGTTGCTCTTCGCTAAGAAGCCTGTCAGAGATTCGTGACTGGAGCTTTCGCTCAAGCCGCTCCAACTGGCCTGACGAATTAAAGAAGAGCAGGGGCGGGACCTGCTGGGCTCATCCGTCACTGCTTGTCCTACGATGAAGTCGATCATAAGCGGTCACCTTGATGACAGAACTTTTGACATTTGAGTATGGGCGTGTTCTGACCTGGATTTGGCCCCAGCAAGCCGCCATTGTGGCGTCGTTTGATGGGCTGCCTGAAGAGGGCGACTGCCAGTAGGACATTCCTCAGCTTGGCCCAACGCAAACGTCCACCCTGATTGGTTGATGGCCATTTGCTCTCCAGGACGGCCTGAGGCGTGCGTGAGGAATGATCTTTCATCACTGTTGCCACGCTAGCATGTATGTGTTTATGTGCTACCTTGTTGTAGTATGCGTAGGTGATGGTGTTGGGTATGATTCCTGCCTTCTTCATCTCCAAAAGGACTCGCACGGCGAGGACGGGCTGCCCGTACTGACCGCACAGCTGCATCAAGATCCTGTAACACACCTCGTCTGGCAGGACCACTTTGCGGTTCTCCATGTGTTTGAGCACGTCGTAGGCAGCATGCAGCGCGCGCACTTTGCCGCTCTGCGCCCGCACGTAAGTGGGCAGGTAGATGAACCACAGGCCATACATATGACCCAGAAGACATTTGGACCACATGTCCGCGACTGCTGAGTACTTTTGAGCGCGCTTCTGTGCCAACTTGATCTCCTGCAGGACGCAACCAAGGAGCACATTATAGTGACATCACTCATCACTTTCGGCAGCCGCTCGACTGACATACCTGTTTCGTGCGTCGAGGGGCGGGGCTGCTGGGAGCACTGCCCTTGGCAGGCACACGGAGCTGGTCCTGCGGACGATCTAAGAGCTCCGCCCTCAAGGTGGGGAAGGTCTCATAACTGGACATGAGAGCAAAGTGTCACAGAATGCTTGTGACCGTGAGACGAGCTGAGATCATTTTCGCCACACCTGTAGAGGGCGGGGCACTCTGACCCATCAGCTTCCTGTGGTTCCTCTGGCGGCATGATGAAGACCGTGTGTTCTCCACAGGGAGTCTCGTCCAGGTCGATAAGCCGCACATCCTCCGGTTTTTCCACGTCCACCTGTCAACAAGCCTCCTCGTTAACCGCTTAGCATGTTAGCTTAGACGGCAGCGAGAGAGCTGACCTTTTGGACGCACTCATCAAAGAACTCAAGGCAGACGTGGCGTTCGCTGACAAAGGAGCATTCCTCGATGAACTGCGTGAACATTTGCGTCCGCGTCAGCTGTGAGAAGAACTTTTGCTGGGTGCGCTCGCGAGACTTCAGGAAGCCTAATGGAAAATGACAGATTAGTCAGACAAGCACTACACGTGCAGATGCTTCCAATGTGAGAGTGAGCGCACCCTGGAGGTTGAAGAGGGAGCTGCAGTCGGTGGCAGTGTCAGAGGGGGCCTGTGTGATTGGCAACAGGAAGGAGCGGTAACCTCGTAGCAAGCAGCTCATGAAGCGCAGAAAGGCCTCCTGGATCTCCAACTCCAGCTGCTTCTGGCGCCGGTAGATCTGGTCAAAATCTGTCAAGAGGAACTCCAGCGTTGCTTCCTCCTGGCTGGGGTAGCAAACTGTGGCACAATGAAGGTCATGTGACGACGACAAGGTGCTACAGGGCAGCCATTTCGGTACTTACTCTTCTCCAGCGTCTTGTGAAGGTTGGTGAGGGTGTTGAAAAGAGTCTTGCTGTGTTTCCTTGGTAACGATCGCCATGACAATGGCTTCTTGTCGTCAGATCTGAGACACCACAAGGAAGGTGCATGGAACGTTTGCTACAGGAAACCAACTTGCGTGTGGCGGCACTCACTGGAACACAGTGTTGGTGTCCAGGTCAACACACACCACGTCAGCAGGGGGGTCGTAGAAGTCGAAATAGCTGGAGTGTACGCCGACGATGAAGGGCACCGGCGCCAGCAGCACTTCTGCCATCTGGAGAGGACACAGCGGGATGTACGGACACAGCCAGCGCAGTGGAAACGTCATCTGGAAGCAGGAATGACGACACGTCATTCAGGCATACCTGCCACCCCCGAGCTCACAAAAAAGGACATTGCTCTCTTACGGACACCAGTGCCTCGCTGACCGCCGTCAACACGTCAGGACGCAGTGAGTGCAGTAGAACTTTGTGTTCTGTCAGCACAGCCAGCAGGAGCGTGCATGTATTCCCTGCACCCAGATTCTGCAGCAGCTTCAGGAAGCTCGCCCCACTGCCAAACACATACGCCAAGGTACTGGTACATACTCTCATAGTCTTTTTTTTTTTATGAACAGGAAATTGAATTGCCTGTTTACTGCCTCATGTTGGCGCATATGTGATCAGATAAACTAATGTGACTGTCTTGTATCCACCTTATCGTGAAAATGAAACTGTCCGTAAATTGGCATCACCATCATCAGGTGTCGCTGTTTCCCGTGTTTGGGAATGCATAGGAATGCACACCCTTTTCTGCACTGAATTCATTCATTCACTGCTTTTTGCTCAGGAGGGTCGCGGGGGTGCTGGAGCCTATCCCAGCTGTCTTCGGGCGAGAGGTGGGGTACATACATACAATCACAAGGCACATATAGACAAACAACCATTCACACTCACATTCATACCTATGGACAATATGTAGTCACCAATTAACCTAGCATGTTTTTGGAATGTGGGAGGAAACCGGAGTACCCGGAGAAAACCCACGCATGCACGGGGAGAACATGCAAACTCCACACAGAGATGGCAGAGGGTGGAATTGAACCCTGGTCTCCTAGCTGTGAGGTCTGCGCGCTAACCATTAGATCACCGTGTCGCCCCTGCACTGATTCATTCATTCCGCGAGCACAACCATGGGAATGTCCAGCCATCGTACGTATGTTCAGGAAGAGGATGGGCTACTCAACCCCAGAACCAAAGCTAAAGAGCTTGTGAAGATGATGCCTGACGCTGGTAAGAGTGTGTTGTTATCCACAGTCAGACAAGGGCTAAAAGACCACTCTTCCAAGAAGAAACCATTTCTCCCAAAGCAACATAAAAAAGCCAGATTATAGTTTGCAAACGGGACAAAGACCCTAATTCTTTGAGACGTAGTGGTCGGCCACAAGGACCATGGAGCAAAAAGAAGCATCATCATGTTGTGTAACTGCTGCACTTAATATCACAAAGCAAGAACATTATGTGGAAATACTGAAGCAATATCCCAAGCAATCAGACAGGAAGTTGAAGCCTGAGTCTTCCAAATGGACAACGATCCTAAAACTATCACCATAATAGTCAGTCACAAAGTCGCTGAAGGACAACAATGTCAATGTTTTGGAGCGGTCATCACAAAGACAATCTCATAGAAAATGAGTGGGCAGATGTGACATGGTGTATGCCAGCAAGGCGGCCGACCAACCTGATTCAAGGCTATCAAATACTGAAATACTATACATACGTAAATGTTTTACTTTGCAAAAGTCATAACTTTGTAAATATTATTTCGCATTTCGCAAATAAGAATAATTTTGGTAATGCTAACTGACAACAGAAAAACTTTACTATTAGCAAATAGTAATAATAAAATTGGTAGTACTACTATGATTTAATAATTAAAAAAACTAATATCTATAGCAATAATAGTAGTATGTGTGTGCGTGTGAGAAGTGACCTGAGGGGTAGCGGTGAGGAGACGGGCTGGCACAGAAGAAGGTTGTCATATGGGGACAACTGCAAAACACACATTTGTGTTTGGTCATGTGATTTGACCTTCTCATGACATGTTGATGATGTGGACATGCTACAGGCTGAAGACCCAAACTGTACCTGAACAAGGATGCGAGGCCGCTGGGGGGATGGAAAGGGAACGTTGTGCATGAAGCTGGAGATGTGTCTGCAGGATGAACCAATGACTTATCATCACAAAGTTCTAACAGGATTGCGGTGAAGGAAGTGGCACTTACTTCTCCAAAGGTAGGACATGTGGACCAGAGATGGAGTATCTGTAGACAAAGGTGAGAAACTTCTGGAAGACGGTGAAGAAGGGCCAGTGGGACAGCACACAGATGCTCTTCTTCACCTGCAGGGTGCGCTCTGCAATCGGTCGGCGGTCCAATACACTGAGCAGGCCGAGTCGCACGCTTTGTCGCTCTGACAGAACCTCCCTTGGAAACGTCTCGTAGAACTGAATGGCAGCGCCGTACACCTGCAAGGGCGGGGTAGACAGGAAAAGGTTCACAAGTAATCTCATGGTGCTGAAGAAAAAAAAAAAGCATAACCCACTTTGTCTCCGGAGGCAGAGGTGAGCACAAAGGTGGAAAAGACTGGCAGCTGGTACTTGGCGTTCAGAGGCCAGCTCTCTACAGCCACGCCCATGGGGAGACAGAAGACGGGCACTGACTCTGGCAAGGGGAAGGCTTCCTGGTCGTCTTCAGGGTAGCGGCTAAGCAGACCTGAAGTGTGGTAGTCATGTGACACAACTCACATACATATGACCGCCATGTTGATTGTATGCCGTGACTCACCAGCCTCATAAACCAAAGCGTTGGCTTTTGCGACGGCTCGCTTGTAGCACACAAACACAGCGGCCCCCCACTGCACACACACACACACATGTGTGTCACAGTCTGCCATGATTGATGACTGTGTTCCTGGTGGCACTCACCATGCCTATGTTGAGGTTCTTGTCCACACGACAGAAAGTGTGTGGCGCCACCTCACCCTTGCTGGGCAGCATCACGCCAATGTCCGTCACGCCCAGCGAGTGCAGGCCTTGCGAGTCCAAAGCGCGCCGGTATGTCAGGAAGACACGGTGCGCCGCCGGTCCAGCGCCGGAGCTCAGATTGGCTGAACGACTGTAGGGCGTGGTGTCGATGACGTACCAGCCCGACTTCAGCTGCTCCTTGCCCTCGTACAGCACCCTGCGGTGGAACATCATCTAACGCTGTTAGCAGCTCCCTTGTTAGTGAGACACTTACTAGCGGACTCACCCTAGGTCCAGGATGGGGGGTTTGTCCCGCCCTCTTCTGTAGCACAGGTACAGGTGGGGGTTGTTGATGAGGCCGGCGGTCAGCTCGGCCGAGTGTCCACCCAGCGACTTGTCGATGCATGTGAAGCCCTCAGGTACTTCCTCCCCCAGCCCTCGAGCGATCACCGCCAGGTCAGTCACAGGTTCTACCGCCCGGCCTGGTGACGGTAGTGAGGAGACTGTCTTGGCGTCGTCGTCTAGGGGTCTCCAGGGCCCTGCGGGGTCGAGTCCCGCCACCACAAAGTAGTCCACCAGCTGGGGACATTTCTCCTCTGTCATGCCGCTGATCGTCCCGTCTCTGATGGCAAGGCGGAACAGAAAGTCATAGCTTGTACTTCCATTGGACTAGACGTCGTTTTAAGTAACATTATCTTAGTCAATTAACAAGAATGCAATCATGTTTTGTATTTATTTTCTGTGAGGGTGTGGCCTGTCACCACAGCAACGCGGGAGGAGGAACTGAACGATCCAGAAGGGTCAAAGGTCTGTGGGCAAACAGGAAGGACACAATCTGGCTGTTTCCTGTTCATCTTCCTGTGTGATGCAAGCACAACTTGATCATGTGACCCATTCTGCGGCATCTTCTGCTGCTCTCCTTGCTGTGGTTTGATGACGTGTAATCCTCTTTGATGTCTGATGGTATCTAATGGCGTTTGAACCTGCCTAATGCCGTCTGCTGTGGCCAGTGACATTAAGTTGATTTTTTTGACCTCCCAACTCGCAGTTCAAACACAACGCTTCCTTTGTTATTAGCACACATGCCCCTGTGTGAACCAGTGAACAATGGTGTCAGTGATGACATCACCTGCTACGGGGTCACATGATCACCAGAGTTGCGAACATTTGGTTGTCATCACCAGCAAAAGGACAGCTGAAAGGGGGTAGCTAAGGTTTAAACACGTGCTACTATTTTTAGAGTGCCTGCTTCAAGAGAACTCGAATACACACACGCTATAACGTGCACGTGTACATGACATGTTCTCCAAACATGTTCTTGTGTCATCTCATCCTTCACGAGACCACATTAAGTCGTCACCACCCGGAAATGTGAAATGATGCGGATGAGGGAGGAGAAGGCCCCGAGTTCCATTATCGGACAACCCAGAGCAGCCTCACAACCCGGAAATGTAAATTGATGATGAAGAGCGGGAGGAGGCCGAGGACATCGAGCATCCCAACCTGTGGTCCGGAAATAAACGCATGACGTCACAAAGCAAGACGGCTCGTTCCTTTAGCGGACAGCAGCTGACATCGGGGACCATCAGTCCCATTCAGCCATGTTGACTCCACTGGTGTAGATACCGTATTGGTTTCCTGAAGGGGGACATTTCGGTGCGGCTGTACATTTCCCGCTTCGAAGAACGCGGACGATAAAAGGCTCTCAGTCGTGGCCGTTAGACGACGTGCTGTTAGTGTTACCGAAGCGGCCCGCGGCTTTACAATGATATCATGTCGGTGTATCGGATGACCGTGGCCTCTCCAGTGTGGGTGTGTGAGGGTGCGCTACCTGCTCTTATTTGCTGGTTCGTCCCACAGAAGACAGCGACGATCATGTTTAGGTCATTGGCTCACATGTGACGTCCATGTTTGATCTGTGAATCGCTGCAAGAGGTCAAGACAGCAGCAGTGTCGCTCTCGCTTCCGCCCACGCTTTTTAACAAAATAAAAGGTGTGTCCGGTAACGAATGTTGAAACCCATGGAAAACTAACATTTAATGTTTGTGAGATGAGCTGAATGATGAATGGGCATGATTTACTCTTTTTACAGTTCAACCACAACGCTTTGTTTTTATTATACCTTTATTTTGAAGGAGCGGTACTGTTGCGTGTGCCTGACGCAGCAGCAAACCGACGAGCTTCACCCTGAATGTTAAAACTTGGTTAGAATAGTTCATATAAACACTTGGGTTTATTTTCTGCAAAATAATGTCAAGTTACAGCTTCTTTATAAATCTCTGGTAGCTGCTTTTGCAAACGTATTTACAAGATACGTGACATTCCCTGCTTATTACAATTATGACAAAGACTTCAACATGAACACGCACTTCAGCCTAAAAGCAACAGGAAACATTGACAATTAAAAGCAAACGTCTGTAAAAATATCGACAATAGGAAATATGGCCTTTAGCTCATCCCTAATACCAAAAGCTCCCCCAACTGGCAGAGTCTAGAACTGCATTGTGACTCTTTATTGCATAAAACCATCTAAAAAAAACGTTTGTTTTTGTTAACAGCTTTTTAAAAGTCCTTTGACATGTTTTTCACCTTTTTAAAACCAGCAATGTCAATGATCGTGTTTCTTCTTCCTGTTTAAAAAGGAAGTCACTGTTAAGGCCTTTTCACTGGATAACTTGACAGATTTGTGTCGGTAAAACATCCAAAGAGACATTATAGGACACGCTGTAACACGCCTGGCCGCCCCTTCGCAAACTTTCAAACATTCACAGCATCCTCTCCTCCACCAATGAGGCCTGAGCACAAGCTGACTTACTGCTGAGTCGTGCTAAACATTAGGCCTTTTGCGCAACATTTAAATGTTGACTCAAGCTGTGTGTCAATTGGTGAACTTGCATACTTATTTAGACTTCGTCTGTCTTGTGAGTGCAATAAGTGTCTTCACAAGTTTGGCAAAAAGCAGTACACAGTCGCTACCTGGATGTTGCAGTGAGGGACCACCAAAACTTCCCAAACTTGAAATCATGCTGGAAATGAGTTCATTGTGTTCAAATGGAAAACAAGCTGGCAGATGGGCTGATGCAAATGTTTGTGATGATGCTCTGTCGAGTGGTTGCAATTAACCATTGAAAAGGAGAGAAGAAGACCAAGAACAGGAAGACAATAATACAAAAAAAAAAAACAGAAAATGAAGATGATGGTAACTATACGACAACAGTTATGGATTTGGACAGCACTAATCTCTCAATATTCACATACTCAGGAACTAAGTACACTGTGTACTCAGTGTACTTATTTAAGTGTACTGATGCAAGTGTTCCAGTTGAGACACAGCCTGTGATTTGTTCTTTCCAAATGACAAATTTGTGTCAGCTGAATGCTCGGCGCTAATGTGTGTGTTATTGTTTACAGAAAATGGGAGAGAACAACAATTGAAAAAAAAAGCTTCCTGTGCACGCGCACGCCAGCGTGCGTCGCATCTCAATGAGTTTTGCTGAGGCATGCCGGGGGCGGGGCTACATGCTGTCAATCACAGTGAGTGCATTCTCGTACATTCTTGTTATTGGTCGATCAAAGTGCCAAGGTTAAATCTGGGTTAGTTTGTTCCTTCAGTTTTAGTTGACGTTTGTATTAAAAAAAAATCAAATTCTTCCTACTAAAAGCTTTGCAAGTTTAAGCCAGCGGGTCATGTGATCCATGCAGTCATAACAATGCTAACAGTGCCCTCAGGTGGCACAACAAAGGCCGAAGGCCCTCTGGGGGGGTTGCATAGCGAGAGGAGGCATGAAAGCGTTTTGGCCTGGTGAGGGGTAAGCTACTTCCTGTCAATGATGGCTGACTTCCAAATGAAGCAGTTCTGATCTGAAGGTAAACATAGCGGCGGCTTGGCTGATTGCACGATGCTTCTGCAGAAGGCGTTGCAGCTTTTGACAGAAAGGCGGCGTTGCTTGTTCCCTGCACAGTTGCATCTTGGACATTCGTACAAGCTAATGCCTGAAAACAGAAGCTGCCCCCTGCTGCTTGTCACTCTGCGGTCCATCCGCTTGTGACCAACATTGCATCTCCTCCGCCCTCAGCTGGGGCCCACTCGCCTATCCCGCTGAGGTCCTGTATGGGGCGCCTCACTTGAGCCTGTCGGAGCGGAACGAATCCTCCACAGCAGGGTCAGCCAGCATCAGGTCACCCTCCAGCATGTCCAGAGCTAATGGGTCAATCCTGAGCGGGTCGTCTAGGGAGAAGGGGTCCATTTCAAAGCCGGGAACGTGCGACAAAGCGCTGGCAATCTCTTTGGACAAACCCGGCGGCGAGTCGCCTGTAGACACATGGAGACGTCGGTCGGACAAAGAAACGTCTTGTTTACACTTGCGCTCGTTCACTCACCGGTGAGGATGATGTTGGGCACGTTTTGCCGAACATCGCTGCCGCAACCGTAGTTCTGGTTGTTGAGGAGCGTTTGCTCCACCAACTCCGGGGTCGCCTGCATGTCAGTGCGACCGCTGCCCAGCCCACCATGGTTCAGTGACAGGACGTCGCCCTGCATCTCAGCCGTGAACTATAACAGAAGATTAGAATGCACCTGATGTAAACCTGTACCCGACTTTCCCTGTACATGACATTGGGGGCTGCTCTGAAGACGTTAGGGGGCCCCAAACACTAACATGATCAGTCGTTAAACTAGCATCTAGCTTTGGGCTCCCAGATGTCCAGAACCTCTACTGCAGGGGTCTCAAACTCAATTTACTTGGGGGCCACTGGAGCTCGGGTCTGGGTGAGACTGAGCCGCATCAGGTTTTCAAAAAAAAAAAAAAACGCATTTATTAAAAACAAAAAATTAAAAAAAACTTCGCTTTGGTTCCAATTTTCTACAAGAAAAGCTCTGATAAAACACTGCACTGTTCTCAAATATCTTACTTTTTATTTTTCTACACAAAATAAGATGAAAAATAAATAATAATAATAAATAAATATAATAAGAATAATAAAACGGCAAATAATAAAAACTTAAGAAACCACATATACTAGTTGGTGGGTAGACAAATTATTTTTTTTCAGATTAAAATGAACAAAGCATTATTAGAGCCCTGTAGACATGACAAAACACGACTATAGTCACATTTATACTCTTTTTATTTACAACATATTGCGCAACTGCAGGGTCTTGAGACACATGCTAACTCGCAAACTAGAGAGCTAGCGACCTAAACGGTAGCCTTCAAGTTATTTCCTTTAAACTTAAATAGCCAAAAACTTACCACTTCCACACTGATAGGGAGGATAACTATTAACAGTTATTTAACCTTTAACATGAACATTAATCAAACGTAATAATTTTTTCTGGGTACATGATACCATACAGCATCCATATCAAACTTGCGCGGGCCACACTAACATTAAACTTTCATATCAAGGCGGGGGCCTCAAACGTGTGTCCTGCGGGCCACATTTGGCCCGCGGGCCGCGTGTTTGAGACCCCTGCTCTACTGGTTCCCACGCTTGTAATCATGTGACGCGTGTTACCTGCTGGTTGGACTTGGAGCCGAGCTGCATGCTCAGGTACGAGTCATCCAGCAGCGAGTTGAGCAAGGCGTCCTGGAAAATACGTCCCAGTCATCACATCACCATGACAACATACTGTACATCAAGTCCTGATTAGTGCACGACACGTCCAGCAGGGGGTGACAAAGCTGACACTCACGTTGTACAGGTCTGAGGACAAGTTGTGACTAATTTGTTGCAGCTGTGGTAGGTTCCCGCTCCTGTGTAGTTCGGCTTCCTGTTTGACCTGACAATGGGAGGTCAATGAGCCATGGAGGTACTGGTCCAAGGCACTTTTATTCTTTGTGAGCGGCGTGTTGGCTTGCGAGCTGCCTGGACGTTGCTACACACACACACACACAAACAGTTGTCAGAAGCAGACAGGTGAATCTGACCACACCCCACGGTTCGGACCCACGTACCCCTGCTGCAAAGTGCTGAGCGTTGAGAAGGTTCTGCGACAGCTGCGCGTTGGACCGCGGCTGCTGGAGACGGAGCATCTGCTGTTGAGGTTGATGCTGAGTCAGCAGAGGGGACTGCTGGGGGGTTTGGGAGGCGGTCTGGTGCTGACTGAGCGGGTATGGAGGTAAGCGCTGGTCCAGAGGCAGCCTGCTGGTGTCCAGAGGAACGCCCTGCGTGGGCGGCGTCAGATGTCAGGTGCCAGTTCCAGACAGAAGGAGTGTATGTGTGTTTATGTGTGTATTACCTGCGTGATGGAGGATAGCGTGGGGGAGATAGTGGGGGAGAACTGCTTGGAGAGATGTCGACGTGTATCCCCTCCCATGGGCAGGATAAGTGGCGAGAGATGGGCCCGTCTCCTCGGCGATGTGCTGAGAGACGGCGCGTAAGAGGCGGAGCCACTATAGCCTGGGTTACCGCTGGAGGCCGACTGGAGAGAAGAGCTACTGTGGGACGAGTGCAGTGATTGGCTGCTGAGAGAGGAGGGCAGGGATGGGGAGGAGCCGAGGGAGGACTGCAGCGAAGGGTTGCTGAGCGATGAGTGCAAGGAGGCGGAGCTTAGGGAGTTGGTGAAAGACTGGCTGCTGAATGACGACTGAATGTTTGGGTTGCTTAGCGATGACTGCAGGGAGGGGTTACTGAGCGTGCTCTGTAGCGACGCCAGCAAACCTGAAGGAGGAAACAAAGATTGGTTTTAGTAGTGGATGGTGTGATGATGACATCAATGTTCTTACCAGGCGTGTGATGGTGGAAGGCGCCGTTGCCTCCCGCTGCGTTGTTGGCGGCATTAATGCCCAGCTGTGTGAGCGTGGACGCCAGGTTGCCCGTGCTGCTGCACCCGCTCAGGGAGCCTTGGTAGCCGGGCTCGTCCTGGTCAAGCGGCGTGGGCAGCGGCGAGGGAAAGTGCAGGCTGGACAGGTCGGGCAGCGAGCCACCCGTGTTGAGCACAGAGGGGATGCTGTGGGTGGGGGTGGACTGTTGCTCTGGCGACATGAAGACACTGAACACAACAATGTTGTTTCAAGTACTTATTTAGAAATATAATAATAATTGATACACTTTTAACGATACATGTATTCATAATCCGCCGACAGTAGAGATGAGGAACAGGGTGACAATCTAGAACAATTAATGCTGCACTTCAACCAAGAAGAAACTTAAAAATTCATTAATAACAAAATAATCATTCACACTCTTCAAACTCTTACTGTTGCACTTGTCCGCAAATTTTTCTGGATGCTGTAGCTATATTTTTATTTGAATTTTTCCTTAGAGAATTACCTGTTTTTATGCTTCATTAAAGAAGTTTACACCATTAGGTTTTGCGTTTTGTTTCCTCAAAAAAAAAATGCACCAAGCCATGACATTTAAGGGGAACTGCACTTTTTGGGGGAATTTTGCCCATCATTAACAATCCTTACGTGAAACATGAACGCATATTTCTTTCCTTTTCTGTGCATTATAGCGTGAGAAAACAAGTTAATATGAGCTAGCTAACAACAGACATCATGAGAATACAGTACCTATTTTGACGATAAAGCCCTAAAAAAAAAACACCAACAGTGTGATTTGTATATTAACCAAGCAACAACGATATTATTATTGTAACAGCTATTTTCATCTGGCGGACTAACACGACGCATCGCTAACCTCTAATCTCAGCATCATTCACAGATGGAAGAGTGGATACCTAGCTAAGATGCTTGTATGCCGTCTGCATTTTTTGCCTGAGTACAAGAGAACACGTCTTGCGCTGGAAGACACAGCCATCCCAAGGAGAATGAACATCGTTAGTGTTGACGCTGTATATATGGTGCTGTTGTTGACAGAACTAGCATAAGTATGTGTATCAATGCGCCGAGGAAATACGTTTTTTAAATCATCAAAATACGGCAAGATACTGCAACTATTACATGCTATCATCAGTGTACGTGTTAATGCATGATCACAGCATGTATATCAAACCATGAAACTTTGTTAGAGGTTCATAGTTAGGGCTTCATAGTCGAAATAGGTGTATGCCAATGACATACATGTTAGCTAGCTGATATTAACTAATTTTCTCATGTTATAATGCATAGAAAAGGGAATTTAATATGTGTTCACGTTTCACATAGGGATTGTTAATGAAGGGCAAAATAAATATAAAAAAGCAGTTCCCGTTTAAAACCAAAGTATGCGCCAAACTGTGTCAATGGCGTACCATTACACCCCAAAGTAGTTAAATAAGTAATATACTTGGAGGACTTACTTGATGTTAGGAACCTCACATGACTTTGGTCTGGAGCTCAGCTGAGGAAACTGAAGGCAGGGGAAACGTATGTCAATCTACTTGTTGATGGCTGGTGCATGTGAGCATAAGCATGAGGAGGCATCACCTTCTTGGAGTCCCAGGCTTTGAGGAGCTTGCCATCATCAAGGACGTTCTCTTCAATAGGAGGGACGGGATAGGGAAAGACTGGACGACAAGTACGTGAACGTGTTAGTGTGGTGTCAACAAGTTGACGCTTGGTTTAGGGTTGCAGTGGGCGGGCTCTAATATTTAATGTCTCACCGTTGCGCCTGCCTCCGTGGGACGTGAGGGCAGAGCCTCCCGTGGTGAAGGGGTCGCCTGAGGGTGGATTCATGACGCTGGTGTGGAGGGCGGAGTCAGAGTTGGTCCTGTGGGACGACACACACATTGGCTGTTAGTCAGCCAATCAACACATTCAACCAATCACAGGCCTCCATCGTTGATGCCATCACCAGGCCGTGCGCTGTGATCGGTTCACAAAACTTACCGCCGTGTGGCAGACGGAAGGAAAAGTGGAAGAAAGGAAAAAGATTTATTGACGCAGACGGAGGGAGGAAGACGAAGGAGGAGGAATAGGAAGATTCACCTGTTGAGTGCAGTGGTTGGGAGACGGAACAACTGGCTTTTATCCCCCGGGAAGATTCCGGACCAATTCCTTTTCATGATCGACAAGAAGAAATCGTTATTTTCCTCTGCCCGGCAAGAGCACGGAAAAGAGAACATTCAAAAAGAGAGGAAGAAGAGGCAGCCTCAGGAAGCATGAGATGAAGGCAGGAAGAAAAAGTCCAAGTAAAACTCCCAGAAGGAAGCGACTGGATGCCATGGAGGCGTGTGCCCGAGTAGCCATGTGCTTTAGATGTACCTCTGATTAGAAAGCGCTGGAAAGATTGCAAGCAGATTCCCACAAGGAGTTGGGTGGAAGGAAAGGATGGAAAAGAGGTAGTGAGAGCTCTTCCAAAGTCGTGCAGCTTCCTGTCTTCCAAGCTAGCATGTTAGCAGTCCGAAGCAGCAAAGCAGCAAGACGGAAACGGAAAAGTATGTCTCCGTAAAGACGTGAGCTAGCGGACTCTACCTTCTCCAGCTGGGATCAGGGGGCGGGGACAAGTAGGCAGAATTAGATGAAGCACTGTCCACCTGAGGTCGTCGGTTAAGCAAACAACCAGCAGACTTTCAAAATAAAAGTTAAGAAGAAGTTTAGCTAAAGGATACTTGACGGTTGCGGTACGGCCGGACTGGCGAAATGAAACGGCGGTCTCGCTGGACTCTCTCCACCAGGCCGTGATGCCGCGTGGTGCGACTGGACTCCAGAGTTGAAGGGAAGGAGGCCTGCACATAAACCCGAGACAGAGTGAGACCTCCTGAACACGACACACAGCATAATCAATTGCTAGCAGGGGAGGTCTGCACTCACCTGCAGGTCCTGTGGGCTCCGGCCGATCTGGTTGACGTTGGGAAGAGAGCCTCCGTAGTACGGACCTTGACTCCGGGCCAGGCGGAGCTTCTGGGCCTGGAGCTGTTCAAACGAACACGACAGGTTGATTCTCTAAAAATAAGTATATTGGAAAATACACTTTTTTTGTTTGTTTCTTTCTGCTTTTTTCCTGATTAAAGAGTCGCCACAGCTAATCTTTTTTTGATCTGCATACTGATTAAAACAAGTAAATTTACCTTAAATTGCGTGATGGCTTTTGAACGCATTGCATATAGTAAAAATTTGCATAATTGAGATATAGATGGGATATGATAGTGATTATGAATGTGAGTGTGAATGGTTGTTTGTCTATATGTGCCCTGTGATTGGCTGGCGACCAGCCCAGGGTGTACCCCGCCTCTCGCCCAAAGACAGCAGGGATAGGCTCCAGCACCCCTCGTGAGGAAAAAGCGGTAGAAAATGAATGAATGAATGAATGATAGTGATTAATCATGATTAATTAAGAAACTCTGATTAAAATGTGTAATCATTTGACAGCGCTAATAATAAAAAAAGTAAACAGAGTTGCATTTAAACAACATCAACAACCACAATCAATTCACATGCAGAACAGGGTATGGTTGATAATACACTAATAATACGCTATGCAATAATTACGCATAAATGCATTTTGCACATTCTGCAGTGCTTACACACAGTTACATACATTGCACATACTGTAAATACTGACGCTTACTTTTTTTACATTAAAAATATATTTTATACTGTTTGACTGAAATTGCAACGCAGCTAGAGGGAAAGGTACCTTCAATGCTTTGTGTGTCTTGGACCCATGCTGAACTGACAATGAATCTTGACATTTTAATCGTACTTTCAATTCACGCTTTCATTTGCCTTGGCAGACAACAGATATAACTTGTTTTTCCAATTTCAATTTATATACGTGATTTCCATGACCGCCGAATATAAATGGAGAGTGTTTGGAATAATAAAGTCGCTGTGCTGCAGTCTTTGAGACCGTTGTGTGTGTTAAATTGAGAAGTGTTGAGAATGGTTGAGAGTGTGAAGGGAGTTCCGCTGCCTTCAGTGAGCGGGATGACAGATAGTAAACAAGCCAACTAGCCGCAGAAGCTAACATGCTAAGTAAGCTAACAACAATCGGAAATGGACTAGACTCGTCGTCTTTTTTACACTCAGGTGGAGAATAAAGGCAACTCGACTCGTCGCTCTCAAGTGTCGCTGTGAACGGAGAGGAGGACCGTGTCTCCGAGGATGACGAGCCCGGCTGAGGCCTGCGGTGCTGCGGCCATCTCTCCGTGAGCCTCCGCCTCTCGGGTCTCACTCACCCGCGTCGAGGTGATGTCCATCATGACCTCCTGGAAGGCGGCCGTCTCCTCGGCCTGGCGCTGCGTGTGCAGGGCGATCTTTTCGCTGAACTTTCGGGGATTGGAGGTCCCCGACCCGACTCCGGGGCCAGGGCCGGGGCCGGGTCCACAGCCACCTGAGCCCGCAGACATGTTCGCCAGCGACGGGACCAGTTTGACGTGCACCGAAGATCGTCAAAGACTGCCGCTCGGGCGCGAAGGTCTCTCACTCTGCAGCTACATTCGGAGACCAGAGGTAGGTCACACACACTTTTGACACACAAATATAATAACCACCAAGTAGTGAGTCATGACGATAAAGCTGCTTTTGGTTATAATTTGTGTCTGGGGGTGGAAGTCAAAAACAATGTATGTGCTTTAAAGGGGCAGACTTTCACGTGTTAAATCTGATATTCCGGTCAAATCTGACTAATGTTTTACTTCTGAAAATTAAAATCTAGGATTTCGCGACTCTGTCCACCAATACGATTTCAACACAAAATAAACTGCATTAACAATTTTGTATGTTTTTATTCATCGTATGTAAACTACAATAATTGCATAAACAGTTGACTCTCTCTCTCTCTCTCCCCTTGCACAAATCACTCTCTCCAATATTTATTGGCCTTAAGAATGTTGTTTTAATAGGTTTTATGTGCTCTAATTACAATATTCCATATTAAAATTTGATCGTATATAACGGAAATTCATTTATCGCGGTCGGGTTTGGAACTAATACATAAACGAAGGACGAACTACAACGGGAGCGACTGATTCACTAGCGTTCATTGATGAAATCCACAAAACAACCCAACACTGTCATCTAGTGGTCACTATGAGGTAGAGGATATGACACACACATTTGAGACCAGTAAAATGTGAAAACTGTCGATGAAAAAAGACAGTTATTGCTCCAGTGTTAATCCAGCTCCAGTATTAATGGTCTGAGGTTTTGCCATATACTGTATATTTATCAGTAAAGAAGCCAATTATTATGAAAATGACATTTTGTTTTACAAATATAACATCATGAACTATTTACAATTTTCATATTTGCAACTGAATTGTGTGTGCACGTGTGTGCAAATGCTAACCTCTAACACTGCTTCAAGCCTTTTCACTTCCTAGGTGCTACATTGTCCCACCTTGTGGCCATCTTAAAACTGTACCAAATGTGGAGATGCATCAAACCTCTTTGTGGCTCTCAAGCAAAAAAAATATAAAACATGTTTGGTAGCGAATGAGTTAATAGGCAGAATAAGTGGGTCCTGTTGTGGATGATGCTCATTTACACAGTCAGCAATTTTCTGCCAGGAGTCTCTCCTCGCTCTACTGGTGGCAACATTGTGATCTTTTTTCATAATGGTCCATCATAATTGCTCTTCTGTGAAACTACATTCAGGATCGCCCCAAGTAATGTGGTAGTATGTCTCTATTAGTCGTATGAAAGTAATATGTTGTCAAAATAAAAAACCTGACCACCATTGGAGTAATGTTTTAACTATTTGAGGAAATGTAGGTTTTGTTGAGATGCGTCAAGAGTATGTTGAGCCACTTTTGCAGTAGAGGCCACAGAAGAGTCTCTCTCCCACGAGAACGACCTGTTGTATATAATGCTTTTTAAGGCCTTTCCTATAGTTCATTGCATAGCTTACAGGTCCATATATCGTAAGTCAGAATCCATTCATCAATTTCTTCCACTTCTGTGAGTCTGTAAGTAAGTCAGGCTCCTGATTATGTAGTTGATCACCACATTGACCTCAGAACCTACAAAATCCTGCTTTGAACTCTTTCTGATTGCCTCCTTTGAAACTATCCTGGCACACATGACCAACCTGGTGTGCTGGAGCCTATCCCAGCTGTCTTTGGGTGAGAGGCGGGGTACAGCCCGGACTGGTCGCCAGCCAATCACAGGGCACATATAGACAAACAACCATTCACACTCACATTCATACCTACGGACAATTTGGAGTCACCAATTAACCTAGCATGTTTTTGGAATGTGGGAGGAAACCGGAGTACCCGAAGAAAACCCACTCATGCACGGGGAGAACATGCAAACTCCACACAGAGATGCCCAATGAAGATTTGAACACAGATGTTCCCAAACTCCTGACCTTGTGGCCAACATGGTAATCACTTGAACATTGTGCAAACTAGTAAACTAGTCTGTGATAAACCTAGTATGTTTCATCTGATTATTTGTCATAAAAATTAGGTTCTTTAGAACTCAAATTTCAGATCAATGAGACATATCGGCCATAAACAAATATGTCTACATTTGTAATGTTTACAAAATCTAACATCTAGCTAATGATGATATATATATAATATATATCCAATTATTACATATGGGATTTTTGTGATAAGTTTTCAGTATGACAAAATTGTTTAGCAGTAACAGATAAATAAAGAAATCCTGCTGGCAAATCCAGTGACACTAGAAGGCGGGGCTATCGAGTGAGCCAGCCCCGCCTTCTCTCCAAATATGGTCATGCGTGTTGGCAAACACGAGGTCTTAGTTCACCGCATCGCCTAAAATAGTTTTGACTTTAAAAACGTTTCAACCACGAGAGAGCATTTGTCACATTGAGACATTCTTTTTCAAATCATTTTATTGTCATGTTTGCTTTCTACGACAAAAACATGCAGAGATAAAGCGAGTGACATTTTTCCGTCGACGTGAGTCATCTGTCTTGACAAACTATTTGGTAGGAGAAAGTGGCAGTGCGCCATCTATCGAGAAGACTGCGTTACTGCGCTTCCTTGAAAGAAAATAAAGAATGAAATATTTTTAATTACAAGACAAATTAGGTTTCAGGTTATGTTGTAGTTGCATTTCTCTTCAGATTAAAGTTATTTTTTTTTAATTTGGATGTTGTTTTTGGTGTTGTCACATGACAAAACTGACTATCACACACTGACACACGATATCATGGCTGTGGCAGGTTTCCACTGCAACCATCTTTTGCAGTGACGTTCCAGTCCACATCCCAATGGTTACATCTTTATGAAGAGCACAGCGGTGACTGCAGCGAAGCCCAGCAACGTTACGGCCACCTTGGCCACGCGGCCACGGCCATGGCCAAGCTCGTGCGGCAGGATCTCCATGAAAGTGATGTAGAAGAAGGTACCCGTCGCCACACCCTCCAGCGTATAGCAAGCCAGCTTCCCCTGTGTCGATGTTTCGCTCTCCGAAAGGCCAACGCCTATACCAACGCCCAGCGGTGCCATTGCTGCGAAGAGCAGCAGGCAGGCGATGACCAGTGGGCGGCGCAGGCGGCCGTGAGCCAGGGTGAAGGCGAGGCTGAGCGAGATGACGCTCTTGTGGATGGTCAGAGCTAGACACACCTCCAGAACCTCCTGGCTCCGCCCAAGAAGGCCCACCGCAAGACCCTCAAAGAGCGAGTGCAGCGACAGGGAGAAGACCAGCACGAAGGCGCGTAAGGCCGACGATGCGGATTTGGACTCCTCTTTCGCGTGGCACCGCTGGTGGGGTAGCCCCTCCCCGCCGTCAACTGCTTGCACGCTGGAGTTCTCCAGCAGACCCTGCCTCTCCTCAGTGAGGGCCCATGATTGATCCCTGAAGGCCAGAATCACCTGCTCCAGAACCAGAACCAGAAAGAAGCCCATGGCCACGATGAACTCAGGAAGAGGAAACTGCAGCTGCACCACAGAATGCAGTGAAAACGTTATCAAATGCCAACAACACACACTAATATCACACACCATTAGCTAACTGTGGTGGTGCCACCCATCCTGGCAGAATAGGCTTTACCGTAATTCCTGCATTGGAGAATGCAGCAGAAATCCCCTGAAGATAGTCTGGCAGGAGGTCCAGCAGGCACGTGGCCAGGAAGACTCCGCCCGCAAAACAGTTGATCAAGGTCAGCAGGCGCCGGCGAGACTCTGCAATAATACCGGTGCCGTCAATACGCCGTCACTCACATACCAACCCACCCACTCCATCACCTGGGCTGATGCTGCAGGGCCCCGCCCCATGCACGAGGAAAAGGGGGGCAAGGCCAAAGAGCAGTGTGACCGACAGCAGGACCACCAGCGCTGCCACTTTGGACTCCAGGGCGGGGATTTGAGCCGCATCGGTCTGGAGCGGCACCATGGCACCATGGACGGACAAGGACATCTTTGATGTCAGTCTTCCTTGTGGACCTCAGGCCCAGAGGACGCCATCAAACTGTGACTGAAGGCAATGCCATGATTTATTAGTTGGCTTTATATAGAATACTGAGTAGCTGCACAGAATGTGGCATTTAAGTATAGAATTTAATTTAATTTTGTAGAATTTAAGTAAAATTAAATACGCATATAAGGCATTCAGAAGACGCAGTTAAAGATGTAATGGGCTGTTGTATTCTACATTGGTCACAAGGTGTCAGTAATGTTAATAATGTTTGATTAGACACTTGATTGCCAGAACAACAGGCTTTTATTGTATGATCTCACAACAGGCCTGATAATTCCTAACCCATGCTAAGCTAAAACACAACTGTCACTTCCTGTCCCCCAGGAGAGGAACAGATTTACAGCAACACACCAGTGTGAGACTTATTTGTTTCTTTCTGCTTTTTCCTGATTACAGAGTTGCCACAGCGGTTCTCTTTGATCCACACACTGATTTTTGGCTTGAGCCCTTTATACTGACGGATACCAAAGAGATTCGAACCTGAGGCGTCCGCGAAGTCCAGAATGCTAACAACTACACCACAGCGGGGTAAGACTTATTTGTTTAAATAGCTTATTTTTTGTTTTTATTTATTTCTATTTCTAATACGAGTATAAATGTGACTGTAGGGGTGTTATTTCATGTCCAGAGAGCTTTAATGTTAAAATGTATTTAGAAGACAGGTTTTCCATGCTCTAATTTTATCTAATTATAAAAAAATGAATAATATTTCTTGGAAATTAACTCATCACGGTCGGTCTGCAGCCAGTTAACGGCGATAAAAGAGAGATTACTGTAATCCATTGAGAGCTATAGCTAACTGGTACCACCAAGTGGCCAAACCCAGTGGAAAACACGTGACACAGGTGCACTAAACGTTTTTAAAATAAGTTTTTTGTACATTTTGAGTTGCGTTACAGCGTTGCAACACTGCCCATTTGACGTTTACGTGACGGTGTCCCGTCACGTTGACCTGTTACGACCCCGGAAAATGACAACGAAAAGGTAAAGTTTAGAGGGGGGGAGGACGACAGGACTTACGCGATAAAGTCACCAAATCCACTACCACGTTTTTTCCAAACGTCCTGCTACCACACGACGAGAAACTAAAAATAAGTCAAAAGAAGTTCGCTTCTCTCACTTCTGACTCAATTCTCATCAGCTGATCTCATTTTTATCTCTGAGCCATCACCTTCCTTGTCGTAAACACAGTGCTTCCGCTTTTCAAAATAAAAGCAGCCGACGCGTTGCGCTATGAGCTAATGACAGCTTGTCATTAGCTTCAAATGTGGTTTCTATCATTAGGTTGGTTATAGAAGATTGACTGAAAGTACCGCGAGCATCTCGGGTCCGAAACGCGAGAAACAATGCTACTCGATCGGAATAAGCAATCAGATGAAACTTGAATTTCGACAACTTGGAAGGAAGAGGCGTTACCAACAATCTGGTGGGCTCTTGTCTGTTCGTTTAGTTGAAGTTCTTTAAAAGACCGCACATGGGCAGCAGAAGCGTTTGCTGCCGATGCGCAGCAACAGAAAAAATACGAAGAAGACGAGGGGTAGTCAGGTATATTTATCTCGAACCGGAAGTCAAAACTTTTGTTGTACTCTCAAGAGTTCTTAGGACTGGGGCACTTTGTGATGACGAAGTCAGACCGGTGAAGTGTGAAACTTAGAACAGTGAGTGACTTTTGTTCGCTGTGTCTCTTTGTATTTAACGGTTTATTTTATCTTTAAACGTTTCTTCTTTAAGCTGATTCAGGATCCGTCTTGAGCAACTGACATGTTGACGTGAGGTGATTTACATGTGCTATCATTATGTCAATTTTGACCTTTTCACTCCCCAACGTATGTTTTTTGGATTATGTAATTTTTTTGTAATTTGTAATATGTTTGTGTTACTGATGTGAAATGAGAATTGTAAAAATGTAAAAGAATAGTGTTTATTTTGGCGTGGAGCAGGATGTCCTCCTCCTCTTGTTTGTTTTGTGTGGCGGCCATGTTACACTGCAAGTGCAGAAGTAGATTAGAAAGTTAACAAGGTATGTGTGTTTTTACCAGAGATTGTATTGTATTTGTGCTTTGGACCTTTGACACCCTTCTGCAGGTCATGGATTCAGAAAGCAGACAATTGTTGGCGTGTAACTATGGCGATACAACAGCACATACCTGGCAGCGGGATGTACCGCTGGCCTGCTCTGTGAGTGTCTCCCCTATCAGGTCTCATTGTACAATGTATTTTGATTGTAATATTTCATAAATTTGAATAAAACTCTAGTGCTGTGTGGCAAATGAAATGTAATGTGTAAGATAGATAGATGCCTACTTTATCCAAGAGAAATTCAGATAACAGTAGCCTACCAGAAAGCAAACTCCACACTCATCACCGTCCCCTTGGGAACTAAAAACATGAAAGTCTTTCTCTTCCGTGTCAAAATTGAACAGCATCATAATTCCTTCATCACACATATAGTCTGTCACTCACTGTCTTTTGGTCTCTCCTCCTGCTGTCGTCTCAGCCTTTTGAACCCAGATGAAAATAGTGTTTTTCTGCTGTAAAGACTTGTACAAAAGTTACAACATGTCTTCATAGCGGTGCAGTAGTTGGTAGTACGCTAGAAATCGGGAAGGTGGCTTTTCTGCGTTTGTTTCCTGAATTGTTTTGCTATTATGATGGACTATCTTAATAATAACGTTTTACCAAATACAGCTACGATTAGTAGTCGTTCAGATGTATAGGATATGTCATGAGATTAGACCATGACCACACCAAGCATCATGGGAAATGTAGTTTTTAGCCATAAATTTGTCTCATTGGTGTATAAACCGCAGGGTTCAAAGTTTTTAGAAAACAGTAGAGTCTTATACACCGGAATAGACTATACTTCTCAAAAGACTTAAGTGTAAGTGCACCAATTGAGACACAACACCACACACATGGCGAGCTGCGAGCCATGCATTTAGCCTCCGCCCCCTCTGACACAGGCCCTGGACGACAGTGAAACAGAAGATGTCCTCCAGCCTGTCAACCCAAACCACGTGTTTGGTGACGGCTCGCCCTCAGAGAGCGACAGCGGCATTTGTGAGGATCCTGTGGTCCAGAGTCCCATTACCATGGTGATGCTGAACCCGCCCTCCGTCTACCAGGTGGTGTACGACCTGAACGGACCGGGAAGCATGAAGCCAGGACAAGCGAGCGCAGACATCATCTCCATAGAGCTGGGTGAGCACGTTGACATGTCGAGGTATTTTTGCAGTTCTCTATGCTGGAAAACCCTGATTGTTGTTCCTGTGCAGACCAGTGGAGCTCTCAGGCCCTCCTGTCTGACGCATGCGTCATTGGTGAGATGCCGCCGGTCTCTGGCGACAATGCTCCACCCCCTGTGGACTTGGTAAGGCTGAACGTGCGTGGAAATACTTGATACGATACGATGTGTCTGACTCGTGTGTGCATGCCTGTTCCCTCAGTCAAGTTGGGAGCTGCAGCTGACCGAAGAGGAGCAAAAGTTGCTGAGCGAGGAGGGCGTATCCCTTCCCAATCAGCTTCCGCTCACTAAGGTCAAACACTTGGCTGACATTTCGTCATGTTGCCTGCTTCATTTAGTGACCTTTTTCCTCAATCTGCTGACAGGCTGAGGAGAGAATCCTGAAAAAAGTTCGCAGGAAAATTCGCAATAAGCAGTCAGCGCAGGACAGCCGCCGCCGCAGGAAGGAGTACATCGATGGCCTGGAGAACAGGTGTGCCTCTTCTCTCTGTCAACTAATCACAGCCTTTGTTTAAAACATCAGCGTTTCCCATGTGTTGTTTTGTGGCGGCCTACCACAAATAAATTTGGTCTGCCACTTGATGCGATCTGTTTGCTCACTCTAACTCAAACCTATATTACAATGGGACTGTGGTGGTATGTAGTGTAACTCTTCTTACCACAGCTAGAACCCACCACCACAAATATAGTGGTGTGAAAAGTGTTTGCCCACTTCCTGATTTCTTTTTTTCGTCACACTGTTTCAGATCAGCAGCTAGTCAATGACAGCACCACTGAAAACAAAATGCAGTTTTTAAATATAACTTTTTTGTTGTTGCATGTTTGTCATGGGGCAGCACGATGACCGAGTGGTTAGCATGTAGGCCACACAGTCAGAAGACCCAGGTTCGATTCTCCACTTCTCTACTTCTCTACTTAATTTGTGATTCTAAACTGTCCATAGCTGTGAGTGTGAATGGTTGTCTATATGTGCCCTGCGATTGGTTGGTGACCAGTCCAGGTTGTACCCCGCCTCTGGCCCAAATTCAGCTGGGATAGGCTCCAGCATACCCACGACTCTAATGAGGATAAAACAGCATAACGGTTCCAGATCATCACCACCACTATATTTTACTGTTGGTATGATGTTCTTTTTCTCAAATGTGGCATTACTTTTCTCAAACGTCTTGGGGATTATCAAAATGTTTTTCTGTCAAAATTGAGACAAGCCTTAATATTCTTTTTGTTAAGCAGTGGTTTTCCTCTTGGAACTCTGCCATGCAGGCAGTTTTCTTTCTTATGGTGGATTCATGAACAAGTGAGGCAAGTGAGGCCTGCGGTTCTTTGGATGCTGCGCTCTGGGGATAATTGTGGTTGGCTGACCACTCATGGGAAGTTTCACCACTGTTCCATACTTTTGGCCATTTGTGGAAAGTGGCTCTCATTGGGGTTTGCTGGAGTCCCAAAGCTTTATAAATAGCTTTATAATCTTTTCCAGACAGATCTCAGATCTCAATTAATCTCAGTTATGTTTTAACGGTAGGGGGAACGGGCAATCACTTTTTCACACAGGGCCATGTAAGTTTGGATTTTTTTTAACCTTAATAGTAAAAGTTTCATTTAAAAACTGCATTTTGTGTTCAGTTGTGTTGTCATTGGCTAATATTTAAATTTGTTTGTGGTTTGTCTGAACCACCTCATGGTGGCCAAGTGATTAGTATGTTGGCCACACAGTCAGGAGATCTGGTTTTGAATCTCTGTTAGGCATCTCTGTGTGGAGTTTCCATGTTCTTCCCGTGTGCGTGGGTTTTCTCCAAGTACTCTGGTTTCCTCCCACATTCCAAAAACATGTTAAGTTAATTGGCCACTCTAAATTGTCCATAGGTATGAATGTGAGGGTGAATGTGCCCTGTGATTGGCTGGCGACCAGTCCAGGGTGTACCCCGCCTCTTGCCGAAGTCAGCTGGGATAGGCTCCAGCATACGCCTGGAAGAAAAATAAAACGAATAAATGTTGATCTGAAAGTGTGACAAACATGCATTCATTCATTCATTTTCTAGTGCTTATCCTCACGAGGGTCGCTGGGGTGCTGGAGCCTATCCCAGCTGGGCGAGAGGTGGGGTACACCCTGGACTGGTCGCCAGCCAATCACAGGGCACATATAGACAAACAACCATTCACACTCACATTCATACCTATGGACAAATTGGTGTCGCCAATTAACCTAGCATGTTTTCAGAATGTGGGAGGTAACCGGAGAAAACCCACGCATGCACGGGGATAACATGCGAACTCCACACAGAGATGGCCGAGGGTGGAATTGAACCCTGGTCTCCAAGCTGTGAGGTCTGCGCACTAACCACCCGTCCGCCGTGCAGCCGACAAACATGCAAAAAAAAAAGCAATTAGGATGGGTGCAAATACCACTGTAGATCAGTCCAGTTGGAATCACTGTAGAATTTACAGTGTACATTGTGTTACACTCTGTGTGTGTGTGTGTGTGTGTGTGTGTGTGTGTGTGTGTGTGTGTGCACAGAGCAGCAGTGTGCACAGCTCAGAACAAGGAACTTCAGAAGAAGGCGGAACAGTTGGAGAAACACAACATGTAAGCAGGCACACACCACTACCACACATGCACACAGATGTATGGTAATGTCATGTAATTAAGCGCTTGTGTTCAGATCTCTGCTGAGTCAGCTGCGCCATCTTCAGTCTCTGATTAAACAAACAGCTAGCAAGGCAGCGCAGACCAGCACCTGCCTACTGGTGCGTGTGCACATGAACCTATGTGCGCTTGACTTTGTTTATGTGTATGACCTGCAGTGTGTTTGTGTGTTCAGATAATCTTTGTGTCGCTAAGTTTGATACTCCTGCCAAGTTTGAGTCCAATCAGTCGCCGCTCGTCTTTAGATGATGACTACCGGCCCTCTGGAGGTGACATCACTTCCTGTCTCAGTACACTGGACCTCAACTGTTTCTAATTGGACTTGTTTGATCCTTACAGTCCTTTCAAGAAACATCCTGACGGACTTTGCCTCCTCGCCGCGCAAGCCCAGCGAGTCGGTCCATTCAGATTCATCGGCTCTGTTTAACCCAGAAGCGGAGGTCAAAGAACCTGAACAGAATCTTGAAGATTTGGGCTTGCAGCATGTCCAATCTGGAAACGGTTCCGTCGAGACTCCAAGTCAGCATAATGCCAAGTTGCCGCACACGGATGAGATGTAGTGACTTGGCCCATGCCAACCGAGTTACTGATGGAACATGGGGCTCCTCCATCAATGAACTGACCAAGAGTCCACCTACAAGATGGCAGTGAGCCTTGTCTTTTGCAGTTTCTCTAACTTTGTGATCCTTCAAAGTGTTAGACCCTCCCACAGACCCTGCCCAAATGCAAACGTTTATTTACAAGTTTACAACACTACATGAAGCTTGACGCTTGACACAGTCAGACAGTATGACAACATAACATCTTAACAGATGACAAGAACATCACATGTACACTTACACAATTCAACATTTCTTAAAGGGGTAGGAAGAGGCGGAACATATTTAATCCTACCATTTCTCTCTCAGCAATTACTGACAGTTTGTGTTTTAACATGTGCCAGTTTACCAATTTTTAAATAGTGAATGAAAAGGATTAATATGTTGGTACAGTTGTTTGAGCTTGTAGCCTTTACAGACGGAAGTGGGTGCAAGCTGCTGTCAGATGGTCAATGATGCAGTTCTAAAAGTCTGGTGCAGCCACGCAACCCCGCCGGATGCTGGCCATGATGGGAACCAGTCTTGCTGTTGTTGACACGGGCACAGCTTGCAGCATCAAGCTGCAACGAGAACGAGGGCTCAGAGGATTTAGCTTTGACAACGTGACCTTGAGGTTGATGAAGGCAATGAACAGGTGGCGGATGCTGCGGGTCTCCCTGAACTTATCGGTAAGGAACCTGAGAGCTGAGATGTGGTTGCTGGCTGATGCGCATAAATCCTGCCTGCTGGGGGAAATGACCTGATTGCAAGACTGATAGGGTGGGTCAGTGTTCAGACACAGTCTCAGGTGGGCACAAGTCGGCGACAAGTTGGTAGAAGTGCAAAGCGAGAGGTCAGAGAAAGTGGAGATGTTGCATGAGTTGAGACCGATGGTGGTACTGAAGGGAGTGTGCATTCAAGGAGGGACTGGCACTGATCATAGGTGACAGATCCTCTGCAGTGTTGAATATGGTGTAAATGATGGTGCGCTGGCAGTAGTTGAAAGGCTCCTAGTTGATCAGGGAACGTCGGACTGAATGAGGGAGGGCCACAATGATCCCACCATGGCCTCCAGAGAAAGACCTCGTCACCAGGAGTGCACTTACCACTGCAGAACAACAAACCTCAGAGAGACCAGAGAAGTCTCCTGTGGTAGGAGAGCTCCTACGAGAGGATGGTGGAAGCTCCGTAATGAGGATATTCTTGACGCTCCCCTGCCCAAAGTCATTGCCATCAAGAGTCGCAGCTACTCCGGCCCGTCGGAGATCGATCATTTGCCGCTGAGCACAATGGAGTTGAGGAAACATCTTTGTTACCAGCACAGGTACCCTGGATGGACTACCCGCATATAGTTTGGCCGGTGGGTTGCCAGTATTGTACCCTATGCTTACACAAAGAATGTGAAAGCTAAGCACTGTGCACCAGAGTAACTGAGCAACCCAAGCGAGGTGTGGTTTGACTGCCTCACTAAAAGTACTGTGTAGTACACTTGCAGGGGTACCATTACACGAGACACCCCATACACCCTGAGGTGTCAATAAATAACACAAAAAAATAGAATGACTAAAATTAGGGACAGGACTTTGTGCATGAATAAATAGTACATGTAGTATTATAAGTACATAGTGAGAACATGAAAATAAATGCTAATACTGAAGTACTGACAACTGGCATAATACTGTGTAGTGAATGACTAGTTATTAGGGGTGTGGGAGACACACGGCACAGGTGGGTGTGCGGCCCTACTCCCACCCACTGACACAAAGACTGACAAAAGGGCTCACTCCGTTCATGCCACTGTTCTATGGGACAAACTGGACAAGGTGCTGAAACCAATGCATAGAGGGTGGGGAAAAAAGACCTACATGCATTATCAAGTTTATTTTTTTCATTTATTGTTTGATTAATTTGTTCATTCCCAGGTCTAGTGCCCAAAATACATTTTTAAGACATAATTTATCTTTTTTTTATTATCTGGGTATATTTTGTACAGTCCAGATAAAGCTCACAATAATAATAAACAATAATAAATGAGACATTGTATAATAAATGGATAAACATGTTCCTGGTCAAACTGGCATAACAATGTATCACCAGTTATGTATAACAGGTGATAGTGGTTAAAAATATGAAAATAAGCAAAACAAAAATTCAGAAGAATAGTTTGTATCTTTTTAATAACTAACATAAGGAATAATGACATGTGAAGTGTTTTTAGTCTTCCATACCTTGTAAACTTTATTTGCTTCTATTTATTGAAATTGCTCATATTAGCAGATTGAGTAAAGAAGTCAAAACAATCTGTTCCGTAATTTCATCTCATAGATAAATGTGTTTTGTGTTGTGCATTTTCCCCATAGATCGTTGTTCTCTATTCTTTAAAAAAAAAAAGTTGTATGTTATTGGGTTAGTGATGTGCAGATCAATACTGAACTTTTGATACAATAACTTTATGCTCTGAAATCGACTATGCTGTGCTGTAAAAGAATGTGCTATGACTCTTACGGACACTGACCTCTAACGCGCGCTCACATCTGATTTTGGTGGATACTTTAATCAGGTAATGTCGCTTCACAAGTCATAGTTATCATTTGCTCAGCAAACCAACAAACTATTTAGCCGGCTCGTTTTAGTGACGTCACCACGTGCTGTCACGTAACAACTGAAATAATTATGCCAGCAAACTGCCACTGCGATTGGTCCACGAACATAATTATATGTTATATTTCCCATTTACGTTTTTTCTGTCACAGGACCATAAAGGGCCATCACTGTGTCCTGACATTTGGTGATGGCTATTCTGGAACCACCAGATTGCACCCCTTTCCTCAAGTGTCTTAGGCCACACCTATTTGTACTCGCCACATCCTTTTTTTCATCAAGCGCTGGCTCCTTGTAAAAACAAACAACTTCATTTCTAATTTAAATGACAAGAAAAAAAGCAAAAGGGACTTTACGTCTTCCAGATTCCTCCGTGATGATGTAATTATTTATGTGCCAAGCTATGTTGTTGAATAATTGACCAGTGAGACAGCAGGGGTACGGAAACACGCAGTGAGGCAGACCAGATACATCACTTGACACCTTTGTGTGACCTTTGCATGCTCGGCTAGCCATACATTATTCCAAGTTAGGTTTAAGGCTGGCTTAAAGACAGTGTCAAAGCAACACGTGTGGTACAACAGGACTTTGCGTGCGTGACAAAGCTGCTGCTTTGGACGAGATGTCTCAATGGGGCCGGAAATACGAGCACCAGTCAAAGTGCCTCATCTATTATTTAACGTCGCTTTCTGTTCCTGAATGCAATTTGTTCTGAAGCTTTGATTATGGTAATACAATAATCAACACTACAGCTGGCATATATGACACAGTATGTATACACCTCACCTTAACTCCTACCAGCCTGTTTAAAACACAACAGAAAAAAGTTGAATGTAACTAGTTGAATGATGCTCAGTGAACAAAATAACTGCAATAATGTCTGTGGTGCGAGTCAGACAGCAACTTCCTGGTTATGTTGGCGACTCACAAATGAAGCCAATCATACGCTCCCTTCATCGGCACCATGTTTGCGTTTATTGGCGCGCCGCATCGTAATACCGCTTGCAGCCATTGGCTGCCGAAGAAACACGGAAAGTAACGAGTGGCCACGATGCTCATTGGAAATGTATGGGAGTAAAAGTATCCATTTTCTTTAGAAAATATGGTCACGTAAAAAAAACACTTCAGTAAGCTAATGATGTATTCATACTTCGTTATGATGCAAGACTAATTGAAATGATTAATTTGTAATTCTTGGCATATTAAATGTGTGTAATTAATGGTAGGGTATGAAGACGAAGCTGTCCAATAAATAATAAGCATCATGTATGGGAGTGAAAAGAAGCTAATTTCCTGTCATTTCTAATATGTCTTTTCTCTCCTCCTTCAGCCTCACACTCATTTCCTCCCCCATAGTGCCGCCCAGCAGCACACAGCCAGTCAACACAGACAGGACAGACAGGACACAGTGAAGAGTGTTTGAGGTGAGTAGCCGTATTTCATTCAAGTGTTCATGCGTTCATTCATTCATGTATTCATTCATTCATTTGCGAGGACCGACCATTAGACGAGGTTCATTGTGGAAGAGCTTGGACATTTTTTGGAGGCTTTTTAACAAGTGACTGATGTCAAAGTTGGATACATATGGGATTAATTTGTCTCTACTACAACAACAACAACAAACATTGGAAGTTTGTGTGAGGAGAGAAAAAAATGTCTTTTTTCACCTCTTTTTCTTTCTTTTTGTACGAAAGTGAGGGACAATTTTTCATTTGAAACAATTCTTTGGTCCACTTGTCAGGCTTTGGCGTGCTTGGCTGTCAGCTCGCGAGCTAACGTCAATGAAAAAAGTGACTAAATGAAGAACCACTAAGGTGAGAACAATTTCATTTTATTTTTCGTTTAACGTTTAATGTGACATATTGACAATATTAGCATGTGAACTTCACTCATTATCAACATGACAGTGACAAATATCCCAAGCCCAAATCATTGACTAGCATTATGCAGGAGGGAAAAACAACAGCAGAGCACTCTGTCCTATAGAAGAGCTTTGACTAATGTTGTTGATGTAGGTCCTTTAAAACAATCAGATGCTCCTGTCATAACAAGGATCTTTAACTAGTGGTTTTGAGCATATTCCTAAAAATGGCATAAAACTGGTTTTGCGGCAGATTCCCAAAAGTTGAAATTCCTGTTATTTAGAAAATCTTTTACTTGTGTTTTTGATGTAGGTCCTTAAAAATAACAGGTTGCTCCTGTCATGTGGAAGATCTTTGACCAGTTTATTTAATGTATGTCCTTAAAAACGGGATACGGAAGATTTTGACTAGTGTTTTTGCAGTAGATTTGTAAAGAGCAGAAAATATTGAAATATTGAAGATCTTTGACTAGTATTTCTGATTTAGGTTTTTTGTGTGTTTGTGTGTGTGTGTGTGTGCTGACCATATGAATGACTTTCACATTGTGTTAATGGCTTGACCTCAGAACAGCTAAATGGTTTTGCTAATGAAGGCAGGCCAATTAACATTTTGTTGCATCATTAGTGAGCCCAGCCATCCGTCACGGTGTCATAGGTTACTAAATAAATAGGAATGTGTTGAGACAATTATAATAATAACAAAAATTCATAGGAGACCTTGTGTCCTCACTCAGAGCAGACATGTTTGGAGCCGCTTGCGGGCCGAGGATGGCGTCCCGTGGTGAGGCTGCTCTGCCACTACTGCTTCTGGCGCTTGTGGTGGTGCGTGCCGCTGTGGGGGGCTACCGACGTAATGTCACTTTGGCCGTCATCTTGCCGGAGAGCAACACGGACTACCCGTGGGCCTGGCAGCGTGTAGGGCCTGCCCTGGAGCAGGCCATTCGGACTGTCAACGCCAACTCCACCCTGCTCCCCAGCCTCCGCCTCGAATACGTCTTCAAGAACAGCGAGGACAAAGACGGCTTCTGCTCGGAGTCCATTGCACCGCTCATGGCTGTGGACCTCAAGCTGGCCTATGACCCGTGGGCCTTTATCGGACCGGGCTGCTCCTACACCTCCTCCCCTGTGGGCCTCTTCACTGCTCACTGGGATGTCCCCATGGTGACGGCAGGGGCCCCGGCCGTAGCCTTCTACGGCGGTGTGTACCCATCTATCACAAACACGGGCCCCACCCATAAGAAGCTGGGCAGGTTTGCCCTGCGCATCTGCGAGCACTTTGGCTGGCGGGAGCACGTCATGCTCATGTTCAACGACAACAAGGTGGATGATAGACCATGCTACTTTGCAGTGGAGGGCCTCTACACCGAGCTGAAGAGCATCAACATCACGCTGGTTGACAGCGTCTTCGAGGAGAACAAGCCACCCATCAACTACACTCAGATCCTCACCGAAATCCAGAATGAAAGCAGAGGTCAGTCACTCGTCGTACCCTCGTCACACTCTCACACTCTTTCCACACACATCTGAGAAGGCTGTGCGTCAGTTGGTGCACTTGTGTACTTACACTTTGTCTTTTGAGTGCATCAATAAAATGCATTGCAGTGTCACTACCCAGATGTTGCACTCAATCAGTTTGGTGAGTGTGCAGTGATGGGCACTCACCACCCTCAATAGCCAGTTTCTTGGCTATGTGGGATGAGCAAACAAAAAGTCATTTAGGGGGGATCCAAATGTTGGTGATAATGCTCTACTGAGTGGTTGCAATTCACCATTAAAAAGGAGAGAAGAAGAAGAGGGTAAATATTCCGTCATTTCTGGTAAGTGTACAACGTTCATTATAGATTTAGGACAGCGCTACACTTTTACACACTCAGGACCTAAGTACACAGTATACACAGTGTACTTATTGGAGTGTACTGATGGATGCAAGTATTCCAATTGAGAACATAGTGTGAAAGGGGCTGCCATCTTGCTCATCTGCTGACCTGAGCCCAGTCACATACACACACACACACACACACACACACACACACACGCACGCTCCTAAATGTTGCCTTGTAAAGGCACACACACTTCCTCCACACAAATAACAAGGTGTGTATTGTGACAAAAGAGCAGAAATGATGATTATTAGAAATAATATTGTTGTGAAAGACACTGTCAGCACACATGCGTAGACGTTATTGTGACCTATTGACTGATAAGCGTGATGACTCGTGGTCAGGAGAGGGATGTTTGCCGCAGGGCACCATTGTTGCAGCAGAAACGTGAGCCCGATCGATGCATCCGCCAGACGCGCAGCAGCTTGATGTACTTTGTCTGCCTTGAGGCACTCTGGGACGTATGTTACGCTAGCTGTGAGGCTAACGTGGGTTTCCACTTAAGTAACACGCATGCCATAAACCAAGCTGGACCTGGCACACACTGTGCATGTATGTGGGTGTGCGTGCGCGAGCATGTTTGTGTGTGTGTGTTTCCCACAGAGGCCTGACGCCTCCCAACAGGACATTCATTAACAGAGGTCAGCAACCTGACGCCTTATAAGGAAGCTGCAGTACGCCTATCAGATGTAGAGCTATTTCCTGAAAAACACGCTATTTAACTCTCGTAACTCCACACTTTGTTGCAACGTGTAACTTAACAACATGTACATTTAAAGTTATTATAACGTCCACTTTATAAATGTTATTGTAGCATCACCTTTAACGTTTCTACACTATTTGTTGAACATTTAATTTTTTTTGTTGAATAAATGATAATCAGATGTAAAAGTAGACATTGTCTGTGTCCGTCATTGTTGCACAGCCAGATGTTAGTGTGTGACAAGTGATTGGGGGGGTTGTACCTCACACACACGTTTCCTTTATGGTGTGAAGCTGAGCTGTGAGCAAACATCATATCACACTGAAATGATGAGAATATGTGAAAATATGACATCACTGCAGCTGCTGTTGGATGTTCCCACACTTCATTTACATAAATGAAAGTTTGTTCCTTTTAAGGAAAACTGGACGGCTTCTTGGCTTGTTGGGTTTTTGTTTTGTTTTTTTTAGGTATTTTTTTAGGAAATGTTTTCTGCTCTGTGCTGCTTTCGAAACCATTCTTCCCATTGGGAAAATAGAAATAGAAATCATCTGTTCCTAGGTCAACCTGCGGTTCTCAAAAATGAAGAACAAGAATGAGCATCCGTTACTCAAATGTAAAAAGAAGACAAAAAAAACTAGTCGGTCTATGTCATAAATAATGATGTCGCGTGACAGTAGTGTCAGGCTCTAAAGTGTAGACCTTAGTCAGGAAGCGCTCTGTGAGGTCAGAAGTCATCTGCTGAGCTCTTCCTGCTTTCAAAATGGTGGTGTGTACCCTTTGACCTTTAAATTTAAAAAAATCTGACTCAGCAGACATCCATAAAGATACCAGTTGTGTCCGACTGTCAATGTACACTGTGGATGTCTTTGCTAGATGGGACTTATCTGATCCTTAAAGTGGGAGGAGCTTCCGAGCATGAATAAATGAGTTGTAAAACACTATTTTTAGTCGCTTGAAGAGTGTGTGTTCGTTTATGTGTGTGCATACGCGCGCGTGTGCTTTTCCTGCTCTTTTCCAATGCTGGAACAATAGAAGTGGTAGGACAGGAACATCAAGCATCACGGCTCAGGAGACTTCCTGGCGCTCAGATGATCGCACTCTTAACTTGGACGAAAGCCAAGAGAACACTACTGCTGCTGCTGCTAGAACTACTCATTAAATACTCTAAATAGTAACAATACATCAGTCAACACTCGCAAAATTCTCAATTAATTACCCCTCAAATAATTCTACTAAATACAGTACGGTGTACGAGTGGTTAGCATGTAGTCCACACAGTCAGGAGCTCGGGAAGACCTAGGTTTGAATCTCTGTGTGGAATTTGCATGTTCCCCCTGTGCGTGCATGCATTCCATAGGGATGAATGTGAGTGTGAATCATTGTCTATATATGCCCTGCGATTGTCTGGCAACCAGTCCAGGGTGTACCCCACCTCTTGCCTGTAATCAGCTGGGATAGGCTCCAGCATACCCGCGATCCTAGTGAGGATCCTCATTTTGTTCTATCTCTCTGGCTAAAAAGTCAAATATATTGTTTTCACTCTGTCACAATCAGAAGCAATGAGAGAAATCTCATGAGATCCCATTAGTGTGTATGACATCAGCTTGAGTGGAGCTCATGACTATAGAGTGGGACACTCTTCTACAGTATATCTTTCACCCCAGCTTCATGTCAAAAGGTGAAAATATGGACATACCTTTGCTCTTTCAGTGCCACATTTATGTCACAAAGGTGCAATATTCTGCTTCTGTTGCCAAATCGATTGACAGCAATGTTAAAGTTGTCCTCGTCAACCACTGGATGAAATTTTGCCCTTAATTATAGTGAATCTGTTTGGTCATTGTCAAGATGGCGGACACCAACAGGTGCAGCTAATTATATTCATCCTCTTTGAAGTCACATGACAGCCCCTCCCCTTTGGCCCATAGTAGATAAATTAAATTCAGTTACACATGCTAATTTTTAGGTACGTGCTAGCTGTTAGCATGCTATCTGCTAACTTTTATCTATTTTATGAGCCAGAGCGGTGTTGTTGTCAATAATAGCATTCATCCTTTACACATCATAGTACTCAATAATGATGAAATACTCATCACTGTGTACTCGGTAATGAAATCCTCAACAGCAGTCACAATGTTCATTGTCATTTCCTGCGTCTCCTGTCCAGTCATGTTCGTCTGTTGCTCGCCTGACGTCTTCAGGAAGTTGATGGTTCAATTTCGCCGCGCGGACCTTCCTCACGAGCAGTACGTCTTCTTCTTCATCGATGTGTTTGGTGAGAGCCTCAAGTCAGACCACAGACAGCCCTGGGCGCGAGGGGACGAGGACGACGCCATTGCGAAGGAAGCCTTCCAGGTACGCCTGACCAGACCCTCCACACATGCGGCTTGTTGATATGATGATGTTGTCCGACGTGTGTTTTCAGAGTGTTAAGATCCTGACGTATCGAGAGCCTCAGAACTCTGAGTATAAAGACTTTGTCCACAACCTGAAGGTGGACGCCAAGACCATGTTCAACTACACCATTGAGGACTCGTTGGTCAGTTCTTGTGTTTTGTCTCATATCATCACACACAAATGCTGCACTTTGTGCTGAGAGCTAAGCTAACATGAGTTAATGTCCATCTTTACAACAGTCTGCTATCAGCCACTTTCCTCCGTGCTGCAATACATGTAATCACATTACTGCACTACACCGTGTCACTTATCACAGCCTCTCTCTCTGTGTGCGTGTGTGTGTGTCGGGCGAGGTAGGGAGGGCAGCTTGTAAAGCCAGTTAATCAGTAGCAGCCAGCTGAGAGACACTAATGTGCTGAACAGCGCTCACACAAAAACACACAGTACGGCCATAAATGTGAGCAAACACGTCTTCCACTATATTGTGTGCTCCCACACCATCAAACACAAACAAAATGCACACCAACAAACAAGCTCAGCTCAGTCAACAAACACAGCTAACTAAAAAGTGATGATTGTGTTTATGGCTGAAAGATGAACATCATCGCTGGAGGCTTCTATGACGGTCTGATGCTCTACGCACACGCGCTCAACGAGACCATGACTCCGCCCACCATGCGGCCTCCAGGAAGAGTCGTCACCAGGAGGATGTGGAACAGAACATTTCAAGGTTTCTTTGTGTTTGTCGTCAACACGTAGCATTAGCAATGTTAACTCTCACTTGTAGTAGTGTTAGATACATTGTAACATGTAGTAGTAAAGCTTGTATTAGTGTACCAATTAATAGCTGTAACTAGGAATGTCCGATATTGGCTTTTTTGCTGAAAACCGATATGCCAAAATTGTCCAACCTTCGATTTCGGATACTGATATCAGCCTATACCGATACTGATATGTGTAACATCACATATCTTCTGTGGTGGAATGAACACGTGTTGTATACAGCATTTTTTAAATATCGGTTTTCAGGAAAAAAAATCAGATACAGAATCTATATTGCATTTTTATGCTGATATTTATCGGTACCGATAATTGTTGGACATCCCTAGCTGTAACAGTAAAACAGCTAGTCATAAAGCATGTAGTAGTAAAATGTTTAGCAGTGTCACATAGTTGTAAAGTATGCACAAATAGAAATGTACAGTATCCCCTCGTTTACCTTGTTGGGGAGCAGTATTGGTGGTGGACAGGAAGTGACGTTGGGGGTTCAGAGTTGAGGTTTTATGCTTGAAAATGTTTAATTTGAGCCATCATCTATTAATGAATTAATTTTTGAAAAATCCAGAGAGTCAAAGAGCGATGCTTGAACTGCGATGTAGCGAGGGATGACTATAAAAATGTAGTTCCATAACTGCATGGCGCTGTGGAGCACAAACACGTGCACACACACACCATCACCACCAAGTCCAACTTGTTACACTCGCTTGAGTGTGTGTGTGTGTGTGTTTATTGTTTTATGGGTCACGTGATGGCTAGGCTTTATTTGTTCTGCTCTTCATTCGTCCTCAAACTGACATGTCTTTGTTGTCTTATGTGTCCTCCATTAGCATCTGTCAACCGTCAGGGTGACCTTGAGGTGTTTGACTTTATTTATCTTTACATCCCACTCAGCGTGCAATAACACACAATAGCATGTTATAACACACACAACACCACTCTCTGATCAAATTCACAAAGAGGTGGGTCCTATAGCTGTATGAGGGCCTGGGCCACCCTGTCAGTCACAGTGCTGCTAACGGTGACTTCACGTGGACTCTTCGGCAATTGTCAAGCCCCTGCTGGGTGCCGTATGAAACCCCACCAAGAAGAGGCAATCTAATCATGTGAAAGCAGACCCTCATGTCTCATAGCTGTCTCTTTGTCCTCTCGGGGGACATCCATCACTCCACCTCTGCAGTGGCCCCGCCTCCCTGGCCAAATCTCATTGTGTTGTTTTGGTGTGTGATGTGTTCACTTCCTGTTCAGCTTCCCACAGAGACAACGGATGTAATGTTCCTAATCTTTGATTTACAAGCTGCTGGTTGCTAGGCAACAGACCTCAGCTTCACCATCCATTCTGGGTCTTTTTTGGCCTGTCTCCTCTCCTCATGTCCTTTTTGTCTTGATAGCAGTTGTTGTCATCAACATCAAGATGGTCAATGAAAAGATGAACACACATGAAATTTGTGTCCTCAGGTGTGACTGGGATGTTGCAGCTGGATGAGAATGGAGACAGAGAGACCGACTTTGCTTTGTGGGACATGATAGATACTAACAACAGTGCTTTCCAGGTACAAACAGACAAACACACACTTAGAGTGGAGACTAAGTGATCCATGTGAGTGTCCAATTGTGGTTCTTTCCAGATGGTTTTGGTGTACAACACTCTGGAGGAGCATCTGACAGCCATTCCTGGGACATCGCTACACTGGCTGGGAGGAGCTTGCCCTCGTGATGTTCCGGTGTGCGGTTTCAAGAATGATAACCCGGTTTGCCTGACCAGTAAGTAATCATTAATGCCAGACGCTTGACATGTTAATGCATCTCTGACGTGGCATGTGATTTGACAGAAACAATCACCATCCACCAGATGGTCTCCATTGTGGTCTTCTTCATCCTCACTATGAGCCTCACTGTCGCCATCTTCATCTACAGGTGAGACCTCAGCTGGTCCTCTCGCTGTATTTTGCCTGAGCTTTCACTAAAGGGGTCGTGTCGCCCCCTAGCGGCGGAAGTGTATAAAACATTGTTGTGTTGTGCAGGAGGATGAAGCTGGAGAAGGAGTTGGTGGCTCAGCTTTGGAGGATTTCTTGGGATGACATCCATATGAGCAATCTGGACAAAGTGCTTCGCAGTGGCAGCAGGATCACATTGTCTCTGGTTTGTACACATTGTTGCTGTGAACATGTTAAATGACTACGTCACGTGACCACATTGTGTTTGTCCACAGAGGGGCTCTAACTACGGCTCCCTGATGACGACTGATGGACACCTGCAGGTGTTTGCAAAGACAGGTTACTATAAGGTCAGTAAAAAAGTCCGAGACACAACTTCTGCATCCCTCCTCTCCATCTATGTGACGAAACACACCACAATTGCGCCCAAGTTCTGCCAGCAGGGGGCATTTTAGTGCAGCTGAAAGTAAATGTGTGTTTTACACTAATCTGCCACCAGGAGGTGTACTTAAAGCAGATGCAAAATTTGATGGACTCTTAACAGCATTGCTACCTGTCTCTACTATTACTATTTCAATATTTCACATTTACATATGTTGTTGTTGTTGTTACAGGGGAACATCGTAGCCATCAAGTACACCAACAGGAAGCGCATCGAGTTGAACAGAGAGGTCCTTTTTGAGCTCAAACATGTGAGTGATGATAAAATAAGTCGGTAGGGTAAGGTGTGGTAATGTAAGACACTTTTTATTTCCACCCTTCCAGGCAAGCTAAAGTGACATATAAATACAATCTGCACATTTATTGTTAGTTCAGGGTGTTGTCAAGCAACACAAATCATCAGACTGGGTTCAGGACAAAGAGGAGTAGAAAAGTGGTCTCACTTTGCCCCAAACCTGGTATAAAGTGAGACGGACTAGAAAAATCAAGGATTTAAAGTGAAACAATCTGATACACTTATTTGCCCCCTTAAAATCTACCATAACCAAACATGTTGTAGTAGTAAGAAGACTCCTTACAGCTATACATTAAAAAGCTTATGTCAGACTAGTAACAGAATCACAGGGATTGGTCAATAAGCACATTTTTCTGAACTTAAAATCACTCGAAACAAAATGAACTTTCATATTTGATCATTATACTAATGCTGGAAAATAGGGCTGCACGGTGCTCGAGTGGTTAGCGCAGACCTCACAGCTAGGAGGACCAGGGTTCAATCCCAACCTTGGTCATCTCTGTGTGGAGTTTGCATGTTCTCCTCGTGCATGCGTGGGTTTTCTCTGGGTACTCCGGTTTCCTCCCACATTCCAAAAACATCTAGGTTAATTGGCGTTAATTGTCCATAGGTATGAATGTGAGTGTGAATGGTTGTTTGTCGACATATGCCCTGTGATTGGCTGGCGACCAGTCCAGGGTGTACCCCGCGTCTCGCCCGAAGACAGCTGGGATAGGCTCCAGCACCCCACATACCATGAGGATAAGCGGTAGAAAATGAATGCATAATGATGGAAAATTGTCATTACAGCAGTTCTGGTTGCTAAAATAGAAGGGCAGTAAACATTCAAATGACAGAACCAGTTAGATGAGAACAATCTTGGGCTCTGAACACATGACCCAGCTATTATTCAGTCTGCGGTAGAGCACAGGGCCCTACCAGCCAACAAGAACAGTCTGGGACTCAGAAGCTTTGTGGCAATATTAGTTACTTAACCTCATGTGAGCTCTTTTCATATGTCAATGGCATTTCACACAGGACTGTTTTTGTGAACATGAACGTGAAACATCCACCAAACTGTATTAGCAATATATATTGCATGTTTTTTTTGGACTTCATGAAAACTCTAATGACTAATGAAAAGTCCTGCCAAACAGCCAACATCACTCCTAGTCCTTGTTGTTGTAAACATGTTAATGCATGCTATTGTTGTGATCACATGGGCTGGATCCAGGCACTACTGAATAGACTTTCCAGAGTGAAGTCTGGAATAGACTGCTTGTATCAAAATGACAAAGATCTGAGATTTTAGATGCGGGCCGTAATAATTCTATATTTGCTTTTTGCTGATATGCAACCAATAGCTGATATCAATTCAATTTAAAAAAAAATAAGTCACCAAAGCCTCAGGAGAATGCCCTGCAGGAAATAGACTTCTAATAGTGTAGAAATAAAGTAGTGGAGTTCATTATCCCACTGTAAATGATGATGCCCTAATAAAATATGTAGTTGCAGTAGCATAAGATGTAGTGGTTGTAGTTAAGAATGTAGTAGTGTAACATGTAGTCCAAGATGCATATATGAAGTGATGATGTGCTCTGATGCAGATGAGAGATGTTCAGAATGAACATCTGACAAGATTCATTGGTGCTTGCATCGACACTCCAAACATCTGCATCATCACTGAATACTGTCCCAGAGGCAGTCTACAGGTACCTCTCTCTTTCTCCCCATCTGCATCCCTCTCCTTTACCTATCTCGCTCTCTCTCTCCTTGCCGCTGTTCCTCCTTACCTGTTGTGCACTCTCCTTGCGTCTCTTGTTCTCCTCACCTGTCTTTCTCGTTCCTTACCTGTCCCTCTCCTCACTTTTCTCTGTCCCTAGCTGACTCTCTTCTTACTTATTTCTGTCTCCTTACATATATTGCTTGTCTCTGAATGTATCTGTCCCTGGCTGTCTCTTAGTGTGTGTGTGTGTGTGTGTTTTCAGGACATATTGGAAAATGACAGCATCACGCTAGACTGGATGTTCAAATATTCTCTCATCAACGATATAGTTAAGGTGAAAGTGTTGTTGTTCTCGATGAATGACATCATGCTGGTTGTTATTCCAGTAGAAATAAGAGTTTGTGTGTTTGTTTGCAGGGCATGGTGTTCCTCCACAACAGTGTCATTCTCTCTCATGGGAAACTCAAGTCGTCCAACTGTGTTGTGGACAACCGCTTTGTGCTGAAGATCACAGACTATGGTCTGTGCAGTCTTCAGGCAGAGAGCCAATCAGGAAAAGACTCTCATTCTTACTACGCTCGTGAGTTGATGACACCCATGAACAAGCAGTGCAGGACAGATGTATCACAATGTGTTTTGGACCCTTCAGAGAGACTGTGGACGGCACCTGAACTTCTCCAGATGGAAGCTCCACCTCCTCAGGGGACTCAAAAGGGAGACGTCTACAGCTTTGGAATAATCCTCCAGGAGGTGGCACTACGTAGAGGAGTCTTCTACTTGGAGTGCAACCCACTCAGTCCGAAAGGTCAGAACCAAATTATTTTGTTACGTCTGGTTCTCTTGGTCCTAAAGCTCCACTGAGTCCCAGCATGAAGACTTTTATTGTAACATGTTAACTTCCTGTGCAGAGATCGTGGACCGGGTGGTTCTGGGTGAATGGCCATGTCTGAGACCCACTGTCGACCCTCACAGTCACAGCCCAGAACTGGGCCAACTGATGCAGCGCTGCTGGGCCGAGGAGCCCACTGAGAGGCCCGAATTCAACCACATCAGAATGATGCTACGCAAACACAACAAGTAAACAACCTCAGAAAGACACCCCCTCACAACGCAGACTCCAACAGTATGTCAATGTGTGTGTGTGTTCAGGGAGTCCAGGACCAACATCTTGGACAACCTGTTGTCAAGGATGGAACAATATGCCAACAACTTGGAGGAGCTAGTGGAGGAACGAACACAAGCTTATCATGAAGAGAAACGCAAAGCCGAAGCTCTCCTCTACCAGATTCTACCACAGTCAGTATTACACTGCGTGCCATGTTACATACTACACAGTGGCACAGTCACATCGCCTCCATAAGATGTGTGTGTTGCATTCAGCTCAGTGGCGGAGCAGTTAAAACGTGGCGAGACGGTTCAAGCCGAAGCCTTTGACTCTGTCACCATCTACTTCAGCGACATAGTGGGCTTTACGAGCATATCTGCAGAGAGCACGCCCATGGAGGTGATGTGTTAATATGCTAGCTGGTATGAACACTAACATGCTAACAAAAGATCTTGCGGCTCTACAGGTGGTGACGCTACTCAACGACCTGTACACGTGCTTTGACGCCATCATAGACAACTTTGATGTTTACAAGGTAATGCAGCACACAAACAAAAACACATTGGAGACCACTGCTGTGTCTCAATTAATGCACGTGCATAAGTGCCTTCACACTGAGAAGTACGGCAAAATGCAGTACACTGTCAGTACCCGGATGTTGTGCTCAAATTATTTCCGGTACGTGTACAATGACAGTACTGCAATATATTTGGGACAATACTACAATGTCACCATTCACAGACTCGGTACACACTGTACACAGTATACACAGCATGAGTGTTTAAGACAAGTGACACCATCAGGTGGAGACCATCGGCGATGCGTATATGGTGGTCTCGGGGCTGCCGGTGAGGAACGGGAAGCTGCATGGCCGAGAGGTAGCACGTATGGCCCTTGCCCTGCTGGATGCCGTCACCAGCTTTAGAATTCGTCATCGACCTGACGAGCAGCTCAAATTGAGGATCGGCGTCCACAGTGGTGAGACGCACAACACACGCACAATAACGTTTGACCATTTTTGATTCTCATAGATTACATCAGAGTCCTGCTTGTGTGTGTTTGTGCATGTGTGTGTTCAGGTCCAGTTTGTGCAGGAGTGGTGGGTCTGAAGATGCCTCGTTACTGTCTGTTTGGGGACACAGTCAATACGTCGTCCAGGATGGAGTCGAGCGGAGAAGGTGAACACATGGGGGTGTAATTTTGTTGCATGGCGCAAGTGGAGAGGGTGGCGGAGCCCATGCAGTGGTAATTTGGTCCAGCGCACCACAGTACGCAGCCAAGATGACCATGGTGGCCATGGCAGGACGTGTCCACATTTTCAACTTGGTGCAGTGAAAATTTTGTGACAAAACAGCACGGCAAAGGTGCACTGAAAACTCACCAGCTCAGCCCTGGTCTATTCTGACCACAGTCGAAGCGCAGCCTGTGAAGTGGTAAATTGGCTGACGGGCACACAGTGCATACACATATACAGTGTCTCGCTCAAAAAACAATGACAGCAACCACTATTTAATGTAAGCATTTGAACCAGCATGTCACCCATAATGGGAATTCAACCTGATAGTATGATGCCAACCCGGGGGGATTGGCGGGGTGAAAGCTCCGCCAGAAAAAAAGCACAAGACAGCTCCACTCATCGCTCATCTGCTCATGAAATTTGCAAAGTGCGCTGGCTACACACCGTTGCCCTCCACCACGCTTGCCCTGCCTGTGCCCGGTCTATGAAATTAGAGCCCATGATGTCTATATTGTGATGATAGACACCCCCCCCATGTGTGTGTGTCCGTGTGTGTGCAATCACAGCTTTGAAGATCCACGTGTCGGCAGCCACCTGTGACATCCTGCAAGAGTTTGGTTGCTTCCAGTTGGAGCTGAGAGGTGACGTTGATGTGAAAGGCAAAGGGAAGATGACCACCTATTGGCTGTTGGGCGAGAGCAGCACCCAATGAGTGCATCGGCTACGCAGGAAGAGGGAAGGTGTTTTGCACCACCATCAGTGCCGCCGTCAAGTCGTCAACATGTGACTAGATCAACAAATACCAACGCTGAGCGTTGTTTTTTTTCATCCAATCAAACGAGCGGACACATGATATGGTCACATGACTGACTCAATGCCCCACCCACTCAGCTCACAATCACTTCAGTCCTCACTTTGAGACTATTGAGCAGGTCTATCCACGAGATGGTGGTGATGTCACGTTTTTCAGCAAAAAAAAACCTTCTAGGTTTAAAGGTCAAACAAGTCCCACCTGTCTGTGTGACAGGAAGTGAAGCAGCTGATGACAGACCAATGCACTGGTCTCCATTGGTGCACTTTTAGATTGTATTCCTAATTGCACAGTTTACATACTTACACAATCTTTTCAGTGCCTAAATGCAATGCCGTGTACTGTCAGTACCTACATGTTGTACATAAAAAAACTCAAAATGGTGAGTACACAGTGATGGACACTTACCACCCTCAATTGTCGCCATCTCAGGTAGTTAGCGGAAGGGGAGGAACTAACTTGAGTAGTTGCAATTCATCAATAAATAGGAGAGAGGAGTCTAAATACTGTGATCGTCATTTCTAGTGAGTGTACAACAGTAATGGATTTGGAACAGAACTACACTCTCAAATTCACACAATCTGGAACTAATGCCACATACTTTTTGTAGTGTAGGTGTGGTAGTGCGCGTGTTGGTACATAGCCTTAGAACTTTGAGTGCATAAGTGGCTCCATATTGAACAGGGAGGGACTAGCTCAAGTGTTTGCCATTGTCACCATTAAAAAGGAATGAAGTATTCCATTTGAGACACGGCATTATACTTCTGTGTACATTGTGTACTTCACAGTGTAGTGCTGCTCCAAATCCATTGCTGTTGTTTTACATTTACCAAAAATAACTATATTTACCTTATTCCGTTCACTATGGATTGCAATTCAGTCCGTCGCCTTCCACTACCTTCCACCAAGATGGCAACTATTGAAGGTGGTAAGTGTCCATCGACAGTGCACTACTACTTTTATCGTACTCATTGTGAAAGGCACTTATGCACTCAAAAGACTTAGTATAAGTATGCAAGTGCACCAAATAAAACAGTTAAAGTGTACACAGTACACTTATTCAAGTGGAAGTATTTCATTGTCACTGACAAAAAAAGGACTTTTAGTTGAAAAGGTTTTTATTGATACAAGACAAAGAAATGTACAAATGTTCCCTCCAGACATAAAAAGTTAACTGTCATCACTTCCACTCTTCATTTGATGATCTGTGGGACACAAACACACGTTAGACACATTCTTCGCTCAATGCGTGTGTTTTGAGTGAGACTCACAGATTTGACCGACTGTTTGATGAAGTCCTTCCTACCGGTCAGGTCGTGATCAGGATATGTGTCAAACACCTGCAAGGTTTCAACCCGTCAATCACAGATAGTGTACAAGGAAGAGCTAAGCTCCATCACCTTTTGGCAGATCTGCTTCATTGTCATCTCCTCCAGGTCGGCGTCCTTCAGCAGAGCACGCACTGTCTCCTTCAGCTGCTCATCACTCGGTGCTCGTTTGATCATCCTGCTGAGTGGCTCGTCCTCGTCTGACGTGTCTGTTGGCAGTAATGAGTGGCAGTAAGACAGGGTGAGGATATGCCTGAGCGGCACGGCGGTCTCACCTGTGTTGGTATTTCTGCTGCTGCTGTCCGCCTTCTTCGTCCTGGCGGCAGGTTTCTTCGTAGTCGTCTTCTTCTTGACAAACAAGAAGATGCTCAACATGAAGAAAGGCCAACCAGCGCATTGACGCTTACCTTCTCAGCGCTGTCGCTGTCCAAGTCGTCATCAGAGAGGTCTGTTTTGAGTCGCTTCTTGGGATGAGGTGTCTTCTTGGTTGGTGTCCGGGAACGCTTCTTGGACTTGGTGACCTAACACAAGACTTGGTGGACTTAAAAGGCCCGGATATACCAGAGGGGGCTGGTCACCACCTTCACTCACCTCTTCATCTGCGGACCGTTCCGACGAGTCCTCGTCTTTCTTGGATGACCTATCTTCCTCTGCTGCCTTCTCTTCCTCGTCTTCGTCCTCCTCGTCATCGCTGCTGGAGTCCATGACAATGGCGTTGGACTTACTTCCAGCTTTGGACTTCTTGGGGCTGGACGAGGAGGACGAGGAACGTCCAGTCTTGGCATTGCTCTTCTTTTTGCTCTTGGCAGTCGACTGGTCAGCTGTCACTTTCTTCTTGGACCTCTTCTTCTTCTTGACGGGAAGACGCTGAGGGGTGATAGTCAGACAAGGACCTTAAGCAGAACCTGCTAGGGGTCAGGCTGTCGCTCACCTTCCCACTATTTTTCGGAGCAAGCAGAAACATCAGGATCCTGTCCACCAGATCCGAGTGTGTCCCTTTCTTCTCCAGATCCAAGACACCACAAACCACCTTCAGCTTAGCATTGGTCAAGTGAGAGTTCCTGCATCCAATAAGATGACGGCACAAGGTTAGCAATTCACAAGGATGCTGACTAATCACTATGACACACCTGAGAAGTTTTTCCCGCTTTTTGAGGTACTGCTCGCTGCCAGCGTTGAAAGGAAAGCCATTGAAGAGACGCAGGTTTTTCTTCATGGTGGCCATCTGACAAACAACAGAATGGTCAACTTGGTCAGCAGATGGGCCAGAGGCCATGTTTCTACCTTCCCTGGCCGCTCAAACAAGATGGCGTGGAGAGGCTTCAGGTCGGCCGGCTTCAGTTTGCTGATCTGGAAGTTAGTGCGTGGAATGTCTCCCAACTTGTCACCACTTCCTGCACAGACAGACGTAGGCCGTCGCAGCTCAGGTGAGATGGTGTCAGAGGAGGGAAAAAAAGTCAACGTACCTTCTGCAATCCTCAGCTTTTCTTTGTGCTTAGGCACCTGGAAGTCAAGTCGTTCCACACTCTTCTTGGTACGCTTTCCCTCCACGATCACTTCACCTGCACAGTCACAACACAAAATAGCAAGCCCCACCCACACCGCTGACCTACAAACAGAAAGTGGATCGGCACTACCTGCTGATTTCAAGGGGGTTTTCTTTGTACTCGACTTCTCATCTTCCTGCAATGTCTCAAGCTGCTCCTCCTGGACTTCCTCCGCCATGTTGTTTACACCACCGCCCCCTAATAAACACACACGTTTAATGTGACTCCTCCTCTTTACGTCATTAACAAACACAGGAGGGCGCGATGAGTCACGTGATCATAACATGATCAGGTGACTTAAGTTCCCATGAAAACATTGCGAACTCACATGAACGCATTTATTGGAAAAGGTTGCCGTGGTGATCAACTCCCATACAACATGTAGATGGCGCCAAAACAAACAGTACGAATGTAACGTTTGTCTTTGCCATCTTATAGAAAAATTCGTATACAACGCCGATGAGCATCCACGCAACGGATAACAAAAATGCTTTATATTCATTCAAATGACAAGCCCAATTAAATGTTGACTTTCGACAGGGTTGCTAGTAAGTTAGCACGTTAGCCTCATCTCCACTAATGTAACACGTTGACATGTTATTGGCTCATAACGACAAGTAGTAAATGTCCAAAAGAGAGACACAATGCCGCCGTGACGCACACAAAAACACTAACGGACGTTGTTATAGAATAAGCTGATCAAAGTTGTTACCGTGTTGTCAAGCGAAGAAGAAACCTTCTATTTGATTCCTGATGGCGGTTTCTGTATGGGCGGGGCTAAAACCCCGTCCTCGTCACTGATTCGACAGTGGCATGGTGACGTTTGGTTGATCTTCTTCGTCTGATGATAGTGTGGTATGCAAAACTCGCAGTTGTCATCTAGCGGTCACATGCTGTAGCACGTAAGTAGATAGCTGCCTTGGCGCCTCGCCCAGAAACTCAGTACTGTACATATTTTAATCTTTTCCAGCCAATATTTGTCCTTGAGACAAATGCCACACTCTTAAGTGTGTGTACAAGTCAACCTGTTTGACCAGTCTGTAAAACGAACAAATAAACATTTACACTACTAGTCTGGTCTTCAGGTTGCACATTTACACAAGTTAGTGTGAGCTTAAGGTTAATGAAATACCATTATTTGCATTTCAAAATAAGGTGAATTTGCCATACAATAGAGGAAATTATCAATGATTTTTTAATTTTCTGTTTTGGACTTTAAACTCTTGTTAGAGTCCTCAGCTCATGCTCACTGATGATGTTACTGATGTCCAAGAGGCCAACATTACTGATTTCCTTGTGACTGGCTGGAAGGGAGGATGCCTTCACCCTCGCTTCACCTTTGACCTGTTTGGTACATGCATGCTCACTTGGGCTTGTATGTGTGCACATTTGGCGTGTGGGTACGTGTGTGTGTGTGTGTAACCCACCTGGTCCAGGCAGCCCTGGCTCTAACTAAGTTCCACAGAATGAGAGTCGAGAGCGCTAGCCATCAAGCTTAGTGTTTGCATGTTAATCCATCTTTTTCCTCTTATCCGAGTTCGGGTCACGGAGGAAGCAGCCTAACTAGGGAAGCCCAAAATTTCCCTCACCTTGGCTACTTTGTCTAGCTCGTCCAGCCGTATCCCGAGGCACAAAAATTGGTCACACTGCTCCTGGATCGGAACTGTGTTGCTTCCAGTCAGTGTCTGTGTGTGTAATGTAATCTGATTACAAATGTCACAGAACTAGATGGTTGCTTTTATTGATCATATTAGAGCTTTATTTCAGGGGTGCCAAACTCCTGCCATGGAGGGCCGAGACACTGCAGGTTTTCTTGCCAGCCGGTCACTAAAGCAGGTGATTTTAATCATCAACCCCTCTTTTAATTTGAAGGCAGGCGCTTGTCAATTTAATCACCTGCTGGAGAAACTGTTTGGAGAGAAAACCAGCAGTGCCCTAACCCTCCACTAACACATTTATTTTGTTCTTTGGATGATTGACAAGCAGATTGTCATGGAGACAAAGACCAAAGACGTCAGATGGTCTGACTCACTTCGCCGAGCCCACTGGGACTACTTGGACTTGGACCTCCAACATTCCTGCTCCACCTTCTCCTTTGGTGTATTGATCTTCATGAGTGATTAGCAATCAGTCCAGATCAGGAACAATAAAAAAAAGTTTTTCCCCACGGCTTTGCCGAAGCTCACTTGGCCGCTATCTTGGCAGGCTTGTCCACATCCTCCTGAAAAAAAAGCAAACAGTCTGACCAACATGTCCTCTTGACGCACGTGTCTCAGCGTGGGACTCACATAAGTGCCTATGCTGGAGTGCCAGAATCGAGAGTGTGTGGTGTAAAGGGGGACATCATCTGGGTGCTTGTAGCGACCCTTTGTGCAGCAGCACCACACCAGCTGGTGGTAGGAACAACGGTAATCAATAATAATCAATAATAACCATTAATATAACTTAATAATAGTAGAAGTAGTGACCAGTCCAATGAGCAGCAGGAGCAGAAGCAGCACAGCCAGAGCAGCCAGAACCAGCAGAGCAATTCCCCAAGCGGGAACGCCACCAGCCTGGAGCGGGGTCTGGGCAGTGCCACCTGTCGTAGTCAAACTCATGGAAGATGTGAAGTTGGTGGGGGTGCTGTTGGTTGTCGTGGTTATAGGAAGTACCGTGGACTGTTGAGTGATGTTGGGGTCCTGGGAGGTTGCCATGGCAACTGCCGTTTTTGTCTCCACGCTGAAGATTGTCGTTGAAACGACTGCAATGGACGACACTGAGGAAAAGCAGCAACACACTGGGAAAAGTCCAGTAAATGCATAAATGAGTCACATGACACAAAAGTCTCACCTGCAATCCATAGTGTGAGCGCAGACCACATGCTTCTGCAGAGAGAGAGAGTGTGTGTGTATGTGTGTGTCTGTGCGTGAGACTCTTTTGGTCACCTCCACACAGGTGGAGCCTCAGAGGGCGGGGCCACTCCCACATCCTGCCACCAGTAACAGAACGCCACAGGGGATATAGTGGAGGGAGTGTTGTGCAGGTGATTGCTCACACACACACACACACACACACACTTCATCACGTGCACGTGAAAGTAAATAGTGACAACGACAGCAGTTTGATTACTTTATTGATGACTGATTGAAGACAAATTGGTCATGTGCTTTTAAGTGCAATGACATCACAGACTGTGAAAGAACCTGGCTTCAGCTGTAGGCGTCTTTCTTGGTTTGCGATTGACCGGGTGGTGCAGCCAATGGAAGCGCAGGCATCAATGTAGACTCCACCCCTGACGCCAGTCGCCCAGCCAGATTGTTCCAGAAAGAACAGCTTTTCTCACGCAGGCCTCGCTGCTGACTCAGGGCAGGGCTTAGCTCCAAGAATGTGGCCGAAGCCGCAGAGGACAGGACCGGATCCCAGCGGGGCAGAGCTGATGCCGACCAAAACTGTGATGGGTTTGGGTTCCTATGAGTGAAAACATCATCAGATTTTGGTCACATGGATACCGGCACCTCCATCTTTGTGTGGCCTCACCCAGTCTTCACAAAGCTGGACACGTAGCTCATGGCGGCCAGCGAGAGGCGGCGCTCAGCCAGGGTGAATCGCTGCCGAGTGATTGGCTGGTGAGGTGCACCAAACACCAATTGGACATCCAATGGGACGCGAACATCAGCCCTGCAAGTAGAAATTCAACCATCAGGCCAGGAAGCGACCCAGCTCAGGACAGCAAGCGGTGACCACCTGCTATGCGTGCTGGCGGCGGGCTGATGATACAGGAAGACGTTAGCATTGCTGTTGGCGAAGTGTCTCGCCATGTGCAATGTGGGGCAGATGATGAACAGGTCTCTGCAGCACACATACACAGCACTTTGAAGGAGGCGTGTCCAAACACAACATCAGCATTTAACCTCGGACCTGGTGGCGTTGTTCAGCGCTCGGGAAAACAGGTTGTACCCGGCGGGATTGGGGCTGTGGTCCAGCGAATAGAACCAGACCGCCGCCTCCTTCAGCACCTCACTGTCTTTGGCTCCGCCCAGCGAGCGGCTCAGAGCTTCGTAGAATGCTGTTTTCCCGTCACCACGACCCTGCAACGCCTCAAAGTCCTGCGCACACATGACAAAAACAACACGTGTGTTCCCAGCATATTTGAATGCTCTCATGCCGCCGACCTCTAACCTTTATCTTTTGCGCTCGGCTGATCAGGCCGTCATGTTCCGATGTCCCCAGCAGCAGGTCCACTCTGTGGAGAGATGTTGGGGAGGCAGTGTGGCGGATCGGCGACCAGGACCGGAAGGGGCCGCTGGTGGCCAGTAGCTGCAACACAAGATGCCACGTGAGGAATGCCAACGTGGTTGATCAGTCAAAGTGCGTCATGTGACTACCTTTGTTTGAGCAGCGTTGAGCACTTGCACAGGGGTCGCCTTGAGGCACGCCACCATTTCATCATCATCAGTAATGGGTTCAGAGGTCACACAGTTCACCTCTTTGGCCAGACGGAGCGCTAGCCCTCTGGCGGCGGACGGCGTTTGGACAGATGATGGAGAAAAGATCGAACCGCCCTGCACAAAGATGTCATAGTCATGTGACACATATAGAGCAGAAATGTCTTGACCATTAACCTAACCCAAAACCCAACCTACCATGAGCAGCATCCGCTGGAAGAGAGGCATGGATGACAGCAGGTGAAGGCTGATGATGTCAGCACCGCCACGCTCCGCCCCCACAGTCACTCTGCTCTTGTCTCCGCCCACCAGATGAATGTGGGCGTTAACCCATTGAAGCACCGCCTCTTGGTCAGACAGACCATAGTTGCCACGAAGACCGGATGAACCTGAAGACACATGTTTGTCACTGACTTGTATGTGTGTGTGTGTGTGTGTGCGTCGGTGTGTGTGTTTTGCGTGTCGACCTGTGCTTAGGAATCCAAGTGCTGCTGTTCTATAGCTGGCCGTTACCACGACAAAGTTCCCTATGGCGGCCAAAGTGGAGCCGTCCAAGATTCCTTGGCTCTGATTGGCTGAGGGGTTGAAGAGGAACACCAGCACTGGGACACGCCCCCTCTGGCGCACACAAACACACACACACACACACTATAATTATGTAATTTCTCTAAACGCAATGTATATGTTGACATTACCATGACAACTGGACGGAAGATGTTGAGGTAGAGACAGTCTTCACTGGTGTCCAGGTCACCTGGTTGGACACACATGGGCCTGCAGGACATGTTCAATGTCAATAGGAAGCTCACCCACCTGGCTTCCTGCCTGCCCACTTACCGAAATTTAGTTGCATCCCAGGCTCCAGTCCAATCAGATGGCTGTGCATCTTCAAAGCGAAGTGCTCCTATTGGCGGACGAGCGTATGGAACTCCCAGGAACTGAACCACCGTCTTACGATGTGACCCAAGCGCCGTTTCCACAGCGACACCCTGCAGGGTGCCATGACCCGGGATGGCCAGGGTAGTAACCGGGGACGACAATGCTGTGGAGGAGTCAACAAGGTGAGCACGGTCGGCTGTGATGCTCAGATTTTGGATTGGCTCACCTCTCCTCAGGTACACCTCGGGGGCGGCCTCTCTGATGATCACACGGCAGGAGTAGGCGGTGCTTGCTGAGTCGGGGGTGGAGCTTAACCCACACACTGTTGTATCGGGATAGAGGTGGCAGCGAGTGGCAGATTCTGTACTGCCAACAGTGACCGCAGCGCAGGACTCCGCCTCCTGACAGGCTGAAACAGGAAGCTCGTTAAGAGGATCACATGACATTTTTCAACACTGCTGTCATGTGAAAGACACTTGATGGCACGCGTTACCACGAAGACACCAATCTCTTGTCTGGACTGGGTTGACGGCAATGTCACGGCTGATGTGTATGATGTCAAAGGAAGGAAATGACGGGTCCAGCAAAACTGCTGAGTCATCGAGGAGTCTCCACTTGTCCATGGAAACTGACACACATCAACAAGACTTCATTAAAGCTTAGAACACCAGAATACTACAAATGTGATTAAATATTTTCAACAATTATTTATCTTGTCTGTATTTATGCTCTTTGTCAGTTTGTGTGTATTGTGTAAGTCCTTCATGTTTATAAGATAACCAAACAAAAACATTCTGTCTAATTTCAAGTGTGAAACCTGATGCCTGCAATTCCAGCCTCGGTCTATGAGGGCAGTAATGAGCCTTGCAGCATACGGTGTGACGCGAAAAACAGGGAAGAAGAGCAGTCTGGCGACGTAATTGAGGATGGCTTGTAAGTTCAAGTTTCATGATATTGAATTCCACAAATATTGTAAAGCTGCATCATAACTCGGTGATAATTTAATCTTATCCTTACCTCTGTTTTCGTACAGGTCACAGATGGCGTAACAAAGTTTTTTTTGTAGTTCATGCTAACGCTAGTAGCATCTAGCTTGCCGTGTACAACAGGTATCCGTTTAGGTAAGTACCTTTTTTATTTTTTGTTTTTAACTGTCAAACATAATTTTTCATACTTTTCTGGGACCATTTTGAAACAGTTACATTTAGTTACATTTAGCAAAGAGCAGTTCCAGTTTGTGTGGCATTTTGGTTTTATCAGTGGAAATAAACAGTTTTTTGTTTTAGTTTGCTTTGTGTTTACAATTGTAGACATAGGTCTTGCCATTTATCCAAGCTGTAGGACCTGTAAATAATAACTTCCCTTTTGGGTGCTCATTTGCAATCAGAAATCGTTTATATCGTAGAAAATTGTAAGGTACATATTTACGGCTTTCAAAATAATCTAGTTGCATTTTTTATTCATTCATTCATTCATTCATTCATTTTCTACCTCACGAGGGTCGCGGGGGCTGCTGGAGTCGATCCCAGCTGTCTTCGGGTGAGAGGCGGAGTACACCCTGGACTGGTCGCCAGCCAATCACAGGGCACATATAGACAAACAACCATTCACACTCACATTCATACCTATGGACAATTTGGAGTCACCAATTAACCGAGCATGTTTTTGGTATGTGGGAGGAAACCGGAGTACCCGGAGAAAACCCACGCATGCACGGGGAGAACATGCAAACAGAGATGGCCGAGGGTGGGATTGAGCTCGGGTCTCCTAGCTGTGAGGTCTGCGCGCTAACCACTCGACCGCCGTGCAGCCCCAACGTTCTTGTTATGTTGGCTTATTTAAGCTGTCTTTAATTTTTAAAGCTGACTTTACAGTCCAGATGCTAAGACACATTTTGACTATGATGAATGAATGATAGCTAGGATGCTACTTACTGTTGTTTGGGAAGGTTGGCAGGCTGAAAGCAGGGCACAAGGCTGGAGACGAAGTCCATTGATTCACTGAAAACACACACACACACAACAGTTTACACATATTGTGGGCGTGCATGTGTGTGTGCGCGTGTGCATGTTACCAGGTTTCTGGTACCAGCCAAATGGGTCCGGTGTGGTCTGGACTGCAGATGGTCTACAGTCTTGTGTCCTCCAGTTGGTCTTATGGTCTTCGCCGCATGTTTGAATTCCGAGGCTAACCAGAGAGACACACACCACGCCTGTGCCCCCTGCATACATACACATATAAGGGCCTCTTAATATGTGTGTGTGTGTATGAGTCACATGACAGCAGATTTTGTATGTATACCATCTTTGATGAAGCCAAAACCACGGCAACAAGTGTCCTCATCACAACGGCGCTCACAAGCCTTAAACCTGCAAACACACTACGTGTCATGTGTGTGTGTGCATGTATGCGAGTACACACGTTACCCTTCAGTCAGCGGCATGTTGTCCTTCATCGTAACTCGACTGCGAACTGAGTAAGAGACCATCTTCTGGAAGGAAATTCTCTGATAGAAACTCTTCACTGGTCCTGAAAGATCAACTACACACACACACACACACTCTTTGTTGCTTGATCTGTAAACATTCAGAGAAGATCACGGTCATGCGACTGTACCCATCTTGCTGTAGGTGTTGTTGGGTTTCCTGTCCAGCAGGGGGCGGCAGGGGCGTCTAAGCGGTGTGTCGTAAGCGCCGCACACCCGGGTGTCGGCAAACAGGACACAGCTGAAGAAACCTGCCAATTCTGCGTCTCGCAGATCAGCCGCAGAGCACCGAGGCTCTCCATTGCAGCCTGCAACACATGTACGCACACATACACACTGTGTGAGCACTTGCATGAGACCACCGCTTGCCAGGGGTCCACAAGTGTGAGGACGCACGTGTGAGGCACCAAAGCAAAGCCTGCTGGGAAGTGTATTGTTTTTTGTTGATCCAAAAGGATAGAGCAGGAGGTTTCGTCAGAGGATCTACCAGGATGTCATCTTCCGACAGAGACACAAACTTCCCTTGGACTGAACCTTTACACAAACACACACACACATGCTTATCACCACTTGGCAATGTGGACTGTAGGTGGCGTGGACAGTAAAGGTACCAACCATCCAGAAGTGGAATCAAGTCTGCAGCAGGACCACAGGAAGCGTCGGACGACTCGTCTCCTTGAGGAAACAAATGTTGTGACCTTGTCAGCCTCCATGGCAGAGATGTTGGATCAAAGATAAAAACAGTACCTGACTTCATGTAGACGGCCTGGAAGATGACAATGGACGCTTGGTAGTCCTTCTTGTCCTTACTGTCCTCCGGCAGAGCAGACTCAGCTGTTACAAATGTTAATCAGTTATATTCAATGGTAATCAATTGTACTTATTATTGATCAATTTTACTTGTTAATTAATTGTACGTATTATTCATTGTACTTAATGTTGATTGTTATTCCTTATTAATTGTACTCATTATTGTACTGATTATTAATCCTTTTGGTTCATTGGACCTATGGAATCATTGTACTTATTATGATTGAATACTGAGTCACTCTCTCATCTCACTTATGGTTAAGTTTTGTCCCCCAAAGTCAAACAGGAAGCTCCGCTGCTGCTCGTTGTAAACAAGTCCCGCCCCACAAATGCGATTGGCAGCTCCTTGCCCGGTCACATCCCAGTCACGCCGTCCACACATCATGACGGAGGGAGATCTCAGCCAACCGCAAAGCATAGAACCTGAGAGAGAGGGTGGCGCTGAAGAGCCGAGCTACAGGATTGCATCCCCTGAGGTTTCTCCATTCACGTCTCAACGTACCACCACTCAAGCTGTTTTGGTTGAGGATAAAGCCGCTGCAGCAAGCCTCATTGCGGCAGCCAACCTCACAAAAGCGACGTGCCTCTTCGAGCGATGCATTCATGAACACCTGAGTCCTGAACACACCCGAGACCACCTTGGCCATTGCTATCCTGGTGAAGCTTGTAGTAGACTCCACACCTGGAAAACACCTGACTGTTACAACAACCTCACAAGCCACCTGCTGGTTGCTGTCGCAACAGTACCATTCTTCCTGATGACGAGCACATTGGAGGCCACACCCCTCACCCTTGGGTAGCACCTCACCCAATCAAAGAGCTCGGCCTGAGGATTACCCAGAAATCCACTGACCTGGAATCACACACACCCAAACAAGGGTCTCCTAAGTAACCACACCACAGACAGCTATGTGTTTGTGTGTACCTTGGTGGAGGTGTTGCAGTGTGTGTTCAGGAGGTGTGTACTGTATAGTTGACACTGGCTGCTGGACAACACCACATGATGGCAGGATTTGTCCACTGCACACGCTGAGGGAACAAACATACCAACATACATTGACATTGACGCAGTGTTAATGCAGTGTGCATGCGTGTGTGTGTCTCACCTTGAGCACATGTTCTAAGGTCAGCGGTCACTCTTTGCAGGATTTCAGCATCTTCTGCTCCAAAGACCACTTCTGATTTGGGAACGACCTGGAACCCCCTGAGCACTGTATACACACACACACATTACACTGTGTCTTTCAAAGGCTTCTTCGTTCTTTTTGGCTGTTCAAGTTCACCTGAGCAGTCCTCATCCGTGAATGGCTTGTCACTCTTTGTCCAGTCAAGCTCGACCCCCTCACTGTTAAAGCAGGTCCACCTGCCAGACTGGAGGTCAGACTGCGCTGGCAGGAAGTTGCCTCGGTCAGAGCAGCGAAGGCCCCACCTCTCACAGTCTGTCGCACCTGTGCGCGGTCGCCCACCACAAAGAGGTGAACAAGCATGTGGTGGTGATGTTTGTCCAGCAGGTGGTGTACTAATGCGAAGAACTCACATTGATTGACAGATAATGACCCAGCAGCCGAAGAGCCTTTGGGACACTTGTTGCAGAAGTCCTGTCCCTCTTTGTCCTGATAGGTTCCTTCAGGACACAGAAGACATGCACCCTCTGTGGAGTAACTCCCGGCAGGACAAACAACTGCAGAGACACACATCACATCAGCGTCAAAGATCACAGTCGTTGGTATGGATGATAGCGAACCAGACTCACCGCAGCCATCGCCACTGTCGCTCAGGCTGTAACCACGGGAACATCCCAAGGTGGGCATGATCACAGAAAGTTGTCTAGGCTGTGTCGTGAAGCCAACATGTGCCACCATTCCCTTAAAGTCCTCCAGGAGACGATTTGCTGAGAACAACAGTCCAATGGTCAACGGTCCAATTTGTTCCACAGGGCCACGCTTTGGACATGTGCTCACCCATGTTGTGGAGCTCAGGGAGTTCCAAGGCCGGGAGATCAGACAGGACGGCAGTCCAGGTAATGGTCACCATCAATGCATCTTTACCATCACAATGCACACGAACTGACGACTCGTCACATAGCGACACTTGCTGTCCCGAAGCTGGCAGCTACACACAAACAGACAGTTGAGCGAGCGAGCAAGCGTTTCCGTGTGTGCATATGTGTGTATCACCAGAGCAGAGCAGAGCCCTCTGCTGGTCATGTTGTTGAAGAGCAGAGAGCGCAGTGTCTGCGTCTCCAAGCAGGATCCTCTCATCGTCCACTGCTGTGACATGGACAACCTCTGGGGAGGCTGGCTGACTGAACACATACACACACACACACTGAGGACTACACATCTGCGTAATGACTGGAAATATTGAACATGGTGCAGGGTCTAGAGGTTGTACTCTGGCAGGCTCCAGGCAGAGGTTTGTTGTCTCCTTCCCACTGGCGGCCATCCATCTCGCATGTGAAACTTTGGACAGGAAGTGAATTGTGGTAACCACGGTGACAGATGAGGTTGCAGCTCTGTCGGCCATCTTGTGCAGGGTCGCACACTAGGGTGCCATGCGTGATGGGGGAGTTGGCACAGGCGGGACCTGGACACCAGCAGAGGTCACCGACAAGTTAAGCTCACTGGATCCTGCTTATTGCTACAACTTGGCATCACAGCACATCTCTCAAATTATTCAAAACAGTCCAACATCAGCTCATTTGGGATATTGCAGTTTATTCGCACATTACCCCAAAATTGTATATTTTCATTTTCCGCACCATTCCCATTGAAAAAGAATGACCAATTAAACGCTTTCCACATTTTTCAATTGACTCAAAGCTGTCCCAACTTCCAAACCTCTACCCATTGAGGAAATTTTTACTAATGTCCGTGCATCCATCCATTTTCCTACGTTTAGCCTGGTCACGGAGGCGGCAGTCTCAGTAGTCTCATGAACAAGACCCAGAGATACTTGAACTCCTCCACCCAGGGCAACCCAGAGGGTGCAATCCACCCTTTTCTGACTGAGCACTATGGCCTTGGATACAGCCCGATGAGGCTATCATGACTAACTCGTCTGCAAATAGCAGTGATGAGATGCTAAGACTTCAGAACTGGACTCCCTCGACGGTTTGGCTGCGCCTCAAAATCATGTCCGTGAAAATTATAAAAAGGAATCGTTGAGGTTTTGCCTCGACTACCTGCTGTCAGCTGCTTCACTAGACCCACAAGCTATCCATGATCGATAGGACTCCTTCTTCAGCGAGACGGAAGCCCTGACCTCTGGTGTCCACCATCGGGTTCGGGGCTTGCCGCCTCGACTGGCACAGACCATCTTGCGGCTGCAGCTCCAATCGGCTTCCTCAGCAATGGAGTCACAGAACATGGCCCGTTCAGACGTGATATCTTTGTCTTCCTTGGGAATGCAGACGAAGCTTTGACGGAAGACTGGACCAACAGGAGACTCTGCCAGATGTTCCCAGCACACACTCACTACACGTTTGGGTCTCCCAGGTCTGTCCATCATCCTCCCCCGCCACTTAATCCAACTCATCACCAGGTGGTGATCACTTGACAGGTCAGCCCCTCTCTTTGCCCGCGTCTCTAGAGCATGCAGACACAGGTCTGATGATACGACTACAAAGTCGATTATAGACCTATGGCCTAGGGTGGCACACTCCACACACTTTGCTGATGTCATCAAACACCCGACCTGAGGTCAATTAGGGCCAGCAGACAAGAAAAACCTACGGTCACATGAAGGAGTGCGTCCTGTCCGTTGAAGTTTTCGGGTCCCCTCCACTTCCTGTCCGTCTTCAGACACACACCAGCAGGATGTCACATCACACTGGAGCGGGACAAAGGTACCATCTGGGCGACACTGGCGACCCTGAAGCTCACACCAACTGGGACCTGAACGTGTTGGTAACACAAACAACACTTATATTGCATGTACTGTAGTGTACGTGGGTTTGTGTGAGTAAGTATGTACAAGTGAGCTGTCCATCAGGGCTCAGCGTGGCAGTCTGTATCATCTCTCCACTCTGAGGATTCACACACCAGCCTGTAGTACCCTCTGTCTGCAGCACTGAGAAGCGACCATCCTCAAACACAAAAACAACATTTTGGTCATAAATTTATGGTCCGAGACCTTCATGTTCAACTGTGGCCAGTAGGGCTTCATTTTCATCTTTTTTTTCAAAAATTCAAATTATTGTTCGGGCCCAGGCACAATTTTCAGCTAATACTAGTGTTTTTACCTTGTCACAATGTGGGCGGTACCCTGACATGGAGGCGCTGACGTCAGAGCCTTTCATCCAACCAGAGAGGAGCGAATGACTCTGAGCTCTCTGACAGCGTGTGAGACCTGCACCAAACACACACGTTTAAACTTTGTTTGCACGTCCATGTTGTCTTTTATGTGTCATATATTACATTTGACCAGAGGACGCGAACGGTTGCTCAGCGAATCAGGAACATACTCGCCATCTTCATCAACACACCAACACTGACCTGAACACACACACTGATGAGCATGAGTTGTGTGTGCATTCATGTTTTTATTGTAGTGTGTGAGACCTGTGCTGGAGTAACACTGTGTGGGGAGCCAGCCTCCATCAGCGTCACACTGAGGACTGAACATCTGATAGGTTTGACGTCCTGAAGGCAGCAACATCTGGATGGCTGAACACCAACAAACAGGAAATAAAGAAGGAGCTAATCAAGTTAAGTGATGAAGGGCGGGACTCACTGGAATAGGCAGCCAATTGTAGAGCAGCTTTGGAGTTGCTTATCAGCCAATCGGCTACACGCAGCACCTCCTCTGATGGGCCAACCTGCAGCTCTTTGGCGGTCAGACGCAGACCCTCAGCCAATAGGAAGCCATATCCCGCAGGGAGGTGAGAGGAGTTGGAGACAGCAATGATGTTGCTCACTTCCTGTCTAAATGCTGACACTGCCTCTAATGCCCGCGAGCACTGACCTGTGAATGATCATGGATACTTACTAGCATGATCCATGAATATGTATACAAACATGTTTGACAAAATAAACAGGAAGTCCATTTTCAAAATAATAGTTTCTTCTGACCTGTGGAGGATGGAGGCTTTTGAGGTCTTGGGTCAGGACCTGAAACACAGCAACAAAAAGAATCAACAGGCAAGCTAGCAAGATTTCAAAAAACGAAAAGTTGCAGCTAAGGTGTCCTACAGGTGATGACACCCCCCGCTGAGACCGCACTCGCTGGCGCCCCTTGGCGGTCCACGCAAAAGCAACGTGAGCTCACACACTGCAGCGGCAGAAAGTCTCCGTCCTCAGAGCACTCAGGGATGTGGACGACAGCCCCTGCTGCCATGCTGTCTTTTAGCATCAGTGCCTTCGTTCGTGCTCTTTCACAGTGTAACGGACATCGAGGCCTGGCGTTGGCAACCCGCGAGCCTGGGATCTCTTGACCGTGTGGTGTGACGCACCAACACTCGCTGCCTCGACACTGAACTTCCTGGAAAGTGCCTTTGGGTGTGCAGCTGGGAAGAAAGATGGATGCCATGTTGTCAGCCGAGCAGGAAGCCATCATAAGCGTCAGAACCTGGACAATGAGAAGACATTTAGATCTGCAAAGGTGGTGTTCAATACTTGCAGGCGCATACCTGACGCAGTGAAGCAGAGCCTGAGCTGCTCACTGCCTTCAGTGTGTGGTGGAGTCCAGACAGGAAGGCAGGGTCCTCAAGGGCTTTGCTGACAGAACGAACCAGGTTCTGATGTTTGAGCAGAGAGGAGGGCGAGTCTAAACGGACGACTCCTTGGGTTCCCACAGCACCACTCAAGTTGAAGTTGGCGGCATTCTTGAGGAACTTTCCTCCAAACAGATTCTCCTGGAAGCGTCGAGGGGAGGAGTGAGCTAGGGCCTCCAAGGCCCCGCCTACTGAGGAGAGGAGCCCGTGGAGGACATCTACCATGACTGACAAAAAGGAAGTAGGTTCCGCCTCCTCAGGCAACAGATCCCTGATTGGCTGAAGGAGGGTACGACAAGAAACATCTTGTCCCCCCGAGGAGGATGGAAGACGAGGTTCCAGTGGGCCGGCGAACAAGCGGGCTAGCGCAGCACGCCGCTGAGAGTGACAGTCGTTAGCCACACTCAAACCTTTATGATGATGATGATAAAGAAAAGAGTGAGAAAAGAGAAGACCACATGTCGAGGACACGTTGCCACCGTACTCGTACTTACCACAAAACAGGATATCTCCATGTTGCCGCGTCCCAGGAATCTCTGCCCCTGTGGGGTCGACACACCAACACTGCCCCTGCTGGCACTGCTTTGAGGTGAAGGCCCCGCCTTCCTCGCAGGATGGAACCAAAACATTGGAACCCTCTGTCGCCTCCCGCCGCTCCTCCTCACAGGGTGAGGGACCTGCAGAGGTTAAGTTATGGTTTGCAGTAGGTTCTGCCTTCTGGACCAAGTTCAGTCCCAAGTATCCTTACATCTAAAGCGTCCATTGACAGCCAGGAGAACCCCCAGCGTCCTCCTGTGCAGCACCTTGTACACATTGGACTCGGAGAAGGAGCGAGTCGAGTTGGTTTCGGAGAAAGCAGAGTCATACACGTCAGAGAGGAGGAGCTCCACACCTGGATGCAAACCACAAATCATCGTTCTCGCCTTCTGAGGAGTTACTTGGGAGTTGGGTGCGTTGGACGGAGTCACCTGTGTTGGCCATCTCATGACCCCTGCTGTCCGAGCAGAAACAGTAAGAGGAGACCAGCGGGAAGAACTTCCTGAAAGCGGTGAATGTCGCAAAGGCTTGTGGGAAGCTGCAACACAAAATGTGGCGGTCAATAGGTGTTACGTGCATGTGAGTGAACGTGTGCAGGCGTTACGTGTTGAAGGCGTGCAGCAGGTCCAACTCCTGCCTGTCTGTCATGTTAATCAGTTTACACTGAACAGGAAGAAAGCTGCCGTCCTCCGAGCACTGAGGCGGTGAAGGCGGTGAAGGCGGTGAAGGCGGTGAAGGCGGTGAAGGCGGTGAAGGCGGTGAAGGCGGTGAAAGCGGTGAAGGCGGTGAAGGTGGTGAAGGCGATGTGGCAGCGTGAAGGAGTTGCCTTGCTCTCACTTCGCAGCTGCCAGGGCCTGTAGGACAAAGTTCAACTTCATGAACAACAACATTGTGGCTGTCTCAATTTGTGTATAAATACATACTTCCAACTAATGCTATGTCTCAAATGGTCTACTTGCATAAGTAAACGTAAATTAGTTGAAGTATTCCAAGTGAGACACAGCCTCTGTACATGTACATACAATGGTGAGGTGTCCCTCTCTGCCGCGTCCCGTACAGCTCCATTCCGTCATGGTCCACACACCAACACTGCCCCCTGTTGGAGTCACATTGAACTGGCAGGAAGTGGCCCGACGGCGAGCACCGCAGGCTGGATTGCAGCTGGCATGCCGTTGCACCTGAAGTGCATGTGAGAATATCAGTGAGTTGCTGACCAACAAGTCATATGATCACAAGACTTACACTGAGGAATAGAGCTGTTGGTTCGAGTCCCAGGCACCTCCAGTCCATCAGTGTCCACGCACCAGCATGTCTGGTCTTGCCCATTGCATTGCACAGGCCTGTGCACACACACACACATGTGTGACTGACATGTTTAAACTTGATGCAACATCCTTTAACACACCTGAACCGTCCATCTTGTGTACATTGCGGGACATTGCCCCCTCCTCTCAGTGCCTGGCATGGCGTCGGAGCGTGTGAGTCCAGCTGGTACCCTACACAGCAAATAGAAGCATCTGTATTTTATCACTACACTAACCTTGTCAGAGATCACATGACTCTTCACCTGAAGGCTTGGCCAGGAGAGTCTCGGAGAAGAAGAAGACCAGGATGAAGAAGACACTCAGCAGTCGGGCCATGGTGGTCTCTGCTGTGACGGACCCGAACGGGTGGTCTTTTTATAAAGCTTCAGAGCTGCTGAGTCATCACTCATCCTCTCCCTCCTCGTGTACATCTCTGCACACCCAAGTGTCCTCTACAACAACTCAGCAGCCGCCAGTCAGCGTGACGCCTTCAGATTGGCTGAGAGCATTTGTTAGACGCACATTAAGACGTCGATGAGAGCTTGGAGAAGCAGCCTCCTGAAACGTGTTTGTTTTAGTCTCAGGTGTGTTCTTCATACTGGAGGGTCGTTAGCTAGCATTGTTGTGACACAGTAGTAGCAAAATAAATATACACGCCTTCACATCAGCATCCAAGCTGAAGTCATATTTTGCACACATTACTGAATACTTAATCATTGAAAAGGTTTCATTGTCTGAATGATGTCTAAATCCAAAAGATGTGGACTCGAGTCACGCAACTGGGACTTGAATCAGAATGCAATCTCAGTGGCCAACTTACAAAACCCATATTTAGCCAAATCTTGACAGTGAACATGGGTGCTCTGCAGGAAAATCTGTGCGGATGTCCTGAAAGGGATAGTTCCGATTTTTTGGCTTGGTGTCCTGAGCTGAGTTCTGGTCCGATTTCGGTGCTGAGAAAAGTAGTTCCAGCTAGTTGCCGGTTTCACAGTGTTTACTGCTGGGATACTAAAAGTAAACATTTCTGACTACGAAACAAGCGATGACGACATTCCCTTAAGCACAAAGCCAAAGGGATATCTTTATGAACCGGAATACATGGATGCCGAACTTCATCAGGGAGTTCGGTATTAGTTTCATAGAGTTTGGTGCCATAAACAAGGTGCTAATGAGCGGCACAAATTAGCTAGTTCTTACCTGCGGTACTGTAATTGCAGAACTCTTCCAAACACGTCTCATCCTCTGTCATGGGCATGTATGAACGTAATCCTCCTCGTAAAAGTGTGCACTGGACACACAAAGCTGTTTGACCCTCGCCACTCTGGTTCCCACATTATAGCCAATGGCAAGCAGCCAAAGTTGTTTAATAGTAATGTCCGTGGCAGGAAAATGATGGAAATTTATGTCACTGATGAGCGACACTTAGCCCGGATAATTATAGGTACGTAACATTTTTTTAAACCACTATAAATCTCGCGTTGCAGTGATCATGATCCGTGCATCTAACCAATGTGAAACACACACAAACACAAGACTGGAGCGCAAAGTGATTCACAGAGACATTTGCGTGGTCTGATTTTTTTTCATATTACATTTCTTCACTGGATTTTTTGATTAGCCAAATCTTGTAAATGTCTACTCTACTCTTGACTTTTAAAACTGATTTTCACAGCCTAAGTTATGATATATATATTTTTTTAACGGTTGTCAGGGGGTTGATCACAGTTTGTGTCTTGACTTAGTGCTAAAGCAATGGGGACCCAAGGCACTATTTTCCGGTATGAAATCTGCTCTAACTTTTGTTGATATATGAGAAGAAGTGACTGTATCAAATCAATCACATTAATTAATCAAAGACTTGATTTTACAAATTCAAAAAAATTGTAACATTGCAACTAGTCTACTTAGACTTTGACTTTGGACTTTGATCAGCAACTCAGGACCTGACTCAGACTTGAAAATACTAGAGGTTTCAGTGAATGAGTTGAGCAAAATGTGTCCTCTTTTAAAGTATTCAACTGTCATTTTCAGCAGGCCAACGCATTTTCCACATAATCTGCCTCACTGAATGCATCTATTAAAGTCCACTTGCATTACCGTACTTTGCACTGACTAAATCCTGAATGCTATGTCAGCACTCTTTTAACATTACAAAGTCTTGTCACACTGGTCTTATTTACGCACAAAAAAAATAAAAATGCACCCATTGTATTTGTCAAATGTGTCACATTGTTAAAATGGCATTTTATTTGGTAAACAATAAACATTGCTTATGACTTGTAAAGAATCGAAAATTTCAAGTCTATCATTTCAAACTTGATTCAATCTGTCTTGCCTTGATCAGCATGTCTTCAATTGCAATGAAAGACTTGCAAAACATTGACTTTCCTAAATCCTTGTAGAGAATTCTGAATTGTCAACATCTGCTGAGTCATCGCAATGTGCTCGCTACTGCTGAGTAGACAACAAATTCTTTGCTGTCCTTCACTGGTCTGTGGACACAACATTTGACATTTAATTTTGAATATGAGCACAACTGTGTGTGTGTGTGTGTGTGTTTGTGTCGTACCTGCTCACAGCCGTTTGTTTAAACCGGATTGAGGCATAGTTGATTTCCAATGCACTGTGGCTCATTTCCTGTCCGGCTGGTTCAGCAGATGATGGGAAGTTACAGTACACATGTTCACTGTGCTGCTTCACATACACACACACATACACACACACATACACATACGCATTACTGGTGTATACTTAACTCCCAGCTGCATGATGGGATCTCAGTGATTCGCTCACTCACCTTCTGCTCCGTCTCACCTTCCAGACCTTTGACGTTCTCACATGATGCCACCCGACACTTCCTGAAACACCCATTCATGTCAGACACATGCTAGCTGTACTGATGCTATGTGTATCCGGGTGACCGGAAGGCCAGTGGCATAACTTTGGCACCTTTTAACGATGAAGATCAGCAGAATGAAAAACAGCAACACCACCATAAGGCCAAAGGCCAAGCCAAGAGTCAGCGCAAACTGCCCATCACGTAAGTCTATGAAACATAGATCAGATTTGATTGATTAACTTGATGGCGGTGTTCCAAAGTAAGACAAAGAGCATAAAGGACTGAGGAGCAAAAACAGGGAATAATTAACTGGATTGACGTGCTTCCACTTTCAGGCTGAAGGGCAGCGACGTGGTCCTCGTGTCCTTTGCCAGCGCACAGGTGTAGTTGCCAGACTTGCTCTTGGTCACGGAGCCCAGCTGCAAGGCAGGGCCGGATTCTGAGAGGACGTGGTTGCCATCTTGGAACCAGCGCACCTCCAGTTGCTGGAAGGAGCAACGGGAAGTGCAGCTCAGAGTCACTCTGTCGCCCTCGCTCACCTTGGCAGGGGTGGAGCTTAACACCAACATCTGAGGGTTATCTAGTGGAGGGTAGGCAACATGGCATTAAAGACTTGGACGCTATGCTAATTGTAGTAATGCTAAGTATGCTTATGCTACCCATACTGATGCTAAGTGTGCCAATGCTAAATGGGCTTATACTTACACTAACTTGAACCTGGAAATGAGATACCCAAATGATACTTTAAGTTCATGCAAAGGTACCTGATAATCTTATAATTTTTACTTTTTTTTAAAGCATGCCTGTGCTAACTGTAGTGGTGCTAAATATGCTAAATTCCAACTGTACCGATGACATTGAACTTTGCCCCTGTGGTGCCGGTGAAATGTCCCAAAGGGTTAGCAGCTTCCATCCGGAAGCGGAATGTTCTGCTGTCTGCCTCCCGGACATCGTGGATCCGAAGTGTGCAGTTTCCTTCCAAGTCTCCCAGGTACTGGTACCGTGAGTCATAGGGGGGCTTGGCGCTGTCGTACACGGACGGTGTGCTGCCATGACAAATGAGGTGATTGATGCACCACACCACCCTGATGACCTCCATGATGGGTGTGAACGTGCAGCCGATTGTGACTGTAGAGCCTTTCACCGCGCACACTGCTGAAGGGTGGTAACGTACCCGTGCAGCTACGCCCACCGAACCTGCTCAAAAACCACCTGGTGATGTCACCTCAGCACAAATCACAAATCAATGTTAGAGATGTCAGCCACTCACCTGTCAGAAGCAACACGACGAACACGTTTTGACGCCAAAATGGCATCCTGGCTGGCAATGAGAAGAAGAAGTAGTGAGTGTATTGTGAAAGCACAGCTCACTTCCCCCTATTTAACTCTTTTCTTTCACACTGTTGTGAAAGAAAAAGATTGTTCTGTTGTGAAGTAAGAAAATTAGGGCAGCTCATGCATAACTTATAACTTTTATTTTCAAACAAAGTCAAATGTTTGGATTTCGTTTGATTTGATCATATTGATGCTCATGTGACATAACAGTGTAGGGGCGGGGCTTTTTAAGAGTACCAGCTCATGCAGGAGGATGTTGCAAGGATGTCTCACTCTGATTACATTTCCGCACTCAGGAACCGAATTGATTTTTAAATGTTTTGACGTAACAACTGAAGTTTCTCTACATAATCACTTTATTGAAAACATATTGGTGTGGTCGTTATTCTAAATTACGTTTCGTGGTTTTTAGTGTGTTAATCCCGTCAAAGTGTGTAAAATCGTTTCTCTCTGCAGAATGAAGCCCTCGTTTTAATAAACCAGCTTCCTCCGGCCTCACGGCGCAGACTCCCTGCATCTCAGCGCGAGAGCATCAGTCAGCCAGCCACCGCCTGGACGACGCCTGGATCCGACTGGACTGATCCGGACCGGATCGATGCGGGCTTCGTGTGCTTCTTGCTGACTCTTGTCGTCTATGGACGTCAAGTAAAAAAACAGTGGCTGCTCGTTAACCTTTCCACTCTTTGCTTTTGTCGTCTGGACGCTATCCGCCCAGTCACAAAATGGCGGACATGACAGAGCTGCGACCCTCTTACGGTGAGAGGCCCGATGGTTTTGAGTGGGCATATTGTTTATTTGTTAGTTGTGTTTATTGACAGAAGATTTGGTGGCCACAACACAGCCGACATGGGCGTCACCCAGTTGATGGGGTTGCTTTGTAATAACATGTTTTAAAAGCTTGACCAATTTGTCGCGATGAGACGAAACAGCAACTAGGATTAGCTTCATTTTAGCAGCATCAGGCGGACTTAATGTCAACTAAAAGAAATCATTTTTATGGGCGTTCACGCGCATCCTTTCGTGGGCCTAGTGGTGACGTCATGTCTGTACCCGGCAGTCCCAGTGCACCCGTACATTACGTCATCATAGTACTGCTTACTGCACGCTCGCTCTTATCTGATGACTTCACCAGATGTTGTTAAAATACTACATTGCAGTGCAACTATGCAACATTATCTACTAAACAATGTGTGTGTGTGAGTGTGTGTTGCCAGGCAGCCAGCTCCACTCTGAAACACTTTGCAAAACATGACATCATGTGACTTTGAATGAAGAAAGTACTTCATTCTGATTGGTTGCAGACAAACTCAGTTGTGTGTGCGTGTGTGTGCCTCTGCCTGTGTGGACTACAGACAAAGAGCTTCACAAACCGTCCCCCCAACCCTCACCCCCCATCCATGGAGGGGTAAAGGCTTTGTCATGGAGGGTTTTCTCACTTCCTGTTTTTCCTGCAGCCATGTCTCCCATTCTGGCGGGCTTCCTGGGTGCGGGTGTCCTGGTTCTCGTGGTGATCGTCCTGGTTCTGCTGTGGTCCTTCTGTCAGCGACGTTACCTGCGCATATCGGGACACTACAAGCTGCACGAGGACCGTTACTGCGACGCTGAGGACCCGCCCTACAAGTTTATCCACATGCTGAAAGGCATCAGCATTTACCCAGAGTCCCTCAGCAGCAGCAAGAGGATTGTACGCAGCGCCAGGCGAGCCGAGCGTGATGGAGAACGTGGCTGCGCACAGGCGGGGGGGAGAGGCCTGGTGTTGGTGGACGCGGAGAACAACATCCTTGATGTCCCGGGTCAATTGCAAATGAGTCACCTGGTGGCCCCTGCCGGACCAGGCCGTATGGAGCGGGCATTACCCGTCCGCGCCGACTACTGCTGCTTGGACAGCAGCTCGGCCAGCAGCAGTCAGACCAGCAGCAAGACCGGGTCGCCCTTCACCCCCGCCTCCTCTGAGCCCGAACCAGAAGCCAGCCTAGGTGCTATCAGCCTCACTGTGGACTACAACTTCCCCAAGAAGGCCTTGGTGGTGACCATCGTCGGGGCCCGAGGTCTTCCCGCCATGGATGAGCAAGCCGGCAGCTCTGACCCCTATGTGAAGATGACCATCCTGCCCGAGAAAAAGCATCGCGTGAAGACCCGGGTGCTGAGGAAGACACTGGATCCGCTCTTTGACGAGACCTTCACTTTCTACGGCGTGGCCTACAGCTCGCTACCAGATCTCACACTGCACTTCCTGGTCCTCAGCTTCGACCGCTTTGCTCGTGATGATGTCATTGGGGAAGCAGTAGTGCCACTGAAGGGTGTGGACCCGAGCACAGGCCGAGTCCACCTGAGCCAGCAAATTTCCAAGAGGAACATGCAGGTGAGGTGGGGTGGGTTTATTCCTACCACTTTATGCAAAATTCCACTCATGCAGAAATGGACGTTCATCTTTAAGGTTTGCTCAGTGGGACAGAGCATCCCAGTTCAGCATTGTTAACAGAATTCCTATGACAGTGACAATGTGTCTGCTGACGAGGTGTTCTCGTGTCAGCAGATAATGTCGTTGACAGGCAACTGCATTCACTGCCGATGTCTGGATGGACTCTTTTCTCTTTAGTTTCACAAGGCAGCTAACCTCCACATTACTATACTGTCTTTTTAATAGGGGTGTCTTGATACAACTCTTTCAATTCCCATCCATTACCGATATTGCAGCCTTAGACACTGAGGAGAGCTCTGCTCCAGCTAAGGAAACCGCACTCGCAAAAGCAGATGTTCCTGCTCTTGAATTCATATGATAACTAGCCCTGTTTATATGAAGTTCTTGTAAACAATAGCCGCATTTGCCTGCACAGCCGTGGTGTCGTGGATGTCTGTGGTTTTCCACTTCAAAGAGGAGCCTCTTGTCACCCATTATTTAATATGTGATATGACGGCCTGCCACACACTTTATGACTCAGCATTACCCAAACGGATTCTTTCCGTTGTGCTGTACAGCCTTGGTAACTGGAGCTATTATGTCCTGCGGAATATCAGAAAAGCACGAATCACACATACTTGATGAAGTGATACCACTCACAGAACAATGGCAGCAACACTGGGTATGAGAGAACTCACCCTTTTACTTATGTACCCATGTGAGGTATAGTTTCATCCACAACGTAGTGGCAGCTTGGCATAATATAGTAAGGTTTGAGCTGCTCATTTAAGCGTTAAATTGACTTTACTCAACACTGACTTTTTGCCATCCCGTAGGAGTTTCCTGACTCCAGTTCTGGCTGACAGCCACATGGCTGACACACTTGTTGTTGTGATCACACAGACTATTTGGTCGTGGCTGGGTAGACACAGTGGGTCAGAATCTGGAATCGACTTTTTATATTTGAGTGCCAGTATTGGGGATATGAGATGCAGGGTGTTATAATCCGATATATTTTTTGCTGATATCAGCATGATATCTGATAACAATATTGAATTGGGACATCCCTAGTTTTTAATGCTCCATGTATCTTTACTGTGCAGCATTGCATACATTCTATAATTGTCATGTCCTTTTATTGTTCCATATTTACATCATATTTAATGTGTTGTGTATAATATTATTATTTTAGTGACATGTGTTTGATCATTGAGACAAGAAGTTATAGATGTCATGTCTTTTGTTATCAGTGTGAGAGTCGTGGTGAGCTGCTGGCGTCGTTGTCCTACCAGCCGGTGTCTCATCGTCTCAGCGTGGTGGTCCTGAAAGCTCAACACCTCCCGAAGATGGACATAGCCGGCCTGTCTGCAAGTGAGTAGATACAGGCAAAGCATGTTGAGGTGGTTACAATCCAAGCCACTAGTTAGCATCAGAGTATTGAATCTGGTCTTGGTGTCCACAGACCCCTACGTGAAAGTCAACGTCTTTTACGGTCGCAAGCGTATCGCTAAGAAGAAAACCCGTGTGAAGAAGTGCACGCTAAACCCAGTCTTCAACGAGTCCTTCATTTACGATATCCCACCCGAGCTGTTGCCTGAGATCTCAGTGGAGTTCCTGGTGGTCGACTTTGACCGTACCACCAAGAATGAAGTCCTTGGCCACCTGGTGCTTGGCCTCCAAAGCCCCACCCTCACCGGCGCCTCCCACTGGCGGGAAGTCTGCGAGAACCCCCGTCGGCAGATCTCCAAATGGCATACCCTGAGCGAGTACTGAGGAACATGCTGGGACTGGACCAGTGAAGACTCCTGGAAATACAGACTAATACAGTGTACAGCATACACACACATATACACACACACAAACACACATACACACACACACAATGTAATGCTAGTTATTAAACACTCTCTATTATCTGTCAACACCACATGTGCATCTGCTAAGAAAATGCTGAGCTTTTGAAAAAGAAAACCGACGTTTGTGACGTCTCGCCTCTCGTGTGTGTAAAGCTATGAAGAAAAAAAATCCTACCCTACTCGCCCCCGCTGTGGTTGTCATGCAGTTTGTTGCATGTGTTTGTGAAGAGAAGAACTAAAAAGCTTCCCCTCATGCTGTGGTGGTCTCAGAGGGGAGTTAGCGTGCAGGTAACATTTGTAAAATACCGTGTGCGTGATTGCAGCATGAATGTTCAATTTGTCTTTTGTTGCTTTGTTTTGCTACAAAGATCTTCTGGAACACTCTTGACACCCCACCCACCCGTCCGGCCCAAAAACCCATCCAAGCAACAATGCTAGTAAGAATGCTAAGCTAATCACACCATCTCAAGTCGGTATGAGCGACCCACCTAGCAGGTACCTTACTCCAAAGATCTGTATTACATATTTTGATGATGATGATTTGTGATGTCATTGTTTATTAAGTTACAACTTTTGTCATCATCCTTCAGTCAAACTCCACTGTAATATTCTGCCAGTGAGCGGCGCTGTTGTCGGAAAAAAAAGCACATGAGAATCCACATGACGGTGTCTGTCTGGTGCTCTCAAATAAACATCCCACAATGCAGGCGTGTCCAAACTTGGGAGGCTATTTGGTAAAAAGAAAAAGGAATGAAATATGTTTAAAAGTTACATATCATATCTCAAGAAAAAACAACCTGCATATGAGCTTTGTGTTATTAGCATCAACATTTCAACTTTCTCTGCTTATATTGTGCTCTTTTTTTTAACAATTTATTTTTGTAATTCTATTTTTACAATATCCCAAGGACTAATACAAATTTTGTGGGATGCAAATGGCTCCCCCAGCTGCAGTTTGGACACCCTTGTCATAAGAAAATGATTTCAAAAGACGCACAGTGAGTCATGTAAGCTGTCGCCAAACTAACGTTGCATCACTCGTAGCAAACAGGAATTAGATTACAACACATCCCAGTGTTCATTAGTGCACCCAATAAAACTCTTTTAAAGTTCCTCCCAACAACCTGTGGTGTGAACGAGGGTCATGGAGACTGTAGATTTTGTATAGATGTACTTTCCGTGTGATGTCCTGAAAGCTTCCCTGCTGTACACCTGAATGATGCTAACCTCCCATTGACGTGCAAATAAAACAAGTTAGCCTGATGCCTCCTCTCATCTTATCCTTTCATTATTTCCGCCTCTGGCATGATCTTAAGTACATATTTTTACTTCTTGTGTAACAGATCCTTACAGTATCAAATAGCGACCAGCTGGGATCGCTGTTTGGGTGCAAAGAGCTGAGTCATTTCACACAGGAAGCCTGTTGTACAGTGTGTGGTCAAAGGGATGAACATAATATCTGCAAAGCACCAAATGTCTGTGGTGACACGCATTAAGGAGATGCGGTCACATGAGTGGCTGACACACACTGGAGCTTTATATCAGTTCTTTGGTTTGTGCACGTCAGCACTCATCTGTGTTCCAACTGCTTATTTCCAGGTGTTTTTTTTTAGGTATAGTGTACAGTCTACCTCAGAAGTGTCAACTGACCACTAGGATGTGTCACCAGACCAATGTGTGTTGCTCATCAAGCTGTGTGGCCAACCTGATGGACCTGACACAACCACCCGGATGGCAGGTCACAGTCAAAACGTGTCAAGGTAGAACACTAAAAAAAAAACATAACTAAACATATATTCAACACTGAATTGATGCACCTGCCTACTTTTGTTTAAGTAATTATTGCACACTTATCCCCTATAAACTTCATTTCACTTCCTATCCATTACTGTGTTCGTATGCTATATGATATTCATTCATTCATTTTCTACCGCTTTTTCCTCACAAGGGTCGTGGGTGGTGCTGGAGCTGTCGAGAGGCGGGGTACACCCTGGACTGGTGGCCAGCCAATCACAGGGCACATATAGACAAACAACCATTCACACTCACATTCATACCTATGGACAATTTGGAGTCACCAATTAACCTAGCATGTTTTTGGAATGTGGGAGGAAACCAGAGTACCCGGAGAAAACCCACGCATGAACATGCAAACTCCACACAGAGATGGCCGAGGGTGGAATTGAACCCTGGTCTCCTGGCTGTGAGGTCTGCGCGCTAACCACTAGACCGCCGTGCCGCCTGCTATATGATATATTTAACTTTAAATTGCTGATCCCAACAACCAGTGATTTATAAAGGAAAATCTTGAAAATTATCATGGGTGGCCAAACTTTTTGATACCACTGTATAATTATTAGGGCTGTCAACAAATTAATTTTCATTCCTTAATTTCCTTGTAATTAAAGCATGTGCACTAGAGCAAGCACGCCTCGGCTCAGACGTCATACACACAGTTGAGCGTTCTCACCGTCACACAGAGCCTGACACTGTTTTATAACTTCATTCTGACCTGAACACACACAACAGTATAATTCCTACACAGTATACTGTACTGTATGTGTCTCCAACCCACGTCTCTAGTTCCTTCATCCTGTCCTTCTCATTATAAGAACGCAAGATGTGTTTGGCGACACCCTGAACGTCACAAAAATGGCTTAATAATATGTGTGTCACTTCTTAACTCTTTAGGATTGACGTGCTTATGCTCATTTTTTGGCCCTTTCAATTGAGTTGTGGACTCCTATAGAGTAGCTACACACAATAACCAGCACATAAAGCTTTCAAGGTCTTCCAGAATCTGCACCTATTCAGTTGTATTTCTTTGGATTTCGTGTTTCCTGCAAAAACGGTCTGTTTTAATGTATTCCACCCACGGCCTGCCTCCAGTCACGCCCACTCCACTGTGGTTGGTCACACTCTCGAGTGCTTAGGACTTCCAGTTTGTGCTGCTAGCTGCAAACGCAACTTTATTTGAGTTAATAAATGGCAAAGGAGTTGATAATAAAGGAGATTTATCTTTTTCAAAAATGTCCGCTTTTAACGTACAGTCATATGTGTTGGATCGTGAAGTAGAGAAGTAGAGACTTTAGCATTTTAGCGTTTTTAGCGGTTTTCTACAGCGGTAACGTGTAATGTGTTTTATAGTAGTACCAGTCTTTAAAAAAACTCAGGTAGACCCACTAATCTTGGTGGGAAGCGGCTATTAGAAACCCCACTCCCTGTATGCACACTCTATAATGCTACGCAGACAAGTGCTTTTGCGCCATGATTTACATAAAAGAAACACATTAGGACACAGATAAATTGGTACTTACTGCTTGCTCTCTTCCACACAACCAAGTAACGTTGGAAAAGCATCAGGCTTCAGCAAGTTTGTCAGCTAGTCCAGCTGCATAGTGGCCCATGTTCACAAAACAGTCCAGTGTGAAATGCCGTTGACAGATTGTGATGGTTCCGTCTTTAGGAATTGTAAACACATGTGGCTTTCCCATACGAGCCATTGCTAGCAACGTAAACAGAGGAGCAAAGCTAAGGGGAGAGCAGAGAGCTTAGAGCTTACAGCCACACCCATATTAGGAAGTCTGTTCCTCTGTGACATCACAAAGGGGCAATCTTACCACACCTTCTGAAACCGAACATTTTGAGCCATTCCAACCATCTTTCAGGGCTCACTTCCAAATGTGCAAACTTCATTATCTGAAACTTTGACATCACGAGAACACGAGAATACAACATTCCAACTACATTTATAGGTCAGAAAAGTGGAAAAACCAAAACAGGTCCCCTTTAAGATATACTGTAGCCTGTTAAGTAAGTAGGTGGAGAAATGTGGCTGTTCTTTGGACATTCTTTAGATTTTTATATGAATATAATGACGTGTGACAGTGGCTACACTGTCTGTACTCATTATCAAACTGTGCCTCTGTCAACCACTTTATCAGTTATTAGAGTTGTACTACCATTGAACCATTGATTGTGTGCATGTTGAAGATGAATTCAACCATTACCATTACCAAGTAGTGAAGCCTGGTTGGGAATAAGCGGAAAAGGTTTGTGGCTTTCAGCTGAATGATTCCCTTCATCGATGACATCACACCGAATGACGACCAATCGCGTCACAAACCTCTTTCTCAAAAGTTGTCCTGGCAGACTAAGAGCAGGTCACAAAGTTCTTCCTCTTCATCTTCACCTCTTCAGCACAGCCTCTCTGATGGGGTGAGTCTCTGATCATTGATTGATTATTGATTGATTTGTTTTGTTTGTGAGTTACTGTATTTTCGGTCAACTAATTCCAGTCAACTTTCGTTTTTTCTGTCAATGGCGGTCTGACTCAAGTCCTTTTTAGATGTTTGTTTGGAGACAGGGTGTGGTCTTTTTTCACTTTCAGTTTTTTGGATGCGTTTTGTTTTGTTGTTGTCAGCTTTGAGAGCCACGAAAAGTATGTTTTTCTTGTTCTTGCTCCAGTAGACCACAACAATGTATTCCACTTGACATCTTTCTGCTGCATTTCACTACATAAAATGCAGTAAAGTGTGTTGTTGCAATACCTAGTGGGGAAGAGACTAGATGTTTTATGTAAAAGTGTCATCCATCTGTGCTGGAGCCAATCCCAGCGGTGGACTCCCTGGTCGGGCTCCAGCTAGTCAGATAACCCAGAAGTGAAGACACATAGGTCCATATGAAGACATCACGCTGGACAGAAGCTTCCAGACATCACTGAAAGACTCGTTTGTGTGAGCCTGTGTTCTTCAAAGATTCACGATTTCCACGCTGGTTGCGGCGGAACATTCTGGAGTTATGCAAATGAGTAGCTGATTTCCTCGTGGCAGCACCCACCGGTGACCTCTGCTCTGTGTTCTCCCTCAGATTTGGCCAAAAAGACATGTCTCATCTTCAGAATCATGAGGTGAGAAACATCTCTGATGCTGTCCATCAAGCACGTATCAATTAACTTGTTTTGATCTCTGTTCAGATAAACGTGATGCTGAGGGTCTCGCACCTTCCTCTTGTCCGCTCGGTACTGCAGTCAGTGAGCTCTGTCTACTCAGAGGTCAAAGGGCGTTATCCTCTGCTCGGCCTGGTGGGAGGAGTGGCCGAGTTTGGCGTCCGAAACGTCTCCATGGAGGCCATGAAGAGAGCCACACCCGTCATGCAGACCTTGAGACCTCAGAGTTCGTGTGACGTCAACATATAGTCACTAATGTAACATGCTAATCGTAATGCTAGGTCCCACTCCTTAAAATGATGCTAATGCAATGATGAATGTTTGAGCTAATGCTAACATTAGTGCCCCACGATGCTGAATTATTGCGCTAATGTTAACTTGAGTGCTCTATGATGCTGAATGCCTAAACTAATGCTAGCGCTAATGCTCTACAATACTGGATCTCTGAGCTAATGCTAACATTAGTGCCCCACGATGCTGAATTCTTGCGCTAATACTAACGTGAGTGCGCTATGATGCTGAATGCCTGAACTAATGCTAGCGCTAATGCTCTACAATACAGGATCTCTGAGCTAATGCTAACGTGAGTGCTCTATGATGCTGAATGCCTGAACTAATGCTAGTGCTAATGCTCTACAATACTGGATCTCTGAGCTAATGCTAACATTAGTGCCCCACGATGCTGAATTCTTGCGCTAATGCTAACGTGAGTGCTCTATGATGCTGAATGCCTGAACTAATGCTAGCGCTAATGCCCTACAATACTGGATCTCTGAGCTAATGCTAACACTGGTCCTCGATGGGCTAATGCTAATGCTAGTAATGCTAGTGGCCCACAATGCTACTCCCCTAAACTCTATTAAGCTACTGTCTAACCGAACTGCATTTTTTTCTTTCAATCTGCATTATGTTGACGTTTACCAGACTGTGACACACTTCGTGTCATGTGTTTCTTCTGCAGTTGAAATTGCCAACAATTTTGCCCTTGTGGGTCTGGACCAGTTGGAGAAGACATTTCCCATCCTGAACCAGTCCACGGATGAGGTGGTGATTGCCATGCGCGCCAACACGGCAGCGCCATGTTGTTTGGTGTTGAAGCCTTTGGTTGCCATGGTAACCGGTTATGACTGGTGTCCTCCATCAGGTGATAGGTCACTTGAAGGACGCCTTCTTCCTGACAATGGATGACATGCAGCTGTGGATGGGGGCCGGGTTGGATGGTGCTCTGGACCAGCTGGAGCGCATCTCTCACTCGGCTTGGATGGCGGTGCGACAACTGCAGGACTCTCAGGTCGGCCGCGCGGCCACATTGGGCCTGGACGATTTGCTGAGCCGCATTGAGAATGTCACCGCCTACTACTTGCCCCTCCCACCCACTCTGCGTGAGGACCACTTTGTGACCTGCTAGGGTCTCAGCACTTCATCATAAAGCTTCTGTTGTTGTTGTCAGGTCGCGAGTGGGAGATGAGAGTTCTGGAGTATGAAGATGAGGATGAGGACGACGAGCCCAGCATCTGGACAAGGGTCCGAAGTCTCCTGCTGGGTCTCAGTCTGCAGCTGTACCACCGCATGATGAAGGTGCAGGAGCAGCTGGAGGAAGCTGCCAGAAATCTGGGAGACGCCGCCGACTCGGTGAGGTCACATGAAGGACATGCTGATCTTGCAGTACCAATTTCCTCCTGAAGAGGCCACTACAAGTCACTGATGATCATCTGTCCTCCCTGCAGGTGGGCCTGGGTCAGGTCCTGGAGCTGCTGGGCAACCTGTTGCATTTCCTGCAAAGACTACTGGTGACGCTGCTGTACCGGGCTGAGAGCCTCAAGGAGCTGTCACTGGGCAGGGTTAAAGGTCAGGCCATGATGCTGGCGGAGCTGCGTCCGGTGAGACAAATTCAAGCGTTGCCAGTCCAGGTCCAGCAACTTCTTGTAGACCTGCAACAACTCTCCAAGATCCTCCTGCAGCTCCTCATCAACTCCACGCCTCTCTACAACATGGTGAGTCCACTAGAAGGCTTTGCGCTAGATTAGGCTAGGTTAGGCTAACACGTTGTCTTGTTCGGATCCTTGTTCTCATGCGTGGTGACTCTGGTGTGTGTCAGCTCCAGCAACCTTCTGAGAAGGAGGTGGAGGACTTCCTGAACCAGGAGGACTTTCGGTCCGACGGCTCATCCCGGCGTGGCTCCAGTAATAGCCTATTCCTGAAAGCCATGGACGGACGTCCTCGGCGCCGCACAAGTCTGTACTCACGGGCCGTCCGCAGTCCTGGTCCTGACGGCAATACCGGCCGCCGTTCCAGTTTGAAGCAGGACTTCGAGTCAGAAGGATCCCCTGTCCCTTCCGAAAGCTCCACCTACCGCCGGCCCTCCGCCACAGAGGTGCTCCTCACCCCGCTCAAGCAGTTCGTCTCTCAGAGCCAGAAGGCCTTCGAGTACCTGAATCCTAACTCGGCTGAGGGGTCCAACAGCACCGATTGATTGCACACTGCCACTCCTCCTCACCTGGCACGGCTTGCAGTCCACCTGATAAGTTAGGACCCGCCCCCTTCAATGGTGCCATATTTCTGATGCGTTTAATGCTGGTGAGCTTACAGTATACGCCGTCTCCAACAGAGCCATTGGAAAACTCCTTTAACCATGGATGATGCTTTAATGAAACGCTACCACCTGCTGTGTTCAAGATGGCGACATGGTGAGCTAACATCTAAGGCTGAATGCCAACTGCTAACTAGCTAGTTTGAAAATCACGGTCACGTGATGAGCGTTTGGCAGGTGGTAACGGTTCTCAAAGTTGTCTGTTGTTTGCATGTTTGCCATTAAAGCTTTGACGACATTCACCATGTGACTGCTTGTTGTCATCATACCGGAAACATCTTTCCAATAGCATGTGGTTATTCCAAGCCAAGGTTAGTTTATATTTTTATTTTCTGAAGTAAGTATCACTGAATTTGCACCTTGAGGTTGCTGATCTTCCCTGCTTAGTCCAGTCAATTATTCTTGTTAATCAGACATTAAAACAGATGTGAGTACTACTTGCACACACTTGTGTGTGTACTATGTTTATACACATTATAGAATCAATAGTGTTATCATTGAAGGGAAAAGATTGAAGCTCAATTGTGAGCTGGCTTGAAATACAACATGACAGAAACACTTGTTTGTTACAATACATACATTTTTATGCTCTGCTGAATGATTTAATTGATTTAAATTTTACTTCCAAGATGGAGGATCTATCTAAGCTCAAGAGAAGGTGAGCAGACTTTCACAGTATCAGAGCTTTTCCTGCAGAAAGATAAGGGTGTATGTACTTTCTACACAAAAGGAAAGATGTTTTCCAGCTAAATGTAGGAGTCAGAGAAGCTACAAATGTCAGCGAATGTTAAGACACTGAAATAAGCAAAATGACTAGCACAAGTACTTTCACTTCCCGTATGTCCAAAAGAGCCTGGGAAAGCAGAAGACTTTCTTTTTCTATGGTTTGAGTGTCACATGGTTTTGTGGTATTACATCGTTTTGTCAGTATGGATCAGTAAACAAAATGCCATAATAATAATATAATAATGCTTGGTAAGGGTTATACAATGGCTGCACGGCGGTCCAGTGGTTAGCGTGCAGACCTCACAGAGGTCACACATCTCTGTGTGGAGGTTGCATGTTCTTCCCGTGCATGCGTGGGTTTTCTCCGGGTACTCCGGTTTTCTCCCACATTCCAAAAACATGCTAGGTTAATTGGTGACTCCAAATTGTCCATAGGTATGAATGTGAGTGTGAATGGTTGTTTGTCTATATGTGCCCTGTGATTGGTTGGTGACCAGTCCAGGGTGTACCCCGCCTCTTGCCCCAAGAGAGCTGGGATAGGCTCCAGCACCCCCTGCAACCCTTGTGAGGATAAGCAGTAGAAAATGAATGAATTTATACATTTGTCATATTGTTATTTCTCTTTCATGTCTATATTTAATACATTTTGTATTTGTATAAATGTTCTTAGAGTGCTGGTTGTAAAGGTAAGGTAAGCAAACAGTCAAAATGTCGCTAAGGTTAAAAACTTGAATGTTCTCCTACACAGGTGAAAGGTGGACGGTGACGTGTTCAAGTGAGGCAGTCGAATCGTTGCGGGCACGGGATTTTCTAAGGAAGCAGACAGGAGAGAAGGTGTGTTACCATCATGGGGTCACATGTCAAACTTTGAGGTCCACGCACCTGAGCCCACGGCCAGTCGCCGCAGAGCTCTGTCCCTTTACATCTTGTCCCTCCTCATCGTCACTGGAATCTCTGAGGACAACGTATCTCAGCGAGTCACGTCACCTTTTTCAACCTTTGTCACATTTGACACTCACATCTCTTCGTCGCTGTACTCCTGGACGGTCAAAGGCCGTGCACACGCATCGCATACGTTGTCCAAACTGGAGAAACATGGACGACAGTACACACCTGCAGCACATAAAGCGGTTGGACACTTTGTCGGCATAGTAAAAATTCATCCTCGCTAGTTCTACCTGGACATTCAGGTACATCGCAGATGAAAGAGGCAAACCCCGCCCCTCTGCCACAAGCCAGACACATGTCCGGCGACGCAGCCAGCAGGTTGGCCAGGTACGCTCCTCCTCGTGGTAAGCTGGATGATTGATGCTTGTCATTTCCGTCAAACTTCCAAAAGCTTACAAGATCTCACCGTAGCAACAGTGCGCCTAGAGGACGGCTGAGATAGCCGTCTCGCTGTTCTCCATGTGCTCGTCTCCTGGCCCCCGCCCTCACGAGTGCTCTTCCCGCCGCCCTCCTCTCGTCCAAGATCAGCTGCCGCAGAAAGGAGATGCGCTCCTGACAAACCAGGAAGTGAGTTAATTTATTCATCTATTTCAATCATTTATTACTACTAGTGGCGGCATCGCGGTCGAGTGGTTAGCACGCAGACCTCACAGCTAGGGGACAAGGGTTCAAATCCACCCTCGGCCATCTCTGTGTGGAGTTTGCATGTTCTCCCCATGCATGCGTGGGTTTTCTCCGGGTACTCCGGTTTCCTCCCACATTCCAAAAACATGCTAGGTTAATTGGCGACTCCAAATTGTCCATAGGTATGAATGTGAGTGTGAATGGTTGTTTGTCTATATGTGCCCTGTGATTGGCTGGCGACCAGTCTAGGGTGTACCCCGCTTCTCGCCCGAAGGCAGCTGGTTTAGGCTCCAGCACCCCCTGCGACCCTCGTGAGGAAAAGCTGTAGAAAATGAATGAATGAATGTATTACTACTAGTAAAACTTGAGGACTGAATGAAACATGACTGACATACCAGCTCAGTCTCGGGATGGAAATAAGCGCATATGAGTCGCCGGGCACGCTGCACCGGCCCTCCAGCGAGCGCCATGAGCAGGGCCAGACCCAGCAGGAAGCCTGAAAAGAAAGTCAAGCAGGTCAGATCCGGATCACAGCATCAAGCTGATCCTGCGGCTGCCCACCTAAGGCGAAAGAAGCGGCGTAGTCAGGCTCTGACGGCACGAGCAGACACTTGCTGCTGATCACAGTAAAGTTTCCTCCTTGCAGGACGTTAAATGACGCCACCACATCCCGCATGATGTCCGCCGTGTAACCCGACCCGTCCACCTGCACCCCCACCGTGACCGGAGCTGTGGTGAATGGGGACACGTTCGGTTACCGTGAGTCACAACAGTGCTCACGGCATCTCTCACCTTGGCCCACAACGTCGGTTTGGACATGGCGGTGCACCTGATCCAGAAGCCAAAAAACCAGAAAGTCCAGCGCCATCATAAGACCGGCCCACAGTATGTGCCTCAGCACCCACGCCACGCTCACGAGGACCGCTTGCCACTCTCGTCTTGTCAGTTGCGGCGTCACTGAAGAAAAGACGCTTCATGTTGAAGTGGTTTTGTCACTCACTTCCTGGCGCTGACGTTCATGGCGTACTGACGTGGCGTAATGTAGATGGTCGACTCCCTGCTTGTCAGTGGCAAAACAGAAGCCCCGCCCTCCGCAGTCACCTGACGGTCCTGCTCTATGAACTGAGCGCTGATGTAGATGTTGTCAAAGCTCATCTGGGTCAAGTACCTGCGTCTGTACTGCGCGGCCCTGCACACAGACACACATTCAAGACGTCGGTCACCACAAACATGTTACCGCCCCACCTGAGCAAGGAGCAGGCGAGCAGGACCGGGCCTGCCCAGGAGAGCGGGCCGCTCAGCTTCTTGAAGACTCGCAGGTCTGAGGTCAGCTCTTCCAAGATGTTCTGACCAGTCTTTCCCAGTGAGCGGCTGACATTGACGTCTGCGTCAAAGACGGCTGTCACTGTCAAGTTGAAGTCAAACTGGCGCCTCATGCGCTGGAAGGCCGAGACGGTGGCTGCACACACTCAAGAGTCAGGGGCCGGGCTAAAAGGTGGAAACGCTCTGAAGGACTTACGCTCCACCAGGCGGTCCTTGAGCTGAGTGGCGATGTACGCGGGGATGATGCAGAATAACTTTCCAGCTGTAAAACATGATAGCGGAAGTAAAATTGCAGCGACCTATGGAGGCGGGCGGAGACAGGCAACACACCGCGGGCCAGCTCGCATAGCGGCTGGAAGCCACTGACGATGTCACACAGGAAGTTGAAGTCTCCCAGCTGGGCAGAGCAGTCCGCTTTGGCCTGTCTGAAGACGGTTAGGCACTTCCTGTACGGAGAACCTAGCTTGGCGTTGCAGACATCGCCGATGTCAACCAGGAAGTGGAGGACGTTCCTCAGAGTGCGAGCTGCAGAAGGAGGATTCAGGGCTTACCTGAGGACAGCAGGCACAAAGCTCCTCCCACATGGCCTTAACTCACCAACATGGCGGATGGCGTCGGTCAAAGACTGGATCAACTTCTCAACTCTTGTTACCGTGGCAACAGCATTGCGACTGAGCTCACGGATCTGATCCAACGCAGCTACAACGCACACACACACACACACATACTTAATCAGCCAGTCGTAGCTTGAGTTGCAGGGAGTGGGCGGGTCTTACAGAGGAGGGGTGTCGCTGCTTTATGCATCCACTCCCTTGTCTGATTGGCAGCCAGCTCCCCACCACACACCAGGCTGGCAGCAGCTCGCTCTGTGTTCTCCATCACGTTGGCGAGCGGGCCGGACAGAAGCAGGGAGGCACACAGGAAGAGCAGGAAGTTGCGGCCGTGAGCTGTAATATAAAAAAACGCACTTTTGAGACACCGCCGTCCCCATCCGGTGTGGCTCATCTTTGGCATTTGCGAGACAACTGACATGAGCACAGCGACGGCAACATGACCATGACGTTGACACGCATGTCCGCTGACAGGCCCATCCCAAAGGCCGTCACCGTGGCGACGCCCACTGTGCTGTAGACGCAAACCCACAGCGACTGCTTCTGCAGGATGATCACCATGGTGCCGTACGCCGACGCCAGCAGCAATCCCAGCGTAAACGCCAGCAGGCTCTGCCCTGCTTCTTTCAAGTGACCTTTGACCTTCCAGCACCGGAAGCCAGTGCATCGTGTTGACTTTTGGAAGACAAACCTTAAGGGAGGTAGCAAGCCACAAATTAAAAACAACACCCCCTAGTGGTCATTGGTGCCAAGAGCTCTGACGTCATCAACAACCGTTATGTCAACTCACTTGCTGCACGTGACTTCCTTCGTCCCCTTCATGGACAAGTGATGGTGATGGAATGATTCAGGAATGGAACATCAACAACACAAGCTTTAAACGTGCAAGCATCACAAGCCTTTGACGCGCACGAGTTTAAGAAAGACACGTCTATGCACGCGCGCTCGTGTGACAGAGCAAAACACAAACACTCTTCCGGACCTGACGTGACAAAAAAAATAAAAAATCAAGTGGACCACCATGGAGCCTCGCAGCAGTAAGTAAACGTCACCTCACCTGTTGCCTTGAAAGCCTCCGCAGCCATGCGTGTCATCACGTGTGTTCCAGCTGTGGAATACGTCATCAGGAGGTTTCTCCCGCCCGCCTGCCATCGCTTCCTCCTCGGCCGCTCCGAGGAGGCTGGACCGGCCCAAGTCATCCTCAGAGGTGTGTTTGGCGCGCTGAGTGGCTCAGGTACAAACGTCTCCAAAGTCACCTGATAATGTTGAGACTAGAATCTGTTGAGTCATGTCACGTGTTCTTCAGTCATATTCACGGGCGTGGCACACAATCTGCCGCTGTCCTTTCCCCTCAAAGTGACCTTGGGATGCATCTTTGTTGGTAAGGATACAGGAAGTGTTTTTTTTTTAATCCAAACCTATACCAATCCTCCAATCAATGTCCTTGTGGGGGTGTCCAGTGTTGTGTCTTGTGGGCGGGGCTGTGTCATCCACTTTCAGGTGCTCAGTCCTCTTGATGTTTCCCAGCATGCTCGGCTCCCGCGGGCGCGCCTATCTCATGCTTGTCATCCTTTCAGTGCTCTACTCTGGTAAACCCGCCCTCCTGTCAGTCATAAAACTGGCTGGCTCAATCAATGAAGGATGGATGGATGAATAAATGACTGAATTAATCAATACTGGATTAATAAATGGCTGACCAAATTAGTTAATGGATGAATGAGTAAATGATGGATGCATGGTGAATGACTCAATAAATGAATGAATGAATGATGAGTAAATCAATGACTTAATGGATGAATGAATGACTGACAGGTCCAGTGTCCAACATCCAGCAGAACGTTCAGGCGGCTGCAGAGACTCTGACCTGCAACTTGGACCTTCAGCTTCACAACAGCAAGTTACTATGGCGAGACTCCATAAAACCTCTTCTCACGATGGCCCAGGAAGTTACAGTGAGGCTGACCGCAAGTCACATGACCACCCCTGTTCACATGAGCGCTTACTTAATGTTCCTTTCAGAAGGACGAGGCAGAATTCCAGTCCGAGGCTCGCAACGCTACAGCGGAATTTCAGCTCATCCAGGACAAAGTTGCTCAACAGTACGGATACATCTCGTTCCAGAGCAAAAACAACAGCCATCACACGCAGGAACAGTTTGCCATGAAGACCATGATGCAGTGTGACAGTGAGTCCTTCTTTCTCATGTCCTCATCACTATCATCCTCATTTTGTGGCGTGTCCAGGTATTGTCAACCAGGGCATCCAACGCTGTGCCGACTGGTTTAGCCTCAAGTGGCAGGAGTGTGTGAATGCCATCCCTGTGCCCGTCATCCACCACATCCTGTGTGTGCCCATGAAGTTCCACTTCCTGTGTGACGTCATGAGAGGTGAATGATCACGGCGACCGTTGATCGGGACATAGACACACGTTTGGTACCCTTGTTGTCTTCTCAGTGATGACTCCGTGGTGCAGGCAGAACATTCCCGTGGAGGGAAACTTTGGACCCCTCTTTGACCGCCTCAGCCAATCTGTGGACCTTCTGGCTAGAGAGTTCAGCACCAGACTGATCCTGGAGGTCTCTGCTACCACCTCTTGTCTTTCATCACCTCTTCTCTTCACCTCTCACAGCATCACCTCTCTCCTTTGGCAGGAACCCCAACAGGACGTGTTGGAGGGACAGATCCTGGACCATGAGTTCACACACTCCGTCCAAAGCTCTTTCCAAAGACTGACGGCTTGGATGGGAACACTGCTGGGCGTCCTCAACCTGCTCATGTCCTTCACCTTCATCTCCGTCTTCACACAGTAACTCTATTCACACATTCATCCTCACCTTCAACCTCATCCTCATCTTCACCTTTGGCCTCTTTATCATCTTCACTTTCACCCCAACCTCCATCCTCATCTTGATTGTCATCTTCACTTTCATGCTCATCCTGATCATCTTGCTCATCCCCATTCTCATCTTCATCTTCACCCTCATGCTCATCCCCGTTCTCATCTTCATTCTTATATTCTTCCTCATCCTCATCCCAGTCTCATTGCTATCCTCATCAGCTTCATCATCATCTTCACCCTCATACTCATGTTCATCCCCGTTCTCATCTTCATTCTAATATTCATCCTCATCCTTATCATCCTCATCCCTTTCTCATTGTTATCCTCATCAGCTTCATCATCATTTTCACCTTCATCATCATCCTATCTTCATCCAGCTCCATTCCCTCTTTTTCATCATCTTCATGCCCATCATCTTCACCCTCAACCGTATTCTCATCATCATGATTTTCACCTTTATCTTCATCCACATCATCGTCCTCATCTTCACATTCAACATCTTCCTTGTCCTTATTCTCATCCTTATCTTCGTCACCTTTATCATTGTTCTCATCATTATCCTCATTCGTATTTTCATCATCATCACCTCATCTTTCTCATCCTTATCTTCATCCAACTTCATCCCCTCATTCTCATCATCCTTATGCATCATTCTCACCTTGATCTTATTCCTCGTCCTTATTTTCATTCTTATATTCATCCCCATTCTCATCTTCATCCACATCCTTATCATCCTCAAATTCATCCTTCTACTCATCTTGATTGTCATCTTCGCTTTGCTCTTCATCTTTATCATCTTCCTCATCCCATTCTCCTCTCCATCCTCATCAGGTCTTCATCATCGTTTTCACCTGTATCCTCATCCTCACCTTTATCCTCATTCTTATTTTCATCATCACCTGATTCATCACCCATTCTCGTCTTCACCTTCAGAACAACCTTCTTCCTCATCCTTATCATCCTCATTCTCATCTTCATCCACATCCTCATTCATTCATTTTCTATACCGCTTATCCTCTGGTCGCTGGGGTATGTTGTAGCCTATCCTAGCTGACTTCAAACGAGAGGTGAGGTACAATTTGGAGTCGCCAATTAACCTAGCATGTTTTTGGAATGTGGAAGGAAACCGGAGTACCCGGAGAAAACCCACGCATGCATGGGGAGAACATGCAAACTCCACACAGAGATGGTCAAGCGGCGATTCGAACCCAGGTCTTCCTGACTGTGTGGGCAACATGCTAACCACTCCGCACCGTGCGGCCCCATCATCATCTTCATTCTAATTCTTATCATCATCCTCAACTTTATCCTCATCATCTTCACTGTCAACTTCACCTTCATCCTATTTCTTATCTCCATCCTCATCTTCACTTTCATCCTTACCTTGATCTTCATCTTCAAATTCACTTTCATCCTCATCTTCATCGTTTTCTTCCTCATAGTCATTCTCATCCTCATGGTCACGTTGATGTCCACACGTACGTTCAGGTCGCTGGGTTACACACGTGAGTTCCGAGGGAACATCTACTTTGACAACATGTACATCACAACATACTTTAGAATCATCGACAGTCGCAGGAAAACATTGGTGAGATTTTCATCATCATCATCGTCATCATCATCATCACAAGCACTCCAGTCTAACTATGAGTGTGTGTGTGTGTGCATTTGTGTGTACAGGGTAAACCTTGTTTGTTGCCTCTCAGTGCGCGCGACAGACAAAAGTTTGTTGACCCCTGGAGTCCCAGAATTCACCCTGAAGAAGTCCAACAAGTGGTGTGTTCACCTCACACACACATACACACACACACACATGCAAGGAGATGTAAACATGTGTGTGTGTCAGTTGTCAGGTGTGCTGCAGGTGCTGGCTGTGCTGGTAGTGTGCGTGGTTTTGCTGAGCATGGACTGGTCGGTGGTTCATGTTCTGGACATCGTCAGCAGACACACGCAGACCCAATTCAACATCAGCAGTAAACACACACACAGACACACACATACACAATGAGTCCTATGAGGCATTGTGGGTAACAGAGTCGTCTGTCCAGGCAGCCACCAGGTGCACATAAAAGTGGACGGGGACTCCATGATGGCCCGCCTCCTGAGGACGACAGTGGAGGCATTCAACAGCTCGTCCAACGTCCACATCATCACGGACAACCGTCGTAGGTCAAAGGTCACACACACATTGATCACAGCATGTGTTTTCAAATGAAAGTACCCCTCCCTCTTTGCCCCTCAGAGTGTGTGACTCCGCCCTCCTCCCTCCCTGTCAGCGCATACGTCAGCTGTGCTTGTTGCGTCTTGCTGGCGGCGCTCTTCAGCTGCCTGCAGGTTTACACCAGTCGTCTCCGCAGGGTCATCGCCGCCTTCTACTACCCCAAGGTACGCCAGGCCACGCTCAACTCGCCTCGGTGATGTCACTTCCTGTGTATGTATTCCTGTGTTCTCAATTCTTCTATGTTGTTATTGTGTTCATGCCAAGTTAATGCGTATCTACTGTTGTTATTGTTGGTTCGTTGACATTGGCTTGTTGTTATTGTGGAGTGGTTATAGTTGTGTGGGCATGTTGTTGTTGTTATTATCATGTTGTGTTGCAGAGGGAGAAAACACGGGTGTTGTTTTTGTACAACGTCACCCTGCTCAAACAAACAGCTTCATGCACACAAACAGCGCCCAGCAGGACAAAGGTACTACCGTCCTCCATGTGGACCCCGGGTTCTGGCTCTGACTGTGTCTGTCCACAGGTGTTGGACTGTTTCCCCACGTGCACTCGTGTGTGTCCCGGGCGACAGGAAGCGTCTGGCTGTGAGGAAGTCACAGTCGTTACGTCTTCTGGGGAGAGGCAGCAGAGGACGCTGTTTCCACAGCTTTGTCATTCACAAGCGTAACAATAAAACACGTCACGTGGTCATCACTGAATTCATTTGAGTATTTGTTGACTTCAATGACGTCATGCTACAACAAGAACCGTTTAGTTAGCATGTTTTTGGAATGCGGGAGGAAACCGGAGTACCCGGAGAAAACCCACGCATGCACGGGGAGAACATGCAAACTCCACACAGAGATGGCCAAGCGGAGATTCTAACCCAGGTCTTCCTGACTGTGTGGCCAACATGCTAACCACTCCGCACCGTGCGGCCCCTTCCTCATCTTCATCCTAATTCTTATCATCATCCTCAACTTTATCCTCATCATCTTCACTGTCAACTTCACCCTAATTCTCATCTCCATCCTCATCTTCACTTTCATTCTTACCTTGATCTTCAACTTCAAATTCATTTTCATCCTCATCTTCATCGTTTTCTTCAACCGTTTAGTTTATTTGCTTTTATTTTGAAAACAAACGCTTTGACTTCCTGTAACGCCGGGTGGCTTGACGCAGACTATGACGTCATATGTAGTTCATAAACATTTGCCGCTCCTGTTGGGAGAACTAGTCCTCTTTGGGCCGCAAAGTGAGCGGCGACGGTGCAAACAAGCGGACCCAAAGAGTTGACGCTATGCTGGACGAGCCTTTTAACTGACATCAGACTGAACGACTGCTAGCGATGGCCCGCCGGTTCTCTTCGGACTCGATCAAGTAACGGGCCGCGCCAACATGATAGTACTTTGGGCGCTGCTGCTGCTCAGCGCGCGTGCTGCCTTCACAGTCGCCAGATCCTTGAACGCAGCACGACACCACCCCGTGGACCGGACGGCGTCAGGTAAAACAAGTGGGTCAAGTTGACTCGCGCAGATGGCGACGCAGCGGGGGGCGGGGCTCAATATAGATTACCTGAAGTCCAGATTACCTGAAGATCTGAAGGCTAGAAATGTGTGTGTGTGTGTACACACTCAGGTGTGGGCTGGTGGCGCCTCCCTCTGCTGGAGAAGACGCATCCCTTTGTCCTGGTGGGGAGGCAAAGGCGGAGCCTAGTTGAAGCTCTACAGGTGAGACATGTCCACTTAGTTGAAATCATTACCTGCGTCATGAAATGAAGTGTTCAAGTTCCTGACTAGATATCGATATTGTTAGCCACACCCACATCCTGATCGAGTTTAACAAGCTCATGTTTTCAGGACGGCCACCCAGAGCGACTACTATGTGGCCTGAAGATCAGAGGTCAAGTCCTCCTACTGGATCTGGAGAAGAACCGGTGAGTGAACGCTGACCCAACAACATCATTTCTCGTCTTTATGTTGACCGTCCTCGTCTTTAGCGATCTCCTGCCCAAAGCGCCAAACGTGTTCTTCTACCTGCCAAACGGCACAGGAGTGTCCATCAAAGACGACCCCGTGGTGAGTCCTGATTGCACCCCCACCCGTCTCACTGCGGCGTCCATCTGAAACTCATCTCATGTGTTTGTGCCTACAGACGCATTGTTATTACCATGGCAATGTCCGGGGGTTCCCTCGCTCACGAGTGGCGCTGAGTACCTGCTCAGGTCTGCGGTGAGTCGCCATCTCATTGGGCACGTTAGCTTAGCTTCCAAACACTTGAAGAAGTTCTATTACATGGTTAGCGTTTGCTACATCCAGTTTGCTATCTGTATTCTGGTTAGCATGGACTTAGTTTGTTTATCTAGTTAAGATGTGGACACGTTGTCAGTAGTTTCAAACGTTTCAACACAGAAGGAAAAGAGCAAATCTTTTAATCAGTTTAGTCCTCTCAGCAGAAAACGTGAGTTCCTCTCCTCTGGATTAATAAAAGTGCTGACCTCTGACCCTGAAGGATTAGTGGATTTGCTCACTGGCACACTTCAACCCTTTGGTCCACCTTTTGCACTCAATGCGAGACATTTGTTGATTGTTGTTGAGCGTGTGCATGTGCGCACATGTTGTGTACGCATCATGTTCTACAAATATGTCATCAGAAATTACATCCACTCAGCAACATCCAAGCTACATTGCACTTCTTGTTATTGTTTGACATCTTCAACTCAGTCAGCGCTACACAAATAGCGAGGTGAGCCCCGCTTGGGGGGCGCCGCATGAGATGCAGGGAGGACTTTGGCAGACCTGCCAACATGTATGCTTTTCATAGGTTTTCCATGTCGAGTACAGTACAGTAAATAAATAGATATCAGTTTCTCAATAGTATTTCAAATCAGAGGGGCACAAAACATTTCTGTCCCCCAGTGGGGGCATGAGAGAAAGTAATTGAGAACCACTGACCTAAAATATAACTAAGTCAATGTACTGAGCATTTAAGTTGCTGTAACAATGTAACTCAGTCAATGGAGTGATGTAGCTAAGTAGTATGGATGGAACTAAGTAACTAAGTGGATGTAGTGTTACAAGTAAGTCAATGTAGAGAGTAGCTAAGTTGATGTCCCTATGTCAATGTGGCAACGTAAATAAGTTGACATATTGAGTAATTAGGTCAGTGTCGTGGGTAATTAAACAGATGTACTACTGTCAGTGCAGTAATTAAGGTGTTGTACTGTGTAACTACAGTAAGTCAATGTAGTTAAGTAATTAAGTGTAGGGAGCCACTAAGATCATGTCGTGAATAACTCCATCCATGTAGTCAATGTAGTGAGTAACTATGTCAATGTAGTGGACAACTGAGTTGATGTACTGAGCAATGTGTGTGGACTGAGGATTGCAGCAGTGTAGTGAGCAACTAAGACCATGTAGTAATTAAGTCAATGATGTAGTGTGTAACTTAAGTTTATAAGTAACTAAGCCAATATAGTGTCTAATGTGTGAATGTTTAAGTCAGTTTAGTGAGTTTAGTGAGTTATTGTAGTAAGCAACTAAGTAAATGTAGTGAGTAATTAAATGGGCCATGTATTGCGAAACTAAATCCATGCAGTGAGTAACTAAGATAAGAGCAACTAAGTCGATGATGTAGTGTGCAGTTGTGAGTTAGTTGTGTGGGTACTTAAGCCGATGTAAGTGCAGTGATGAACTTGTTGTAGTGTGTAACTACATTCAGTCAAGTTAGTTATGTAACTAAGTTTATGTTGTGAGCGACTATGTCCATGTAGTGAATAAATGCATCCATGTAGTAACTATGTCAATGTAGAACTGTGTCAATGTAGTGATGCAACTAAGTCAGAGTAGTGAGTTATCTCATCAATGTAGATTGTGTATTGTGTAAGTAATTCCATATAGTGAGTAACTAAGTTAATGTAGTGAGTACTTAAGTCAGTGATGGAGTGGGTAACTAAGTCGATGTAGTGGTGGGAAGTTAAAGGCACTGACATCTTGGTTGTTCCTCCCACAGCGGCATCATCGCTATCAACGCCACTCTGAGCTTTGAGCTGCAGCCGCAGGAGCTCCGCCCCTACCAGCAGGGCATGGCGAGGGAGAAGGGTGAAAAAGAAGGGGACCACCTGCTATACTCTACTGGTCATGTAGAGGGGGGGGTAGCCGGTGGCTGCGGGGTCTCAGTGGGCCCTGCAGCCCCCCCATCACAGCACAGAAGTGTGGGACGAGTGCGTGGCTTGATGAGTCAACACTTTGACATGGCAAATACACTCATAACCACAGTGTGTGTGTTTTGTGTGTGTGTGTGTGTGTGTGCGTGCGCAGAGCAAGAGGGACATCCTGTCTGAGACCAAGTACATAGAACTAGTGCTCGTGGCGGACCACCAAGAGGTCAGTGCTCCTCCTGGTGACACTAGCGGGGCCACATGTCACCATGGCGGTCAATGTTGTCTTTGTCGTCCTTGCAGTTCGTCAACTACCAGAAGAACAACAAGACCATCTTCTATCGCATGCTGGATGTGGCCAACCAGGTGGACTGGGTGAGCCCTTTGATCCCCAACATCACCATAGCAACGCCGCTGCTGTAGTGACTCCTGCATAAGCTCCCCCCCCGCTCTTCTCTTGCAGTTTTACCGTCCTCTGAACGTGCGCGTGGCGTTGACAGGCATGGAAGTCTGGAGCGACCGCAACAAGATCCCAGTGGAGAAGAACGCCATTGACACACTCAACAACTTCCTGGAGTGGCGGGCCAGAGAACTGCTACCCCGCCTTCGCCATGACAATGCCCAACTCATCATGTACGCCCGCCGTTCTTCACTGCCAGGCTGCTGCATTTTTCTGACTCTCGTCATGGCTTTGTGTCGGCAGGGGCAGCGCCTTGGACGGTACCACAGTGGGCATGGCGTCACAGTCGTCCATGTGCTCCAGAGACAGGTCAGGAGGGGTTAACGTGGTGAGTCAGGCGAGCTAATGAGAGGTCATCGACATCTTGTTGCCATAGCAACACTGAGCTTGTCAACTGTGGCAGGATCACCTGGTGAGCGTTCTGGGCGTGGCCTCCACAGTGGCTCATGAGCTCGGGCACAACTTGGGCATGAGTCACGACACGATTGAACGGCACTGCTCCTGCCTCAACGATGCCCGGCTGGGGGGCTGCATCATGGAGCCCTCAACCGGGTCAGAGCCAAAATGTGACTGTGCATGTAGAAAGTGTTTGTTGCTTTCATTTGTGATGAACTTTGACCCCCACGCCCGCAGGTTCATGCCTGGGCAGCAGTTCAGCAGCTGCAGCGCGGCTGATTTGTCTGTCAGTCTGCTGCATGGGGGCGGGATGTGCTTGTTCAATGTGCCCCAGCCTGACCACCTTGTGGGCGGACCCCGCTGTGGAAACCTGTATGTGGAGCGAGGGGAGGAATGCGACTGCGGCCTGCTGGAGGTACTCACCTGAGGCGCTGACGACGGAGCTTGTGTGTAACAGCGGCTGTGCTCTGATTGGTCAGGAGTGCCAGGACCCCTGCTGTAATGCCTCCACCTGTCGGCTGATTCCTGGAGCTCAGTGCTCATCTGACGGCGGCTGCTGCCATGAATGCAAGGTTGGCGTTGGACCACGTGCAGGCGTTTGTAGCGCTCTACCTCTGACCTTTGGCCTTCTTGTATCACCAGCTGCAGGCAGCAGGTTCTGTGTGTCGGGAGCCAATCGGAGAGTGCGACTTGCCTGAGTTCTGCACCGGTTCCTCCCCCTACTGCCCTCCCAATGTCTTCCTGCAAAATGGCGAGCCCTGTGAGGACGGTGCCTCCTACTGTTACGGCGGTGTGTGTGCTAGCATGCGTGTGCAGTGCCAGACACTGTGGGGACCCAGTAAGTGATGCTAAGCTAACTGGCTTAAGAGGAGTTATAAGTACAGGAACTTTAAAAGCTGTCTCGCCTGGTCAGATGCGAGCAGTGCGCCCGCCGTCTGCTTCTCGTCAGTCAACAAACAAGGAAACAAGTTTGGAAACTGCGGTCAGCTCACCAACGGTTCCTACGCTCCCTGTGGGCCCGCGTGAGTCCAACAGTTGTACCTTGTAGTCTGGAGCGCTTATTGACGTCATTTCCTGCCATGTGTTGCAGTGATGTGCGCTGCGGCAGGATCCAGTGTCAGAGCGATAGGGAGCGCCCCCTGCTGGGCACCAACGCAGAGATCCTCACCACCACCGTGCGCTTCAACCACAGTGACCTGGTGTGTCGTGGCACCTTCTTCCATCTGGGAGACGATGTGTCCGACCCCGCTTCTGTGGCGGAGGGCACTGCCTGCGGCTACGGGAAGGTAAAATTGCACCCTATCACTCAGTCCCCGGTATGCCGCCCAGAAATGCAAACAAAACTTGCGCTTCTGTCGGCAGGCCTGTCTGAACCACAAGTGTCAAGACGCGTCTATCTTCGGCGTGGAAGAGTGCCGCAGGAAGTGCAACGGTCACGGCGTGAGTCGGTGCTACGTGTTGTGTGAATGTCGCTGTGGCGACCTCCTGTTCAGCTTCTTGTGTGTTTCAGGTGTGCAACAGCAACAACAACTGTCACTGCCAGGAGGGCCGGGCTCCACCCGACTGCATGTATGCCGGGCACGGTGGCAGCGTGGACAGCGGTCCCACTCGCGCCACCTCAGGTGCAAGCACACTCGTGTACATACACGCACTTGCTACTGCAGTTTTAATTCATCTGGCTGTGCTTGTGTGCTTGTGTGTGTGTGTAGAGTCGGATCCGGTTCGAGTTGCCCTGCTGGTGATCTTCCTCTTCATCCTGCCGATGGTCGTCCTGTTCCTCGCTCTTCGCTACTCTTGTGTCCGTAGACTTTTGTCCTGTTTGGGAGCCAATAACCTTGTTTCCAAATCACGACAACACAGCCGGTAAATTGCTGTGTGTGTGTGTATATGCGTGTTTGTGTGCGTGTCTCATCACTTGTTTGACTTCCTGTCCAGGACGCCGGCGACAGAGCGAGAGGATGACACAAATGGTGAACAAGCGCGTCCACTGAGATACCACGTTAATGCATCGAAAGACAACCCAGAGGCTCCGCCCCTCAAACAGGTAAAAAGCCTGACCTTGGCTTTGCTGGTCGGGATGGAAATGTCAAGCTTTTATTGTGAGGAGTAAGTGCAGACTCTTGCTCTATACTTCCTGCTTCCTCTTTTCTGTCCTATCAGGTTTTTGACAGACCTGCTCCTCCCACTAAGCCACTCCCCCCTCCCCCCACACTAAATCCCTCGCCCCTGCAGGTAACACCACTTCCTGTTTGTGTTCTGCAAGGTTTTAATTGTTGTACAAAGCCTTGTATCGTTTTTGAGAATGTTCTAGAGTATGGACATACTTGCCAACCAAATAAATCTTAGAAGGAAGGTTGGCAAGTACGTGGTAGAATGTTCTTGAACGAGCGTCCACTCGTTAATTCTTGACTTTTGTTTGCGTGACTTCAGTTGACCAAACACCGTCCGGCGCCGCCGGCCAAGCCCCTACCCCCCACCCCTCCCATCAGAGGCATTCAGGTACCTTGACTAGGGAGCAGTGCTGCTAGCAAAGGAATCACTTCCTGGTGCGGTTAAACATCGGTCATGACATACAAAATTGACTTGAAATGTCATTTTAATGGTGACTCGAGGAATCAGGAGCTTCCATGCTAATTTTCTAAATCTCCTCTTAATGTTCCGCACAACGTGAGAAATATACTCAGAAATAATTTGGAAAATGAAACGTCTCCTTCCTACTTCCTGTTTGTCTTCTATCAGTGCATACTCATTTGCTAACATGTCATCTCTTCTGGCTCCTTTTGATGGATCATATTTCACATGATTGGCTAAAAACATGGGAAATTGGTTTATCATGACCTTTTTTACACCACACACTTCAGCATAAGTATACTCCATAGCTTGCATATGCATGTTAGCATTAGCATCTGTTACAGCTTCTCTACAGTACATGCCTGCTAGCATTAGCATGTTTTATTTTCACCTTTTCTACTTAGCATGTTCCCTGACTTTCTTCTCACATTCTCGTCTTCTTTGCTAACATCCAGCTGCTAGCGAGCCGACCGGCTCCACCCAATAAGCCGCTGCCCCCTGACCCTGTCTCACCTGGACAGGTAAACGCTTGGCAGCATTTGGCTAACGTGTAGGAAGTGTGTGTGAGATGTTGCAGGGGTTTCTGTTGTGCTGACTTTCCCGTTCTTGTCTTGTCAGGTTCCAGTTCCGCCCAAACCAGCTCTACCCAAAAAGCCTTTGGTTCTCCCACCGCTCTCCCACCTCGCCCCACCTGGCACCAAAGCTAAACCAGCTCAACACTCTGCAGCATTTGCAAACAGGTTGGACTAATCAGAGGAAAAACAACATGACTCCGCATGTTAGCGTGTGGCCGCCATGTTTAACATGTTAACGCGGCGTTAGCTAGGACAGCTGCAGGAAGTAGTAAGTCTTGCTTTTGCTCTCCTTCTAGACGATGTCCTCTTCCTACAAAACAACCCACAATCCCTCCCAGACTCCGCACGCCACCGCCACCGCCGCTCCCGCTCCCTGCTGCTAGCAGGGGTGTAGTGCCTTGCTCCGATCCGCACGGAATCTTCTGAATGTTCCTTGGAGAACAACGCAGGATGTTTTTTTGTTTTTACTCAAACGAACAATCACTCCTGATTGGTTTGGGGACACGCCCACTTCCTGTCTAAAGGAAGGAAGGATGAATTAAGAAATACAGAGGGACAATCCAGGACAGATGATGTGACTTCCTGTTGCTGCTTGACAAAATAAAGTTTTGTTGATTTTACGTCAGTCAGTGTGTGCCTATATGTGATCACGTGATCTTGTACAGTCACACAGGAAGTGAAAGAGGAAGACGTGGTGGAGCGTCTTCCTGCTGTCTGTCAGAGCAGTCACCATCATGGCACTCGTGTTCGTACTGCTGCTTGCTGTCCTGCGAGGCGCCGCCGCCGTCATCTCGCCACTACGTGCGCGCTCCTCCTTCCTCCTGAGTGAGTCTGCGTTCATTCATTCATTTTCTACCGCTTTTTCCTCATGAGGGTCGCGGGGGTGCTGGAGCCTATCCCAGCTGTCTTTGGGCGAGAGGCGGGGTACACCCTGGACTGGTGGCCAGCCAATCACAGGGCACATATAGACAAACAACCATTCACACTCACATTCATACCTATGGACAATTTGGAGTCGGCAATTAACCTAGCATGTTTTTGGAATGTGGGAGGGAACCGGAGTACCCGGAGAAAACCCACGCATGCACAGGGAGAACATGCAAACTCCACACAGAGATGGCCGAAGGTGGAATCAAACCCTGGTCTCCTAGCTGTGAGGTCTGCGCGCTAACCACTCGACCGCCGTGCTGCCGAGTCTTTGCATATGCTGCTCAAATGTTATTGATGCCTGATTGGTCACATGATACATTTCACACTATGAACAGGAAGTTGTGTTTTTGTTTAGACTCGTCCAGCAGGCCTCTGGTCCATTTCAGCCTCCCGGACCTCCACAACGTCACAGCGCTGTTGCTCAGCGACGACCACAACGTCCTGTATGTGGGGGCCCGCGACACCGTGATCTCATTGAATGTCACACAGAGTGACCTCATGACACTGAGGATGAAGGTGAGGTGACGAAGCATGTTTGACTTACGGCACTGAAATTCAGCACGTGTCCTCTTTCAGGTGCCGTGGCGTCCATCTGACTCGGACGTTGACATCTGCCAAAGCAAAGGAAGAAACGTCACGGTAAGGTTTTGATTCCCAACGTGTTTAGAGTGTTCACAGTGTGTGTGTGTGTGTGTGTGCGGGTGTGCAAACAGGTGGACTGTGCCAACATCGTGCACAACTTGCAGCACATCAACTCCACGCACGTGTACGCCTGCGGCAGCTTTGCCTTCAGCCCTCGTGACGTCTTCATCGTGAGTACACGTCTTTTTCTTTCAGTGGCGGTCACGTCAGCGTCTTTGTCTCTCTACCGTCAGGATGCTGACACTCTCGCCCTGAGCCCCCCCCAGACTGCCAAAGGTCGTTGTCCCTTCAGTCCCTTCCAGAGGAGCAGCGCCCTCACTATTGGTCAGGTGGTCCCTTGACTGATGCTTGTCAAGTTAGTCCCGCCTCCTCATAGCTGCTGTTTCTGTGCAGACGGAGAGCTCTTCACCGCCACCACGGCCGACTTCAAAGGAACCACTCCTCAGATTTCTCGCCACTTCAGTAAAGATGGCCGCCCCGACGTCACCCAGGAGCCGTCTGCCATCTTGCTGGAAGGTATCAAACGTTTTGGTCGTTGTGTGGCGGCAGCTGCCCTGCCCCCAAAATTAATTATTATCCTCCGTTTCAGAGCCGACCTTCGTGAGCTCGGCTGCAGACATCGCAGAGAGGAAAGTCCTCTTCTTCTTCAGCGAGGTCGGGAAGGAGTTCAACTTTGTGGAGGATCTGCATGTGGCACGCGTCGCCCGAGTGTGTCAGGTAAGTCACATGACACCACTTCACAGAAGCCGAGCTTTTTCCCGTAACGAGACCGCCACTTGCAGGATGATGTTGGTGGTCCGAGGGTCCTGCAGAGGAAGTGGACATCGCTTGTCAAGACCACCCTGATATGTCAGCCCCCCTTCAATGTCCTGCAGGATGTGTTCACCCTACCGCCGCCAACGGGTGCTGACCCTGCGGATACGCTCTTCTACACTATCTTCACTTCACAGTGGTGCGGAGGATTCCGGGAGGGCGGGCGTGATTCCATGATGATGTCGCTTAAAGAACTTTTTTTTCAGGTCTTGGCGGTCCGAGTCGGCAGTGTGTGCCTTCCAGCTGGCCTCGCTGAGGGCGGCGTTCACTGGTGGCTACAAAAGCTTCCACTCCATGACGCATCAGTGGAGCCCCCTGCTGGGAAAACACTCCTACCTGGGTCAGGTGGGTCACACGGCACCGTGAAAGTGTGACTGCCTAAACAAAATGCATGTCAGCTTCTATGTCGTTTTTTGTCCGTGTGGCATCAGTGTGGTCTGGACGCTGCCCCAGATACCAAGTTAGAGGAAGTCAAGCGGTCCTTCTTGACCCGCAGCAGCGTGACACCAGTTCAGAATGGTCCGCTGCTGCTTTCGTCCCGGTGGCGTTACAGTCGTGTGGCAGCCATGACTGTGATGGGAGCTGACGGCCGGCGCTCCGACGTCCTCTTCCTCTTGACAGGTGAGGGGCAAAGTACGTTCAAGAAAAGTGATCACTATTGATATTGAACTCTGCTCCAGAATCTGGACTTCTTCACAAAGTGGTTCTGTCCCATCGGGGTCCCCGGGTCATTGAGGAGATTCAGGTCCTCGCTCAACCTCAGCGCGTCACAGCCTTCATCTTCTCGGCCACTAAGGTAAAGCTACGCCTTATTCAGGACTAGTCTGTGTCCACTTGAAGACCCGGACTGTGAACTCTGGCAGGGTGTCCTCTACGTGGGCTCGTGGCAGGCCGTCACTGCCGTGCCTGTTGTTCAATGCTCTGTCTACACGTCGTGCAGTCAGTGTCTTCTGGCCCGAGATCCTTTCTGTGGGTGGAGCCAAAGCAGGAAGTTATGTGCACGCTTGGAGGCAACCAACCACGACCGCATGTACGTACATGCACACTTCACACTCTCAGCTCATATTCATAATCTATGATGTGCTAATCACGTATCGATAACGTATTGATCATCAATTATTGATGCATCAATGTCAGTGATGTATTACTGATTGCATGTGGATCATGCATGAGTGACAGGAAGTGTGCTGGTCAGGGTTCAGGTCTTGGAGGACGGCGACGTGGAGGCGGAGTGTCACGGTGAAGGCATCAGCCGCTCCGTCACAGGTGACGTGCGTCACATCGTCAACACGCTCATGCTGTCAACACTGATTGGTTCCACCCTGCAGATGTGTTTGTGCGTTTCAACGACGTGGTGAAGCTTCCATGTGAGTGGAATTCCAATATGGCCACAGTGACATGGAGCACCTCAGAATTCCGGGACCTTCCAACTCGATTCTTCATCCAATCAGACGACGGCAGCTTGAACTTCTTGGCGAGTGCAGACACAATAGGGACATACCACTGCCAGGCGGAGGAAGGCGGCTACAAGGAAGTTGTAGCCAGCTATGATGTCATTCAAATGGCTCCGCCTCGCTCCATCCGCCCTCACCCTGAAGAGGAAGACAAGGTCACGCGAAGCAAGGGCGACAGGCTGGAAGCTGCGAGCGCTACCCCGCCGTCTGGAAAAGATGCTTCGCTGTGTGAGGAGAGGAGCTACGGCGGCAAGCTGCTAAGCATTTCCCTCGTGTTGGCGATCTGCACCTGCTTCCTGATAGTGGCCGGGTTTCTAACTTGGTTTCGCAGGAAGTCCAGCACTTGGCAGAAACGGCCAGTGGGCGTCGAGGAAGACAAAACCATACCTGACTTCCTGCCTCCAGAAAGTCGGGAGGATGGCATTGCAGAGCAGAGAGTGGCGCTAAAAGGCCCCCTTGACTTAGGGACAACTGAAACTAACTTTTAAAGTCTTTGATCTTAGCTTAACTTATCTTGTCTTGGCAAGGTGATTTGTCAGCACTGGCTGTTGAAGCAACTGTCAATCACATTGCTGTTAATGTAAACAAATCAACAGATCAGCAAATAAATTATTAAATCTATTCATTCATTCATTCATTTTCTACCGATTTTTCCTCACGAGGGTCACGGGAGTGCTGGAGCCTATCCCAGCTGTCTTCGGACGAGAGGCGGGGTACACCCTGGACTGGTCACCATCCAATCACAGGGCACATATAGACAAACAACCATTCACACTCACATTCATACCTATGGACAATTTGGAGTCACCAATTAACCTAGCATGTTTTTGGAATGTGGGAGGAAACCGGAGTACCCGGAGAAAACCCACGCATGCACGAGGAGAACATGCAAACTCCACACAGAGATGGCCGAGGGTGGAATTGAACCCTGGTCTTCTAGCTGTGAGGTCTGCGTGCTAACCACCCGTCAGCCGTGCCGCCCAGGTTATAAACAGATGGCTGGATATTCTCCTTCAGGATTTTTTGATAGACAGCTAAATTTATGGTTCCATTTATCACAGTAAATCGTCCAGGTCTTTAAGCAGCAAAACAACTCCTGACCATCACACTACCACCACCTTATTTTACTGTTGGTATGAAAATGTGGTGTTACTCCTGTTACTATCTACTACTCCTGTTACGATCACTATGGTGATCATCAAGACAAAATTGAGCCTAAAAGTTCTTTTTGTTCAGTTCATTTGTTTTGCTTTTTGGTCTTGGACCTCTGCCATGTAGGCCATTTTTGCCCTGTGTCTTTCTGCTGGTGGAGTCACGAACACCAACCTTAACTGAGACAAGTGAGTCCTACAGTTCTTTGGATGTAGTTGTGGGGTCTTTTGTGACCTCTTGGAAGAATCAGCGCTGCGCTATTGGAGTATTTTTATATTATTGGGGTATTGGGTTTTTCCCCCTTATTAATAAAAACTAATTAAAAAATGTTTGATGATCTGAAGTGACATACAAGTAAATTATTAAAGAAGATTAAGTATATAAGAAGTATATACTGTACATACTAGTGTATGATTAAATGAAGAATGATACAGTATACACATACTAATGCATTTCAGTGAATTAGAATATCATGTGTGTAAAATGTAAAAGAGAAATGCTCATTAAGTTTATTTTCTGATGATAGGTTGAAGCAGTAGTTTCCAATCTGTTGACAATTTTTCATATTTAATGAGAAATTGAATTTGTTTTTATTATCTAAACTATTATAACAACACATGATGGCCTCGTTTCTCAGGGTACATTCCAAAAATCTGCATGTCAGGAGACTGAATTGTCCATAGGTATGAATGTGAGTGTGAATGGTTGTTTGTCTATATGTGCCCTGTGATTGGCTGGCGACCAGTCCAGGGTTTACGCCACCTCACGCCGAAAGTCAGCTGGGATAGGCTCCAGCATACCCGCGACTCTCGTGAGGACAAGAGGCATAGAAAATGAACTATAATATAAACTATAATAATATAATGATTAAGAAATACATTTCACAAAAACCTCTCACTTTGTCTATTCAACTACATTCTATTTTACTCATATGTACTTATAAATGATTAAATAAACAATATGGAGAAATATTCGACAGCGCATCAAGTAGAAATTACAGGATTCTACTGACATTTGACGTAGTGTGATGACAACCGACTACATTCTCGGAAATGATCCGCGATGCCTTCATGTGTCTCCGGGAATTGTATCACTCAATCCCACTTTCAGTTTCCACCTATGTGTTTTTGGATCGTACTGTTGTCATCTGAGGGAATCTGGATAAAATTTTACGAGGTCATCTCATCATTTGAATAAAAATAATAACTGTAGTCATGTTAATGTTAATAGTTCGGTGGGGGTATCTCATTTACGACTTTTTGAGGAGCATGTGAAATTATCGCCATTTGATCAACTGGTTGTTTTTCACTATCTAGTGTTCCCTTTTTTTAAGTGCTTCACTTTTTTCGTGTCTCATAACAGTCAAAGAGGAGGTAAGTTGTTGTTTTCTATGACGTTTATCCACTTTGTTATGACTTGTTTTGTTTTTCTTTCGATGCAACACCACAGCCCTTTGTGGAGTTGTACATTTTAACATGTTGCTTTTCTTCGTTAGTTGAACAACTGCACAACTTAGCAAATCAAATTATTTCGGTCTTTATCCATAATGGTAAATTCGACAGACGTGACGTCACGTTGTAACTTCATGTTGGAGTTCAACTTGACAACAAACCTACTTTACTTATGGGATAGATACACGGAAACAGCAGCGTCCATTCGGGATTCCTAAGTCATTTGAGGACACAACAAAAAATCACACGGATACCAGCAGGGGGCGGACTAGTGCCATCCATCCATCTGTTTTCTATTACGCTTATCCATGGAGGCACAAACACTAATGATGTGTTACGTCATTTGAACAGCAGAGCATGGCGTCCTCGTCCATCACCACAGTGGGTGGCCTAGTGATTGTCACTCAGGTCATCCCTCAAGATGAAACTTCCATTCCACTCCAGACACCAGGGAACAGAGTTGCACAAGCCCCGCCCCCTGCGTCACCCACCAATATGGCTGAGGCGTCTAAAACAAAAGTGCCCGGGGTGCTGTCGGGCCTTGGGGTGAGTGTGCGTCCCATATTGTGCGTCATTTGTGACTTATTATATGTGTGTAACCACACCTTCCTTTTCTTCTCTCGGCACGCAGGCGGTGCAGGTGGTCATTGGGGTGCTGTGCGTTCTCTTCAGCTTGATCCCCGCCTTCTTACCTTTTCTGATGCTCCATGTGGCGTTCTGCGGCGGTGTGGCGGTGAGTTTGCGTATTGGCTGAAAGTGTTGTTGTTTTTCACCGACGACCTATTCTTGCTGTCGTGCAGTTTGTGGTTTCGGGTTGCCTGGCGATGGCGGCGAGGAGGCGGACCGCAGTGACATCGGTAAGTCTTGATGACATCATCATCATCATCATCATCGCTCTACTCTGTTTTTTGTGCTGTCTCACAGATGTGGGCGTGTCTCGTGTCAAACGGCATCAGCGTGCTACTTAGCCTCATGGGCGTGGCCTACCTCAGTTGGCTGCTGAGAACCGCCCACCCCTCTGAAGAAATTTGCGGTAGCACTGACGAGGAGAACTGGTGCGTCAGTCGACTTTGGGTGCTGGATGTAAGTTTGTCAGCTCTGATCAGACGTTGTCGGTGGTTGTCAGTGGGCGAGCTTCGCGGCATCTCTCCTCACAGACGCATCAATGTCTTCCAGATGGTCTTGGCGGGCCTGAATGGTCTCTTCCTGGTTCTGCTCATCCTGCAGACATGCGTCGCCATCGCCGCCTGTGTCTTTGCCGCCATCGGCATCAGACAACACCGTTGTTACACACCCATCACGGTAAGGCGGCGCTGTTGTCGTGTTGTTCCGGATGAGTCATGTGATCACAAACAGCCACTGATCTGACCTTTGACCTCCAGATTGAGGAGCGCAGTGATGGGAACGAAGTGGTGGAGCCACAATCACCGTGAAAAATGAGCTGTCTGTAATGGGGGCATTCAAACGTACTATACAGTATCTCTTCCTGCTTTAGCCATGACTGATAACTGTCAATCACGTCTGTGAGACTGCATGTGTGTGTACGTGTATGTGAGCACCCTCAATGGGCAGGTGCCACTCCCCGTTTTCGGGCTGAACAACAAATCTCATTCAGTTGAATTTTTAATGTGAACACTATAAACAAAAAACATAGACATATCTTATTTTGAACCAACACTATTGGTAACATATGCATGCTGGCGATGGTGTTAGCATGATTAATTGATGTGAATTGTCCGACATGTCAAGATGGATTACTTTATATTGTTTATATTCTGAGCAGCCTGGGTCTGTTGTAAGAGTAGACCATCCTAATCCTGTATGAGTCCAATGTCCTTGTTGTCTAATATGACCCCGTCCACTGAGACAAGCTTAAAAGCTGTCCAATGTTTGTACAATGTTCAGTGTGTTTGACAACTTTTTATACTGGTAGCCTTGCTGAGACACGTCCTGTACACGACCCTGAAGGCATCACTTTTGAGCCTCTCTCTCTGCCTTGCTCATCCCCAATCTCTCTGGGGGACAGGAAGAAGCCACACTTGTCTCTTTGCTTGCAATACAAATATATTGATCCCAAAAAGAGAAACTTGTGTAAACTCTGTACTTAATTAGTGTTTCATTACAAGCTGTCACCTCATAAGACTTTTATTTTTCAAGGTACATTGCTTTTATTGTGAAGTTTCGCACCGGATGTAGCATGAAGCTACAACTGACCTGCATATTGTTTGCGGAATTCGCTCCTGTATGGTAGGTACACAAAGTTTCTACTGGATGTATCATATGTTTTTGTGGCAGTGTAGTATGTCAGATCACACTGAAATAAAATATTCAACGAGCTAGTTAGCGTTAGCAACAGCTAGCTGGTCGTCAATAATTAGCATTCGCTACCATTTTCGCATCAGTAGCAAGTCATTATATTTTACTTCAGTTGGTAATCTAGTATTTGCTCGCATAAAGACATCAGTAACAATACCAGAAGTATTTATGTTGTTCGTGTGTCAGTGTTTATTTTACGGACTAAGCAATTCTTCACTTCATAAATGACGTAATGTGGACAGACGGGGGCGCTCAGGAGCAGGTGGAATGGAGAGGGTCCGCAGGGTTCTAGTGTCTGTGTGTCGGGACGGAGCAGCGCCACAGAGTGTTCACTTTCTTCAGGTGTGTGCGTGAATTTGACCATTCTCACTTGAATGCTTCAACTCACCTCGATGGCTTGACTTCCCTCAGAGTGTCACAGGTCACTTTGGCACCACTGACCAGGTGAACGTGACCTGCTCGCTGGACCGGAACCACTTGATGGTCCTCAAAGATGACACCAACAGAGGCATTCCCCTGAAGGTGCTTCGTGTGCACGCGCCTCATCAGAACATAGCCACTTGACCTCTGTCATGATTGACAGCTTGTTGATGGGATGATGCCATCATCAGTATCTGTTTGATCACCAGAGGGCCCCCTTCTGTCCAATCAAGAACCTGTCTGTCAAAGATGCAGCGGCTATCTCATTGGACATACAGCAACGTGGAGTTGACGTTGGTGTGGCAATCATCCTGCAGACAGCCAATCAGAGAGTGTTGCTGACGCGACGAGCAAAGCAACTGCGGATATTTCCAAATGTTTGGGTTCCACCAGGTCAGTGGCCACAATATTTTACACAGCCACGCCCACATTTGGTAACGCCCTTCTTCTCTCGCCGTCAGGCGGCCATCTTGAACCGGACGAGACGGTACGTTTCCCCAGGCTTTAGTTTTGATGAACGCTGTGCTAGCTAGCTCGCAACATATGTGCGTGCAGCTACTGGAGGCGGGCCTCAGGGAGCTGAAAGAGGAAACAGGATTGGATATGGAAGCAGAACAATTCCCAAATCCAAAGGTTCTTGGTGTGTGGGAGGTGAGAGAGTGACATTTAAAGAGGGAGAAGGGGTGTGGCACTAAAAAAAAGTTATGTGTGTCAGTAGTCAGTGTATCCCCCCGTGCTGAGCAGAGGACCCCCCCAGCGACACCACCTTGTTGTCTACTTGCTGCTGCGCTCTCCCTGCACCCACCTGCAGCTCCAGGTATCCACAGCTAACCTAAGTCATTCATCAGCCATCATTCATTCAGTCCGATCAGCCATTGAGTCGTTCATATGTAATGATTCATTCAGTCATCATGTATTTATTTACTCTGTCAGCTACTGCCTTCATTCATTTTGTCATGCGTTCATCATAATCCATGATGTCCTCAGGACCGTCTGCGCCCCTCTCCCGCTGAAGTCAGCGCTTGTCTTTGGGCCGACTCCCGGCTGGTCGGTGCCATGGTGTCGGCCGTGGATGGACAGGATGGCGAGGTCGATGTGGAACGTCTTCCCGCCGCCGTCAGGTGTGACAGCTGATATCTGTGAGTCGAGGTACGACCTTGTGATATTTCACGCCGCCCCCCAGGGTGTCCGAAGTGTGTCCTGAGGGTCGACTGCGTGACGCCACGCTGCCGCCAGGTGTCTTTGTCAACCGGGCTTCGTACAGTGGTCCAGACGTGGAGCGGGTCAGCACCGGGACAAAGTTTGCTCTGGACCTGTGGTTGAAGACCACTGCAGAGATGACTTCTGAATCCCACCCATGTCAGTCAAACAAATGATGTTACACTGACCTTTGATTGTGTGTGTATGTGTGTGAAATAAATGACATGAAAATAATAATTGACAGAAAATTAATGGGTCTCATCAGAATGTAATGACGTTAACGTTCTCCACAGCAAACTACTTTTTACGTCATCTATGACGTACATGCGCGCTAGGATGTACTGTTTACGCTGTACATTGTTGTTCATATTTGACGTCATCTATTTATTCTCCACATAATTATTATTATTATTTATTGTTATACGGGAGCCAGGCAACTTCACTGTGTAAAGTGCATATATTAGTGTTATTTTATTGGCTCAGAATACGGAAATGCTTGTCTGAACTTCCGGTCGCTGTAAAAAAATGGCGGCGCCCGACGAGTTGTTTTGCTGGGAAGGAGACTGGGGTCTACCGTCCGTCAGCACGGAATGTCTGGTGGTTCTGGTGAGTCCACGCACACAGACACCGACACCAAACGGAACGAGCGTATCACGTGTCGTATCCGTGACCCACTCGCGGGTACGCTTACCGCTGTTACTAACCTTAGCATGCTAACGAATGAATGAACTACAAAGTTTAACTTAAAAGTGCCTTCCAATTCTTCTTATGAACGAATTAGTTGTTATGTTTGTCTTGTACGTCGTCTTATTGGGGCCAGTCCTGACCATAGAGCAAAAATAGAGAAAATAAACAAAGTGTCCTGCAGAAAACACGTTATTAAAAGTTTCGACGACTCGTCATTTTGACTGGTCATTTTACCTTTGAAATGAAAAGGCTCATCTACTTATGAACTATGCCAAAACACCCTAACAGAAGATGGCGGACGTGAGAGAAATGCAGTATGAGTATGAGAGTAAATGGTCATTAAAATATCAGAATGACACATTTTATTTTGTATATTTTATATCCAGGGTGCAAATGTATATTTACTGCTGCAAGACAGGAAGTGATGACATGTTGTCTTCCTGGCAGGCATATGCTCAGTTTGCTGGCGCTCCTCTCAAAGTTCACAAAGTGTCCAACCCATGGAGAAGTCCTGGCGGTGAGATTCTTGCTGGCAGCTCGTAAGTGGACCTTAAGAGGAGCATTTCCTGATCTGTACTTTGCCCTATTCAGGTTCCATTCCTACCCTGAGGACCAGTCAGAAGGAGACCCTGTCCAGACCATCTGACATCATCATCCACCTGAGGAAACAAGTTAGTCGCCAACATTCCGGTCTTTCCCAAATATTTATTTTATTTGTGGTGACCCGGTACAAAATTTGGCCAGCTTCAGAATAATTTTGCGCTACCTGTTTGTCCTTCCCCATAAACATTTTTAGTGTCCAAAATATGTCGTTTTGAAGCGAAATACATATTAAAAAACTAATTAAATGTATAAATGTACATTAAGCATCACTTTTACATTTACTCTTATGTGTTCCGTTTAATCATTCCCCCTGGAACCTGTCAACTAGGGAACCTTTATATTCCAATACTATTGTAATAAACGCTACCATTGTAGCATTGCATTTACAACTGTATTTATTCATTCATTCATTCATTTTCAACTGCTTTTCCTCACGAGGGTCGTGGGGGTGCTGGAGCCTATCCCAGCTGTCTTTGGGCGAGAGGCGGGGTACACCCTGGACTGGTCGCCAGCCAATCACAGGGCACATATAGACAAACAACCATTCACACTCACATTCATACCTATGGACAATTTGGAGTCGCCAATTAACCTAGCATGTTTTTGGAATGTGGGAGGAAACCGGAGTACCCGGAGAAAACCCACGCATGCACGGGGAGAACATGCAAACTCCACACAGAGATGGCCGAGGGTGGAATTGAACCCTGGTCTCCTAGTTGTAAGGTCTGCGCGCTAACCACTGGACCGCTGTGCCACCAACTGTATTTAATTTTTTTTTAAATTTTAAAAAAAGCAGAGATCTCTGAACACTCAGAAATACACAGTGCTCTTGAACGTTGCTTCTCAAGAGGAAGACAGATACCGGTTGTTCATCATTCTGTGTGTGTTTTGATGTTGGGAAGTTTGCGTTATATAAACGTTATGAGATAATGCATGTTAATGACACAACCTAGCATGTCACCAATCCTCATCGTAATGTTTTTCATGCATTTTTTATGTGCTTGTTAGACATTGAGGTATTTGAGGTTTTCCTCTGTCGTCTGACCACACCTTGTCCGCATGGTGCTTCTGACTTGCATTTTCCTCATCTGAATACCAAGACGGTGGCAGCTGTGTTGTCATAGTGATCGCTTAGCTCATCGTTAGCTTAGCACATTTGCTGGGTGCCAGCCTTCCTCACTGTTCACGTATTTTCCAGAAGTACAACGCGGACTACGACCTGTCGGCGAAGGAGGGCGCTGACAGCCTGGCGTTCATCTCGCTGATGGAAGAAAAGCTTGTGCCGGCCCTGGTGAGTTCTGTTGTGGAGAGTGATAAAGACAGAACAACATGGTGACGCTCTGCTCTGCTAGCTTTACACCCAGTGGGTGGAGCCAAAGAACTATGTGGAAGTGACTCGCCGCTGGTATGCCGAGCGCATGCCATTCCCGCTCAGCTTGTTCCTGCCGGGCCGCATGCAGCGCCACCAGCTGGACAAACTGCGCTTGCTGCGAGGAGAGGACAGCCTGGAGGCCAACGAGGAGCTGGAGAAGGAGGTGAGGCTGCAAATGTGGCCTCCAGCTGCTTGGCTCGTATTGTTTCCATGTGTGGCGCCCTGGAAAAGAAAAGTCCTTGCAGTACTGCAATGGAACAAACAAGTCAGCGTGAATGGAGATCAACAAAATCCTTTTTTCCACTTTAAACCTTCCCTCCAGTCGCCCGTCTAGCATGATTTCTCTAGTATAGCACTTCCTTTTAGAATGCAGCCATGGAGGTTGATGGAAGGCCCATACAGTACATGTTCTGAGCACAGGATTTGTGTTTCAGTTGTTCCGCGATGCTGTCGACTGCATGAACCTGCTCTCGCAGAGACTCGGGCCGCACAAGTTCTTCTTTGGAGACTCGTAAGTATTTTTGTGACGATGATGACGATGTCATATTTGGCTGCTGATTACGATGATGTGTGCGGCCCAGGCCTTCATCTCTTGATGCTTTCGTCTTCGGCTCCTTGGCGCCAATTCTCAAGTGCAAACTTCCCAACAACAAGTTGCAAGAGCACCTGAAGTCTCTGGACAACCTGAGCAACTTCTGCACCAACATCCTGCTCATCTACTTCCCCCGTGAGGACCACGTTAGCAGACATGGTGTTGTTTGATCAGTGGATGACAGTCTTAACAACGCGCTCCATGTGTCCATAGAAAACTGCAGTCAGCGGACTTCCTGCCCAGCAGAGACCAAAGACCTGGAGCAGGTCCCAAACAAGCGCAGGAAGCAGTTCCTGTCGTTGCTGGTGGCTCTGGGCGCCATGTTGTCGTACGCCGTGCTGAGCGGCATGGTGTCCATTCAACAGCAGGAGGCGCTGGAAGAGCCTCCGCACCCTCACGGCGACGAGGACGACGAGGACGACTGAGGTCACCATCACAGCTTTGTGTTGTCTTTTTGAGGAAGTGGACTCCCATCTCAGCTCTTGGCCACGCCTCTCAGGCCCCCACCAGTCGTCCTGAGCGTCTGGACGCCAGCTGCACATGACGCCTTTGCTGAGGAATGCGTGAGCTTTAACAAGCTGATCTGGAAGCAGTTTGTGGAGTGTTAGCAGGTCACAAAATTTAACCCCGCCCCCCCTCCTGCTGTTAGGGTTGCGTTACCATGACAACGGTGTAGTCCCAAACAAGCCTCTTCACCTTTCTCCAATTCATATTAGATATTGATATCATGAATAAAGTGCTGACATATATCTATAAAAATAGACCTGAACTCTAATAATGTGTGATGATATCAAATAAAAAAAATAAACAATCCTTGTCTGATGCGACGGTGATGACGTCATCAGTCGTAGTTTTCCTCCTTTCCCGAAAGTGTCAAATCACATCGGTCGCCGTGACGTCACATTTTCCGCACGCTCGCCTCGGTGTGCCCGCGCACGGAGCTACTGGGACTTTCTTGACTTTCTCGTCTTCCGCTGCTTCTTGGACGTCTTCTGCTTCTCACCAGCCAGCAGACTGCCGGTCCACGACTGCTTCTGAGGGCGTGATGAGGTCCCCAACGATCATCACGTTTCTGCTGTCAATCACGATGCTTTGGACAGCGGCGGAGCTGCCGGACCAGCAAGGTAACGCAGAATAGTCTTCGTTATTTTTTCTGTAGTCTTGACCTTCTTTGAGCTCGGAAATTGACGTCACGCCTTATTAGCAGAAACGTGGAGGGGTCAAAGGTACTTGGAAAACATCGCCCACCTTGACCTATGACCTTTATCATAAAACATTTCATCATCATTCATCACCACTTTTGTAGAAGCTGAAAACTTACTGTTGCCATAGTAACCAGCAGCCAAACTCTTGTGTCCTCCAGTGATTGATGTGATGAGTCTTCAAGACTCCAAGAAGAGCATCACCGCAGTGGAGAAGCTGTCTCGTGGTCTGAGCGCGCTCAGTGACGTCTACATGGTGTCCACTTTCCGTCTGCCACCCAAGATGGGAGGCGTTCTACTGGGCGTGTACAGCAAACAGGACAACAGGAAGTACTTGGAGGTGGCCGTCATGGGAAAGATCAGCAAAGGTGAGCGCAAGCCCCGCCTCTACTCTGTATGGCCCCGCCTCCAGACACACCTACCCTTTATTTTGACCACTTTTTGTTTACTTCCTTGTTTGCATCTAGTGTTGCTTCGTTACACGCGACCAGACGGGAAAGTCCACACAGTCAACTTGCAGAACGCCAACCTGGCCGATGGGCGGAGCCACTCCATCATCCTGCGGCTGGGCGGCCTTCAACGGGACAGCATGATGGCAGAACTTTACGTCGACTGCCGATTGGCCGACTCGGTTCAGGGCGTGCCGCATCCCGTGCCTCTTCCGCGGGATGCCGAGATGGTGGAGATTCGACACGGACAGAAGGCGTATGCTCGCTTGCAGGTTGGTTTAGCCCCGCCCCTGTACACACCAGCCAATCTGGTGCAAGCTCCCTTTGTGAATATTAATGACACCATGTGACAAAAAGTGTTTGTGCATCCTCGTCGGTGGCGTCAGGGCGCAGTGGTGTCGCTACAAGTGGCTCTAGGGGGCAGCGTGGCCGAAGCCGGTGTCCTGATTGACTGTCCCTTTCAAGGTGACTCCTCCCATAACTTAGGTGAGCTCACATGACAGTAGCCACACCTCCTTACAGGCTACACATGGCTTTCAAACCACCTTTCGCCATTTTAATCAGCCGTTTATGTTTGCAGTGGGCGGGGACATCCACGCCATCCTGGGTGAGTGTGATGTCAATCATCAATCATCAATCACTTTGATTACTCATATCATTTGCTTCCCATCAGCTGATCATGCCAAAGCTCTGATTGGTCAGCTGGTCATCTTCAATCAGATCCTTGGAGAGCTACGACAGGACATCAAGGAACAGGTGACACACACTCACGCGCACACACACACACACACACACACACACACACAGTCATGTGACATCTAGGTGCTGTCCAGGTGAAGGAGATGTCGCTGATGAGGAACACCGTCTTGGAATGTCAAGTTTGTGGTGAGTCATCGCTCATCTTCCTATGTGCCATTTGAGGACCTGATTGAAGACCATGTGACCTGCCATGTGTCTGCAGGTTTCCACGAGCCACGCTCACACTGCTCCCCCAACCCTTGTCACAAGGGTGTGGCCTGCACCGAAAGCCCGAACTTTCCCGGATACACCTGCGGACCCTGCCCTGCCGGCACTAGCGGCAACGGCACACACTGTGGTGAAGTGGACGAGGTCAGCCCACGCCCTCGCACATATTACCTATATGTGTGTGAATCACGTAAACATGACCATGTGATGTCATACTTACTGGCCAGTGTGAAGCGTACCCGTGTTTCTCTCCTGATGCCTGTGTCAACACGGTGGGCGGCTTCAGCTGTCTTCCGTGTCCTCCTGGCCTGTGGGGGGCGCCAATGGCTGGCATCGGACTTGACTATGCAAAGACACACAAGCAGGTCTTACACATACACACATGGAAATTGCACTGCACTGAAAGCAGTCATTCTAATGGACTGTGTGTGTGTGTGTGTGTGTGTGTGTTCCAGGAGTGTGTAGATATGGATGAGTGTGTGGATCTACCCGACGCCTGCACGCCAAACTCGGTGTGCACCAACACAGTGGTGAGTTAATGTCAGGCCCCGCCCCTCCATTTTTTTAATCAAGGTTGCATGTTGATCCTCTGTCTCTCTAACAGGGTTCATTCAAGTGCGGGGGGTGTAAACCTGGTTTCCTTGGTAACCAGACCGCAGGATGCTTCCCCCGCAATTCATGCGCCACGTTGACCTTTAACCCCTGTGACACCAATGCCCACTGCATCATTGAGTGGAATGGAGACGTCTCCTGCAAGGTTAGTATCATTTTCAAACTATTTCTTTATCACATGCTAATATGTGTGTGTGTGTGTGTGTGTGTGTGTGCAGTGTAACGTGGGCTGGGCAGGGAACGGGAACACGTGCGGTGTGGACACGGACATCGATGGTTATCCTGACCGTTCGCTGCCCTGCATGGACAACAACAAACACTGCAAACAGGTCAGTCTTTATCATCATGTCACATGTCATACATAACCAGGAAGTCATCGCCGCCACCACGTGTCGTCGTCTTTCAGGACAATTGCATTTCCACTCCAAACTCGGGTCAGGAGGACGCTGACAATGACGGGATTGGCGATCAATGCGACGAGGATGCGGATGGGGATGGCATAAAAAATGTGGAGGTGAGCAAGAGCGTTTACTGTGAGCCACAGGGTCACCTGACATGTTCTTTCTCCGACAGGACAACTGCCGTCTGGTTCCCAACAAAGACCAGCAGAATTCCGACAGCGACTCTTTTGGGGACGCGTGTGACAATTGTCCTAACGTGGCCAACAGCGAGCAGAAGGACACGGATGGGAACGCTCGAGGAGACGCGTGTGACCTTGACATAGACGGAGACGGTACTATAGTTGTGGGAGCTTACTAGAGATCAGATCACATGACCTAACTGAGCTAGATCATGTGTGTGTGTGTGTATGTGTAGGAATACCAAACGTCCTTGACAATTGTCCAAAGGTTCCCAATCCCATGCTGACGGACCGAGATCGAGATGGAGTCGGAGATGCGTGCGACACTTGTCCTGAACTCAGCAACCCTACACAAGTACACACACACACACACAATATTGTATGGTGTTGTACTTCAGTCTATTTTATTTTTTTTAGACAGACATCGATAACGACTTAGTGGGAGACATCTGTGACACAAACCAGGACACGTATGACACACACACAAACGTGTTGTCATGGTACCCAGAAAAACATCTTCAATCTGCAAACATGCTTTATGTGTGTGCAGGGACGGAGACGGTCACCAAGACAACAGAGACAATTGTCCTGACATTCCAAACAGCTCCCAATTGGATTCAGACAACGACGGCCTCGGCGACGACTGTGACCACGATGACGACAATGACGGCGTCCTTGACGGCCGTGACAATTGTCGTCTCATTGTTAACCCAAACCAGAAAGATTCCGATGGTAAACACGTCCTCATTGACATGTCTTCATGTCTCTTCCTGACTTGTCTCCGTGACCTATGACCTCAGTCAACGGCGTAGGGGACGTGTGCGAGGACGACTTTGACAATGACGCCGTCCTGGATGTGATTGACGCTTGTCCTGAGAGCTCTGAGGTGACGCTGACAGACTTCCGGGCTTATCAAACAGTCATCTTGGACCCAGAAGGCGACGCCCAAGTTGACCCCAACTGGGTGGTTCTGAATCAGGTGAACCCAACAATGACCCGTCGAGCCAGCTTGACCTCTAACCCCTAATTACATGCACAGGGAATGGAGATTGTCCAGACCATGAACAGTGATCCAGGTCTTGCCGTCGGTACGTAGACTTTGGGCCACCCTCCTTTAATGAAAAACACCCCAGAGCAGAACCTTTTGTGCTGGTGTGTGTGTGTTTCCACAGGCTACACGGCGTTCAACGGCGTGGACTTTGAGGGAACGTTCCACGTCAATACAGTGACGGACGATGACTACGCTGGATTCGTCTTTGCCTACCAGGACTCGTCTAGTTTCTATGCCGTCATGTGGAAGCAGACGGAGCAAGAATATTGGCAGTCCACGCCCTTCCATGCCCTCGCCCAAGCCGCCCTGCACCTCAAGGTCATCATACTCTCTGCTGTCATGTTCTCATGTGTCTTTCATGGTAAAAATGGTCATATTGTACAGAATGTGTCTCTTCTGTTAGTGGTAAACGTGACTGTGTGTGTGTGTGTGTGTGTGTGTCAGGCAGTGAAGTCTCGGACTGGACCGGGTCAGTTCTTGAGGAATGCACTGTGGCACACAGGGGACACAAGTGGCGAGGCCACACTGCTTTGGAAGGATCCGAGGAACGCTGGCTGGAAAGATAAGACGTCGTATCGCTGGCAACTCAGCCACCGCCCCCAAGTGGGCTACATCAGGTGAGAGTGCCCCGAGATGGGCCACATTAGGTGGGAACACCCCAAAGTGGCTACTTTAAATGAGAGCGCCCCCAGGTGGGCTACATCATAAGTGTGACACCGGTGTCCCCCCGGGTGGCTACTTTAAAAGAGAGCGCCCCCGGGTGGGCTACATTTGGTGGGGGCACCTCAAGGTATGCTACTGTAGGTGAGAGCATCCCCAGGTGGCCGCTTTAAATGAGAGCGCCCCCAAGTGGGCTACATTAGGTGGGAACACCTCTAGGTGGCTACTTTAAACGAGAGTGCCCCCCAGGTGGGCTACATTAGGTGGAAACACCCCTACGGGCCACATTAGGTGAGAGCATCTCCAGGTGACTGCTTTAAATGAGAGCGCCCCCAGGTGGGCTACATTATAAGTGTGACACCGGTGTCCCCCAGGTGGCTATTTTAAACGAGAGCGTCCCCGGGTGGGCTACATTAGGTGGGGGCACCCCAAGGTGTGCTACTGTAGGTGAGAGCATCCCCAGTTGGCTACTTTAAATGAGTACCACCAGGTGGGCTACATTAGGTGGTGGCACCCCAAGGTGTGCACTTGTAGGTGAGAGCATCCCCAGGTGACTACTTTAAATGAGAGCGCCCCCAGGTAGGGGCACCCCAAGGTGTGCTACTGTAGGTGAGAGCATCCCCAGGTGGCTACTTTAAATGAGCGCCCCCAGGTGGGCTACATTAGGTGGGGGCACCCCAAGGTTGTGCTACTGTAGGTGAGAGCGCCCCCAGGTGGCTACTTTAAATGAAAGCACCCCCCAGGTGGGCTACATTAGGTGGGAGCACACCGAGGTGGCTACTTTAAACGAGAGCGCCCCCCAGGTGGGCTACATTAGGTGGAAACACCCCTATGGGCCACATTAGATGAGAGCATCTCCAGGTGACTGCTTTAAATGAGAGCGCCCCCAGGTGAGCTACATTGGGTGGGAGCACCCCTAGGTGGGCCACATTATGTGAGCGTGCCCCCGGGTGGGCTACATTGGGTGGGAGCACCCCTCGATGGGCCACATTAGGTGAGCGTACCCCCCAGGTGGGCTACGTTGGGTGGGAGCACCCCTAGATGGGCCACATTAGGTGAGCTTGCCCCCAGGTGGGCTACGTTGGGTGGGAGCACCCCTAGATGGGCCACTTTATGTGCGCATGCCCCTCAGTGGGCTCCATTAGGTTAGCGTTTCCACCTGTGCCCTGACACGTGTGTGTTGTGCACCACTTCAGAGTTCGTCTCTATGAGGGTGCCGACATGGTCGCCGATTCTGGCGTGGTGATTGACAGCACCATGAGAGGCGGGAGACTGGGAGTCTTGTGCTTTTCCCAGGAAAACATCATCTGGTCCAACCTGCGCTACAGGTGTAACGGTACGACCTGTGACCCCCGCTAGCAAGCATCCTTGTTACTGTGTTAGCGTGTTGTTAGCGTGTGCTTTGTTCACTTTCAGACACACTTCCTGAAGACTTCCATACGCATCGCATGCAACATGTCGTGATGCACGTGCGCGTGTGATACCGGCGATAAGTACCAACATTGGCGAGTGGAGGCGGGGCCATCCTGGACTGATGAGCTGTCAATCACAGGACAAATGTTAATAAAACTGAAATGATGGCAAATCCATGAAGTGTTCTTCAAGGAATAAACTTCAACTACAACAACAAAGATGTTTTATTCTCAGTAATTGCCAAATATAAGAATCAATCCTGTCACCAATAAATATAAGGTTGATGGTTGAATTCTTATATTATCACAGAGTTGAGGTCTACCACTACCATGACTTTTTTGTTCCATAAAACTCGGGATCTTTGCAAAAGTTTCATATATTATCTTTCTGCATCCAACCCCAGCAGAGATGCCTTGCTTATGTAGATCAACAATCCGGCCGTTCAATGAGAGTAAGCTTTGTGCCTTTGCTGTCAAGAGATCATGGTCTTAAAGAAAACATCTCTCCACAAGTCAGTAATAATTTATAAAAAATATGTGATAATACAGGTAAAATGTACAAAATACATATAGCACTGTTAAGAAGCTCACAATTTGCCTTGTGAGAAGTGACAAGCTGTAGGTTTCAAGCTACAATAACAATAAAGGACTATACTGTAAGCGTCAGGCAGAAGTGGTTGGAGTCGCAGATTCCTGACTATCAAGAGCAAAATATAGGACTGTTTTGTGAACATGGGCAAAGCTGCCAAACTTGCTGAAGCCTGATGCCTCGCCAACGTTACTTGGTCATGTTGAAGAGTCAGAAGCGCGAGTTGTAACAATTTACTTGATCAGTGTCCTAACTGGGTAAGCTGTTGTCTGTGTAGCATTATGGAGTGTGCATACAGGGACCATCTTGTCTTCCGAATTCATACACGGAAATTACAAGCCTGTCTGGAGTTACTAATAGCCTTTACCACCATAATCGGTGGATTGACCCGGGTTTTTTGAAACACGAGTAGTCCTCGACCTACATTACCACCCTTTGAGTTCTTGGGGTCCCATGAGCTACCAGTCGCTCCTAACCACTTTAAGTAGCTCTAAAATGTATAACTCTTATACAGACTAAATTAAAAAGTGGGGTTCACCAGTAGTGTGGAAATCCTTGGCAGAACTTGGGAGTGGGACCAATCACAGCGGAGTGGGCGTCCCCAGAGGCAAGCCTTGGGTGGAAATGCAAGGAAATACAGCTGGAATAGATGCAGATTCTGGAAGATGTACAGGTTATTGTGTGTAGTTCCTCAATAGGAGTCCACAGCTCAATAGAAAGTGCCAAAAAATGAGCATAATAAGTCCACTTTAAGATGTTTCAAGGTTCCGGTGGGAGGAGTCAGTGGAGTCCATATCAGAGTTCTCCACATTGCTGCTGAGGGGGGCGTGGTCAACAGCTTCTATCTCATTGGTGTTCTTCTGGCCAATGGACCGGTAGAGCTCAGCCGTCAACGCCAAATGCAAAACCTGACAAGAAGTGCGTCACGATGGCGATTGATAGCCACAACGTATCACTGTGTGTACGTACCTGTATGACCAAGAGGGTAACATCCATGGCCACCATAGTCACAATGTTCGCCTGCAGCCAATCACGAAGCTTCTCTCTGCAGCCCTGGCACGCCAAGTGCAGCCTACGGTTAGCCTCATTAGCATTACCTCAAACAGGTGTGTGTGTGTGCGTACCTGCCCGTGTGTGTGGTTTCCAGGTCTGATGGAGTGGACATGTGATGCGTTGATCACTTGTGAGCACCACGCTGACTTGAAGGTGGGCTGATGCCAGCTGAAACAGGAACAAGGAAACACGTGCATGCCGCTCAGGTTGAGCGTCTGGATGAAAGAGTTCTGTAGCCAATCAGATGAGCCTGTGAGGCCGCAACACGCCTCCTGCTGGCAGAATAGCGTGCATTCAGAAGACATATAGTCAGGAAATACAAAACATAAAGTGACTGACGTGGCGCTGCAGGTTGTCCAGGAGTTGGTCCTGGCGACCGGTGCCAACATATCGAATTATCATCTGACCCACAGCTGCGTCAGCGTGCTCCTCAATCTGCTCACAACACACACAAACGTTGGCGTGCGGCTTTCAATTATTGTGTGTGTGTGCACGTGTAAAGCTACCTGGCGTTTGTTGACAAGCAGCAGCAGCAGGACCAGAAGCTGACCCAGGATCAGCAACAGCAGGAAGCACACATACTAGCACAGAGCACAGCGGGTCATGTGGCATGGTGGCCCATGGGTCCATTAGGACCATTGAGTGTTTACTCACAGTCAGTAGAAGAAGTCTTTTTTCCCAGCAAGCTCCAAAACACGCCAACACGCCGGACACCATCACCACGATGCCAATCAACAGCAGCCCCACCCCCACCATCTGCAGCTCCTCTGAACACACACACACAAGCTAGCAGGTCAAAGTGTGCGCTTCGAGATTGTTGACGTTACCGGAAGAAATGGCTCCAATGAAGCTGGTCGTGTCAAACAGGATCCAAAGGCCACAAGCGGCCACACTCACGCCCAGAGCCTGTATGTGGAGGTCAGAGGTCACCAAGGAAGCTTGTGAGTGTGGGAGTGTGTCGGACTCACCAGGAAGAAGACGTTCACCACCAGGAAGATGAATTTCACCAGCTCAACTTTCACCACCAACTTCATGATGATCTGTTGCTGGTCCTCAAAAACCTACCTGCTGTTCACACACACCACTTCCTCATTGCCTGTGATCTTTCACCTCTTGTCTCCATGGACTTTGGACCACAAATACTGTACGTCATAACGGTGTAATGGTGCTTTCCACAATAAAAGCACACAACAGCTGAGGATGACTTTTAAAGGCAATGTCCCAAGGCAGCTTAGAATGTAAAAAGTCAATTACACACAGCAAACAGTAAGTGGTTAAAAATACAACTAATGTCAAATGTTTGCCAACTTTACACCTCTACAAATACTATCAACTTTATTACAACATCTGTATGGGTCAGCTGGGATAGGCTCCAGCATACCCGCGACCTTAGTTGGGACAAGTGGCACAGAAGATAGATGACTTCAGACATGGGATTAAATTAACTCAGTTTCTTCCCGTGGATGGGAGTGGTTAGCGCACAGACCTCACAGCTAGGAGACCTGGTGTTTGATTCCACCCTCGGCCATCTCTGTAAAGTTTGCATGTTCTCCCCGTGCATGCGTGGGTTTTCTCCGGGTACTCCGGTTTCCTCCCACATTCCAAAAACATGCTCGGTTAATTGGCGACTCCAAATTGTCCATAGGTATGAATGTGAGTGTGAATGGTTGTTTGTCTATATGTGCCCTGTGATTGGCTGGCGACCAGTCCAGGGTGTACCCCGCCTCTCGCCCAAAGACAGCTGGGATAGGCTCCAGCACCCCCGCGACCCTTGTGAGAAAAAGCGGTAGAAAATGAATGAATGAATGAGTTTCTTCCCGCGTCTAATTCATACATTTGTGTAAATTGTGTAATGGACTTTAATTGAACTTTGTTAAATATTCATTCATTCATTTTCTACCACTTTTTCCTCATGAGGGTCGCGAGGGGTGCTGGAGCCTATCCCAGCTGTCTTGGACAATTTGGAGTCGCCAATTAACCTATCATGTTTTTGGAATGTGGGAGGAAACCGGAGTACCCGGAGAAAATCCACGCATGCACGGGGAGAACATGCAAACTCCAAACAGAGATGGCCGAGGGTGGAATTGAACCCTGGTCTCCTAGCTGTGAGGTCTGCGCGCTAACCACTCGTCCGCCGCGTCGCCCCTTTGTTAAATATCTTCCACTTAAACTAAAACATGAACATTTGTTGACTTTTTGAACACTATTTTCTAATACAGGTCAGTCAAAGTTTGTGTTATAAAAAAAATGACAAAAGACATGAGCTGAGTAGACACAGACATTATCAGGTCATAATATATGTTATCATACTACTATATGCATCAATCTCTGCAAAATGTACTGCAACTTCTTTCCATGCACTACTGCAAATGCAATACTACATAACAGAGAACATGTTAGTACACTTTTTATTAATGCTACGTTTAGAAACCATGACAAATGCAATGGCATCATCAAGTTGATGTGTCCATTGTCGCCTTATGAGGATCCTTTGGTGCTTCTGATCATCTTTTCCATCAGTTTCCACTGATCAGGTGTGACCTGATATGGATGATTGACAAGCATTGTTATATCACGATAAGAGAAACATTGGAGTGCAACACTTACTCTACGCAGCTCGTTAAATTCTCCCGCCATCATCACATATTCGCCGCCATCGAAGCGGACCACCTGACCACAAACACATCATTTCCATCCAGTCTCACAGGGTCGACCGCCAGGGTCTACATCCACCAGCGGGTGCCACTCACCGCTCCAGACATCCAGCTGGCGTAGTCGCTGCACATGTACGTCGCCAGGTTTGCCACCTCGCCGGCTTTTCCCAGTCGACCCGTTGGAATCCGACTCAGCATTCCAGCTTCAAATTCTCCTGTGGGATCCAAGCGGCTGAAGGCCCCCTAAAGACACCAGCATAGGCGCTAAACATGTGACAAACACATCAAGAACATGCCAGAACTTGTACCTTAGTTCTGATGGGTCCGGGCTGGATGATGTTGAATCTGAGTCCGTAGCGTCCCCACTCTGCTGCCAATGACCTGACACACACCAATGTGATCACCATGGAAACCTTCTGGTCTACAGGAAGGTTGCACTCACTTGTACAGCGCTTCCACACCCGCCTTCGCTGAAGCACTCGGAACCACAAAACCGGATCCTGACTCGGCATAGATAGTGGTGATGGCCAGAAAGGACGCACCTGATGGACAAAGATGAAGACACTGATGGACACGGGCTGACAAGTGAATGACCTTTGACCTTAGCGGGTGTAACTAATGGTAACCGCCTACCTTTGCCTTTGTTGATGAGTCTCTTAGCGAGCTCCAGAGAGGTGAAGGCGGTGCCATTCAGGACGATGTCTGTGATGGTCTTCCAGGCATTGGCTGACAGATTTTCCGACGGGGAAACAAAGTTTCCCGCTGCATTATTGATAATCACCTGCAGCGATGGCAACATGATATGATGTCATCGCGACCATGACAAATGAAAGTGATCTGATTTTTGGTTGTTTTCTGTGTGACTTTACATCAGGTAAGCCTGTTAGACCTTCCATGTGGTCTACACAACGTGTTACAGCCTGAGGATCTCTGACATCAAGCTGGACCGCATGAACCTGAGGCAACAACATGACAATCAAACAATGACATCACTGCTGCGTCTCATTCGTGCACCGCTTAAGTGTTTTAAATGCATACTCGATTACGAAGTACACAATGTGCACAGGTGTGGCAGGTACCTTGTTTCCAGTTTGGCTGCTGATCTCATCAGCTGTTTGCTGCAGGACGTCCAACTTCCTGTACAGCAGAGAGTCAGTACTGGAACTTGAAAGCGAAAGTGGATGTGACATACATGTAACAGCTCACCTGCTAGCAATGACACACTCCGCTCCCAGGTGTGACAGGGTGGTCGTCATGGCACGGCCCAATCCTGTTCCGCCACCCGTGATGAACGCCACGCGGCCGTTGAAGCAACCGGGTGGCAGCATGGGTGTCTCTTGTGGCGGGAAAAAGCGTGACTGAGAAAGAGGGGGCTGTTGAAGAACAGCTGGCGAACTGTGGAAACATGACTGCCAAGAAAAATGATAACATTCATCAATTCAAAGTAATATGGAGACTACCCCAGCGGACACATAACATAAACAAGCAGGGACAGCAATGGACAATTTGCCAACATATTATTTGCTTGGAAAGATCCCACACTTGTGGACCGAGTCAATTTTCCAATCCAGAACCTTCTGAAAATGGAGGGACACGTGCCGTACGGCCACCGTAGTTTTGTGTTTTGTTTCACGAATTGGTACTACAGCTCTATCTTGTGGCCATACAGGTGAACTGCAGTTCTTCATTAATGACTTTTTTAAATGTTCTTTAAGCCAATTGCTGCCGAAGTTAAAAGAAGGTATAATTAAAAGTGCAAGTACAGGTTTTAAGTAGATAAGACTTCAAACTCACCGCAAAAAATGACGTCTTGAAAAGTTTCCTTCGAAGAACTGCTGCCGCCATGTTGGCTGGTGACCTTTGGCTCAGTTTGTAGTGTGTCGTGTTTTGTCTAAGAAAACACTTTGTTAAAAAAGAAATGGTAGACTTCTTAATTAAAGTAAGTGTTTTTAAAGTAAATAGTGTGTTTTGAAAAATGAAGGCGCTCGAAAGGAAAGAGTTTTACAGGAAATAAAGCGTTTTTGACCGTCTTGGCATGAAAATGAGTTTAGAAATAAAGACCCCCAAAACAAAGAACACACAAACCACGAAGAAATCAGCCACTTGTCAATTGGTGCTTTTCGTTGTGCGATAAAGTCCAATAAGAACGACAAACAACCGAGTCTACCAACACAAATTCAATTGGTCGGCCTTTTACTTTGAAATGCTTCCGGTTACCTTTGTCACTTCCGATATTTTTCCGGAAAGGACCTAAAGCACGTAGCTGCTCGATCCGACCAAGAGTTGATGACCTGATGAGTGTGAATGATATCGGATCGGTTTTACTATGGAACCAAAACTGATAGTGATATTCAGCGGGAAACGGAAGTCCGGAAAAGATTACGTGACCGATGTGATCTTGGAACGGTAAACAAAAATTAATATATAATGATTATAATATCAACGTTATTACTATTATTAATATTGTTATCGCCGTCGGTCTCCAGTTTAGGGGGAGACGTTTGCGGCGTAGTGCGTCTATCTGCGCCCTTAAAACAACAGTACGCTCAGGTGAGCCCATGTGACGTCTGACATCACGAAGTGTTTGGGTCTTTCTCTTCAAAATAAAAGATGAGTTCCTTTGATTTAGATAAAAATAGTTACATGGTAAAATGTTATTTTCCATTTGTTCCATAATAATTGTGCATTCAAATAATGATCTATGAAAAACAAAGCCTTTACTTTCTTAAGTATTAAGCTTCCTTAACAGTCAAAATTGATCAACTTAACTACTAGTAGTTAGTAATTCATTGTAATCATTGAGTATATATCAGTATTTGTTCTAAACAAGGATCTGCTCATGCAGGAACACGGTCTAGACCTGGACCAGCTGTTGGGTCCCGGCCTCTACAAGGAGCGCTATCGTGCCGATATGATTCGCTGGGGTGAAGCTCGACGACTGCAAGATCCCGGATTCTTCTGTCATCTAGCAACCAGAGGAGCTTGGCAACCGGTTTGGGTACATCAGCGCCACCATAGCAAGCAGCGAGCTAGCTACTCACACAGGAGTGTCAATATGATCTGTGATTGGCCAGGTGGTGAGTGACGCACGGCGGCTGTCCGACTTAGAGTGGTTTAGGGCCAGGTTTCCTCAACAGACTCGATGTGTCAGAGTTGAAAGCAGCGATGAAACCAGGAAGAGGAGGGGATGGATCTTCACCTCAGGTATGACGAGCCGAGCAAGCATGGAGCATCCACCTGATGGCTCACTTGTGTCTGTTTTTTTTGTGCAGGTGTTGACGATGCAGAGTCTGAGTGCGGGCTGGACAGCGGGGTGCATTTTGATTGGACTATCACTAACGAAACAGACGCCCCCTCTTTAGAGGAGCAGCTGTTGCCCATCCTGGCACTGGCGGCACAAGCTGCCGATCGATAACTTCATGATATATAAAAAAAAAAAATCAAGATGACATTTGAACTTGGTGCTTTTATTTTAGAAAAAAGCGTCTTGTGATGACATCATCACAGCATAAAAACAGGTGTTTTCATCCAGAGAGGCGTGTCTCTCACCTCTAATTGGCCCCTTTAGTTTGGCAGAAAAATACAATTGGCTGTTTCCCCCGAGCCAAGCAAGAAATCATCAAGCGAGCTTTTGACTACTAATCCCACTGATTAAGAGGAATGGTTGCGAGTGTTCCCTTTGAGACGCCGTTGTTCAGCACGAGTTGAGCTCCTCCATGGTCTGGTTGAGGGTGGCGTGCAACTCTATGTTGGCATTCTTGGCCGTTTCCAGAGACTCTGGAAAAAAAAATAAACGTCAGTCAGAAACTGCAGTCATGTAACATGCTGAAGCCAGCCAATGGGGATGGACTGCTGCACCTTCCAGGCCGTCAATGGTTTTCTCCAGTTTGGCCACCGTACGCTCCGCGTTCTCTGCTCTGGTCTCGGCCTGCGCAGGAAGGAGATGCAGAATGAACAGGAAGCTAGTGGCCGAGTAATAAACAACATGAGTTTGCTTTCACACCTCCTTCAGTTTACTGCTCAGTTTCCGGATCTCATCCTCGTAGCGGTCCTCCTGCTGGGAGAACTGAAAAGGCAAAAAAAACCCAAAACTGGTTGATGTACTGACCAATCATAGGCCTTGACGCTGACCCCTGACCTCCTACCTTCTCAGTCTGAGACTCCAGACTCTTTGAACTCGCGGAAAGGGTTTTCAGCTCCTCCTCCAACTCGCGACCTTTGCTGCAGACCACAAAAGAGAAGGTCAGAATGCGGCGCCCTGTGCTGCAATGCATTGTGGGGGACGGTGGCGCACCAAGCAGCAGCGGCAGGAGGAGGAGCTGAAGAAGCAGCTGAGGGTCAGAGTTCAAAAGGTCAGCTGATTGACAGCAGGTAGGAGGTCAGGGGACCCTCAGTACCTTGTCCTGAGAAGCCTGCAAGCTCTTCACCGATTGGTCCAAACTCCTCAACTGCTCCTCCAAGCTCCGAGCATTACTATTGCCGCATGGCAGAAAGTGGATTTGCAGGAAGTGGGTACACAGCAAGGAGGCAGCAGGAAGTGGATACGCAGGAAGGAGGAAGCTGTTTGTGCATTAAACAACCAGGAAGCGTGTGTTTGTGTGTGCATTGTAACCTTTCAGCTTGCTCTGCTCGGGTTTCAGCGCGCTCCAGATCACGCTCCCCCATCACCAACTTACGAGCCACCTGTGAATCAGACGCCACGCCATGTCAGGTCATGTGATCACCAAGTGACAAAATGTGTGAGGTTCCTCAAAATGCAAACACGATACAGTGGTACCTCAGTTATTAACCCATTCCAAAGGGTCTGTCTAAAATTAAATTGTACAAAAACTATTTATCTCACAGGAAACATGTAAATCCAAATAATCCATTCCAGACACCCAAGGTATTTGGCTCCATTGTGGCTTATTTTGTAGCCAAAAAAAAAAAAAATTAATTACTATAACTGTGTTATTTAAGAACTATAGCCGGGGTCAATTGACTTCTGGTTCCCAGATGAGAGAGGGCTAAAAGGTAAGTTATGAACACAGTGTATCAATAACACAAGACTGAGGCTATGTTCACACTGAAGGTCAATTCCATTTTTTTGCTCATATGTGACCTGTATCTCATGTCAGTGTGAACAGCACAATTCGATTATTTCAAATGTGACGCAGACCTCATTTGTATATAGAAATAAATCTGATAGGTATCTGATGCTACTGCAGTATGAACACTCGGGTTGCATTTATCCAACCTATAAGTCATCAAAAGGCGTGTAATGCTGTGCTTGCAATACAAAATAAAGACGCGTCATTTAATGAGATGATAATTTGGAAATGTGACTAAGAAAGAAATGACATGCTGTCACGCGAGTAAAATACATATAGGGTGGTTCATATACAAAAGTCTGACCGCCTACAATGGTTCACCTGCCTGAAAAAATAACAAAAAAATTCCCAAAAATGTAATATTATTTACAGTTAGCACAAGGTTGGTGGTGACCAACTTTGAGGTCTGCTTAGTCCCATCATCGTCGTTTGTGTGTACACAACCACACTACAGAATGTGTACTGTCTAAAATAAACACTTTGAAAGGACTGTGTACCTAGTATGTACCACTTTACTTTTTTTTAAAGCAACCGAAACCCCACATGAGGGAATAGTCCCTCGGGGGAAGAAACCTTAAACAGAACCCAAAACTTACCCTGTAACATTTCCAGCAACATTGAATAATATTCAGAGGTAGCTCACAGGCCTCAAAGTTGGCCGCAACTAATAATGACTCAACAGAAAAAGTCGTTGTCGGTGATTTTAGAGAGGGAGTTGTGTTTTCAAAACAGAGCATCCTTTAATGCTCAGCTTTACATATCTAATTACATATTCATTATATAAACATATAGTCATTTATGTACGATAGCTGTGAAAAACTCTAAATCCCGTTTGTACGGCATTGTGATTTTTTTTCGTATATGTGCTTACACTTTTGTTTTAAACTCCAACAAACACATCAAATCAACTAGTTGAACATACAAATAAAGAACATGACTTATTACTTCAACAGCTGTTGAAGAAACATAGGTGGATAAGTGGCATAAAAAATAAGTAGACGGATGGACTTATTACTTCAGTTCACGAGACACAGCCTTTGGGGGCCATTTCAGTAAAAACAACTATAATTTTAAAGATGATGCACAAACAGGCACAAGTTTTACGTATTTCCTTTAACTTTTGTCTACATTCATTTACATTGAATAAACCTTATGAAGGGTGGCACGCAGACCTCACAGCTAGGAGACCAGGGTTCGATTCCACCCTCTGCCATCTCAGTGTGGAGTTTGCATGTTCCGGGTACTCTGGTTTCTTCCCACATTCCAAAAACATGCTAGGTTAATTGGCGACTCCAAATTGTCCATAGGTATGAATGTGAGTGTGAATGGTTGTTTGTCTATATCTGCCCTGGGATCGGCTGGCGACCAGTCCAGTCTTCGCCCGAAGACAGCTGAGATAGGCTCCAGCACCCCCGCGACCCTCGTGAGAATAAGCGGTAGAAAATGAATGAATGAAACCTTATGAAGTTGCTGCCAAGGTGGACTTCTTGCTGTCAGGAAACCGGTGTCAATGTTCAGAAAAAACTTTCAGCAGGAACTACAACTGGTCTTTGTAGACCAGTTTGGTCTCTTGCACTAGTGCTACTGCATGCTCGGCATGGTCATTTGTCACCTTAATGTTCTGTTCTTGATGACTTTCACTCCTTTGAGAAAGTCATCTTGGCTGCTCCATGTTTCTGGATCATGATCCATAAAGTTGGCTGATATACCCAAGAGCTCAAAGAGCCCTCTGATATAATGTGTCACAGAGTCTTGCGGTTCACTATGCTGGATAAGCCATGCTGCAACTTTGATGTGACTTTCCTATTTCCCATTCTGTAGCTGTTTGAACATTGGGATCAAAGAAAGCCAGGCCAACTAACTGCTCTGAAACATACAAGAGGTGGAGACCTAACTTTGCCGATGTGGCCGTAGAGACATTTGCAACTGGAGGTCATTAGTCACCAATTAGAAGAATCTGGATGTTGTAGCAATATGAGTAAACAACATAAAGTAAAAAGTTGAGTGATTAGGTGCTTCTGCATTGAAGTATCCAAGCCCAACAACAATTATCTACCCTATTCCTATGCCTAACCCTGGTCTAGGTAGATATTCCCATGGAAATTGTTTATTCACAACAGTCACATGTGTTATGATTTGTATACACAACATGAATCTCTCTATACGGTCTATGCCGAGTCATTGTTACCCACCACCAACTTTGAGGTCTTTGAGCTATCTGTAAATATTATTACATTTTTTGAAAATTTAATGGAGCAGGTTTTTCATGCAACTGACCATTTTAGGGGGTCAGATCATGTTTTTTCAGACTTTTGTATAATAATCTACCCTAATACTTATGATAATTCAGTTTAGTTTAATTAAAAAAATGTTTAGATCATGTTCCATAAAAAGTATCCTTGCATTACTTCTGTAATAAATGTATATGAACTTACTATGACGTATTATTTACAATTACAATTAGATTGTATGCCAACACGTTTGTGGCTACAGGGTCATGTATGTAAAATAATAACTCGTATTTGCATGTGCGTACCTCCTCGTATTTGCGGTCGGCCTCCTCTGCGATCATCTGGGCTTGTTTGAGATCGACCTTCAGAAGTTCCATCTTCTCCTCGTCCTTCATAGCTCGAGTCTCGATCACACGAATCCCTCTGGACACGCACGGCCATCATCATGATGTCATCAAGTAAATAGACCAGCGAGCGACTACTCTGCCTGCTTGTTTTGTCATACCTCTCGCTCTCGTCGGCCACCTTCTCCAGCTTGTCCAGTTTGCCGATGGCTGTGGTCAGCTGCTCATGGGTCTGGTCAAGGTTGTCCTCGGTCATCTGGAGACGACGACTTAGAGACGCCACTTCCGCCTCGGCCTGCCGACAAGAAGAACAAGGTCACATGACAGCCAATCAACACACAGGTAAACGTGTGAACGTGCACCTCTTCCCGAGCCCTCTTCTCCTCCTCCAGTTGTCCTTGGAGCTTCTCTGCTCTTTCTTCAGCTTCTTCAGCTTGTCCTTGAAGAACTTTGATCTTCCTCTTCACTGCCTCGATGCTGTTCACTCCTCCACTCATGGTTTCTTCTTTTAGCAAGTTACTTTGTACAAACAAGTCAAACAAGTGTGTCAGGGGGCGGCGCCTGTTGGAGAATGAACTTTGTCTGAACACAGGTGGTGACATTACATGAAGTCCATTTGTGTACAAATGCAATTATATCAGCAATCCGGACAACAGTACACAAATGAATAAAGACACTTCCTATTCCCGTAAAACTTGACGGGTCCCAACAAAGAAGGAACTGGAGCAGGGTGCGGGCGGGTCCAGACGTGTTGTTCAACCCACACATTGTTCTGATGTCACCGAACAAACATCTCACTTTTTTACAAACATCCAAACTTGGATCGATCACCAATTGACTACGGAAGGCCATGTAGCATGTTAGCAGCAAACAGGTGACACGCACTTCTTACCTGGCCGAGTCTCCGACGTTAGCAGCTAGCAGGCTAACTAGTGGTTAGCAGCTAGCAGGCGGAATGTGCGTATGACGTCTTAAGAGGACGAAAAAAAAACAATCAGCGCCTCAGCATCTAGTTATTAAGTATGTGGCTAGGAGGGTTGTAGTTTTGGTCTCGGTGCGGTGACTGGTCCGGGTCTGGTCGGCTTCCGTATTCAACCAACTCCCAACTGGGACTCCACCTCTTCCGCGTTGTTCCTAACAGGAAGTGACGTACTAGGACGACGGCCTAGTTCGAAAGTTTATTTAGCCGTTTCAGTTCTTTATTGCACGAGTTTTTTCTCAAGTCTTAGATTTCTAAATTGTTATACAGCATTTCTATAACTGAGACACGTAAAGTGTACACTAGTTATCTTAGATTTCTAGATCGCTATATTTCTATCGCTCAAATGCATTTATTTTTATATATCTCAATCATAATAAAGTAATGAAGATGAAAATTAAAGAGGCATGCAGCGATTATGTGATATTTTATGAAGAACTTAAAAATCATGTACACATTTCTCTTGAGAAAAAAATGTTCTATCTTGATGAAAATACATAAGACGGATCAGCTGAAAGTCACTGGAAGTTGGTGTCCACAATCGTGTCGTGACTTTGTGTCCATGTCTCCAGTTTCCCTGTTACATTTCAGATATTTCAATAATACAGAGCAACAATTAACACCAACAAGGCCTGTCACCTCTTTTTTCTTGGACATGCATTAAACGCTGGCTTTTCTACAAAAACCAACAAACTACATTTACGTAATAAATAAATAGTGTCCATATGTAGTCACCCGTCCAAATCTCTTTGAGTGGGATTTTTCCAAAGTCATTAGCTCCGCCCACTCCAGTGACACACTTCCTGTTTTATGAGCGAAACAGCTGTTTCTGGAGCAGGAAATGACATCACGACATCAACTTTTTCCTTGTTTAGCTGTGACATCACAGTGAAATCACCGCGACATCACAGTGATACATTAACTGGGATCTGCTCCACACTCGCTTTCTTCTGGAATGTCCTGCAGATCTAAAAACAGAAAAAATAATGATACATTATCATAAAGGATATATAATTTTGTAATATTAGAAGTATTATAAATGATTATGATATATATGCATATATTCATCCATCCATTTTCTATGCCTCTTATCCTCACTCGGGTCGCGGAGCCTATCCCAGCTGTCTTTGAGGCAGGGTACACCATGGGCTTGTAGGCCACCAGCCCATTGTATGGAGAATTTGGAGTCGCCAATTTACCTAACATGCATGATTTTTGGACGCATGCACAGGGAGAACATGCAAACTCCACGCAGAGACACCCAAGCATCACCTGACTGTGTGGCCTACATGCTAATCACTCTCCACCGTGCGGCCCTATTATATATTATTAGCATTATGTTACAATGTTATTAATACAACAATAATGACAACAACAATCATACACACAGTATGTGATAATAATATGTTACGTCATCAGCTGACCTCTAGGGCTGTCAGAGCGAGGTGAAATCTTCACAATGTCTTCCTCATCTCTTTCCTGAACACCGTCTAATTGGTCAACCGGGTCATGAGTGGCCAATGGAGCGAGGGGGTGTGGTTCCAACTCTCGGCTGCCCCGCCTTCTCCTTGCCTGCTCAATCAGACAACTAATGAAGTGGTTGCTAACAAAAATCTCCCTATGACAGGTACAAACATAAAAATAACGTGCACCTGTTCTCCCTTAATGGCATCACTGCCGTTGCTCCTCCTCCTGCTGCATGGCTCCGCCTCCTCTTTTAGAGGCTCCCCCTCCTTGAGACGCAGCCGTGTCACTTCCTCCTGAAGAAGCTCCAGCTGCCGCCGAAGCAGCGCCACATCCCCGCTTCCATCCAGGCCTGTGTCCCGTGACACGGACCGATTGAGGCGTGGGCCGGAGGCCGGGCCAGGAACAGGGGTCGTTTTGACAAAGAGTTCCAGCATGGAGTCCTGACGAATCACGGCCGCCTGGGGGCAGAGTTAACATGTCAGAGGAGATGAACCTGCTGTGATGAGATGTTTCTGCGGTGGTCTGACCTGAAGGGCGTGAAGTTGCGTGCTCAAACTGACCAGACGCTGACACACTTCCTGTGGAAACACACCATTAGTGTCTGCCGTTACACCACACTGCATCAAAATATTTACCTCTTTTAATGTCCTTTCTTGCAGCTGGTTTCCGTTTGTGTCCTGCAAGAAAAAAACAAAAGCTTCAACCTTTTATTCTGCATTATTTACAATAGTCTCAAAAGTTATAGTTGTAAATTATATTGGATGTGATCTTATACAGACTATGCCTAAAATCCACATATAATAAACAAATTCTACAAAAAATTGTACTTTCATTCATAAAAACAAAACAATTTCAGTATTTTAAAATACTGTAGTAATTAAATCATAAAGAAATAAATATGACCAAAATATATAATTAAATTATTAATTAAATTATTAATGAAAAATGTATAAATAAGTTTATTCTGTGTAATTATAAATAACATCCATCTATCCATTTTCTATACGACTTATCCTCACAAGGGTCATGAGGCATGCTGGAGCCTATCCCAGCTGTCTTCGGCCAAGAGGGGGAGGGGTTCACCCTGAACTGGTTGCCAACCAATCACAGGGCCCAAATAGATAAACAACCATTCACACTCACATTCATACCTATGAACAATTTGGAGTCGCCAATTAACAAAGAATAAATGAATAAATGTAACATATACGTACAGTGGGGCAAAAAAGTAATTAGTCAGCCAACCAATTGTGCGCAGTCTCCCACTTAAAAGACGAGAGGTCTCAAATTTTCATTACAGGTATATCTCAACGACAAGACAAAATCGGGAAAAAAAAACAAATTAATTGTCGAATTATGGTGGAAAGTAAGTATTTGGTCAATAAGAAAAGTTCATCTCAATACTTTGTTATATACCAATGACAGGTCAAACTAATTATATAAGTCTTCACAAGGTTTTCACACTCTCTTGCTAGTATTTTGGCCCATTCCTCCATGCAGATCTCCTCTAGAGCAGTGATGTGTTGGGGCTGTTGCTGGGCAATACAGATATTCAACTCCCTCCAAAAATTATTCTATGGGTTTGAGGCTAGGCCTCTCCAGGACTATGAAGCCACTTCTTCATTGCCTGGGTGGTGTGTTATGGATCATTATACTGAGAGAGAGCTACTATTTCATCTTCAATGCCCTTGATGATGGAATGATATTTTCCACTCAAAATGGCACTATACATGGCCCCATTCATTCTTTCCTTTACATGATCAGGCATCCCAGGTCCTTTTGCAGCAAAAACTAACCCCCATGCTTCACAGTAGGTATGGTGTTCTAAGATTCAACTTCAGTTCTTTTTTTCTACCAAAAAATGAAAAAAATGATTTTGGTTTTATCTGACCATATGGCATTCTCCCAATCCTCTTCTGGATTATCCAAATGCTCTCTAGCAAACCTGAGCCTGGACATGTACTGGCTTAAGCAGGGGGACACGTCTGGCACTGCAGGATTTGAGCCCTTGGTTACTGATGGTCTTTGTTACTTTGGTCCCAGCTCTCTGTAGGTCATTCAAACCAGGTTCGACGTTGTGGACAGGTGTCTTTTATACTGATGATGAGTTTAATCAGGTGCTATTAATACAGGTAACAAATGGAGGACAGGAGCCTCTTAAAGAAGTTGTTACAGGTCTGTAAGCGACAAAAACCTTGCTCGTTTGTAGGTGACCAAATACTTATTTTCCACCATAATCCGTCCATTTTCTATGCCACTTATCCTCACTAGGGTTGCTGAATGTGGGAGGAAACCAGAGTACTCACGGAGAAGCAAACCCAGGTATTACCAATCTCCTGACTGTGTGGCCTACATGCTAACCACTGGAACACCGTGCAGACTTCATTTATCATAATTACATGTATTAAATGTAAGATGTTTGTATTTAAATGATATATTTTAGTAGAATGACAAGACTGTATGAATATTACAAGAACATTTACCTTTGAAGAGTTAATGTTCAGCTCCAAAGAACCGTTGAGTGACGCAGGTTCGCCGTCTGACAGAAAAGTGTTATTTATTATTTATTCATTATTTCGACATTTATTTAAAGATAGTCCACTTACTGGTTAGCTCCTGGTTGCCGTTGGCGACAGATGCTTTAGTGATGCTGGATCCTGCCAGCAGGTGGCTCAGTTTGTCCACTGAACACAAAAAGCAGAAGTTGAAGTCATCAGTTTTAAAATGACAAAAAAAAAAACTGTACCTTCAGAAATGGCGGCCGTGAGCAGCGGCTCAGCAGGAGGAGTGTGAGTGGTGTCTGCTCGAAACAAGTTCCTGTTGACAGACCGTGATGACGTGCTGGCATCTCCAGCGCCGCCTTTTCCTGTTGCCTCCACGAGCTCGGAGAACAAGGTGACGCGCTCCTGCAGGAGCTCCAACACCTCCCGATCCTTCTGCAAGATGTCGGCTGGAGGAGAGGAGGAGTAAAAATGAAGACGAGCAGGAGCAGAAAAAGATGAAGTGGACTTGTCTTACCTTTGAGTCGTCGCAGTAAAGCCTTGTCTTCTGTTTCAATCAGAGGGAATTCTTCTCTGGATGGACAACTGCACACACACACACACACACGCTAATATTACTCAACACGTAGTACACTTTGTACTCTTGAAAGAAGTACTAGAGACAGTCCACACAGTCCAGACCTGAGTGTAGCCTGCTGGATCCGGGTCATCCAGGTGCGTCGGTCATCTTTAGAGGAAGCATGCAGCTCGTACATCTCTGGAGGGGTGGAGTCACTGATCAGGTACATTCCTCGCTCCTGATTGGCTATATCTCTGACAATCAGCTTGTTGAGAGAGACCACGGGGGACTTGTCCTGACATACACACAAACACACACACGTTAGATGTGGACGTGTCTCATGACATCTGAAGGTCAAGTGTAAACTTACAAAGGAGGCAAACGTGAACTTTTGGTCCTTCTCTTGAAGGAAGACCAAGATGTCCGACATCAGCAGCACCTGAACATCTACACACACATGCACAGGTCAGGACATGTGACTTTATAAGCTCCACCCACATGTTCTACCTTTCATCCTGGAGCCTTGGACCTTCCAGAAGAGCATTCCTTCATGCAGGAGCCTCCTTCGCTGTAGCTCTCCTCCTCGGAACACTCCTCCATCCCGGACAACTGCTTGTGCACGGGGGTCCAAACGGGCCTGGACTTCCTGCAGCCTCCTGGTTCGGTCTAGCTCCAGAACCTCCTGATCCACTGAGCTGATCAGCTCCTTGAGGAGGACCAATGCTTGGTTAAGAGCTTGCGCCTCCTCCTCGTTACCTGAAGGAGGTCACATGGTGAGATGACGGCACTTTGGGTTTGGACCTTGACAGCCAGTTTCTCACTATCGTGTGTACATACCTTTGGTGTTGTCGAGG